>NC_134314.1:28852354-29459328 GCF_964195595.1 Calonectris borealis | reverse complement strand
ATGACAAGGTGTGCAAGTATCAAAAGTATTTGCTATTTTCCCTTTTAATTATTTTAAAATAACTGTAGGCAAGCCTTATGCATTATAGAAATAACTCCAGTTTAATATCAATATACACTGTAAGTTAGGAGTCATCAATATGTATGACAGGTTGGCAGACTTCAGCTTTTAGGGCTGAAAACAGATTTAGTACAAAATGGAGAGCTAAAATGAGACACAGCAGGGCTGGCAACACCATTTCCATGATCCTTTTAAAATCTTTTTTAAAGCCTTTCAAATGGTTGTATTTTCTGACAGCTTTTGTTTTCTTCTGCCTCTTGCACATACCATGGTTTCTGGCTCTAGGTCTTTTCTACTAGGACTTAAGTCTATCATAGGATGTTGGTGACTGTTTTGTGTCTTTTTGTGTGTAGGAAATAGAAATTTTGTGGGCTACCATATAGTATATATGCATGATCCATGCATGGTCCTTCTCAATTCTGTATGACTATGAAAACTCCCCATGTATTTTCATCTCACTGGTTAGGGAAATTTAGAACCGGAAATTGAAAATCACCTTTCTTCTCCCCCAAGCCCATCGTTGCCTTTGTGTGGAGCCAGCTGTAAGCATCAGACCTGCATGAATTTTCACAAGGGGAATTGGCACTAACATAGCACACATGAGGCAGTCACACCTCTGCATCTGCGTGGGAACAGCAGTATGTCTTCACCTGCCATCGGCCACTGCTAACGCCAGTTACTTATCTAGTAAGACATTAATTATGAGAGCAATTCTGAGGCCATAAACTAGAATTCAGCAAGAGCTGAAATTCTGAATTATATATGATGAGTAATATATAATGAATTACTTTTTATCAGCTGTCCTGAGTTACAGGACACGCAAACCAAAGCAGCAATTGTCCTCTCAGTGATAAAGTAGCTGAGTTAACCACTGCAAGTTTCCCCCTCACTTTACAGACCTTTCTGTACTCTAGCTTAGCATCCTTTAGTGCAGTTCTGTCTGATAGCTGTTTGCTGATGCTTTTGCTGGAAAGTAGCTATCATGAGTACGTATGACTGGTTTTTCAAGGTGTTAGGTGGCTGTAGGTAGGTGTCTGCTGGGTTTTTAGGTGCCTGAAGTGATCTATATGCAACTTTCTATTGGTTTAAAGGGAGTTCATTCCCTGCTTCCTCAGAAATATTTGAAAATTTACAAGCCACCTGCATATACCTGTGCATAGCAAATTGCGTGTGTGAAATGCGCAATCTTAAAGCCACGCCTCGCATGTGAAGTGCCAAGTCATCAGCAGATAGATTCCCGGTAGTATCAAGGGCACCATTTTTCTCTTGGCTTCTTGCTAGCTGTAAAACTTTATAGAAGCCAGACTGCATAATAGGTGTTGCCCTTTTACTTTCTGTATTCATTGTATAGCTGACACCTGATTATGTGTTTGTTTTCTCCATCTTTTTGTTGGTTGTCCCTCACACACTCTTGTCTTCCCGTCTATTTCAGATAGACCAGTTTATCTCTCTATAATACCTAACTCTTCTTTTATGTATTTCCTTAACAACAGATTATATGGATTCTTGTCTATATGTATTCTTCTTTCCTGACTGTATATATATAGCATTTCTATGTATGATCTAAGCATGGACACCTTCATTCTTTTCAGGTACACTGTTATCTCTGTGGAAATGAAAACAAAAAATTTGGATTTTTTTTATTTTAATGCTTTAATAATGGATTGTAACAGGAAGGGAAAATAGGTATTTCAGAGATTCTTATGTATAGGGGCTAATATTGCAGGTTCTGCAGGTAGGTTTATGTGTCTAGCTACTAATGGTAAATTACAGAGTAAAGAATTTCTTAATCCATGGATATAGCTGTGCATTTGTGCATATACTGATAGTCATACAACATAAATCTTTTCTTCTGACTCTGCTCCAGTGTTGTTCACTACAGTATTTCATGCATCCTCTGCTAAGGAACTATATTTCTCATTTTCCGGAGCACTGTCCATGCAACTCTTTAGTGAGCTCCTATACTCTGTGCATCACTGGGTTTGCCATTCTCAGACCCCTGAGAGATGCATATCTTCTTTCCTTCGTATTAATTCCTTACGTCCCTCATCCTTCTCTTCGCATAGAGGCTTGTCACCACTGAATTATTCAAAAATCTGCCTCCCACTCATGTACAATGTAAACTGTATAAATTAGAAATGAAAGGTAAGTATTCCCTGCCAGAACGTCGTTTTGACATAATTTTCTTCAAAATTTAGCTTTAATTTTAAAAAGATACTGAAATTATTTGGTAAACATAACCCTTGCAAAGTTGGCATTTTGAGGGTTTCTAGTCAAACTGCGTGTAGGGTAGTGTATCTTCTTCACAGACAGAAGCCACTGTGACCATTAGGGTTGTATCATGTGCATCGCATCCTTGGGGTTGAAATCTTATATATTTAGAAACTGCTCTTTTCTTCCCAAGAAATCCTACTTTCTTCTTGGCCTATTCTTGCTGTGTCAGGTAACTCATCAAGACACAGTAATTCTTTCAGCCAAGCATATGGATGTCCTGAGGATGACTTCCTCCAAGCATTGATGTGTTGCTTGTAGACAATAACTGTGTATCTCCACTACTTATGTCAATGCTAACAGGCTGCTTAAAACAACACTGACTTCATAAATTCATTAGAAGAATGAATGATAACTGCATTATCAGGATGTGTTCAACTGACGTTCATTCACTTAAAACACAGGAAATTAAAAAAATGCAATGGAAAAAACCTTACATGCACTTAACCATGCAAATAATTAGTGTAATTAAATATGTCTTTTCAGGATTATTAGTGGAAAATTGTTGCAGAAAAAAAACTATGAGAAGCATTATAAAATGTAAATAGCATATACTGATATGAGACTACAGTTGTTATATCTATCTACTTCATAAATATTCAAGAAGGTATTAACTTACCTGGTTTTGTATGTAAGTTGTTCTCTTTTTTTTTCATGGGAATGACTGCTGTTCTGTTGTTGAATATACATCAGATCAAAAGAATCAAAAAGCCGAGAATATGTTGGTGGGATTGGTCACTGTGATAGTAGGTATTTTATTTTATTATTTCTTTACTTGTTTTCATTTGTGTCTTTAATTTTATATTAATTTAGATAGTACAGTACATGCAACACATGAGCCTATGTTGGTCTTTATATCAGTCTCTCTAATGCGCTTCTGGTCTTAAATTGTTACAAAAATGTTTTTATACTGCAGAATGATATACTATAGCTGCATCTTTTCATGTTGGGTTCAGAGAAATTTTTTTCTGGCTTCCCTACATTTACTGTCCGAATTACACACACACAGGAGGAAAGTACCAGATGTCTATGTTGTCACTGCAGGATACTCCTCAGAGTACAGTAGATGACTTAAGAACTACTTTTCTGCAACCTGACTAGACCAGTTTGTTTAGGGAAATGTGGATAAAAACTGGATCTATTTAGTATTACCAGAAGGCACCTTAATACATGGCAGTGGTCAGGGTGGGGGGAATGTGATGTGGAGCTGTTCACTCTACCCACTTCTCCATTTTTTAATCAGTTTGGATTTTTTTCTTCTTTCTCTCTTTAGTTTTTTCCCTTTTAATTCCATAATGGTTGAAGAAGTGTTCTTATTCAACTAAACTATGCTTTCCCAGGGAGGGGGCATGACATTTGGTATTGTTTCTGTATGCGTTAGAAAGAAGGAAAAAAAACACATTCAAATTTTTGTGTGAGATTTTGATATGTTTTATTGCTTGTGAAGTTTGTTACAGTTCTGGGAAAAGAAATCACTATATTGCTTCAATGGGAAGTAATTTGTGGGTTGGAGAGTAGAGCAATAGTATATTTCATTCAATCAAACCTTATGGATTTATAAACAATCGATACATCTAAGACCTCAAACAGAGTTAGCAATGTCTTTTAAAGATTTATTGTTGCAGTAGCAGCATATTTGTGAAGATAATAAGGAGCCATATGCCACTTCTGAACTGCACCTGCAATTTGCACTGATGTCTGCTCAAGATGCACCTGCATGGGTTTAATCTATATGCCCTCTGAAACTGAGGTCAGCCAAAAATTATCTATCCAGTTCAGTATCCCATAAAGATTTTGTGACTTAAAAAGTTCCTGCCTTTCTAAGCAGGGCAGATCGAAGAGAAAATGACGATGCAGCTATAGAGATATTATACTTGTAGAGAGAAGCCGTTAACATGAATTCCTCATTCTTTGAGCAGTTTCATGACTCTTGGTCACACAGCTTGCAATTCCTGCTTTTTAAGCCTGCTAAAATAATTCATTTTCTCCCAAGCAGACTAATCCACCTAGCGGTTACTAACCTTGAAAGTCATATCTTTTCTTTATATGTTTTTAGGAACCTCTTCTAGCTTGACATACTTCTTATTCCCTTCTTGGTTATACCAAATGCATGATAGTTTCATTTTGGAGAAATAAAGGTATAATTTTCAGCACTTGATACGCTTGATATAACAAGAATAAACTGTCCTCATTCAATTTTGAACCTAGAAAGATTTGTTGACAAGCAGTCTGTCACATTCTGTCATTTCGTAGAAATTTCCATCTTGTATAATGATCCCTTGTTAATACAGGAGGATGAATGCAGAAGCAGGACATTTCTACATAATATTTAGTCTTTTTGTATAAACTTCAGATGTCTTTTCCACTAAGATTATTTTTCTGTTGTTCCATTTGAATTCCTCATGCCTTCATCGCCTTCTTAACAGGGTTTTCTATTTCAGTGAATGTTGTAATTGAGAGAAACTAAATGAACCCCCACTATCCCCATTTGTCTTTAAGGCAAGATAACCACTTATGCAACTTTCAGTCCAATTTTGGTCACTGAAGCATTTTACTGGTTCTGATTAGTCCCACAGAGTGGGAGCATCCTCATCTTGTCAGTTCAGAAGAGTCATTAAAACTTGTGTAAGCTGTGGTGATGCATGAGCTAGGAGTATGTAAATTCCCTGTTAGTGGATGCATTCTTCATCTTGTCAATTTTTTGCTACCTGCTGTTAACTCTGCAGCTGATAGAGGAAAAAATACGGAAAGCAGTTTGCTTGTAAAGAAAAAGCAGAGGTGATCCTTACACATTCGTAATTAAGCTTCTTTGGAAGACCTTGTATTAAAACTGATTTTCACATCATTTGGGTAGAATAACAATGCAATGTAGCTTCTGTAAAAATAGGTTATAACAAGTCTGAAATTTTCCCTGAGTATAGAAAGAAAAAAACAGAGGAATTAGCACAGCAATTAAGTAACACCACTTACTAAAAAGACATATTTTAATAGGAAGGATTCAAGTAATATCTTTCCTTTGAGCTGTTTTCATTTGTGCTGCTGGCACGCAGTGCATGAGGTTGTTCATCTTAGCTGACACCAGTGCAGTGTTACAGGAGTGATGCGCATTTGATTTGACCTTGAAGAATATCTCCATTGCAACTGAACCAAGCAAACTACTTAAGGGTTGGTTTTGTTGTTTAGTTTTTTTTTTAAACTTTCAGTGATTTTGAACAGTTGTTCAAATGCAAGGTCAAGTACTATTCTTCGTGCACATTTCAGTTCTCCAATGACTACCCATCAGCTTGGCAGGACAGTGACACTATATAATAAAATTCAGTACAGAACCCTACCAGAGTTTGATTTAATGTAAAAATATTTGACAATACTTAAACTTGAATGTCGATGCAATCCACATTATAAAAAGGGACAATTGTATTTAAACTGATTAGTATTACCAGTGTGCAAAAATTAACTGTGATATTTTTTCTCAGTCCAAATCATTTTCCAAAAACAATCTACTTAACAAGTACCTGCCAGTTTTCATATAAATTTGTTCATTGTTCTTGTAATGCACATACCAGCTGCATTGTAATGTCCTTTCAATATTATTTGAGTGAGTACATATCTTAAATCAAGGCTTTTAATTCGGTTTCAAAAAAGTAAGGGCAAACTTTTTTTAGTTACTTCAAATCAGAAATTGTGTGAGTATGGGACTTAAGTGTCATTAACGATATGAACAACAAACCCTGACATTTTTAATTTATTCATCAATATATAGAATAGTGTTTTTACACTGAACTAGACTTCTTGCATTGAAAACTAAATTTGGTACTGTAGGAAAACAAAAGGTAATATACTAATGCCACACCACGTTCCCGTATTTTTCTTTGTAGTTGTGCACATATCTAAGAAGAAGCAAATGGACTATTTAGATTACTAGGTTAGGTTCTATGCAAAATACTAAACACAGAAGGGGGTTTTAGGATTGTTACTGTCAAAAATGTTTGTCACATTGTTCTTGTACATCAGCTCAGAGAACTGGGGTAGTTTCTCCCTGCTGCCATTCCTTCAGTGTCAGCAGTTACTTCTACGAGCAAGGACCTGAGTGGAGTTGGTTTGCCTCACCAAAGCATTTGATACCATAGCAGATGCTCTATGCATTTTTCAGATCTGACAAACAAAACTGAATCAACAGTGAAGACGCCTGCCTTTCTGAAGAGGCAGCCCAAGGCCAGTCAGGATGCCCAGTTTTAAGAGTCTGTAGATACCTGTGGCCAGGCATCTCAATCCCACCTCCTCAGTGATTCCCATAGTCAAGGTTCCCAAGTCTTACCTGTTCATTAGCTAATAACCGCTGATTCTTTTTGAATGATAGCGTGTTTGGGTATGGCAATATTATTTTGTCAGAGTCTGGCAGTGGTACACAAGACCACGAGAAATTGTCATTCAGTGTAACCAAGGTAGAAACACACCCTTACTTTTAAGTCTCTGTGTAAAAGTCTCCACGTGTACCTATTCCATTGCTGTAATAGAAAGACACCAAGGCACTGCTGAGGCGGATGAAGAATTTAACTACCTAAATTGACTTGGTACCTCAAAGAGTGGGAATGGCCACGCTAGTTTCTTTTCAAATCTTGCTTTGTTATCTGACTTTCAGCAGTGGAGATCTTGGTACCCTGCTGGGCTTTCCAAAGTCTATGTGCATTTAGAGATCCCTGTTGTTGGAAACCTTAAACATAATAAATCCTAAGGTATACTTTGTTGATCTGCTAGAAGCTTGATTGCTATGTAGAAGACTTCGAAGTCTTAACAATTCACAGATGTTTTCCTTTAGTAAAGTAGGCTCTTCCCTAACT
This sequence comes from Calonectris borealis, assembly GCF_964195595.1. Lineage (NCBI taxonomy): Eukaryota > Metazoa > Chordata > Aves > Procellariiformes > Procellariidae > Calonectris > Calonectris borealis. Next base: position 29,452,159 of record NC_134314.1, on the reverse strand, counting down.
GCCATTTTAACTCTGTATTTCATCATTTGCAGGTCAAAACAGCAAAATGATGGCTAATAATCTGTTCAGAAATGTTGTATCATCATTAATGTACACCTGTATTTAAAAGCTATTAACAGAAAGGTTTTCTCAGTGCATTCACTTTCAATCCGATTTGTATTTGTGCATTTTATAAGTTGTTATGCAGAGAAATACTCTGTCTTCCAGGTGGATTCTGGTCTACTAACTCTTTGATTCTAAAAACTAAGAATTAATGTCATGAGCAATATCTGAATGAGCAAAGAGAAAACAAACAAACAAACAAGGAAATCTTTACCAAACAGCCTGGGACATAATGTTTTCTTTCTGTTTTCTCGTCAGCTTTTCCTTGTACATAATCACCCATTTAGAACAAAAGTTAGTTTTTCTTTTGTACGGTACAGTAGTACTTTGTACAGTACTATTGCAGCTAGAACATAAAAATGAGAAAAATGAATGTTTTCCTTATTGATTTTCACCCATTCAAGTGGTTTCTTTTTCTTTTGCTCTTTAATATCTGACCAAAGAGTTCAGTTATTTTGTAGTGCTTTAATGAGGTATATAGGCATCTATGGTGCTCGTTATTGGTTTGTTTCTCGCAATCATTCTGTCTTTCAGGTACTCCCTTTTCTAAAATACTTTTTAAGGTTGTGAACCTTCAGTCTTAATCAACTGGACTATAAATGCACCCATAAAAAGCTTCATCTACTTCAATGTGACTTCACATTGGGAGTGTATTGCATTCTAAAATTGAGTTTGATTCAGAAACAAGTATAATTCAGAAACAGGACACATTATTCCAATATTTTCAGAAATGGAAATATAGCATCTGCAAGGATTTATAAAGGAAAAAAAAAAGAACATTCAAAAATCAGTCTTTGTATATTCTTCTGAGTCTTTGCTCACAGAGAGGAGAGGAAAGAAAACACATATTTGGAAAAAATCAATAAGAAAAAGAGTTAGGTGGACCTTGTATCTATTTATATATTTGTAACATCAGTAGACACTTTTCAATAAATGGCTTGTTTCCTATTTCATAGAAGGAGAGTAAAAAATAAGTTGTCTTCAATAGAAGAGAGGTAGAGCAATGTTGGGAGATGAAGTGTCCTGGAACAAGGGCCCAGCGGAACTGGTGTGAGTCTGTAGGAAGGTCGGACGGTGTTAAGCGGAGGAACAGGAACTGAGCTGTGGTTAGAAAGCTGTGGTTTCTCTCTGTGGGAGAAAGTGAGCATCCCAGTGGAAATGGCACACTGGGATGAGAGCCTCTGGAGCATATGAGTCGATTTTTAAGACTCAGCAGTCTTTTTTTTTTTTTTTTTTCCCCCTAGAAGTCAGTCTCATGCCCTTATTCCAAGACAGCATCAGCTATATCTTAATCTGTACTGGCAGATTTTTGCCTAATGTGCTCTTAAAAATAGTTTTGTTTTACTGAATCCTGTTTTCTTCAATGCATGGGATGTAAACTGGTTATTCCTGTTTAGAGGATATTCTAATTACTTTATAATTTCTTTCTCTTTGCATTATCCAGTAAAAATGGGTAGGGTCAGGACTTCCATGTTGTGCCCTGTTCTCACAGCTTCTCATGTTACCTCTTCTTCAATCCTCCTACGTGATTTCTAAGCATTGGGGTAGCTCTAAGTCATGGATGGGGAGTAATTCTTCTACTCTTTCCTAGCTGGCAAGAAGAAACAATCTTTCACTCATGATCACCCAGCTTCATATCCTGCCAGTCACTACACCAGCTTTATCCTCCACATGCTTTTCTAGCATCTCCAGAGATCAGTTTTCAAATCCTCATTTCCTCTGTGGTAACTTAAAGATATCTCAGACATCTTTGATCATATATCCTAACTTTGCTACTTAGATAGGCCTCTGAATAAGATGTTTCTAAACTGTGTAAGTAAAAGGAAAGTAAGTATGACAGAAAAAACGGGGGTGTCCAGTTAGAAAAAAATGACTGAAATATATTCCACTTCTAATTAGCAACAATATATGCTTTTAGCAGTCATTCACCTATCAGTATATTTTGTTTAATGAAATCTAGATTATTGTTTTATTCAGCCTGAACTGTGAGGCACTCTGCACACAGTTATCTGGTTGGTCATAGAAGGGCCTCAAATGGCAGGTGAATATTTTACAAGTACTCTTTATAATTAGTGAGACATTACCATACAATCATTAATGAATCAGAGCAGAACTATTTCCATCCGCACAGCAGTCAGCAAATCATTTTGAGAAGGTTTTCATAGAATGGTTATTTTATACAGAGATTGTTCCAGGTATTAGTGTGAGGGTTTTTGCACAGCTGGTGAATGTTTCTAGAGCTATGTATGGGTGACTATCCATCACTCGTATGGCTTGATTGGCAGAGACAACTCTTTTACTATACTTGGAAAAAACCCAAAACAGCTTATAATGGAAAAAACAAACTTTTGTTAAAAAACATTGAAATGAAAACCTGCCTGACTACATTCTTTCCTTTGTTGATTACTATAAATTAATAAAAATAACAGTGCACATGGAAATTTTTCTCTTAAAACCTTGACATCAGTATTGCCTGAAGAGGTGCTAACTGCTTTGTTTTACTCTCTACTTTTGCAATTGTGGAGTACTTAATTAGTAATACATTAAAAACATGTCTATCAGACAGTAAAAATCTAATGTATGTTTTTTGAAAAAATGTTCTGTGTGTGGAGTTGTTAGTTCCCATGTTTTCTTGTCAATTTTTTTTTGAAGAAGTGTCTTATTTTTGAACCAAGCTTTGTCTCATCGGAACATGAGATCCATTAACCACATATTAAGATTAGTACATAGGTTGGTCAGAAGAAGGGGTGATGAGATATTTTTAGATGTTAAGAAAAGCTGAGATAAGTTGATAATAGGCATGATAATAGACAGTCACTAACCAAAATCTGCCAAATGGGTTTTTAATGCATAGTGTGCCCCACGTGTTTTGAGCTGATATTAACAGACATAGGTTGTGCAGTACTTCAGACCTTAAATTAATCTCTTTGTGAACACATCAAACAAATGTGGCATGAAAATAGAGACATGAAGCTTGCCTGAGTGTTTCTTGATGAAATAGGCAAAGAGCTACTGAACCCATATTAAAGAAAGCTCTGGTATTCTTTGATTTCTAAGAGATTAATGGCTTCTCCTAGTTTTTAGTATCAGCTGTTCAGTTCTTTTTGAATGAAGGATCTTGGGATATGTGCGTGTTTGAGCACAAGAAGATTATGCTGAACTACTTTGGTATCATTTAAGACTCACTTAAAATTACCTGGTAGCTCTTCCATTTTTAATCATGTTTACATCAGTGTCTTTTCTGAAGGTGACACATTTGGATACGAGGAGAAAATTATTGTTATGGTAAAGAAAAAAGTTTAATAAAAACCCTAAAGTCTTCTTTGAACACTTTGTCATGAGGTTCTGTTGCATATTATACATACTGTTGTTGCTGGAGAAGAATTTTGAATTGCCTAATTTGGGAATAATGGAATTTTGTAGAGGACGATTATTGCCAAAACTCTCAGTGTTGTGTGTCTGTATGTTTATATAATAAACTTATCCTATAATTAAAATCTATTCTGTAAAAAAAAAAAAATCTAGATCTAGATTCCTAGCGGTACTTTGATTAATTTCAGCAAAGGTTAAGCAGGAAATTTTTGAAGTATTGAACTTAGAATCATAGAATCATTAAGGTTGGAAAAGACCTCTAAGATCATCGAGTCCAACCGTCAACCCAACACCACCGTGCCCACTAAACCGTGTCCCTAAGCGCCTCATCTACACGTCTTTTAAATACTTCCAGGGATGGTGACTCAACCACTTCCCTGGGCAGCCTGTTCCAAGGCCTGATCACTCTTTCAGTAAAGAAATTTTTCCTAATGTCCAACCTAAACCTCCCTTGGCGCAACTTGAGGCCATTTCAACTTCTTCATCCTGAATTTGGTCCTTCATCATCCCTAGCCAGTGGACACTGGAATAGCTTAAAGATGCATTTAAACCACAACAGTAGGAATTGTCCCGTAGGCCAGAACTACTCTGTTAAATGAATAAGGGCTAGAGGATATTGCGAGGCACTTGAGCCGAATTGGCCATACTGTTAAACTTTCAAATGTTCCCTGACTTGTTTTTGACCTGGCCAACTTTCACTCTCCCAAACAGGACAATATTTCACTGAAATTTAAATTCTATTGGATTTCAATTCAACAAATACTGAGAGATTTCTTAGGTTTGCATTCTGTGCAAATTCCATAAAACAGATTAGTTTTTATCAGGTTAAAAGCCTTCTGTGCAAAGGCTTTATCTTCTAGTCTCAGCTTACATGCAAAATGAAACTGCTTCTTCAATGTAAAAAAAAGGAGATTAATGCTTTCAAACTGTTTATGAAATTATTTCTAATAACTCTTTTGTTATGTGAAAATTCAGCATTGATATATAGTTTTTCCAATATTTATGTATCACTGCTAACTTATTTTTAGGTTACATATTTAAAGCAGCAGGTTTAAAAAATAGGTTAATTTCTACAGTTATTATCTCTGTGTGTGTATATGTCTGCAGATATGCTTTTTTAGAGCGGAGAATTGCAAGTAATTTTCTTTGTATTGTAAGTCCATTCATAGTAGTAATATATTAGACTAGGAACCTATTGATCGAATTGTTTGCTTTCTATGCAGTTTCCATTTTTTACTCTGATAATCACTGGTTCTTTTTATTGGTGATACTGTTGCTTTTGAGTAGCAGATGAAAGACTGAACGGAAGTAGAAGAATATACAGGAGATAATACACAGTGCGTAAGTCGTCTAGACTACAGAAGAACCCTCTAAATGCATGCCTTGCTCCAGCAAGCCCAGCCTAAACGAGGCATCAAGCCTCTGAAGTATTGAGTGGCAGGTGCTCATCAGCAGCTTGCCATTAGCCTTCTCAGTGTCCATCTTGTGATGATCGTAGAAATGCAGTTGTGACATGGTTTAGATAATACTGCAACTTAAGAAGTAGGTCATAGCCTTAAATGCAGATTTACAGAGAAAGCAGAAAACTGGTGCATTTGGAAGGCAGTACCTCTGTATTGTAAGTAGCACCAAGGAAGAGCCAATGCAGTGCTGAGTACATGAATAAATCTTTAGTTCAAGCGCTGTGTATGAATTTGTATATAATGTCCCTGACCATGTCTTTCCCAGGGAATACTATGGGAATACAATTCAAAATGGTTTAGATCAATATTTAAATAGTAGAATTATTAGAGGTAATAGTAGTAATGATAATCGTGGTACTTGCCAACTACCTGCCCTTTTTGTTAGTTGAGATTGAAGTATCCTAGAGAGCTCTTGGAACACTCTATTTTTAGTGACTGGTCACTAGCTACTCCTGCATATGTTCATACAACTGAAAAATAACACAGCCTGTATTTACATTGAAATCCAATCAGATACCACTAAGACACATGGATTAAAATTATGAAGGAACAATAAATCAGTAGGGCTAATGCTGTAAAATGCTTTGCATTTCATAGGATAAACAGGTCTGGAAATTACATTGTGCGAATTGATTCCTTATAGCTGTGGATCATCATCATCTTGAAAATTTTCTGTAGATGCCCTCCTAATACAACTAAGAGCAGTAAAGATCGTGTAAAGAGCAGTAGAACAATGGAAGCAGGTTGTAAGAAAAATATTATATATGTTATGTATTATATGTAATCTTATATACAAAATGTATATATATAACAATATATATTATATATTATTATGTTTTTATATATTATTATATCTATTTTAAATGTATATATGTCTATATTATAATTTCAAGGATATTGTAAACTATACCTCTTGGGATGAAGTCTTCTTTAAAGCCATGGAAGTCTGCATGTCAGTTTAGTTTAGGAAATAAGATTCGCTCTTCAGAGTGATGTTCCAAACCTTTTTGTTAAAGCAGGGGTAGAATTACAAGGATTAATTATACAGTAGTGGACCACAGGGTTTAGGCACGTTACATCATTCACAGAGTAATGACAATTTTTTTTTCTAGTCAATAGAAAGTTCAATTATGCTTCACTTTGAACTGTTCAGAAATCTGAAAACTACAAATAATTAAGCCAGCAATCATTCAGTTATTGAATTTTAGTTATCTAGTCAGAGGAGAGTGAACGGAACTCTCCATAAGGAATAGACAGCATAGAAATCAAAAGGTCACATAGGTCATACCTTAGTTCAAGAGCATCCTTATGATATCAGGATTAATGAGTATTTCATTAAGAAACACTTTGTCAGCCTAATAGTGTTCCTCGAGTACTGGCTTCAGTTCACCAGGATTTCTAGGATTATTTTTGTGGTGCTTCTGTAGCAGTATCAGCACTGGAACCACTTAATTTTCTTATTGTACAAAATGTAGCAGGTAGCACTGATGTGTTGAAGGACAGCAAATACTCTACAAACAGCGCATCCAGACTCTCCTTCTGCCAGGACTCTCGTTGCTGAGGACAGGTTGGAGGATAGGCAAAGGTTACTGCTCAGTATTTTCCTGCCCCCCCAGTGGCTTTGTAACATACGATGGATTTCACCAGTGACGATTCCCCAGAGGTCACTGAGGCAGTGGAGAGCAGGTGTGGAATGAACCAGATTGTGCTCTGTAAAACTGCAACACCGTTTAATGGCATCACCCCAGCACTGATTAGTAGCAACCGGCTGGTGTTCAGAGATAGCACGGGTTTAAGTGTAGCGTTGGGCTGAACGAGAAGATGAAATGTTGTCAAGAAGAGCGCATGAACAGCTACTGTTCTTTTAAAAAAGGTCTCAGTGTATTACAGAAGTCCTCTTGTTTTCAAGATCCCCTATGAAAGATCTTTGTTTAACATGAATTCATTTGAATGGCCATGAATAGCTGAATGTCTGTTTTATGTGCATTTATATGATGGAACTTTATCTTGTAATGCTGTATTAACATAATCATTGGCATTACAGGAAAGGAATTCCTTCCCAAATCATTTGCATTTATATTGTCTGCTATCTGCTTAACATGCTTTTCAAGAATACTCAAAAAGTTATTGAAGATACTCCTTCATACAAAGAAGGAAAGGTTTAATGAAATAGCATTACTGAATGGCAAGACCAGCTGTTCTGGACAGTTTTCAAAAAGGAAAGATCTGATGCTTTAGACATCAAGCTTCCACAGCATCTTTTAACTTTACTGGGTTTGAGGGCATTAAACATGTTGCTGGAAGAGACATAATTTTGTTTTGATTTTTTTAACCATAAAAATAAGTTGATAGCCTATGCTGTGATGTTAGTTGTCTTCTGTTATTTGACTAGTCGGGTTATTCCAGATATTAGTGACCCTTTCTCTCCCCTACATTTTAATCTTAGTTTCATTCTCCAGTTCTTTACTTGAAACTGTCCAGAGGAAATATCTTACAGAAACGGCTTAGTACTTTTGCGTAATCATCTGAAAGAGCACTGATTTCTCTGAATACGCATCACTAAAACTGGTTGCTACCTTTCTCTCAAACAGCTTTTTATTCAGAAAAAAATTATCTTCTTCTCAAAAAAAGCTGTTTCAATGAAACCACGTTTTTCCTCTTAAAATTGTATCAAGGTTGTTCCAGATTGCCTGAAACTGTGCAATGATGGGCAGAGACCTGGCACTGCAAAGGCTCAGAAGTCAAAGAATGGCAAAAGGTCAAGAAACGTCCATGTTGGCAATTTACCTTGTCAAGCTGTCCTTGACAGTTTCCTCAGGAGCCAGTTTCTTTTGCCATGCTCTCAATGAAGCCAATTGTCAGAAATAGTTTTGAGATACAGGAATTTGCGGAGGACTAGAGATTTGTGCGGGGTGTACCAAACATGGAAATCAAAGCCAAATGTTATTCTCACAGAACCTGCCTCGATTAGAAGATATGGAAGTGAAAGACAAAAGTCAAAATGAGGAAAAAAAAAAAAAGCTCTCCTTTTGTAATAACAACAAAACCATGACTGCAAAGAGGGGAGAGTAGAATTGGGAGGTTTTTTTGTTATTTTTTCCCAGGCAGGTCTTTCTGGGAGGAAAACTGGTCTACATTCATTATCTTTCAGCTTGTACTCCCACCCAATTTTTTTTTTATTTGCTAATTTCAGCTGCATTTTAAAGGGGCCAGACAAGTTAAAGACAACTAAATTCTTGCAAGTTGTGTGGACGGTGGAGATGGGATGGAGTCCCCATTCAGAGAACATGTGCAAGTTCTTTCCATAATGAGGGGCATGGTTAGGAACTGGGGCGGTTACAGTATAGACTGCAGGGAACCAGGGTACAATGGCATCAGAAATACGATGTTATTCTTCATCAGCTCTGTGGAACAACTTTCTCTGAAACACCAAAATTAAACTAAAATTGTAACTATGCAAATTAGATCTGAGTCATAAGAATCATCTCATGACTTGAATGATAAAAGATAAATTCTAAAGTTAAAAATGTAGTTATTTCTTTGTATTGAGTAGACCATTATGTAAGCTCTGACTACAAAGCATAAGGGTAAAACACCACCATATTGGTACTGTTAAGACAAAAAGTTCTTGAGCCTGAGTAAGTGAGGGGTTTTACAGCAATATGTATTAGAACAGAACAGAATAGAATAGAATAGACTATTTCAGTTGGAAGGGACCTATGGTGATCATCTAGTCCAACTGCCTGATCACTTCAGGGCTGAGCAAAAGTTAAAGCATGTTGTTAAGGCATTGTCCAAATGCCTCTTAAACACTTACAGGCTTGGGGCATCGACCACCTCCCTAGGAAGCCTGTTCCAGTGTTTGACCACCCTCTCAGTACAGAAATGTTTCCTGATGTCCAGTCTAAACCTCCCCTGGTGCAGCTTTGAACCATTCCCACACGTCCTGTCACTGGATACCAGGGAGAAGAGCTCAGCACCTCCCACTCCACGTCCCCTCCTCAGGAAGCTGTAAAGAGCAATGAGGTTGCCCCTCAGCCTCCTCCTCTCCAAACTAGACAAACCCAGAGTCCTTAGCCACTCCTCACAGAACATTCCTTCCAGTCCTTTCACCAGCTTTGTTGCCCTCCTCTGGACGCATTCAAGCACCTTCACATCCTTCTTAAATGGTGGGGCCCAGAACTGCACACCGTACTCAAGGTGAGGCCGCACCAACGCTGAACACAGCAGGATAATCCCCTCCCTTGTCCGGCTGGCTGTGCTGTGTGTGATGCACCCCAGGCTGCGGGTTGCCCTCTTGGCTGGCAGAGCACCCTGCTGACTCCTATTGAGCTGCTGTTGAGCAGCCCCCCCAGATCCCTTTCTGCAGGGCTGCTCTCCAGCCACTCCTCTCCCAGTTCATACTTGTGCCCTGCGTTACTCCGTCCTAGGTGCAGAATCCAGCATTTCGACTTGTTAAATTTCATGCCATTAATCATAGCCCAATGCTCCAATCTATCTGGAGATAGATTGACTCAAGAGAGTCAACAGCACCTCCCAGTTTGGTGTCATCAGCAGACTTGCTAATGGTGCATTTGATAATTGCTAAAAAGTAATTCTGTTATTTTGGATACTACTTAGATTACTTTTTTAAAAAATTGAAAAATATGTTTCCAATTGATTTTATAATTGCATTTTTAACATATTAAACCATTCATGGCAGTGCATTACTACTGCCTGAGAACATGAAACAAAACCGTAGTTGAAATTTTTTTTTTGTAATATTTAAGTTGTGACAGCTTCTAATGAGTGTGGGTTGAAACATCTCTTTCTTGGAAGAGAAGAAGATACGTTAATGAAACACATCAGATATTTAATTTACATTCATGAAATCATAAAATTATGTGAAATAATAAAAATATAAACCCGAAACAAAAAAGTCAAATTTCAAATAATTTTTGAAATCAGGAAAGAATTTAAAATCTCCGAAGAGTGGGTTATAAACCTACTTCATACTTTAATAATTAAGTTTCACTATTTTTTCTGCTTTTATCAGAAGGAAAAAAAAAAATCAAAATTTCTCATACAGCAGAAATTACTTATTTTGAATGGTTCCATTTTTAACTTCTTGTGGAGAAAAAATGTAGAAAGAAAGGTAGAAAGACTTACAATTGAAAAAAAACTAAATCCCCAAAAGTGGTGTAGAATGCAGTTAATAAGCAACAAGAAAAAACCTTTGTATATATTTTTATTTTAAAAACATTTTTATGTTAAGCCTTCTGAACAGCTTATTGGTAGGTACTGTTTCTATTTCCATGTAGGGACATCTCTTCCTGCTTCCAGTTTAACATTTTTTCTCTAATTCTCACGAGACCCCTATCAGCAAAGAAAGCAAACATTTATAATAATTTTCTTGGTAATGAAAATCATGCTCTTTAAGAAGTGCAATACAGGTAATCAGGTTCTTAGTAGGATATGTGCTGTTTGAAATAGAGATGGTGTATTTTTTAAACCTGAGGTATCACAGCTGTAAATCTCTATGCTTCCTCATTAAGACTGTTTACTGAAAATAAATTTTTCTTCCTAAAAATTGCATTAACATTGTTTGATATCCTCACAGTGTGTTTGCCTTATATTGAAGTGTCATCGTCTCAATAATTATGTTGTTTCACTGAAGTAAGAAGTATTTGCTATTTAAACAAAATATTTGATGCTTCCGAATTGGGGAGAGGTTAATACGGTGAATATGAAATAAATGTTAAAGAATCTGACTAACACTACAGTTGATACACCAGCGATTGCTGTAATTAATTTTTTCCAAATATTTTCTGTTACACAGCATAACTTTCCAAAACCTATACCATCTGGCTGAAAATTTCCTCATTTAGCTATGGTGGAAAGGTGATATTTTGTCTTCGAAATAACAGTGTTAATTTATCACTTGTTACTGCAAAATAATGAACTCCTTTCAATAGGGATATAAGACAGCTTTAATTTCAGTGTCAGAAAGGGTTTATAAGGTGTTCAGTGTCCCCGTGTAAGAAAAAAAAGGCAGAAGATTTAGACTTCTACGCATTTTGGCATGAAAGGGACATGTTCGCTCTGGGATTCTTAGGAAAATTAAGTGCAATGAATTTTGTTGTCCTAATTAGTTCTATATTTATTTGGTTCAGAAATTAATTCAAATTAAGACCATATCAGTTCTGAGTAAATGTGTCCAAACGAGCTAAATGCAGTTTAACTACTCCATTTTATAATTTGTTTTAAATACATTTTTTTAATACCACTATGTAAACAAAGCCTCAGACTTTTAACTCACACATTCTTCCACAGGGGCATCTAGCAGTTGTTTGTACTGGATTTTCTTTGCCATTTTAAATATAGGGAAGACGTGATTGCAACACATGATCCTGAGGTGTGAGGTGCCCCTGTACTGGCTAGCTCAGGTGGGTAGCACTGTCTGCAGTGAAGGCTGTTGTCACTTGGATGAAGTCAGGGGCAGACTGAATAGCTACCATACCTTTGTGGGTGCTGGGTTAAGCCTTCCACCTGCTAGCGGTATGTTTTGCAGCTGCTGCTCCCAAGAGTCTTCTTCCTGTGTTGTTTGCCTGTTGCTTTCAGCCTTCCCGTTTATCTGTATTGTGGGTTTATAGCAGCAGAAGCCATAATCTCCATAGCTGCGGCACTCCCCACAGGTATTCTGACGCAGCCAAAATTTCTCTGTTTTCCCTTGGAAGTCCAGACCAAAGTAAAGCTCTGTTGCTTGCCCAGGTGATTTGTACAAGACAAAATCTGTAGCGAAACACTCAATATTGGCATGGGACAGTCCATCTCTTCCAGTTACCTGCTTTCTTAACTCTTGACGTGGGTGTAGTCCATGACAAGAAACTTCACCTCCCATTCTGTGGTTTCTAAGCTTCCTCATTAGCCTCTTGAGAGTGCCTATACCCATCAGATCCAGAAAGACAAAATATCCTCATTTTATCCACAGTTTTCCTGAATCATTCAAATACTTCTAAGAGGTTAATTCAAATATTTCTAATAGTTTAAATATGTTTCTATGATGCATCATTCAGACATTGTGAAATGTTACTTTATATTTTTTTAGAAAAGATACGAATTAACATTCACTTGATCCATAGATTTCTTTGCCTTTAGTTGTGTTTTGTACTGAATTGCATGTTTTTCATTTCACATAATGCCTGTTTTTAATGAGAGAGTGTACTTTATTACCAAGGTGTTGCAAAATGTCGTTTGACAAAACTCCTTGGGCTTGGTGATGCACTCCAAATTATTTTTTCAATGTACTGCTACAGCTCACAGTAACGTGGTGGTTGAAAGGGAAAAGTCATATTTTGTTCTTCTTCCTTCAAAACACTTCTGTTACATTTATTTGGAATGTTATGCTTCCTGTTTTACAGTTTTTAAAAAGTGCTTTAGAATAAGGAGTGAGTTCATGCCTTCTCTCTCGTAAGGATATAATAGTAATCGATAATCTTGTGTCAGCCTTACAGGGAAAGAGATTTAAGTGATTAATATTTACATGTAATACTTTAAACACTGAATGGCTTTGTATATAGGAAATTCTATTTTAATGCAAACATTTCAAAGGGTTTTAAGAGTCTTGTAACATTAATCTAATCAAGATTAAACTTTAGTACGGCAGAGACAATAAATATCTTGCTCTTGGATTCAACTGTAACCAAAGTGCACGTGGCTGCATCTACACTAGCAAATTAAGCAGTGCCAATGCCCTGCGGCCAGTTGTTACGGTCTAGCTACGTCCATAGCATTAAATCTCCTATCCTCTGTAACAAGATGACTTCATAAAAAATACATCTTGGAAATCATCCCTGGCCCAGTTAATTCCCAAGGGCTGCTCGGAGATTGTGTGGGAGAGGGCCTGTTGACTAGTCCAAAGCCTTGCCTGGTCAGTTATAACGACGTTAGCAGTACCAGTGCCCAAGTGCAGTGCTGAGTGTGTCTCCTGACACTGTGTACGTGCATATATGCAGCCTGCGCATCCTCATCTGCTCAGTGGTTTAATAAGTTCAAAAGTCTAGCCAAGGCAGAAGCGAGAGCTGCTTCACTGTGGAACCGAGAGCGGTGCTCTGCCCGCTTGCTCCAGTGCGGAGAAATGTAAACACGGGTTTTGCAAATCTGCGCAGACACATAATCCAAATCACAATATAGTCATTACATTGCAATTATTTTGGATGAAATGAGCCAGAACTCATCAAGACGAATCTTTGAAACATAGAAAATAGTCCTGTGTTGCATATGATATAGTGTATAATGTATATTTTAGTCAACTTAAAGTTGAAATTCTCCACTTTATGGTTCTTACACAACTTCCTTTGGGACACTGCTCCCCAGTCTAATATAGCCCCCTAACTTTTGGCAACTTTTAGCTTCCTTTTATAATCTATATGAGCTAATCTGGATTGTGCCAAAATGGAATTAATGAAATTAAACAGGAATCAATTTTTTGGCAAGGTTAGAACAGAGTCTTTATTCCTGAAGTTTGTCCTAAATAGTGTCTGTTTTAATAATTTTAATATGTAGTGGGTTTTATTTTTAATGGGATAATGGGATTGAAATTGCAGTTGCAACTAAAAGGAAACTGATCTGATTAGCTGTGTACAGTCACTTTAACCAAGTAAGGATTCATAGTAATGAGTTAACCGTGTTAGACTTGTTAATGATACAGGGTAAGACAAAGAGCTAAGAAAGAAACTGCTTAAAAGGGGAAACGTGCCCAATATGCTTTTAACTGGTACATTTTTTTCTGGCTTGCATTTTCCAGAAGTGCAGGGAAATCTGTTATAAGGAACCATTTTGTATAGAATGGGAAGATATTTATAGCTCCTAATAAATTATTGTTTCTGCTTAGTGCTTGATTTACAGTATTTGTTTTCAGATATGCTGTACTAAATTTTGCTCGGAGACACTGGCACACATTGATTGCCTCTAGCTTTCAGGTCAATGGGGACTGTGCTCTGCTTGTAAAGAAATGAGAGATTACTGTAAAAGAGTTTTGATGGAGTTCATTTAAGATACACAGACTTATTTGTATACATATGGGTCTACTGTCAATGGCATTTAAAAAATTCCTTTTAGTATAAAACAAAAAAATATTGATTAGCTCTGAAAGCTGTCATTTAGCCGTTTACATCAGAGCACTTTAAAACCATTTACATGAAAATAAGGAGAAACTGAGTACATTGAATGTTTCATTAATTTTCTTTAATGACATATATTTTTCTCCAAAGTATACAGTAGACTCAGATTGTGCAAATTAGAGCAATTGTGATAGTGAAAGGATATTTTTGTCATATTTTCTTAAGACTTGCTATAAATCCCATGCTGTAAACATCTCTGAGTCACTTTCTTTTTGACTCATTGCTCATCTTCTCCATATCTTATAATTTTATATAAACCAATTTGATTGCTTTTATGTTAATAACAACCAGTTCTTCATCACATTGTAACTACCTCTGAAAAATAACTATTAAGGAGTTTGCCAGCCTCCTCACGCCTACAGCTTATAATTGCCTCAAAACCTTATAAAGATAAAATAAATATCAAAAAACATATATTTTACAGATAAACCTTAATGTCTACATCACATTTTCACTTCTTCACTCTGTCATCTTGAATTCTGTCATATTATGAATAAATATGATGCTTTTCAATGACAAAGTAAAAATAGGGATTTTTAATTAATGTTACTATTTGAAAAGACTATTTCACAAATATATTTATTTTGGTTTAGCTATTAATTCTTTGTCTACATGTCAAGGCAATAAACTACTATCTTTGAAAATCATATTTATGAGAGATGAATAATAACTTCTTTTTAGATTAATTCTTATAAAGTATACATCAGACCAATTAATCATTTTTATAAATCAATAAGAAAAAACAGGGAGAACCCCATTCTGCACTTCCCTTGTTTTTTCTATCTGAAGCAAACCAATATGAGTGTAAGAGTTCTATAAGAATCTGATTGTTGAGCGATAATTCTGTGACAGGGTTACATCCATATTAGTTACATTACATCCATTTATTGTTCATAAAAATATGATCATTCCTGAACATACGGGGAAGTAGGATTAGGTCTTCAGCCTAGTTATATATGTTGCAGGGAATTAATGCAAGGAATTAATTTATTCATCATATTCGATCTGCATGAAATAAAAAATACACATTGACAGCACCCACTGAATAGCGGAAGGAAACATGCTGCCGTAGCTGGATATAACTCATTTTTCAGGACTGATAATTTATTTAAATGAAGAATATAATTTATTTAATTGCCATCACTGTTGTAAATTGCTGTCTTTGCGTCTGAAGAAAATATTGTAGATACAACTCCAGAAGACTGTCAAAAATTGTATCTTTAGAGATTAATATTTGGATCAAAGCAAATACGTATTTTTTACCATATCTGTTTAAGACAATTATGTTTGGACTAAAATAGAAGAATTCCATATATATGCCTAAAGTATGAAAGGAGAATGTTGTATCACATCTCAAAGTAAAATGTTGCATAAAAACATAATTACTTTTGCAGTACAATACAATATGAACAAAATGGTTTTGCTTTTTTTTTGTTTTTAATGATTTTTGCATAGTAACATTTTGATGACCGTACACCTGATGAAAATAGAATGTGATTTAAGTAAAAAGAGGGCAATACTTGCTTCACTATGACACACAGATTATCTCTGACTATTGCAAACTCTTGCAAAATATTGCAAATCACATTATAATCCAGTTACTGCATGCCATGACTTCAGTGCCTTATAATGAGAACATTACTCTGCTGTGGTTTAACTCCTGGGGCACTGACCGTCACTGGACACCTAAAAATGAATGTGAGTACAGTCAAACCGTGCAGAGAGACATCTCCAAAATATTATCCCAACTTCTAACAAGGATGTTCTGACTCAGGATAGTTTCTTCTGATGAATCTGTCAGTTGCGTTTAAAACTCAAATTTGGAGGAATCCTGTGCAGAAAGTTTTCTTTTGCTAGTTTTGAGACTGCTGCTTGCTGGGATCTTCTGCTGTCCTTCAGTTTCTGTCCTGGAGGAGGCTCTGGAGATCATGTCCAAATGACCTTCTTCATGCTCCTTATGATTTTAGGGATCAGTTGTAGTTCTCAGCTATGTTTTCCAAAATGAAGAATCATAACTCAGGACTCACTCAGTGATTCCTATTTAGTCACTGTTTGTACAGAAACATCGGGTTTTTGCCCAAATTGCCCAGTCCTACTATGGCCTTTCTGAAATCGAGAGGCCATTACTGTAGATGGTCTTCAAGGTGGTGTGGTATTACTGATTTATAAAGTAGCATAATGCTATTCTCTGCTTTTTTCTTTACTCCTTCCCTAATAATTAGTAACATAGCACATACAATTTGCCTTTTGCACTACTACTACTATACACTGAGCTATCTGTTATTTTTCCTGATACAATTTCTGAGGAGTTAGAATCAGTACATCATTTTATTGATAACGGTGGGATGTTTTCCGATGTGTTTTACATTTATTTACATTGGATTTCAGCTGTCATTGTATCACCAAATATCATAACAAGTAGTTCTTTATAGCCAGTCCTGCCTTCAGAGCCCTGACTTACTTTAGCATCTTCTCACTGTTCACTGCTTTTTCCAGCTTCAGTCTCCCACTGGATCCCTGCAGGACTCAACTAATTACTTCCTCACAGTGTGAATAATGACCATTTACTCCAAATTTTTCCTATCGTTTAAACATTTTTTTTTTTAATCCATGAGAGGGCCTTCCTTTTGATCCCATGTCAGCCTGGTTTCATCACGAGCCTTTGATAAAGGACCTTGGGAAATGAATGTCTTTTGGAAATCAGGTGTATGTTATCAGCTCACTTTCTTTTCCATGTTTGTTCTTTGGAGAACACTGACAGATTGCTGAGAAATTATTTCCCTTTAAAATAACCATGTCAGCTCTTCACCTCTCTAATGAATTTATTTTCCTGTTCACTAATTTTATTGTTTATTCTGATTTTTAGTAATTTAGTTGGAAATTCTTAGAAAATTTTTCTTGCACTACCTTCCTCCCAACCACCTGTCACAGTTTCCTACATGATGAACCCAGATGGAGAAAAGGCATTTTATTTTTGTGTTCTGACCTCATCTTTCTTGAATACTTCTTTTATAGCCTGAACAGCTGCTAGCCCTACCAGCTCTCTGTCTGGCTTCCAAATCTTTGAAAAGTATTTTATTTTCATTTTTTATACTTTCTCCAAGTTGTTCCTCAAACTTTTTCTCTTACCTGTTTTGTGTGGATTTGGTTTTTGTTTTTTTTTTAGGCTGGTAGTTTATGGTCACTTTTGTTCTCCTTATTTGAATACAACTTCAAATTTTTAAAAGATCTTTTTCTTGATTCTAATATTTAAGTGAGTTAAATATTATTCCATATCCTGCGCATGTAATCTCTTTGATTTTTAGGCATATCCACAGCTGGATCCATTATACTTCAAATGAGGTCTTTTCCTTCTGTACAGACTCTCCCTAGCCTAGACGTGTTCCAGGTGAATCTCTGTTCTTCCTCTTAACACCATTATTTCAGCCCATGATTGCAGCTTCGGCGCATCCCCTTCTCTCTGAATCTGCACATGGTGTAATGAGAATGTTGCAAAGAGTGCTGCTGTGCAGGTCCCAGCTTTCAGCTCCAAAACGACCTACATTTGGCCTCCAGAAGTTCTCTCCAGCATTCCTCAGTTTTTGTTTTATATAAGGACTGCAAATTGCTGCCACTAGCACGTCTTTGGAGTCTGCGCAGATGAGGTCCACAGGATGCACATTCTCTTCAGAGCCACCAATACAGGTCTCTGTCCATGTCATGGTAGCTGGGACACGGCATGTTGTCACTTCAGGCGTTCCACCTGGCCTGTCTTGAGAACATGAAAGAATGAAGTTGGCTGGGGCTAGCAGTTTCCCTGTACAACTTGTCCTCTTTCCCACTGTAGTCTGCAGACAGACATCCAAGATAACGTATTTCAGTTGTTTGTTTTTTTTTTTTTTCCCCCTCCATACTTCCATGATTTGGAAATAGGATTTTCGTCGAACAACCCTTTTCCTGATTTATTACTGGTTTTTTTCACAGTCATTTTTCCTGTCATTTCATTTTTCTGTGTGGATGTACTAAATCAGAAACTTTCATGTGTTAAATATTCTGTGGTATTTCTCAGAGAATAGTAAAGTTCTAGGCTCGCCAGGCTTGACTGCTGTGACACTGGAATTCACCAGCTGAAAGCCCCTCTAGGATTTGGGCATCCATGTTTGTTAGCATGCTTGGAGTTAATTTGTTTTGTATTTGCTCAAGATTAATGAGACAGCTGCTTTCTGTTATTCTAAGTGTGGGATGGACAAGCCTAAGAATAACCAAACAACATGTAATGTCCATACTCTACATCTACAAGCATTTGACAAACCTTAGTCTGGAAATTATACTTTTAAAATACGTTCAGAAATATATGTTTGCTGTTGTAATTTTAAACAAAACACAGGATGGTACATGCCATAAGAAAAGACATAGCAAATATGAAAGTTGTCATCTGAGGCAAATATCTATGAATTTAGATGCTTTAAATGAAACTTAAAGTTATGCATTGGCTTTTAAATAAAATAATCTTTTCATAAGGCAGTTTTTCATATGAATCTAATGATGAAAATATATACTGCTTTAATTGTGATTTTGTGGATGGTGCTTAAATGTGAGAGTACATTTGCTAGGTTGTCAACATCATTGTATAGCGTTTTAAATGGAGGAGATTACATGAATCAGTAGTTGTCTATGACTTCACTGTTGTTGCAGGTTGAAGTGCACTGGTCTGTTCTTATTTTGGTGCAATATTATTTACAGACGTATCAATTTTAAGGGTAATAGGATTGTTTTGTAAATAAATTTGCAGTGGGAAAACTTTCCCAGAAACTTACACGTGGGACAAATCCTTAGTTTTTACCTTTAAGAATGTATCAGTTTGTTTCCTCTACTTCGCTATAATCTAAATGATTTGGGACATATATGGTCTTTATTAAATTAAAAACTTCAAAGGACTTTTGAGATTTCCACAGAATATAATGTTCCACATAAAGTTACACTTACATTTTCCGCCAGTGTCTGTTGAAAGTTAATTTTTCCTTATTGTTTCACATATTTTTTGTCACATATTTGTTGTACTTTTTTAGTTCATTTCAGTGGCTACGGCATTTGCAGAGATGCAGATAATATAAGGGATTGCTCAGGGTATAAATGCTTGAGGGTTGGAAATCAAAACATTTCATCATTTATAACTCCATGAAAGAACTTGAATGCAATGATTTTCTGGAGGAACGTAAGAGAGTACTGTAAGTTGCTCTCCAGTCCATTGCAGGATCTAGACATTGAACACCTAGCTCCAGACCTGGAATTTATGAATTCTGTAAATGTGTGTGAGATACCAAGGTTCATGCAGTTAATGAAATGAATGAGGCAGCTAAACTGGAGATTAACGGCAGCCCACACTGAGTAACTGAGGCTCAAGGCAGACAAGAGTGTTGAACGGGACTAATGTGCTTGAAATCTGGCAAACATAGACACTAGCCACCCAACTGGGTCAGATGCTAACGTGAAAGTGAGTTTCAAAGGCTGAACCATCTTCCTAGATACCAAGTTAATTACTTGGGTATGGCTAACTGTGTCACTTTAACCCTTCCAGGAGAACACTCCCGGCTCCCTTGAACAGCCAGAGCTGGTGGCTGGCTTGACAAGGTGAATGGAAACTATTCACTGCCCTTTTTTTGCATTGGTGGCTATCTTTAATACGTATTTTGCAAACACATTCATCCTTCTTGAAGATTGTAGATGTGCTGAAGCAGGGTAATTACAATGGAATAAAAAATAAGTTAAAACTAGATAGTTATTAAATCTACCTGGGGCATTTCTTAATCTTGTGTTAGAGGAGAATTCAATATTACTTCTATAATATTCTTTTAAGTAAGAATCAGAGCTTAGCCTGGGGTGTGGGGATAAGAAAAAAGGTGCAAGTGAAAAAAATTAGCAGATCATTTAGTGTTTTATCAGGTAGGAGCATCCTAGCCTCAGTTTTGTTCACTCTGGAGTTGTTGTATGGTGATGGCAAGACTGTTCGATATTACAGCCTGTGTTATTCAAAGCCACTCAGGCCCTCCAGCTCATGCTTGCCAGCTCATTTGTCACATGCAATATGTCTTGTTCTTCTTTCAAGGTGTTGCCCTGAAAGTGCTTTTTTCTGTCTTACATTAACTAAGTCTGAAGCACAGTTATGTTGCTTGCAAAGGAATGCCATCAACAAAGCATTACAAATCAGTCTCAGGTTTTTAGATGCTTTTGACACTCAAATGTTATAAAGCTCCATAATTTCTATTTTTTTAATAAGACTAAGTAGGTATTCCCAATTGCAGTTAGTGAGTACTATGGGCTATCAACTTGGCAAATTGTAAACATTGACAAATACTGATAATGGGGGGAAAAAAATCACATTCCTTGTATGCATATTTAACACAGTGGTTGATTCTTCACAGTTAGCAAATCTGATATGTTTATATCAAATTACAGAGTGATTACTCTCTCTGTATATATGTTAAGCTTGTTTTTACAATCAGCAGTGTTAAATGAAATGTAAATTCAGGGATCTGGTACATTGGTTACTACTATTGCAACTAGCCCTGCGTACTGTGGGGGAGGAGGCTCTGCAGACCCTCTGGTTTGCACGCTATAGAGCAAGCCGCGGCAGTTTCAGTTTGGAGAATGGGGAGGGTCTTTCTGTGCCCAGTATGTTTGCTATGTAAACCAATGGAAAGCCATCTGTGCCAGATACTGAGTTAATGCTGGTTATTTTCCTTCCATAAGCTCATCACCGTGAGCAAAAAAACTAAGAGAAAAAGTCTATTAAGTTGGTGTGCAGTCTGGTCTTGGAACGGAGTGCTGCAGTATGTGGCTTTTGAGAATAAACTCATGAACAGTGGCAATATATCTAACAGTGTTTATTCTGCGTTGTCTGAGTTTGTATTCTGTCCTGCCACATTTGATTGAACGGACAAGTAGAGGACGATTTCTGTTGTCTTAAATTTGTACAATTTTCACTTTAAACATAGTGGAAATTTAAGTATGAATCAGACAGATGTCCTGCCTGAACACCTTGGGAACAGAATTCAGCACCAGTTCGAGTCTTTGAATTAACACAATATTACTTAACGGTTTTCACCTTGTCAATGTTGTCTTGGAATGCTTTGCTCCTCTTAAAATATTTTATTGCATTACCACTTCAGATCAGCCAAGTCCTCATTAAAAAATCTTGAAAGATACTTGGTTTTCCTCTCTAAGCATAGAAAAAGTATAAGGTAATGAGCTATAAGGAAGAAAGATTGTATTTTGTTGCATTTGTCCTTAGTAATAAAGAACAAAAAATGCCATTATAGAAAATGTAGGGGGGAGGGGGAAGAACCAGAATTTTGTAAAATGTTTTTGAGTGCTTTCGCAGGCTGGTTTAATTTCCATAGAGCTATGTGAGTTTGCATATGTCAATGAATTTACAGTAATGCTTTGCTTTGATTATGAACGTGACTTGAGAATAAAATTAATGTTTGCGTAGTGCTCGGTGTATGCAAATTGATACATAAATGCTGCTGTAAGTATAATTATTTTAATAACAAAAGGCAAAATCAAGTTGACTAACAGTTTTTAATTAGATTAACATAAACCATTTGTGATTTAATACAATGCTGTCTACAAAATTAGATACTATATGCATGTATGTTAAATCAGTTCATTGACATTCAGGGTCCAAATTAACTGTTGTTATAATTTCCTTGACTGAAAAGATATTTGAGTTTTATGCTACATTTTTACTAGTTCAGTATTACTAACATACATGGGAAAGATACATTAGTTCTGTGGTTGAGTATTCAACCCTAACTTATCGTGGTGGTTGTTGACTTAGAACTTAATTTTGCAAATATAGCATCTGGCAAAGAGAAATCTTTCACCTAATATGAAATCATATTCAGCTCAGTAAGAGTAAGATTACGTGCTTGGAAATCCCACTGTATTACAGCTCCTTTAGATCTTCCTTTAACATTCCAAACTCTTCAAGTTAGAAAAAAGTTGGTAGGTTGCTGCCAGTTAGCAAAGAGCAGATGGTGTTTATTACTGTGACCAGTAAATTGTGTATCTGTGGGAGTAATAAGCCCAATTAGCCAAATGTTGATTGTGCTTTTAAATGTTGTAGTCTTAGTACCTATTTCCATACCTGTGCATATGCTCAATATAAACTTATTTAATTGTGCACTTTGAAAAAAGCTTAGTGGTGCACTTCTGCAGTCTGAATTGTTAGCATTCGTAGAAATATCGTTTTAGATAATGTCCTTCACATGAGTCAGCCTTAGATACACAATTCCAAGAACTCCTTATTACTTACCTTATATTGTATTTATTTCTAAATAGTAAAAGTTGACTACTGCAGGGCTTGGCTAGGATGAATGTTAAAAGACAGGTGGTTTTTTGTCCTAAAGAGGCCCCTTGCCCTTGATTCAATAGAATATGACTTAAATACAAGGGCAAAATCATTGTTAGCTCAGCATACTCTGCAATTTTTAAAAATACTGCTCTTCTTGAACTTCTTTCCATTAAGGAGCAGTCAGCTCTCAAAGAACTTCCCGACTCTTTGTAGACATGGGTTGGGATCAGTGATGGCCTCAGACTGGCGACTAGTTTGCTCACAACTCTAACCTCCCCAAGAGGGGCAAAAAAGCCTGAGAGCCATTCCTGTCTGCCCTCAGCCTCCCGCACCGCCCCAGCTGGGCTGGCCAAATAGCGATAAGCTTAGGAGAAAGCAGCGGAAGAATTATAAGAAAGGCAAAAGCCGAAGATAAAATGTGACATTAGGATCCTCTTTCCCATTTCTGAGTCCAGCATCGTCCTCCTGTCAGCAGAACCTGGTCCTGCTGCACTTACCTTGAGTAGTACCCACTTTCATAACTGAGCCCAGTGATTTTAATGGCAGCAGTTTCTGCACACCCTGACCATCCAAATGAGCAATAGTAGCCACATACATTCAACAAGGCCTGTTTGATTTTTTTAACATACTTGTCAGCTCTTCAGGGTCAAGATCATGGCTTCCTGCATGTCTGTGCAGTGCCTGGTACGATGAGTCTCTCTGGATATCTCTGCAATTAAAATAATAATTGCCTTAAACTTATTAATTGCAGATTTAATACAGATCCGCAACTTTAATTGGTTCCTTGGCTTTTCCTCAATTACCTCATGTCAGAGTTAAAAACAGAATTACACAAAATAAAATGTTTGGGTGTCTGACAGATTAGCAGATTGTAATAAATTGCACTGCTAATGCATGTATTAGAGAAATAGCTATTCAAATTTTCCTGACTTAAGAAAGTTTAACTGAATAAAGATACATCAGACACCAAAGTTTTTTTTTTAATCACAAAATTTATTGTCATTTTAAGGCTCATTTAAATTGCTTTATTTAAATGCCACAACTTGTTACCAATTCTGGCAGAAAACTGCTAAAAATGAAAAGTGAGGGGATATTTTTGCTATCTCAATGTGGACTTGTATTTGGAAGATGTTTGTCTGGAGTCGCTGACCATCTGTTTCATGGAGTTATGCCAAAAATATATTTTCACTGTAGATTTAGATGCTTGCTATGAGCTAGTAAATAGCCAGACAAATATTGCAGCATCTTCTTCAAGCACACTGTAAATATGAACTCCCAGCACTTTTCAAGATAAAAAAAATGAGTAATAGAAAAATGTTTATTTCTTAGGTAAATCTTCTAGTCACAGTAGCTTTAATGATTTTAACTTTGTTACTTGGATTTAATTTATTCTTGAGGTAATTCTATTGATTTAAACCAGAAATTAATTTGGCCTGGAGTTTTCAATAAGCTGTATTTTCCCTTTGAGCATTTAATTTTGAGTCCATTTTTCTCCCCGCGGCCTGGCATCGGTTATTGTTCAAAGTATAATGAAGAGATGAGACCCAGTGAGCTCTGTAGGAAGGGGTAGCCTTCTCCTTTGGTTCTGGGACCACTACAGTGAAGTTTCAGTGGTGCAATACTTTAAGAAAGCATTAGCACGTCCTTTGGAGTAGATCTCCAGAGCCCCTCTGAAGGAGTACATTCATTTTCTGCTTCTGCTGTTTGCTGTCTCCTGACATGCATTGCTAAAGTAGAGCCCTGCAAAGTTCAGCCCTACCAAACAGGTTTCTCGTAAGCTCTTCTCCAGAGACAGCAAACATCACATTGCTGTAATAAAAAATAATATTGCATCCTTATCTGGAACACCAGACTGGAAAATCCAAAAAATACTAGATATTGAGGAGGTATTGGGATAAGCAGCTACATACAGAGGGAGGCAAACTTGAACTCCGCAGAATCTGCTGAGCTATGGAATAGAATAGAACAGAATAGAATAGAGTATTTTTTTTTCATTTCACAAACAGGGAAAGGTTTTTGTGAGGATAAGTACCTCTGAAAATGGAAAGACACTTTGTTGCCCCACAAAGGAGCTGATAGCAATGGTGAATAGAACACACTGAGAAATAACAAACGTATTTCATGTTGCCCAAGCCAGTGCTGTTTCTGTTTTGCTGTTTCTAGAAGAAATCAATTTATTTTCCCAGTTCAGGGCTTTGTGCTGCTTTATCTTACAGCTGGAAACACTTGTCTGTCCCATTCTTTATTTATCTAGGTTTTGTTACTCTTCTGAACACTGATCTGCGTATAAAACAGAAACGGTCACTGACACAAACACTTTTTCTGCATGGCAAGCATATTCCTTGTTTCTGCTTGTAAAACCCAATTGAAATGGTGTTTATAAAATATGAAATGTTACAGTTCTAGTAGGGGTGTGTTTGGGCTACATCAAACATGGAAACAAATATTGTTCTGAATGTAAACATGCATTTTCTATCAGTCGTTATATTTAGTTTGAGGCTTGAATGTTGATGCCGTAAACTGTATGTTAGATTTGTTATACCTATGGTATGCTGTCCTGAGGTGGTCAAAATCCTTACTAGTACTAAATGGAGGTTTTTAATCTTGAAAGAACTGGAGGTTAGAGCTTTATGTTGCAACATAACAGCAAATAATATGATTCTTTGCTTAATTGGTTACCAGCATTCTTCCCCCCGTGTGCAGAAGGGCAGTGGGGAGGAAGACGGGTGCAGTTTTAGATCAGATGGATTTTATGGGGAGCAGGTAATGCTGCTATATGGTGGAGTAACTTCCAATGTACTTTTGATGGTGCCACGTGGCCGGGCAGGCGGGACAGCATCCCAAGTGCGTGTGGCTGTTCTCAGCCCAAGGCTGCTGCTGGCTTCGGGGACCCCTCTGCCAGACGCCCCCGTCACCCTGCTGGACCTTGCAGCCTGTGGCCCAGTGCTTGGGAACTCCACAGCATACCTTGGCGCGCGTCAGCAGAGCAGCAGTGCCAGCCCACTGGTGTGATGAGTCTCACAAGAGAACTGAGCATTGTATGGCTGTCAGCTTGTCAAAGGCCAGTTTATCACATACTGAGAATGAAATGAGTCCCGTGTATGCTACCAAGGTAAGGATTCAATGTTTGATTAAAATTCTCAGCATCAAAAAATGTGGTAGTGATGAAAGTCAACAACTCCTACCTGCCCAGCTCTGTTAGCCCCGTTTGCAGCTGTCGGGGTGGGTTCCTCCCCAGAGAGAGGGCTCCGATGCCAGGAGCCAGGGATATTTAAATATTCTCGTATTAGCTACAGATTCTGTACAGCAAAAGTTCACTATATTTCTTTTCCCCGTCTTTTATACAACACAGATACAATAGTGGAGCTGTGTCCATTTGCCTTGGAAGCCCGCTTCAAAGTTCAGACTCCCATTGCACTAATCTCCTGGACAATTTGCTTTAATATTCCCTATACTGAAGAAACTTTCCCTGAGTTTGCAACATTATATAGATCAGATGTTATATAAACATCAACTTATAAATATGTGTGTTTAATTTCAATTCAGTGATAATTCTGCTGATACTACAACTTTTGAGAACAACACTTGATATGTCCATATTAAGGTAAGTTCAAGCATGGCAATGAGAATAAATACACATGGCGATATTCTTGAGGTGTTGCAGTACGCTTAAGACTATCACAACATGGTATGTAAGCTGCAGAATATATTTTAAGAACTAATTATTGTACACATTTTGTTTGCAGCACAGGTTGTAATTAATCTCTGGCATTTTATAGAAACCATGTATGGTATATTAGCATAATAAATGCTGACACTGGGAGTCAGACTGCCTGTGCTGTGATCCAGCTTGACAACACCTGGTTAGTTTTAGGGATTCTCTTCTCAGTCTTAGCCTGAGTGAGAGCAAGTGAGATGTGTTCATGTGCGGCATGTTTTACTGCAAGGGGTTTTGGAAATTAGCAAGTCTGTGATTATATATGTATTCATGCATGGAGTGCAACCCTAAGCTTTTCACTAACATAGGCAGGTTTTTTGTAAGAAATTTCATGTAATTAGTTCTTAAGACTTCTCCATTTTCTTTATACTTCTTAGCTACCTAATCTTTGGTTTTAAATATACAATTCTAGCACATAGGCTCGAGCAGACTGTCTCACATTGTCAGTAAGTATTCTCTGTAAGTGTGTAAGCACAGAGCTTTGCAGAGGGGTAGGAGTAGCAAAGTTTGGGGAAAGAGAATAATTTTTTTGTGTTCATGCATGCGATACATTTTTGGCTATTTCCATGAGTAAAAAAAAAAAAGTTTTGTGATCAAAAACTTTTATGGAGACTGAGAAGCCAGAGTGTTAGCTTTGGGCACCTTACAGTCTGATTGCTTATGTGGGGTGGAGTGTGAAAGTAATCAAGATGCAGATAAACCTGGTGAAACTGTGTGTATATTGGTTGGGGAAGATGCTGGGGAGACTGGCTGTGGATACTCAAAAGATTTATTGAGCTATATTCTTTGTCAGGTTTTATTCTGCACAGGAGAAAGTTTATTGCACAGCTGTTGACACACGAAGCATCATGTGCATTTGATTATAAGTAAAGCATACCCTGCTATCACCTGATCATTTTCCCCTGAAGACATGCATCTGTTTTCCCCCAGACAAATGATAAAAACATCTAAGAAAATAATGTGCAAAATCTTTGCTATAAACCAGGAGGGGTTTCTACAAGCACACAGAAAGCCTAGCTCACGTTCATAAATATGATTGAAAAGTTAAGCCACCGATAAAAACATCTGGTAACACAACAATAACCGTATTTTCAAGTGGAAGTCTGTTTTCTCTGCAGCAGTGAAAGCTTTCCGTTAATACTCTCTCTTCTGTATGTCATCATTTCTCAGCTATCCTCTCCTAATATGACTAGATATTATCCTGGAGACCTAGAGCTACTATTATTTGGAGAAAATTTGTACACGTGGCGGAACTGGATCAGAACTAAGATTGCAAAATAAGATCTGCAGTTACAGTGGCTGTACCAGGAACGTGTGTTTGTGAGCAGGGGTCATCATATGCAGTCAAACTGCCTGAGTTTCCACATTTTCCTTCACCGTCACTGTGCGCTTTGGCTGTGTGTGTGTGCGTGTGGCTGTAACTGGAGCCTAAGCTTTCCAGTATTAAAATTGTTTCTGGTCAGGTTCTTGTCCAGCATATCTTAATAAAATAAATAAGCTGTTCACTGAAACTTTCTCTTACTTGTGTGCTGGTTTTACCCACATCTGAACATGAAGGACTTAATTTTTCGTAAGTTATTGAGTCAAAGTTACTCTACCAGTATGTTAAGACTTTCGGGAGTTTTGTGATTATAGACTGGTGCTGATTAGCCAGTGGCCCTAGACTGACTCTGGGAAGACCAAGCACAACGGTTGAATGTCTGATACAGTGCACTAGCTTTTCTGCAACTTCAGACAAAACCAAATTAAAAGCAATTCAGTTATTCAGTTGTAAGTAACTGCTTGCCTCCTGGTATGTGTTTCTTAGAAAGTGGATGAAATGTGAGTGTCTGTCTGCTACATAATCAATAGAATTAAAATCCCCAGCCACTTATTTTCTGTGAAGTGATTAAAATCCACTTAGTACATAGTTTATGCTGGCCATACCGCTTCTTTGCAGCAATATGTCAAGGTAATTATTAGACACTTTATGAAGTGCTTAAATATAAATGGTCAGCATAAATCTTCATAGAGTTTATTTTAATAGTTTTATTCCATTCAGAGAACAAATGGAGTTGAGCTTTGGCTGGCCTTCTTGTAGTCTCCTCCAAACTTATGTAGCAGTATAGCTCTTCCAGCTTTTGAGGGGCAGCTTTTCTTAATATTAAGAGACACGGAAAGGATGCAGCAGTAGATGGTTCTTCTCTGGTTGGTGATGTATAAGCAGCACAGAAGATTTGGTGTTGTAACTTGTGAACAGCCATTCTGCAGGTAAGGTGGTCCCTGCAGAAGAACGAAAGCTCTGCTGTCTGCTCTGCCGTCTCTAATAACCTTCACATACACGAAATATATAGTTTTTGAAATTTTATTTCTATCAATAGATTAAGTCCAACATCTAGTATTAAAGTCAAAATTCAGTCCTTGTCATTCCTTCCTTGCTGTTTGGTTTATTTTCATATGAAATTTAATAATCAATTTGAAGCCAACAACTTCTTCTAAGCCAAGTTGTCCCTGGAAGAAACATAGCTACAGCTTCAAGACATAGTATTGTTGATGCCATGATAGGGTATCATCTCTGAATCCTGCCCCAAAATGGAGTAGTATTTATTGAAGAGTTGATAACTTTTATTAAATAAACAGATAGAGTTGGAAAAAAATGCAAACACACAAGTCTGAAAAATCTTTTTTTGGAGCTTCAAAGCTTGCTGGGTTTTTCTGCAACATTACCACCTGCTACTTCCCCCTGTACATGTTACCTTGCTGAAATCAGTTATGTTGGTTTAGGTGGCAGTAGATTTCACCTTACATATTTATTTTTCCATATTATTTTCTTTGATGGTTTAACCAATATTTGAAGGAAGTTACAAGTGATTTGTAATTAAGACACAAGACTGAAAGCTAGCTTGGGTTCTGGGGTATCTGGCTTGATTCTGAGTTTGGTTGTTACTAACATGGCTGATGCATTTGCATGCTATATTCTTGCTGGCTAAAGTGGAAACAAGAATATTTCCCCATTTTTTCCATTTTTAAAATACAGGTAATGCAAAACAAGGTATGTTATAACCTTTTAGACATTCATATGTTACAATCTTTTTAGACATTCAAGTGTATTTTTGACAGCAGCATATTCTTGATTGTTATTTCTTATTGTCATGTTCTTTATCTCTGAAATAAAACCAAGGAAGTGCTGATAACAATTAAACACCTTTTTCCTTGGCTAAGATTATTCTTTGTTGAAAGCCAGGCCAGAGTACTGTCTATTCAGACTTTAACATAATTTAGAAACATCCTAAGCAAGTGCTGATGGTTCCCAGTCAACTTCCAAAGACAGCATGCCATAGAGTTTTAAAAATATTTTGGAAAGCATAAAAAATAATAAATTGAAGAGACTATTGATTACAGAATAAACAAGTTAGTTACTTGATAGACTCCCCCCTTTTTGCTAGTTTGACGTAACATTAACACCTCTGTCTTATTTTCATGTAAACATCTCTCCTCTTCATACAGAAAAAAGTGTTGTATGTGTCCCTTGAACTGTGCAGTGTTTAAGAATATTAGCAGCATGTCAGCACTCTTTAAAATCCTCTCAGAAAATAGCCTTGAGTATTTATAGTGATCTATTGTTCCTGATTTGTTCCATTGCTGGCAAAACAGATATTTGAAACCAATACACAAAACAGCACTTACTTTAAAATCAATGTGTAAAACATCAATTCCTAAAAATCCATCTAAAGCTCTAACTTTGCAGAATATATTATTTTGCCAATAAAGCTGGATAACTTAAGAAAGAATGTGTGCATTCTTTTGGTTTCACCTATACTGTCTGATAAGCGAAGTTCTTGTTTAGTAGTTAGTTAAACATAAGAAGCCACTGGCCATTTTTGTCCTAGAGAGGAGCCTCCTGGGGTTCAAATAAACCATGAATGCTTTTATTGCCTTTTGCGCTAGATGAAAGGATACCTCGGTTCTCCAGACTTGTATCCCAATGAATTAGGCTCAGAACAAAGTAGGAGTATTTTTTTTAAAGGAAAGTAAACTTTTCTCTTTTAAGCAGCTTGTTTATAAAGTTTTATTAAGTTTTTGAAAAAGTACCACTTGGTCTAAAATAGTTCTCTTACTTGCTTTCTAGTTCAATTTTGTTGGAAAATTGCTTGGACCAAGAGGAAACTCCTTGAAGAGGTTACAAGAAGAAACAGGTGCAAAAATGTCCATCCTGGGGAAAGGATCTATGAGGGATAAAGCTAAGGTACTGTGTCTGTATTCTGGTTGCAATTAGTGTCGATACATTTGCGCTTTAGCTGTTACACTTAGATTGCCTGTCTACTTATTAATGACTCAATTAATAGACTCATAATAGACTGATTCCAAGGCTTGTTTGGTTTTTTCAAGTTACATCAATTGCTTAAGTAATAATATGCCAGAATAAAGGAAAGACTAATCAGGATTTTATGGTTGGCATTATTTGGTCTTGGTAATGCATATCAGCAGTCACTCTTGCATTATGAGGTCTCCAATAGCAATATTGAAAACAAACCCACAAAACAGACAAATTAGGCACACAGAACATATTTCATTTTTTCAGAGATTTCTTTATGACATTGGACATACTGATACTTCAATTATCTATTTAACATTATATTTTATGATAATGAATGTTGAATACACTACAGATTTTATTTCTAGGTATTGACAAGTAAAATATTTTATGACTTTTGGCTTACTTCTGGAATGATAAAAAAAGACTCCCTGGATAAATGAATGCATGTGCTGCTAAGTAGCAGTAATTTGCATCAGAACTGCATCTTCCTTCTCCATTCTCAGCCACCCACTCAGATTATAATTGCCAAGAGCAGCAATTGCCCAGGCAGGGGAGTGTGAAGGGCTTGTTACCAGCTAAAGATGTTTAAACACACATAAATAAGATAGACTAAGTCCTCTGATTTTGAGATCGGTCACTCTTCTTATTATATCATTTGAATTTCATCTGATTGTAACAAACAGGGCCAGCATGCCAGTTACTACATTCACTCATGAGTATGTCAGCAAAAACAAAATTCAGGGTATTTTTTTCCTCTCCACAGAGTATTTAATCCTTAAGCGTGATCTAAAGTTAAGTATGAACTTCATGGAAAATCATTCATATGAGAATGGTGCAAAAAATGAAGTTCTAGAGTAAAATAGCATTAAATATGGCAGTGATGAAAGAAACTTCTGTAGAGAAGGCCTCGTAAGTGAATGTTATCTTAATTTCAACATTACTGAATCAAAGGAAAACAAAATCCCTATGCAATTACAGTGAGAGATAGGAATTATCTGATCCATGTACATCACTGTTACCATTTCTAAGCAAAAGAGGCTGAGAATGATCATGGGATGGGTAATAATTACAATTAGCATTTCAGAGAGAATATTGTAGGTTGAGATACTGGTAAAACTTAAAGAAAATATGTTTGACTGTGAGCATAAATAATAGCGTGATTTGCTACATCGCTAAGGAAAATACAACTTGCTCTGGTTAAAACAGTTTTCTTCCCATAAAACAAGCCCACTAGTCTCATTTACGCAGTATTTTTTTACTGATTTAAATACAAATTACCACATTCTGGAGGCTTGTTGCGGTTATTTTGTACCATACGAGAAATCAGCTTATATATATTGGCAGATGAGTCTTCCTTCTGGAGGAATTTTCAAGAAAAATCTATGTAATTTCTCTGTGTAAACTAGAATTTCCTTAAAGCTGTCTATATTATGCCGTGAACCATAATAATTCCTAGGCAGACTGCAGGCACGTGTGCTTTTCCCCTCCAGTCCAGTGCAGCTGGATGCTGAGCTGCGTCAGAGCAGCAGAAATGGAATTTCTGCTGGAAAATACTAAATGCATTTATGCCCTAAATCCTTAGGTACTTAGTGTTTGAAAAGAACTGATCCATTGATTTGGGGTTTTTTAGTGCCAAAATGACAGTAGGCAAATGCTTGGCTCTACAATGAACCACTCTGGCCATACTCTGTAATTTTGGGCATATGGAGGGGCAGTTTCCAGTTCTGGGAATCGGACTCTGTTAGGGGAGGTATATCTGCCTTTCAGAATTTCCTTATCTTTAAAAAAGAAATCTGTGGGTAAATTTCAGAGACTAAAGAATTTGGGCTGTTCCTTCCCAGAGCCTCAGGGGACACTTGTTAAGAGTGACTTGAGATTTTTGAGTATCTGCTGTGCCTACAGTGTGGGAACAGGATAGATTAATTTGAAAAGGCAATGCAAGTTACTTAATATTATGAACAACTCCAATTGTGCACTAAATACCACAGAGCTTATATATGTGTCACAGAAAGTTGTGTCAGAAATTGTTGAAGAGATGCCCAAGTGTAACTGCAGCAGTTTTGCACAATGTTATTTGGGATATAAGGAAAACTTAGGATTCTTCCAGAGCAGCGTGGCTAATGTGAGTACCTAAATCTCTCTGCTTAAGCTAATGCCACGGGCTCAGCAGAAGTTTAATTTTCTGTAACAGGAGAAAGATCCTACAGTATTGTCCTGGTTTCAGCTGGGATAGAGTTAAATTTCTTCCTAATGCTGTGTTTTGGATTTAATATGAGAAGAATGTTGATAACACACTGATGTTTTCAGTTGTTGCTAAGTACCCTCTAGTCAAGGACTTTTCAGCTTCCCATGCTGTGCTAAGTGCACAAGAAGCTGGGAGGGAGCGTAGCCAGGACAGCTGACCCAACTGACCAACAGGGTATTCCATACCATGTGACGTCATGCTCAGTATATAAATAGGAGGCGTGGTCCAGGAAGTAGTGATCTCTGCTTGGGTATCGGTCGGCAGGGAGTGAGCAATTGCATTGTGCATCACTCATTTTGTATATTCTACCATTATTACTATTACTATTACTATTATTATTACTTTCCCTTCTTTTCTGTTCTGTTAAACTGTCTTTATCTCAATCCACGAATTTTACTTTTTTTTTCCTATTCTCTCACCTATCCCACTGCGGAGGCAGGGGGGAGTGAGCAAGCGGCTGTGTGGTGTTTGGCTGCCTGCTGGGTTAAACCACAACAAGTGTTCTGACAGGAAAAACAAGCAGCATCATGAAACATGGACAGTCCACTAGACACAGAACAGAAGATGGTGTTGGCTTTTAGATACTTCTTCCCCCCACAGTGGGTAGAAAAGAAGGGGTTTGAGAAATCTTGAAAATATGCAAGTGTTGTAGTTGAAAATTTTTCAGGGTAAAATGTTTGTGCTTTTTTTTTTAAAAATAACTTTTTTATTTAAAGGTTAACCTAAGTGAATATGTTTGGAAGAGCTGGATAACCTAAGAACAATAAAATGTTTTGATTTTGTTTTAATAACATTTCAAGTGTTACCCAAAGGAAGATTTTTGATTGCTTTTCATTTTGTTAAAAAAATGAAAAATGGATTTTTAACCTGATTTTTTTTTCCTGAAAACTCATTCTTCATCGCCTGCACCTTGCATCTTCTTGCAAGACAGATTAACTATTTAAACTGAAAAGGCTCACATTATCTTTGCAGAAGTCACAGACAGTCCAAACATCTTTTTGAACCACTGTTTACTTACATAAAGCAGGATTTGGAAATTAATGTATAGCCCAATAACAAGGCTATATATTAGATAAAAGAAAGCTAAAACGTCAGTTGCTACAGTAGCACATGGGCTGTCAGCCACACATGAAGGAGAGTGTAAGTCATAGTGCTTGAGTTAAATCTCTGGAATACTGATGTATAATTGGCACCCTAATTTAAAGTCTTTTTACCTAGAGAAATCCTGTCAACACCAATTCCCATTTTGCACACTTTCTGTTTATTACCCATTTCTTTCATTGTTTAAACTTCCACTTACTTACGTCTTTTGTCCTGGCTATTTGGAGGATGCTGTTATTGAAGATTCCTGGTTTTTTCCTATAAAACACGGGAAATTAGAGAACAAACTTGCACTGCAGCTTTGAAAAATCACATAAACTATTTGCCCATTACTCAATGTTTTGTCAGCTACTGAAAGAACTTTTGACTGCTTTCTTCTTCAAGTTTCATTTGTTGTTTAAACTAGTTATTAAAGAAAGAAGGTTTCATCACAGAAGAGTTAATTGCAGTAGAACTATTTGCCTTTCATTAATCTGTAGGTTAAGTGCTTTCCAAAGAAGCTCCACTGCCACTGGACAACGGCTTGTCCCGTTAAACAGGATTTCTTGCATTAGCTTTTCCTTTTAAAAAACACAGGTGTTAAGAATTTGTTGGCGACCAAAAAGATCTGAAATCAGCATGCAGAGAACCTACCTGGATTCAATGATTAACGTATTGGCTTTAGTGTGGTTTTTAACAGCCATATTATGTGAGTACCTTATAAAAGATTTTGAAAATATGGGAGAGTTGCACCGGTCTGTTCCCTGCAAATGCTAAGCGCCCTGAGTTCAGTCCCACAATCTTTAAATGTATGCTTAAATATTTTACAGGATTAAGTCCATATATATAATGTGAATAAGCAGTAACTTTTTGGTTTGAAGCACAATATATTTTTGCATTAGATTGTGTCTACCATGAGCGTAGTGTCCTAGCAGTGGAGAGTTAATTCTCTGATACCATTCTCTTGACTTCATTGGTTTTTCAAGAAGATTATATAAATAATGCTCAGATAGCCCAAAATGGAAGAAAAAAATTGCAAGCTTTGTCTATAGGAGGTGATGATCCAAGTATTGCATTATGTTCTTTCCCAATCCTATTGCTTTACTGAAACGTGAGAACAAAAGTGTCATCTTTAGTGTCCTGAGTTTCAAAAGCCTTTGAGTGTCACTGCTGTTATAATCATTTAAGGTTATGCAGTATGGTTACATATGCAATATTTCCTTCCAGATGAGAGTGGCAGCATTTTGAACTTAGAATAAGAAATTACAAAAGACACTAGAAACTAAAAAAAAAAAAGAAAAAAATCACCTAGTGGTCTGTTACACCAGGTTTTACACTGGTGCCACTCCACTCGTGCTGGTGAGGTTGCTCGCTCTAGCTTATGGCTATGGTAGTTAAGCCCCGTGTGTCGCCATGAGCTTTCAGCTCTTATAGTTGGAGATACAAATTTGGGAATTTCTATAAAAAGTCCATTTTAGTTCTTTAAAACAGAACCTGTAGGTTTACTTCCAGCCTCCTGGGAGTTTTGATCGGGACTTTATGCAAAATCTCTGAAATGTTTGTTTCTTAGGTAAAATCCTTCTGTTTCATTGAAGTACTCCTTTATCATCTTTAGCTGTAAAATCTCTAAGGGAAAGGTAGAGCAATGTGTGGCACTGGGCTTAGAAAACTGGCTCACATCCAGAAGCATCAATAATTCAAATCACTAATTGGTGCTCACTCATTTAATCTTTTCCTGTTAGGTTTTCCTTTGCTGCGTGTAAAAGTATTATTGACTTTGTATATTTATCTCTACAGCCATGGTACCCTACAGCTTACAGCCATTTTACCTCACAAATGGGTTTACGACCAAGAGCAGGATTAGGCCCTCAGCATGCCCTCAAGATATGAGCAGAAGTAACAGCAGCACACTGCTTCTGCTGCAACACATTTTTTTTCCCTTTCTAAATCTCTCCAGCTTCCTGATATTGACTGCTGTGAGGCTGTAAGGACTGTAACAAACAACCAGCAACAAAGAGAAATGCAAGCAAAAGGAAACAAACAGAAAGCAGAGCACCCCGTATTTTGAAACTGAAATCTTTAAAGGATCATTTGCAAAAGGATGTTAACTCTTGTAAAGTCTACTGTAATCTGCATTCTCTCAGGCTCTCCTTTAAGTGAGCATGTCAGAAGGTACCAAAGGCTTTCAAACTCTAAAGCTAGGTTTTACCTCAACAAAAATTCCAAAGAACATATTTTCTCTTTATACAGAGAAAACGTAAATCTGTTGGCAGGCGCAGATTAAAAGAAGAGACCGTTTTTATCACTGTTTCCTCTAGTGTTACTCGTGTTCTAGCAACTTTCAGTTGCTCAACCACCCTGGTTTCTTTGGAAAATACCTCTGTGTATCACCTCTAATGTGTTGTAAACTCCTTTTTGTCCTGATAGGGGAGGGAGTTTGAGGTAGATACAGATCACAACCAACATTTCTTAGAATAGCTTTTATTCTTTAAGCTGTTTTTACTAATAGCAGATAACTATTCTCACAGCACATTCACTTATTCAGTCTCACATCTGAATTGCACTCTCAAGATTACCTGGTTAGAGCAACGTTTGGGAAGCCAAGTCCACCTATATACTCAGAAAAGAGAGGGTAGTACTGGCAGGTCAATGGTAGGTGTTCAGAAAGTCCATCAGAGGATCCTTTATTTCATCAGATGCATATGTAATCCCATAGCCTTCGTCTGCCTATAGCAGTCATCTTGGATGCGGGCTGAGTTATGGAACCCATTGCTGACACCAGTGTGTGCTGATGCTCAGCAGCCTCTTGGTGTTTTCAGACTGTATGTTCTTGCAGGTTCACCAGCACCAATAGTCTCCAGGGCTTAGCAGTCCTTGGGAAGCTTTCACATGCCACCTTCTCAGCACATACTTTTCCTTTCTTTGTCCTTTTCCTTTCTTTTTCTTGAAATATTTCTCCATCAAAACTTAAAGATATCTATAGAATCAATTCATGCAAACTCACATGGATGGGACTTTCATGAAAAATGTTTGGATGCTCATCTTTTCATTGCTTCTCTTA
The DNA here is from genome assembly GCF_964195595.1 of Calonectris borealis. NCBI lineage: Eukaryota > Metazoa > Chordata > Aves > Procellariiformes > Procellariidae > Calonectris > Calonectris borealis. The sequence goes on along the minus strand of NC_134314.1, from coordinate 29,415,325 downwards.
GGTGTCTCATCATGTCCACACATGCTGTCTGACCCCTCTTATGTTTCACCAGTTCCTCAGAGCTGTGCAAATCAACTTGTTCCCAGAGGCTGTTCCTTCTCGTTCTTGCAGAAGACTCCATGCTACCCAGAGTGCAACAACTAGGAAAAGCAAGTCATCTTCTCTGCTTCCCAGCCACATCCTTTTAACTAAATTTGTATATTTTAATGTCACAGTAAACTGAGGGCTTTCAGTCATATATCTTCCCTCTGGCACAAAAAGAATGTGTTTATTCAGGGATGATCTTTCTATCTGGGGAGTCAATAACCTTTTCATTTTTTACCATATCCCTGCATATTTTGGGTTATTTTCCTCTTGCCTCTCTGCAGTCTGTGGGAATATTGTCTTTCCCCAGATCATTTGTTAGCACCACGTTCCTGGCAGATGGGAGCATCTTTTGTTTGGTGGTTTTTACAGCTTCCATTGGTTACCTCTCTGGCTTGCTGGCTGAGGTGGGAACAAACTCAAAAATATGAGGCCATTGAACCAAGACAGAGTTAATTGGCCCTACTGAGATAGATTCTTCCCTTCCTGATATTCAGATGGTCCTGTCTGCATACCTAATCAATGAGATGCCTTCTGATAGATGGGCCCTTATCTATCAGTAAGCTCATCTGTGTTAACAGGCATCTCCTTAATATCATTGACCAGTGACTTTGGATTTGGAACCTGGCTAGAAAGGTCAACTGCCTGTTATCCTTCAATTTATGCAGTTTCAAATGATCTGCAACACAGTAACCCCTGGCTGTTTCTGTTTGTGCTATAAAATTTTGGGGAGGTCCATTTTTTTGCATTTCTGTCAAGTTTATTTGTTTCCTTGCGGTATGGATTTTTCCTTCCGAAGGTGGTTTGTCATATTTATGTCGAAGATTTAAGATGTTTTCTCTGACTTCCCTCTCTGAGTTTTAGAACCCACTTAAGTACATAGCCCATCCTGCTGCAGAGAAAACAGTCTTTTCCCCAGTCCCTCTTGGGTTAAGAACAGGTCTCCTGTGTTTTGGCTGGATGGCTCAACCCCTCTGACCTTGCTTAGAGGAGTCAGGATTGAGGAAAGCTTTTTAAAAGCTTTTTATCTGTATGTGTAGAGAGAGTGAGAAAGAAAGAGAGAAAAAGACGTGTGTGACATACAGCTGTAATTCATGGTTGAGTGTAAGTCATTTTGTATTAGCCCGTTCCTCCTGATGTCTTCTACACAGTGACTAGGGATGTCTGTCTTTTATCAACAATTTGAAATTCCCATGCTATTTAACGTTCAACTCTTCTGTCCCCAAAAGATGCATAATTGCTTCCAAAATTTCAAGATCATTTCGTAACCCATTTCCTAAATGTTTCTATAGATGGGTAGGAAATTCCCGGTAGGTGACACCACTTCCATTTTAAGAGGAATATAGCTAAAGTAGCATTACTCTCAGTTTATCACCAAATTATTCAACAGTGTTTCTTTCACTTTTGTATAAAACTTACTGTCTTCTCAAGACATACTTGAATTAGCCTCCAGACGACTCCATGTCCTAAATATGGATGATATGTCATCTTTTTTTCCGTTCTGAGTTTCATGCAGCGGGTAAAGAAAAAGCATCAATACCAAACCACCCTTTATACCAGACAAAGATATCAGCATCATTCTAGGTCCTCAAACCACCCAAATTACTGTTTTCTGCCTGTGAACAAGGCATTGTGGCTGCTTGTCTCTGCCACAGTGAGTTCCACCTTACTTGAGTCTCCCAAGTTCTAGAAAAATCTCTTCTCTAGAGATGTGGCTTGTGGCTTATGCTGCCTGTCGGCTCTGACATGGATTTCAGGATCTAGGTCTGAAGATCGGGCAGTGGGGGCCATCTGTTGACTTCTCCAGTCGGGTTTCAGTTCTTCTCTGGATCTTCTGCTTGGTCGCTATCGGAGTATATGAACAGGACTTGGTTGTCCCATTAGAGAAGTCATTTATGTCTCTCAGTAAGCAACCTGTTCCTACCCTCAGGCTTTTACATGTTACTTATGAAAACAAGTATTGCAATATTATAGCTAGAGCCCGTTACCGCAGTTTATTTTCATATAATTAGATACTTACTTGTATGCAGTGTCCCCTCCTGAAAAGGGAAACAGGTCACAAGGTAGCTGTTCTTCCTCAATACTGGAGCTTGTTTTCATTGATGCAAGATCTGGCCTACCATCAGAGTTAAGAATTAGCCATCAGGAATTGCTGCGTCACAGAAGCACCGTGTTTGTCTCCTGAGCATCTCTCAGCCAGTCCCTCCCTGAGGCACCAGTAACAAAAAGACGTCGGTGAAGATTGCTACACTGGCATTTTGCTCAGTAAATATTCCCCAGGAGATAAAAATCCTAAATCGAACAATTAAAAAAAACTTTACGGCCTTTTTCTCTCAGAGACAAATTTTAGACTATAAATTTTGGGCTGTCAATATTGGAAACAGCCTGCCTCATTGATTCTGTAACTTATTCACCCGTGATCTCTTGGAAAAAGCTATAAATACCAAGCAATTTGTGCAGGCTTGTGTGCTTATTAAAGGCAACTGAACTGAAGCCTCTGATCTTGTTGATACTCTGGTTTTTATGAAATTATTTGGTATTACATAACAAAGACTTATGTTTCTGCATACACATGGAAAATTGGAACACAAGTTTTATTTTAAATTGGAAAGATGGCAGAAAAATCGAGATTACCATATCTTTCTAACCTTGACCTGTATTAATTACTGATGAAAAATTAAAGTTCCTAGGTTGGTTACATGCAAAGGTAGGTTAAAAAAATCAGGAAAGTGGGACACTCATTTAAGTACTTAAAATGTTTGTAGTTTAAATAAAATTTGAAAATTGTTGGCATGATCTCCTTTGACTCCTAAGGAAATCTATAAGATCTCCTCTAATACTCTCAGTATCCCAGAACTGCAGTTCTTGTACTGCTGAAGCCAGCGGCAGTTTTGCTAATGACCAGTGAGAGGAATTGGTATTTTGCTGAGTGAGCGAATGAAATTCAAATGCAATCTCCAAATATTTCTCTATTAATTTTTAGACTAGAGTCCCAGTCTGAAGAGTGAGATGTTAGAATGATTGCAGAGATTCAACCAGATATATCACTTTAAGTATTCCTGCTAACTTGATTCATGGAGTGATATGATACTTCCACGTAATTAGTGATGTCATTTTCAAAACGGAATAACCAAGAGGGCAATTTAACTCTGTTTTAAAATTTCATATTCTTAAGGCTAATAGTTAAGAAAATTATATTATCCGCACAAAAGAATTATATCAGACCTCAAACAGATGCTGAAAAATCCCTGGCTTATTACTGTATGCAACACAGTGGTGATATTAAAAGTCTTCATCGCCTCCCTTGCATCCAATGTTAAAACGGACTTTTACATATCTCTTAGCTCTGACAGGATATTTGTAAGACTTATACTGCTGTTCTTAAAAATGTGGGACACATTCTTCTCTTTCTGCTAGATTAGACTACTTCCAAGGGGCAAAACATTGAGATAGTGCTTCAGGTTTATTCTTTCTCTTCCAAGTTAAAAGTGACGGAGGACCATGAAACTTCAAAGGATGCAAAGCAAGTAAGTGGCAAAGGAGAGGAGTGTGAGAAGCGTAACGACGTCCCTTAGTGAAGAAAAATATGTATTATTTCATGTAGTGAAAGATTACATGCTTTCTGTTTTGCCAACTTGTAAACGTTTAGTAAATTTTTGACCTGAAAACAGTTTAAATTTTTTGTTTGTGGAATATCGTAAGGTTTTATGAATGCCCCAGCAAAGTAAGCAAAGCTGTGTACACATGTATTATGCATTAGAAACAAGCTGCCGAGCAGCTCAGCTGCAATCTCCCTCTGTCTGTAATGGTGCCAATTTGACACCCAAAAGTCCGGGTTTGACTCCAGATCCGTGCTAAACTGTTCTTGATTTGGGGTCATTCAGATTTCATGGGCCAGAGAGTCATTTGGTGCTTGTTGGCACCGTTCAGTTGCTGCCAGTGTCCACGGGGGGACTCTGATGCCTCATCTCACCAAAATGCTGCCAACTGGGAGATCCCCTTCTCCCCCACATGCCATTTGCAGACCTGAACAGCACAGTCAGTGTGAGTTCTGACTCTAACGTCACTGCCCTGGGAGCAGGCAATAAGTTTTCTTAAAAAAACATAAGCTCGGGAAGAAAAAAAGCTGCACATTCATGTGTGAGAGAGAGGAAAAAAAAAAGAGACAAGGAAATTATAAGTAAATTAACTCAATGGCTTACAGCAATTTGGGGGACTGTAGATCTTTTCACACTGATGTTTTTTCCCATCTATACTTTTTCAGAACAGTGATTTATATTCCAAAGTATTTTATTTATCTGCATGAGGCTTCATAAAAACCAGGTTTGATCTTGCTGAGTTTTGTTTTACGATTATTGTTCTTGCTGTTTTACATAGAGATAAATGCAAAAAGAACTGCTTTGAATTATTTGCAGCAATTACGTTAAATCCCAGTTTTCCGTGCATAATGTTATCTGTACTCTTGAGGATCATGATAAATACTTTTAATATACTTTAATGGGTTACTGTTACAAGGAATTTTGCATTGCCACAATAGAGGCAGCATTACAGTAAATTAAATTACAGTGCACACAATTAAATAGAATAATGAAAAAAATCAAACTTGGAGCAACAGCTCTTTGGAGTCCTCTGAAATTCGATTCCACGATAAATATAATAGGAGAAGATGGTGAGTGGAATTTAGATAGCTAAGCTAGATATTATTTTGTTTGTAATATCTCCATCAGGGATTAATGTTCTCTTATTCAAAGACATTGATTAGTCTCTGGATTATTTTTCTGATTGATTACTGTTGTAATGTAGCATTCCTTTTTCATTTATCTACCCAACATCAATATAACTTTAGAGCTATAACTTCATCGTGGTACAGTTATTATGCAATCTGCAATAATTTGTGGCTTCTCAATAACAGCTTTAAGGAAATCTGTACAGATTTAACTTGAGCTTACAGCCATATATTACCAAAAAAACCCCCGCCTTCCTTTCATCTTCCCTGAAAAAGAGAAATATTAATTTTACATATTCTCTGACAACAGCTCCTTTCCAAGAAGGAAAGGAGCTTGAGCATGGGATACGTTTCTGTTTTATCAAACATAGCTGAAGTAAGGCATGTGTGCAGATCTGGACAGTCATTATTTTGAATATGCAATGAAATCAGAAGGTATGATATTAACATTGCAAATGGTATTATTGATTTTTTTCCTTATTTTTCTTATTTCTGTTATTTTTATTGGAGATGAACATGAATTCAACCCAATATGGAGCTGGCATTTGGAGTCAGGAGGAATATAAATTTTGCATTTAGTTCCCATCACTGTGTGGCTGTGGCTTTCTTTTCTAGATTCTTAGTTTCCCCACAAGTTCTTTTCCATCTACTTTAGAGGTGTCTACAGAGAATTAATTAATTGATAATTATAAATGTCTTTACGAATACTGCATGTTATTGCACTAAATTCAGAGTTTTCTGAGTTCAGATGGGTGAGCTGTTATCCCTGCAGAATACATCCCATTCCTAAGGACACCTGTGGCTGTGCTCAAGGCTTTCAGGTTCTGTTCCCTTTTTTGTACTGGTATGATACTTTTCCTATTTATAAAGTTGGATATTCCATTGGTTTAAATCAGATCAGCTCCATTTATAATCCAAAAAAGAAAGAATTTTTATTTTTACAGAATTTGGGGAGGAGGTGGGAGGGGTAGCAGTTAGCGGTTAAAATATGCACACAAAGCCTTATCCTGATCCTCATTTTCTGTCGTCTTTTGCCTTTCACACTATCCAAGAACTTTCTTTGGAACCAAGTCTTTAGAAGTAACCCTGGCACTTTAATACCAGACCCTGATCTCACAAACTGTGTTTAGAAGACATAGGAACACAGTTGGGATTTTTTTAGCTTATGGATGTGCAAATGCTTTGCTGAATTTAGGCCTTACAGGCAAGTCCTCCCTTCCTGTGCTTACAAACCCTTGCTGTGAAAGTCAATGGCTGTGCGTTGTGTGTTTGTTCTTCTGTGCTCCAGCGGATGAATGATTTAGGGGATATCTATAAACTTTGAAGAATTCACTTAAGAGTCATTTTTTGAAGTGGGGAAAAAAAATAATAAAAACTGCTCTGTTTTTCTGTCCAGCTACAGTTCCCACTTCATCTCCTGTTATATTAAAGAAGTCTGTTACCAAATGCTTTTTATCTGGCATGAGAGGGAAAGAAAAAGAATGTTTCCTTTGTATTATGTTGTTAATCCTTCTCCAGAGGTCCATTTATAGAGTAGGGAGATAGAGGGAATGGCCAGCAAGCCTTAGTTCCTTAATTAAAAACATAATTAACCATGCATATAACTCTCTCAACTCTAGTGTAACACTGGTATTATATTGAGTCTCTGGCTATTAAAAGACTTGATCCGTAGGTACATATGTAAGTCCAAAAATAATGTTTCACATTTCTTTAAATTGATGTAGCAAATGTGTACTCCTGAATAGTTTGACAATAAATTATTCATTCTGTTTTACTGTTTCAAGGCCAAACTGTTGGTGTCAACTGTTGCAAACAGAACTAATATTTTGGTTTGTTCTTTCAAAGATTTAGCTGCAATTGCTAATACACGCTCCACAGAAATGAATCTCTTGAATTGTCAATGAAATGAAATATACGAAGTTTTTTCCAACTAGTTTTAAGTAGGAGGCTCAATCATGGTGCTAAAAAATGGTAAAAAATGATGTGATAATGAACCTCTGATCAAAATCTCTTTTTTTAATCCCCTTGATGATCCACACCCTAGATAATTTGTAATGAGGATTATATGAGTCTCCATCTTTTACAGTTCCTGTACTGGGAATAGCCACTTTTAGTTTTGTCTGTTTTCCGCCATCTTCTCTTTCCTCTTTCCTATTACATGAGCAGAGCAATGTAATGAATCTGCGGATTTGCTTTCTCCTCCCATGATGCAGGTAGCTATCACAGGGAATAAAATGGTGTCTCACACTGCTGTCTCTGTGCTAGCTATACAGTCTTTGGTTAATAAGGTAGATGGATAATACTTATTATATACACCAAGTATTTTGGGGGAGAAATTTCTTATCATGAGTTTTCCACTGTCCCAGTTTTGAGTGGTCTGCTTGTCCTGCAGCTACAGCCCAGCACTACCACGCAGAAAGATGGATAAATTCTCACTTGTGAACTCTTTCTTCTGAACATCACAGAATGTACATGGGGAGAGAGATTCCTCCTTTAGCTCTCTAATGCAAGTTACTCTGTAGGCCCTCTGTATAGTGAATGTCAGCCACCTCCCTAAGTCTATTCCCTCTTTGGACATCTACATCCCCTAGATACATGGGATGAATCCCACTGTCTTCACTGACTTACACAACTGGTTTAGGCTCCACACCTGACTTTTGGGGAGCTAAAAGGACATGAGGCGGATACTGGCTGTTCCCGATCCCACAGTCCCTGAGGGAGTGAGAGTATTCAAAATTCCTGTTTCACTTTGAGGAAGCCAATTCTGTTCCAAGTTCCAGAAAAAAAAAAAAAGGAAAGTGTATATCAAAACATTTCTCCTGAGAATCCACTTTTCTTCACTATTTTAGGGCAGAATTAGTCTTTTACAATTTTAGAATTAGCTTTTATTTTTTCTTGTGTGAATAGGAATTTTACTAATTACATCTACCTGTATATATTTCTTACATATTTGTTACATCCCTACAGCTTGAGAACATAAGACTGCATGCACTGTAATCCTCCTACGTTTAACTGAATTCGCAGGAAATATTTAATGGGTGTTTCAGTTCAGATAGGCATATGAAACAGCAATTTGCAAACTGTCCTTTCACACTAGGGAATACATACCCTACTGTAAACTATTGTCAAAAATTAAAAACCAAATAAACAAACAAACAAAAAAACCTACAATGTGACTCGGAGAGAAAGTAGGAGAGATTGAAGGCAACTGTCTGTTCTAAATGCATGAAACAATTCCAACAGAACTGATGAACATGTATTAAAACAGAAGAACGTGTATTGGAATAGAGTGAATGTAATGTCATATGATTAAGTACACAGATCTGCATTCCAATCCAATTTTTTTTTCTTAAGAATACAAAAACAGCTACCCAAAATGCCTGCCTAGCTGTTCTTTGTAACTTGAATTGTTCCGTGAGTTGTAGTGAAAATGCTTTATGAAAGAAGAGAGTTTTGCAGATCTCAGCTGGTTGGAGCACTCAACTCGTTATCCATAGATAATGTGCAACATGAAGGAGATTGCATGTACATTCAGAGTATATGGTGCATATAAGTGTCCAAGAATTTCAAAGAGGCTTTTTGAAGTGTTGAAGAAAACTGCAGCTCATATAATCTTCTGCATGTGAAAGTACAATTAAAATTTCTCTTTAACACACGATCCTATCTTTTTCAAAGTTCAAATTGGTAACAGGGCTAAAAACATTGGTGCCATTGGGAGGATACCCACAAAATTACCTAACACATACCACATATATAGTGGTATTCTGAAATGCTTCTCCAAAATCATGAGGAATCTGTGGTGGCCCAAATACCATTCGTATGCAGTTGCTGTTGATGTTTTTGATTTTATGGTGGTGGCCATATTCATTAGAATAACACTTGTAGTAATATTGCTGGCTTCTTATTTTGAAGTATTTAGGTGAAACATTACTATTGTATATTCTGCATCAAATTTAAAATAATTTAGAAAATTAACTTGTAAATTATGGAGTTTTTTTAATGAGATTCACATAGGGTACTTGCTAATTTTATTTCTTTGAGGTTTGTTTTTTATTACTTTCCTGCTTAGTCTATCAGATATACAATATGTATTATTATCTATTGATGCATATTGAATACAATAATTTTAATGCAAATTCATGATTAAATGAAAATGTTTACATTTGTGACATTGAAGTATATCAGTATTAAGAATTGCTAGAATAGTTTATAAATAAGGTTCAGAAGTCTTTTCACAAATTGATTTAAACTGTACACACATGACTGGGAGCTCAGTTACTTGAAGTACAGTGAGTAAAGTGTCATTCATACATCCGGATTATATGGAATTTTGGCCTAATTCATGTACAGAAATATATTTCAGATGTATCCTGGCAATTCATTCATGAAGGGGATAGTCTAGAATCATAAATGGATTCAAGGGTTTTACATATGTAGCTTAAGAATGCATCAATAAACCCTTCTATGTAAAGTTAGTTACTTTTTTTCACATGGGCTTCAGTGAGAAAGGGCTTATGATAAATCATAGACCAGGTTATTTGTTGTATGGACTTTTGTTTCCAAACTGGTCTTCTCCATGGCTTAGCTATAAAATTTGCTTGTATTATATAGCAGTAAGGGCAAATTTTCACATTTTGTATTGTATTATTTGTAGAATGTAGTACAGCACTGAAACCTAGTTGTTGTCATACTACACTGAATTATTAACTCATCTAGTGTTATTTCCTGGCTCTGGAAATAGTATTCAGTGTTTTAGAAAATTATGAGGGGAGAAATAGAGGCAAATAATATTCCTGGATAATTGAAAAAGCTAATATGATTGAGGAGAGAACTCCTTTCTATCACGCATAAGTTACCACCTTATACCATGAAATACAAGATCAAATGACCCTTCACAATACATTAGCTAACATAGAAGCATATGTTATGCTTTTCCATTCAGCATGCCTAATTAAATTTTGCTAAGCTATTTGTGCAAAGATTTCTTATTGCATTGTATCAAGAAATGTCATTAGAAAAAAAAAAACCTTTTGTGTCTTTGGAATAGGTTATATGTATGAGACTGAAAGTATGGCAGGAGTATTGCAGGCAAATATTGGAAGAGATTCCTGATACCAGAAAGAAAATCTAAGACAGAATATGTTTAGATAAGAGTTGAAACAAAGCTCTGACAGGTGATACCAGTCTAACGGGTTTCCATATCTTGAGTTAGATTTATTTCTTTCATTTTCTGTAAGTTAAAGAAAAGGGTTTATAGAGTTCAAGGAAGTGTCATTGCTTTAAGACTTAAATATTACGGGGCATGAAAAACTGGGACTTCTTCCATACACCGTGATATATTTGTGATAGTTTGTTCCTTTATTTCTGTGAATGATTCGTGATGTATGCTCTCATTTTAATTTTAAATATAGAAAAGTCATTCATTATATGTTGAATAGGCCACAGTTGAGTGTCATTAAGAAGATGAATGTGCTTCTGGATTGATAGGAGTGTGTCTCAGTGATTTGAAATGTTAGAAATTATCCTGTCAGCTTTTGGCATCTCGGGGGGTAAAAACAAAAATGCTGAGACTACACATAAAGTGATACTTTTATATTGTTTATTCTTTTCTACTTTGTTTAGATGCCTTTGGTGTCTGGATTGCTGTAGTCATTAGTTGGATCTTTGCGATGCTTGTAGTTACTTACCTGCGTTCGTTTTTTTTTTTTTTTTAATGTAGCATTTTAGTTCTGTCCTATTTATTACTCTATTCTCAGTTCAGGGAGGTCGTGTTGTTAAATCTGGACAATTTCTAACCTTTTAGATGTTTATTCTTTCTGTACCTGCACAGCCCCCAGTGTGGGCCTGACCTGGAGACACTAAATTCTGCAAGAGTCAAAGGACACTCATGTTTCTGTAGTTTGAGGAAGCTCAGGCGTAAAAGCAGGGGAAACTTCACGTTGTTCCATGCGTTGCTATTCATGTCCCCACAGGTGAACTCCTGCATTGTGCCATCCGTCAGAAGAGGCTGTGAGTCTCCACTGGTGATAACCCAGGGGACATCAGTCTTCTCATTTAGCTAATAAAGGTCATTGCCTGAAATTGGGTGGTGTGAACACTGCTTTGATGCATACAACATCAAATTTTCACAGGAATGAGATCAAGCTGTTTCATTGGCCTGGCAATGGTTATATGACATCACTGCAGGGTATAATGAAGTACATGGATGAAAACTGGATATGAGCCAGCAATGTGCGCTCACAGCCCAGAAAACCAATCGTATCCTGGGCTGCATCAAGAGAAGCATGGCCAGCAGGTCGAGGGAGGTGATTCTGCCCCTCTACTCTGCTCTCATGAGACCCCATCTGGAGTACTGCGTCCAGCTCTGGAGTTCTCAGCACAAGAAAGACATGGACCTGTTGGAGTGGGTGCAGAGGAGGGCCACAAAAATGGTCAGAGGGCTGGAACACCTCTCCTGTGAAGAAAAGCTGAGAGAGTTGGGGTTGTTCAGCCTGGAGAAGAGAAGGCTCTGGGGAGACCTTGTTGTGGCCTTTCCATATATAAGAAAGATGGAGAAAAACTTTTTACCAAGGCCTGTAGTGACAGGACAAAGGGCAACAGTTTTAAACTGAAAGAGGGTAGGTTTAATTTGGACATAAGGAAGAAATTTTTTACAATAAGATTGGTGAGACTCTGGAACAGGTTGCCCAGAGAAGTTGCAGATAACCTGTCATTGGACGTATTCAAAATCAGGTTGGATGGGGCTTTGAGCAACCTGATCTAGTGAAAGATGTGCTTGCCTATAGCATGGGGGTTGGACTAGATGATCTTTGAAGGTCCCTTCCAACCCAAACCATTCTGTGATTCTATGATTCTATGATTCTATGATGTAAAAGCAGACTTAGTTTGAGCAGGCATAATGATATCTGGGCTTGCAACATCCAGCCTGAATGTTTATGTCTATCCTAAAGGATAGTAAGAGCATAAAGTTTTCACCTTCGTAAGCTCCAAAGACTTCACAGACATGTGCTAGAGCTTGAGTTTGAGTTTGAGCCCATATTTAAATGAAGTCTAGATATGGTCAGGTAGCTTCTTCAGTGACTTTGGACCGGGTTGAGTAGGAGAAAATCTCAAACATCACTTACTTGTATTCTACTGTTATTGCCTAGATAGATCCTGATGTGGGAAATCTCTGTTGTCTCAGATTTTGTGTCTGAAAAAAAGCAGTAGTATAGTTTTCAGTTTTGCTCACGATTTTTACATAATTAGATTATTATGATTTCCAGAATATTTTCCCACTCCTTTGTCCTGTTAATAGTTTTTAATTTATTCATATGCATACTGAAATCTCATTAAGAGGTTTGGGTGGGACGAATTTTTGAGAGGCTATAGTGTCATCATTGCAGAAAACTTCTTTATTGAGCCTGAGAAAGACATGGGTTTTGTACAAAAAATTATAATAATTATAGTTCGTAAATACTAGATTGCTCTTTATAGTTTTATAAATTTTCATCTAAAAATAAAAAACAGGCTACTTGGCTCTTATCAGTTCTGTTCATGTGTAAAAGAACATAATAAATTTCACATTGCTGTTATTACATAATTATATCTTATTATCTTATTATATCTTGGTTTAACTTTCACTGTCTTACACAATGAAATATGTTCGTATTGTCTCTCCATTCCTAACTGCTTCACTGGCTTTCATTTTTCTGTTGTTCCAAAATCTTATGAATATGAATATAATTTCAAAAGTGGCTGGAGTGTTCTTTTTAGGCATTTCATAAACACGTTTCTGGCAGACTTGGTTCAGATGAACAGTCTTTAAATACTGCATTTCAATTTAGTTCTGACACAGATAAAGACTTATCAAGCAGCTTTTATAAAAATGATAGCACCAAGTATTTTGTGCAACGTAATATAAAGGGAACACTGAAATACAAAGCAAAGTGAATTTTTCTGGAGGATATGCAGATTGCAATATGGTATAAAATATTCTGCAGAACAGCATATAATTGTCTTTGGAATTTGTATGTAAACTCTGAAACCAAAAGTGTTCCTGAAAATGGAAAATAATCAGCTTCTTAATAACATCATTCGTTAAAGATAAACTTTTGAAAGAAGAATTATCATGACCAACATATTTAGCCACAGTGAAAAGAAATAAGTTAATTAATATAGATACAGTGTTATCTCTGACGTGGTACAAGAGAACATAGATTAAAAAAAAAGTTAAAAATGTCCTCCTGTATAATGAAGCTAGTAAATGCATCTGGACTTCATCCAAGAAAAAGAATACTGTCTACTAGAGACTGAATAGTGTATAATTTGAGAAAAAATAAACATCCCTCTACCTGCCAAGGCCATGCAAGCCTTGGCCTTGGTTTTTATATCAGGTTCCTGCTCTACTTTCACCAGTCCATCTTCTGCACTGCCAGTGACCACACAAAACTTTGGCCATCTCATCTAAATCCATGCTGTGAGTGAATACAGCTCCTGATTCAGATGCATAAATGTAGGTGTCTACATGGAAACGAAGTGCGTAAACTCCTGTTGGAATCAGTGGAGATTTAATGAGCATCGTCACTGGGGCGCAAAGATCTCTTCATCTGACTAAATCCAGATGTCTTACTTCAGGCAAGCTGAATTCTGGACTCTGGCCTCCTTGAACGGTGTTGAATATTGATTTGCTTAAACATGGGTGTCTAGCGCCATTTAAAGTGCCCTAGGGTATCTCACCTGCCCTGTACTGTGAACTTGGACCTTCGCCCACGCTTGCCTCCCACCTTTTATATTTGTGAAACTTCGGATATCCACTGGTGTGACCTGGCACACTCTGTGTTACATGCCTCGTACTGCCTGGATAATTACCTGTCGTGTAATATGGCTTTTGGGATATGGGTATGGTTGTAGACCAAGTATTTCTTCAAAATTGAGGGGGTTAATGTTACTCCTGTGACTACTCCTAATCTCTTAAATTCTTCTGAATTTCTTCTGGCCAGATTTTATTTTTTACCTGGTTACCCTTTCCTGGGCATACCTTTGTTCCATATAATGTTCTGACTCAGAAGCAGCTTAGCTGGAACATAATGTGGAATTTCTAAATCCTTCTCATACCTCTGATATCTACTATGAATGCCAGTTTCATCACCTGTGGATGTTTAAACAGAGTTGCTTTAATATCTGGCTCTGCAGTTTCTCAGTGTTTTCAGTCCCCAGTTTTGCTGCTAGACAGAACTTCTGAGTCTCCTAAACATTTTGCCAACTATTCAGTAGTATTCATTTCAGCCCACCAGCGTTGCTACTGTATACACAGCAGTTGTCTTACTTGCTGTGTCCTTTCTTGTTGTGCTTGAAAGCCCTTTTCTCTTCTCTAATCACTGGGCTTTGGCAGCCTGGGACTTTGAAGGGCAGGCGTGGTGCCAAATTCTCACAAGCTGTCGGTCTTGATTTCCACAGTAAGCCCCATAAAGAGGGTGCTGTGGATAACACCACCGGCGTTAGGAAGCACGGCTCAACTTTTTTTCCCATGCACACAGTATTCTCATTAGCAAAGCCAGGTATCGGTGAACGTGATGTCAATTAAAGCAGACATGGCGGTCATTGGGGATTGGCAGCCGTCATTCTTCCATGGTCTCTTCTCTCCCCGGCCCGAGGGGGCTGTCTTCCAAAGTGTGTGCAAGTAGAGATGTTCTTGTACAAACAAGAGTTTGTACTTTCATTGAGGATTTCAATTTATATAAAATTGCCTCTTAAAGCATAATATTCTACACGGGAACTCAAATTTTCCTCTGAGAATTTGATGCTGCAAAAAGGAGGTATGGAGCGGCACTAGATTGCTTGGTGAGGAAGGGGTAGCCAGTCCAACAGAGAGTTACCTGCAGACCAGTCCGCGGTACCATAAAAATCACACTGGGAAATTCTGGAAATCCTGGAAGGATGAAGTGGCAGATGACCGCTTAAAGTCACGTAATTCAGTAGGTATGAGGCACTGTTTCACAAAGCTGGAATATACAATTGTACATCAAAGCCCTGTGAGAAGTGTTGTCTTCTGACCTGGGCCTGTCCCATTGATGAGATCTTTCATACTTTGGGTTTCAGTTTCTCGATAGACAGAAAGCACGCACCAGTTGCTGGCCACACACACTCATTCTAGAAACTTCTAGGTTGTTATAAAATGGTTAATTCATTTATTTTTGCCTAAATGGAATAACAGGGAAGAGCTATCAAAGAATACCCAGCAGTGCTGTAGTCAGGAAAATCTTCATGACACTTGCTTGGGAGCGTAGCTGATAAACCATTCTCGTGAATTAAACATTTTTCTGCTTGCGTTAGTTTTGAACAATTCTTCTCCTTAAGCATGTATCAGATATACTATCTTTCCAGTCTGGGTGATACGGATAAAATCATTATATTTTTCCAGTAAGTCAGAGTATTCATCCGAGTAATCATCCTTACTGATTTTTACCATTCCCTCTAAACAGGAGGTGGGGAAAGAGATTTTTAATGTCTGTTGGTATATACTGAGATGTATTTCTGTCTGAGGAAAAGTTTCATGCCATGATATCCAGTATTTATATTGGAAGTGGTTTGACGTGCCGTGTCTTCGCAACCGTGGTGTAAGGCCGTGGGAAAGACTCAGGTGTTCTCTCCTGACCCTCCTTTTCTGGTGGTTTGAAAAGTGCTGTAATAAAGGGATAACTTCAGAGAAAGCTCCTCTCAAACCGTAGGCACATTTAGGTCAGAAGATCCTGTTCTTTGTTTTCCCTCTGCTCATCAATTTTCTTGTAATGTAAATTTGCCAGGTGGACTTTAGCCCCATCATCCGGTTCCATCCCACAGATCATCCAACAGGCTCGTCGACCTGTCCATTGCAACACTGCACCTGTTCTATCAATTCCCTTGCACTTGCTGTAACGTTTTGCATTAGATCTTCAAGTCAATTTTGGATTCATTAAGAACAAAAGGAAAGTGTGGGGCGTGAGAAGCAGGGGTTCACGAGCCTAGAAACGAGTGTGGTAAAAATGCTTACGTGATGTAAAAAGAGGAGTTTATGTTTTAAAAGTAACTAGTTAGAACATGACATAACTTAAAAATAAACTGAGAAGAATTAATGACCATGGGCCACGTTCACTTAATTTCCAGAAAGCCAATGGCACGCCAGCAGTGTCAAGGGGAACTCAGAGGTTTGATATCTCCCTGAGAGCACGTGGATTTAGAGAACCAGGGTACAAGGCAGGGTGCTGGGGAAGAGTAGGCTGGATATTTATTTAAAGAGTGAACCAGGGGGGCAGGCACAGGTTGAGTTAATCAGTCTTCTGTATTCATCCCTTTTCTAGTAGCTTCTTTAGTATTTGAACAATCAAGTTTTGCCAGAAAATTTTACAATCACATCCAGAAATACTCTTGGTAGTCCGATTTTGTTAATGCCCTGTGCCTCAAATGCTCATCCACTTGGGGAAGAGAAGTAACATTGTGGTCAATAAACACTAGGGCAATTCAGCTCGCTGGCTAATCTCACGTAAAAGGCATCGACATCAAAAAGTCTGCTGCTAGGTACTTTGGGAGGAAAAAGCAAAGGTCAAAATTCAGTAAATTAAATACTCATTGCAGATTATTTACACAGCTCTGCTTCATGTCCATAAATTAGAGACCTTTCAAACCAAAATCTGTGCTGTTGCTGCTATGTTAACACATTTGTGTGTGCAACTTAATATGAGTGATAAAGTCCAATTTTATGTTTTTATTTTACTTCAGACAAGACTAGTAGTATTTTCCTTTTCTTTAGAATGCTTCTAGAAAACTGAAAGGTTTTAAGCCCTGTGGGTGTCTAAAGGATGTTTTTCCTTTGTCCAGCCTGCTTTCAGTAAACCCAGGAATGTACTAGTTGTGTTGAAAATTGCTGCATGTGGGATTTCATGAATTGTTGCGTGTGCAGCTTGGTATGTTGTTTCCTTTTTCCTTGCACTTTTACTGATCAGATAACTTTCAGGCAATTTAAGAAACCACTTATGAAAGGTTAGCCATTTAAGCAGAGTTTTTTTATCCTTTAAGTATTTAAATTGCTGTGACCTTCTCAGCAGTTAACATATCAGACTTTCCTAGGTGCTTAGAAGGTAACTGGGTTTTGCCTTTAAGGAAAAAAGGAGTATTAATTTCAAAACCTTTCAAGTATGGATCCATTCACCTCTCAAAAGGAAGAAAAACTTCTCAACAAAGATTTAATGTCATTTATCCTCTGGAAAATAGCATCATGAAATGAGGTCTCAGCTGGCAGAGCCCCGAGTCCGTAAGCGGACTCAGCATGCTGTGACATGGAGACTTTTCCTGTCTGTGTTTATACATAGCCCAGTTTTGCCAGTGTGGCATTGTATCCAACTTAGACTAGATCCAGACCTACACCATCCAAGTCTGCACTTCACCAGGTTGTCCCATGAAGTGTTACCAACACTCGCCTTGTCGTCATCTTGGAGTTCCTTGGTCCAAGGAGCTTATTTCCACGGTACACATATTCTCTGGGATCTAAGGTAAAAAGAAAAAAAAATAGAGGAGAGAAGAGGAGTGGAGAGGAGAGGAGTTGGACTGGGGCTACTTCCTTTCACATCCATTTCATAGGGAGGATTTTGAGTTACCCAGCGCTGTGGGACATAGCAGCTGTGCAAAGTCCATGGGACTTCCCCTCAGTGGCACTTCCCTTCAGTGACCCCAAGGCACAATTTGGTTGCATTCGGTTGAGAAGAAGAATGGAGGATGAAGGGCAGAAGTGGTCTATGGAGTGTTTTTAAAGTCCACGGAGGATTGATGCTATGGTGGATAATACTGTGGTCGTACTGATTCTTATTTTCCTAACTGCCCCTTCCAGTTTTTCTCCCCAGATGACTCTACGGCTTACTGCAGGAGTAAAGATAACACACAGGGTTGTTTGAGTGGGGAGTTGTCCATCCCCTGCAGCTGCAGGCTGCTCCTTCTGCCTCCTGAGAGCAATCAGCGCCTTCATTGCCAGACCTCCAGCTGGAGCTGGCGGGCTCTGTGGGCTGTGCTGGTGTCTGTGCCTGGCCATGAGCAAAAACTCAGCTCCCTACAGGTTCAGAAGGTAACACAGTCCGAGAAGTTGTTATAATTGAATGCATGACTAATTGTTACAGGATCAATAACCGACCTATTTAGGATTACTCTGTTTCATTAATTTTCAGTGCAGAGGTTTGGCTGCATTCAGCAGTTCTATGAACTGGTTTTACTTTTCAAATAAGCTGTCAATGATAACCTTCTCTCCTAATAACCTCTAGAAAAAAAGGGTCCCTTAGTCAGGCCATACCCGGTACTACCCGGAGGAAAAGGACCTGGAGGTGCTGACTGACAGCCGGCTGAACATGAGCCGGCAGTGTGCCCAGGTGGCCAAGAAGGCCAACGGCATCCTGGCCTGTATCAGAAATAGTGTGGCCAGCAGGAGTAGGGAGGTGATCGTGCCCCTGTACTCGGCACTGGTGAGGCTGCGCCTCGAATACTGTGTTCAGTTTTGGGCCCCTCACTCCAAGAAGGCCATGGAGGTGCTGGAGCGTGTCCAGAGAAGGGCAACGAAGCTGGTGAAGGGCCTGGAGCACAAGTCTTATGAGGATCGGCTGAGGGAACTGGGACTGTTTAGCCTGGAGAAGAGGAGGCTGAGGGGAGACCTCATCGCGCTCTACAACTACCTGAAAGGAGGTTGTAGCGAGGTGGGTGTTGGTCTCTTCTCCCAAGTAACAAGCGATAGGACGAGAGGAAATGGCCTCAAGTTGCGCCAAGGGAGGTTTAGATTGGACATTAGGAGAAATTTCTTTACTGAAAGAGTGGTTAAACATTGGAACAGGCTGCCCAGGGAAGTGGTTGAGTCACCATCCCTGGAAGTATTTAAAAGACGTGTAGATGAGGCGCTTAGGGACATGATGTAGTGGGCATGGTGGTGTTGGGTTGACGGTTGGACTCGATGATCTGAGAGGTCTTTTCCAACCTTAATGATTCTATGATTCTATGATTCTACCCACGTTCTACACTGGTATGGGGAAACGTTCATGTTTTCATTACCAAATGCAGATTTTCGTAAACAAACCACATACACTTTTGCTATTAAAATATTTTGTAGGAAACGCTTTTGAAAAGAAGCAAGGATGCATCATCTTAATGTGCATAACCTAAAGAATAATTGTAGTCTTTTGGAAAGCACTCAGTATTGTAGCCCCTCTTTGATGCTTCACTGTATAGAAAATAACTCTGTGATGAAAAATGCTGCCAGTTATTTCTTGTCACTCTGTATTTATGGCGCTTTCCTAGTCTGCTGTTGGCCACTATTCTTGCTGGCTTTCGCCCCACTGACAGTTCTCAGACCATCCCCAACCAAACCTGAAAGCTCTCCTGAGATGGAGATAGGTCCTTACTAGAGCCAGTCTCCCCTAGAGTGGTGCTCCGATTCATTTTGCATTGTTTAAAGAGGAAATGTGTAAGCATTATGTGCTGCACGGTATTTTCTTAGGCAGTGTGTGCTTTTAAGGAGTACCTATGTTTTATTTCTCCACGTACAAGCAGAAAATTTTCCCATTACCTTTCAACAAAAAACAGACTGTGCAACAGCAATTTTCTTTCCCCTAAGGATGGTAGCCTGTCATCTCTATTAATCTTCCACACATTATCGTCACCTGCATGCTTTGTTCCGGTATGATGAATTTTTACACCAAATATAGAAAACTAGTGATATTTGAGAGAAAGTAATCCCCCTGAGGGAAGGTTGTGGACAGAAAGATGGAAGTGGACAGGCTTAAATTTGTGCCGTATGGTGAGTCCCATGGCCTGTTTTGTTTTTCTTCTCTGTTTTGGTTACTGAGGGATTTCTGAATCTCAGTAAGAAAGTACCTGGAAATGTTCCCCTGTTTCCTTCTTTTTGTTGGAGGTGATTTTATATACTTTATAAATGCATGTCATCCTATGGACTTCCAAGGGATGCTTGTCCATTTAAAGTTGTACACATTCATTAGAGTCCACATTAATGAGGCCATTCATAGTGCAGCCCCCAATGCATTTAATCCAAATGAGAGCTCTGAGAATCATCAGAACAGAAAAGGATAAATAGTGAGTGTTCCCATCCATGTTGCTATTTTTCTTTCACCTTTTTTTTTTTTTAAATTACTTTCAGAAGAGAAAGGACTTGATTAGTTTTGTTGTTCAGGTTATACTGTTGGCGAGTGCCAGAGGTTTGCAGTGGTTCATAACAATGTACTTTATTGTACATTATGGCAGTGTGTAACGCAGCACTGAGATCCTATTATTTGTTCAAGACATTTTGTGAGATGCTGACTTATGCCATTTAAACAATGTTAATGCGGGTTATGAAGTAAATTGTCATTGCATTTATTTTAGTACTGCCTCTAACTGAAAGCAGTGTTAATTTTCAAAATCAAGAGAAGGAGATATTAATGCTTCTTTTCCCACTAAGTTGTTTACTATTAAATGTAATTAATAGCCGCATTAAGTATTCTAGTTCAACATCCTCCCTGCTTTTTTTTTTCCCCTGGTCTTTTGTCTGTCGTTATTAAAAATGTGTTTTGGTTAGGATGATTTTTGCTGAGGTTTCAGTTATAGCACCCTATACTTGTTTTTCGTTGCTGAAATGGAGCTCAATACCTGTATTCCAAGGTAGTGCACAGATATTTCTTAAAAGTGTCATTCTCTATAAAAATGCAATATTTTCTTGGATATTTTGCAGTTTACTGGTTTACTAGCAAGTTACAGAATTATTGCTCCTCTGCTCCAAGTTGAAAGAACCCTTTGTTAAAAACAGTGAAATATAAATGGCCTATTACATCTCCTTGCGGTACTGCAAACTTGAAAACTTTGGATCCAATTTATTTCTTTCAAAAAGTAGTACATTTTTTTGTACCAGTTCCTGCCAGTGTTACAGAACCAGGTAGAGAGAACAGTAGAGTATTCCTAAAGAAGGAACCCTTAGAATGTCAAGTGCAAGGAAAATGTTTAACTTTGCTATTAATTAAACACTTAAAATTAAATATGCAGATATAAAATCACCCTCCATACCCCTCATTTTCCTTCCACACCATTTAGTATTATCCCTTTGGGATTAGAAAGCTGATGAAAACCAATGAGGAAGAGCAACATTAGCAAGCTCATCAGCTCATACGTTCTTGGTCAGGAGACGGAGAGCTGTCCTAGCCCTGGAGCGGGCGGCTCGGCAGGGTCCCCTTGGCTGGGAGGGAGCGTTCCCAGGGTGATGCTCTGCCGTATCGAAACCAGAGGTGTCACAGTTTGCTGTTGCTGGACTGTAGCATCAAAGCATTTCCTTCTTGGGGTGGAAAATAGGGAAGGAAATTGGCTCTCAGAAGTCGTCTCTGAGACGGAGTACTTCTTGGGGCTCTTCTTATTACTGAAGCAGCTTATGGTGCGTGCTGTGTTCAGGTTGACTAAATCCATCACCCCTCGCTAAATGACTAGTGCAGGGCCACAAAAGGAGTTCATGTCACAGCTGAGCTTAGAGTACCCATGCTCTTTGGTCTTTGTCCTACACTCTAGGTCTGGAAAATAGTGGATTTCTGAAAAAAACCAACAAACACCTACAAAACTTTTTTAGCGCGTTCACCTTTGCAATAAATGAAGTGAAATGAAGTCAAGCAAGCAAGAGAGTAGCACTTTTTTTCACATAAAATTCATTAGAACACATAAGGAAATGAGGAAAAGAACACATCCATGTATAAATATAATGGAATGTTTTTTTTTTTTTAAATGTAATACAAAATAATATTATGAATAGAAGATATTTCACCATCACCATCAACATCACCATCAGAGGAAACACACTATGCAGGAACTTACTGTAAGTACAGAATTACTTTGATAGTTAAACATGATTAAATAAGCAAAATTAAAGTAGGAGAAAGTGTACTCTGTTCAAATTCAGTGTTTTAAAATTCCTGACATATTTTTCTGATCTTGTCGTGGAAATTGAAATTAAACTTAGAGGCACTTGAGTCTTTTGGTTCCTGCCAATTCCACTTGCTGGCAGCCAGGACCTATTTTCTCAGCCTGTTGATTGGAGAAATATTAACTAAAACAAGTAGCAAAATTAAATGGTTGGATTATTTCTTTTCTAAAATTAACATAGCCTCAATTTTAAGCTGAGTTTTCACCCTATAAGGAGTCTAGTCTTTTTTTACAAAGCTAAGCTAAGATGAAATGCATGCTATAATATGTATGTATAACATTTAACTCCTGTAAATCAACAAAGTAGTATTGTGCAAACTATATTCTGTTCTGCATTCTCTTTATTTTCTCACTATACGTATCTTTATATATGTAAAAATACAATGAAAATGTAAAGCATATAATGTAACTCATATGCTATATAACAGCATAACATTGTGATGACCTGATACAATACACTTGAAAGTCAGATAATTTTCCATTGTTCTGTTTCATGTTAGAAATAGAGAAGTGTATCCAACATAGGTCTAATCATAAGCTTGTCACTACTCCATTCTGCAAAAGAAGCAAATACTCTGGTTTTAGTTAGCCATCATACCATAAATCCTTACTCCTGCCGGAGAGTTTTGTTGGTCTAAACGGTTATGAAGGATTATGACCTCGAATAAGTTTGCAGGTTACAGAAGTGGGCTCATAGTTGCTTAACTCATTTTTATTTCATACATACTGGCATGCTACATAAAATATAGTTCATCTTGATAATATAGTAATTACTGTGATCTTCTAATTGAAAGAATCATTCTTTAATGCCAGAAAGCTGTCAGCTTTGCCCAACTAGAAACACAGAAAACCATGATGGCCATTTGAAAAATTCAGTAGCAAAATAATTGGTGCAAAATCGCAATTCAGCAAAGCATTAATCAGCATGTGCATAATCTGTTGAAATGCCTATTATTTATGTTCAGTTCATATGCTTTACAGATTCCTGGGAGTCAGATGTTAGAATAAGCTGTATAGCACGTGCACAGTGGTTTGGTGATCGGAGCACACTTTAAATCACAGCAATGGGTGACCTCTGGTCACCAATGGGGTAAACAGAGTAAACCACCATGCTGCAGCGCAGGATGGGGTGTGCTGCTTGGGCGTACGTTGGCTGTGAGCTGAGCAGTGTCCGCCCCTTACGGTGAAGTCAGTTTTATTCTGGATGCGCCATGAGGTTGATCTGCACAGGCTCTCAAACAGCGGGCATCGCATTTGGCGTCACTGGGAAGCTGGCCCAGTAAAACTCCCTGGCAGGAGGGATTCGATTACAGGAGGGGGAGAGGATGACCAAGGAAACCCAGGCACTTGGTGGCCCTGTAATGAACACAGCGCAAATTAATTATAGTTGTATCTCTGTGTGCATGTTAAGTATGCTTTGGTGAAATCCTTAGAGAGAATTTGATTCTAATGTTAACATTAAATTTAAAAATTGTATGCATCAATCATAAGGTCCTACTAGAGTTTCTCATTCTCCATTTTACTCCATTGTATGTGTATTGCTGCAGTACCATCCATTTTGCTCTTTCCTTTGAGCTGATGGGAAATTGTACAGTAAAAACAAATTTAGCAATATATATATTTCTTTTATTTTGGACAAAATACAAAGAAAGGAGGAAATAAAAATACAAATATTTGGGAAAAATGCAAAACAAATCAGTATGTCAGGCCTTTATTTTTTTCCTAACAAAAGCATTTCTTATTTAAGCAGTTCATATGTCAGTAATAATAATAAAGTTATTTACCAGCACCCTGGCAATGCACTGCTTCTACAAAAAAGGGTACATCAGCTATCTCATACATTATCCTGAAGCTGCAAATACTGTCTGACTGACTGTCTTGGTAGGCAACCAAGATTGTGAATATTCCAGAAAATCAGTGAAGCTTCAGCATATGTTTAATGCTGAAGTGCTAACCCAAAGGATGAAGTTAAGACTGAGCATAACAGCTCTGTGTCAGAAGATCACAATTCCCTGCATCTGAAGACTGTCTCCAGACAAAAATAGTCTCTGGTAGTTAGAAATTTAGTCCTTCAATGTTTACCAGTTTTTCTTTTTTTTTTTTTTTTTTTTTGAGAGAGAGAGAGAACATATGTCCCTTCTGAGTCTTGGCTTTGGCTAAACAAAAAGCCCAAGCTATTTTAATTTCCTCTCCTGAAAAAGAGTCCCAATACTTCTGAATATGCTAGTCATTTGTCTTTGTACCTATTCCAGCTTGAATCCTAAGCTCATCCATGCTGCATTGGCTGCAGTAGCTATTTTCAAGGAATGATTTTTGTTCAATATGTCTTGCTTTGCAACAAACAAACTTCACTATAAAGAGTCCAATGAATAATTTGTTTCATTTATTTTTTGGTTAAGAAACATAAAGCCAGATTATTCCAACACTTACATACAACATTGTCCAAGGATATAAAGAAAAGACTAAGTGCTTGTGCCACCAAAAACACAAGCGAGGATCTAAATAAAAATGCTTATTTTTCAATACAGTATAATTTACATAGAGTATAGTAATAGATATTTAGAAATTCAGAATAACATAGAAAATATTAGATTTAATAATGTTTCATGTTGGTAGGAGTTCCAGTATTTCTAAACTATAAATTTATTAATTCAATATATCTAGTAAGATATTATGTATCTTTTCCAGACTTGAGTATTGACGTTTGCATTTTCTGAGGCCACTTGCAGTTTTACTTTTGTGTTGGGTTCATTTTGTAGATATGCTTTCAGAGATGCAATGCCTAAAGAGGGATTTGGGTGAGGAAAAAAGTGTACTCATCTTATCTACATAAGCCTAGTAAAGCATTGCATAATTCCTTTTAGTCCTGTGATAGAGTATGCAGATGCTTTCAGGGACTGGCCAGGAGAGCACTAATACATTAAGCACTGTGATCCTGAGCCCTTTTGCTGCTGTGTCGGTGAATAATGCAGAGGATATAGCACATTTTGCTTCTGGCCTTTGTGATTTCTCTCTGTCGCTTCTGTATTTAGATTTTTTCCATTTACAAATCTTTTTTCATTTAATTAAACCTTAGCACAAGTGGCATATTCCAAATGAAAGCAATTCAAGCTGTGGTAGATCCTGAAGTGTGGCTCCTTTATCACTCACTATCTTAAATGTTTTTACTAATTCATATCCAGTTCACGGCCACAGAGTAGACATTGCCAATTGCCTGGATGGTTCTAATGGAGCCACTTCCCTCTTGCTCCTTAATCTCACTCTCTTCTCCCAGATGGGCTAAATCGGTAATGACAGTATAAGTCCATTTTCTGAGTGTGTGCTTTAAGGAACATATCATGGTTTATTTTTTGAAAAGTAATCATCCAGTCACAGCAAGGGCATTGTGGGCACTTAATTCAGGAGCCTGAGTTTTATATATAATTCATGGAGAAAGCAGGACAGGCCTCCGAAGGAAAATGAAGATAACCTGATCTGTCCTGTATTTTTCTGTTCTCAGTATGGGAATGGATGGGTTGTGGTACTGTGGCTAAAGCCAGGCAGAAGGCGACAGTGGGCATACTGAAATGTCTGAAGTCGTGTCAGATGTGGGGTTTCACAACTTCTATCCAGATGAGATTTAGATGCTGCGCTATCTTTGGAGGAATAAGTACGCCCCTGAATGAAAAGAGTAGGGGCCTTTGGGCAGTATGGGTGTCATTTGACTTTGGCGGACAAACTCGCAGTTGTGCATTTTTAGAAGAGTCATGTACTTATGAGCTGGAAGAAGGATGTGCTCAAGGAGCTTTGCAAATTAAGGGGGAAAAGGATTTTTTCTGCTTATTTTGGGTCACTCAGAAAGAAGGGGTGCTCTAATCGTGCCATGAGAGAGACAAAATAAGAGAGAGCAAGACTGATTGTGGCTGTGGGGATTTTTTTTTTTTTTTCCCAAAAGCAGCATGCCAGCTCTGCTCAGTTAGTGGAAATGAACTCTGAAAGGAAAACACCAGCACTGTGCTGAGCCTGAGCTAATGCATCTGCCTCCCAACAGACAGTATTGGTGTGAGGTCTCTGCTGTGCTTATTGCAGCTATGCAGCTCCTGGCTTTCAGCTGATGTACATGTGTTCATCTCAGACTGTGGGCAGGGCACACCATTTAAACATATTCTTCTTAGCCAAGTGAAAAGGTGACTCCTGAGAGGATGAGTTGTGCCTCCTGGTCACTCTGAAAAGAAGTTTCTGTTTATTCCTGGTGATTTCAGGTGCCTTCAGAATCCACCTCGTATAACCCAAACTGCTCTTTGAGACCTTGGACATACAACATAGCTCATCCTGTCCTTGCCTTTCATTTTCAAGTAATGACAATGTTAATGACACGAGAGCTTAAAACATGATTTTTCAGCTGAAAAGCACAAAGGCAAATGTATGGGTATAACTGTCGAACATAGTTACAGATTTATGAAGATCCATGGCATCATATTCAGTGGAATTATGCTAGACTACAAAGGGCAGGAAAGCTTATTCAAATAGAAAATCATTCTTAAAAGCCTTTTAAAATTTTTGAAGTCATGAGAAGTCAAATTTTTGAAGTGAGACTGTAACTCTTTATCAATATTCCATGGCTATTTCTTAAACTCATCTTTTAATGTCTAGCCTTGCACCAACAGCAATGAGAAGAGCTCTCCTAGTACTTCTAGATCTTGTTACTGGTGCTCCTTAGGTAGGTAGTACCGGGCCTCCCTCTCTGCTTCTTTTAGAGGAAGAAATAGGTAGCATTTCTCCAGTTTGTTCACAGATAATCTGTGCCACATCCCTTTTACCTGAACATAATAGGAAATAGCAAACAGGCAGTTTTCTTGTTCAGAAACCCAAGCCTTCCTTTAAAGATCTACCTCCAAACAGGACCTTTTTCTTGGCTTCCTCCTGTGAAGATACTCACATGACTTCTTTATCTCTTGCCTCTGTTTTTCTTTTGCTGGGAGGCAAATAGACCTCTAGCTGCAG
This sequence comes from Calonectris borealis, assembly GCF_964195595.1. NCBI lineage: Eukaryota > Metazoa > Chordata > Aves > Procellariiformes > Procellariidae > Calonectris > Calonectris borealis. Next base: position 29,388,591 of record NC_134314.1, on the reverse strand, counting down.
CCAGATGAGTGCTGAGTCCTGCATGCTCCGCTGGTTTGCAGGAAAAAACACACTGGATTGTTTCATTTTCCATTCAGGAGTTTTGTATGTCTGCTGGTTTTAACCTCTCATTAGTCAGTGTGTTCACTCTTGTAGCCCAAATGAGTGATCTCGAGCATGCCCACCAGATCTGATAGCCATTAGTGAAAGATACGGGCACTGGCAAGCATCAGCTGTATCCAGCACGGACTATATTTTGTTGAACAACTCTCGTAGCTATTCTACCAAGTTTTGTTGGCAGTACTACTGATGGCACATGTATGTCCATCAGTCTTTTGGCCTCCAGCTAGCTCTCCAAGGCTGCCACAGAGGCTCTGCCATGCTGCTTCTGTGGACAACAAGCTGCACGATAACAGCCGACTGTCAGCAAAACAGCGTCGCACAACCTGATGGCTGTGCCTGATCAATGTCTTACTGTTTTCAATTTGTCAGAAACTGGAGCAGAACAGAGTTAATTCTCACATAGAGCAACAGTGAAGTAGCTGCAGTTATCTCCTCAAAAGGCAAAAAAAGATGGGAGAAGATCTGGTGCTGTCCTCTAAAACCACCATTATCCATTACACAGAGTGCAGTCATATCCCTTTGCCAATCCACTAGTAGCAGAAAATCAACAATGAAGATCTTACAGGCCTTCAGCTAGCCTATACAAACTTAAAAACAATGTACCAAAAAAAGAGAAAGGTGTTATTTTCTGCCTTCATTACTGCATGCTGTTTTATGTATCCTTTCCTTCCAGCCTTCTATCTCGTTTTCTCCTGAAAATGAAAGCTAAATTTCTGTGAGCGGGGAACAGAAGGATTCTGTTTCCAAGTCATCTGTTTCTTTATGAACACGCTTGGGAAGCAGCTAGAAAGATTTCCCAAAGTGTATGTTTGCAAATATGTTTGACCCATCTGGGTAGAAGGAACGAATGGAAATAAGAGAAATAAAATACAAAGCAGTCTACTGAAAATAAGCAAGAAAAAAACCACACTATTTAGATGAGCATTGTAATGAATTATACTGGAAATGCTAAAGGAGACTGCTGTGCATAAACCATTCGTTGATCATTCAGATTCCATAATGTTGACAGAAAAGTGTTGTAAACATAGAGGATGCAGGTTTTCAAATCCAAAACCAGAATATTTTGATTTTCCAGTGCAGAAGACCAAGTCTGAATTAAAACACTTGCATGCTGTGCTTAGATTCAAAAAGTGATAGAAACAGTGGGTGGCTGGCTCAAAAGATACGGCATGGATAGATTACAAAACTAGTCATCAGTCGCTGGCCTCGTGAACTGGCAAATATGATGATTTATTTCATCTTGGACATTGTTTCTGCACTGACCCATTGTGCTCTGGCCTGGAAGTAAATGATGCTCAAAACTATGCTTTCAGTCTTTTGGACAGTATTTGTGGTTTGTAGTAGTCTATTTTGTGTATTGGGGAGGATGCTGTACCACAAAGGAAAATCCTTCAGATTTAAGATTAATGCATAGCACTTTATAGCAATACATCCCCCTAAGTCCTGTCTGTTCACAAATTAAAATAGAACTTAAAGCTAAACCAACTCATTACATCAACATGTACCCCAAAGGCTTCCTTTGGCTCTGCAGAACCTCAGGGAGCCCTAGCTGTTGAACTTGTGTTGGGCTGGCGATGTCTGGCAGGCAGCCTGTCTGCTTCGCCCCTCCAACCTGCTGGGAGTATTTCCAACTCAGCATCCATTTTTTTCCAGAAACATGTTATGCAATAGCGTGCAATATATTGTGTGGCAATAGCAATAACATTATTTGGCTCTACATTCATTTCATAAAATATATACTCTATATTCACAGTTTCTTAACGTCTTAAATATTTCTGTATTGTAGCTACCAGTATGGCTTCATAAGGTAAGCAAGAAGAAAGCTCGCTGGGCCTCCTCAAATTTAGAAGTATTTCATTCACATGTGCTGACTTAGGGAAAAAAACTCTTTCTGAACTTTGCAGGTAAACCCACTGCATTCCTACAGCTGCGAACATCTGTCCAGCCACTGATCTCTTGACACCTGCATAATCTGAAAAAAAAATAGCCTTTTCTGTGCAAAGGAAAGCTGGGGGGGACCTCAGGAAAGTCCGTTTTATTAACCTCTTCTTCCTACACGTTGTCTGGAGTCCTGTATCATCCTGTGTGATAGAAGGTGCTAGCAACACTTAATCAAATATATTGGCACTGTAGGAATGGAAGAAGAGCAATTCCTAAGCACAGAACTAAGCACAAAACCAACAGTTTGGGGGCTTTAATTCAGCCTACAGTCTGAAGCTGTCTTTTAGATAGTCCAAGATCATTGCTGCATTATACGCAGATGGTTGGTTACATTTATTTTCCATATTATCCACCCGAAAGTGGCATTTAATTTCTCTTCCTGCACAGCAGGCTGCTACGGTTGCTGATCTGCATTTCCACAGACACAGAACAATCAGATCTCCTGTCTCTGCAGCAAACATGACGGTTCGTCTCGTTTGTCACCCTCCATGTGTCTGAGGAGACGGTGGCAGAAAGATTGAAAACCAGCGTGAGAGGGGATCAGAGGAGTTGTGGGAAGTGGACTCTCGGGGACCCCCTGCCCCAGGGGGAGATGCTCCATCGCCCCTCGTGCCTTTCTCGCCGGGCGCTTACCGGCCTTGCTGCCTGTCTGGCGCCGGCAGCGGGGGCAGGCAAAGGCAGGCAGCACTGGCAAAGGCAGGCACTGGTGAACGCAGCCTGCCAAAACAGCAGTAGCAAGAAAAGGTTGACGAGAGGATTTCTTTGCCACTGAACATACCTAGCATAGAAACAACCTCTGGCAGAACGGGATTCAAAGAGCCATGGTGACATAGCATGCTAATAGCAACATTTAAAAAAAAAAAAAAGACACAAAAAATCCTTTCCCTACAAATGAAGGAAGGAAGGAAAGCATCTTTCCTTCCTGTTAGTCATATTAGACGTATGTCCCAGCTGGTGGAGTGCTCTCTGTGAGCGTATGGAGGAAGGGCATGCCAAGGAAACACATGTGCTGTCTGGCACTGGAGGAGGCGCAGCCCCAGGGGCAGGTGGTAAGGACGGAGGGAGGGACAATGCAAGACCTGGAGGCAGGTGACCAAGGTGGGCAGCAGTCCCCGAGCACAGCCGGGGGATGGAGGAGCACTGTTCATGGAACAGACGTCACGCTCTGGTTACCAGAGAAGCATCTCAAGAGCTTTTCCAGACTGCTTTTGCATCTCAGGTCCTTGCAGTAATATAATATGATGGCCACTGTGCCATTGTTCAGACTGCAGAGGGACAGAACATGTCCTAGCGTGACCGATTTACTGGTGGTGAAAGTATATGACTGGTAAACCACAACTGAGGGAGGTTTAATTAATCAGCTGTTGTTGTGCAGCAGCATTCCCCCAGGTCCCAGGAGAAAGGTCAAAGCCTGAACACCGCATGGCTTTTCTGCTGGGAAGCTCCATCATTGTCAAAACCCTCTGCAACTTACGTAAAATGAAAATAAAACAAATGGAGTTTCTCATAATTAGATATATCGTCCCTCTTAAATCATACCAGGATCTGTTGTTCAGTGTTGCTTTTGCAATCACCGACTGTTTCCGAGTGAAATAAAAATTACACTGCGCGGCAGAAAAAATATGTTTGAAGCTGGTAATAGTAACATCTCAACCAGTGCTTGCCTGATTGCTTAGATTTCTACCTTCTTGTTTGCTCTCCATGGCACCAGCAGCGTAACATCCACGTCACTTGTAAAATAGTGCAATTTTCATCCAGCTTGCCCAGTAAAAACAGTTAACGCTTAAATATGTGTTTGAAGGAGAAAATTGATACATACAACGTTTCAGATTCATGCTGGTTCTGTTACCTCTTTCCAGAATAGTTAAAATGATGTCTATAATCCTTCAGCCAGTTTCAAAAGTGATGCCAGCAGTCTGTAAATTTGTCTAACATGGCTCCAGTACTTTTTTTTCCCCCTCATGCTAATAATTTTTATAAAAGAACCCAACCGATGCTAGGCCTATTTTTTACATTTTTAGAGTTGCCAGTTGTACTTTGATTACTTCTTTATTAACATGGTTTGGGCAGATCCAAAAAGATATTTAGATCCTTAAACTGATTTATCCACCTAAACTCCCAAATCATCTTGAATACCAACCTCAGTTTGAAATGAGTCGCCCTGTGAAAGTGCCTGTTTCATTCCATTGAGAGCTCCACATGACTAGTTCAGGCTTAAATATCTAGCTTCTGGACACCTAAGTCAAGGTAAATGAATCCTACTTAAGGAACTCAAATAATTGTTCCGCTGTCCTGAAACTATCTTTTCAAACTGGGACCTTTGTCTCAGATCCAGCACATCAGCAAAGACTTGGGGTTGAACACAGCCTGGGGAGTGTGATTATGTCCTCAAAGAATGTGAGTCGTTTGTTCTTTGCACACTTTCAATGAAAAAAAACCCCATTCAGATGGAAAATGTAGCACAAGGGGCTAAGTCTGTTACAAACCAAAGCTCTGCTGAGTTTCTGTGGTGCACGTATTCCTGATTTAGGATTTATGTTTTATTTTACACTCTTTTCAATTTAAGAGGGAAGGGAAGAAAGGAAAGGAAACGTGTTTTTTTCAGCATTTAATATCAGTCGGAACATTTGAGGATGCTCATACAACAATAAAAATACCCTCATCTTTTGTCTCAAAGCTATGGAGAAAGTCTACTATAAACAGGGCTGCTGTTCAATTTTATTTTACGTTCATTTGTACTGGTATTGAAAATGAGCAACAAGGGAGATCACAGGTGCTAGAGCACTAAAGAACTGGAAGACAAATGCAATGCTTCATTTTCAGCCAGAGGCAGGTTACAATGTTTCCTGGGAAAAAGCTTTTAATAGAAGGAAATTCTGTGGTAAACCGATGGTGACATTAAGCAAAATTGACTATAATTGATTAATGTAATCTGCATATTTTGTGATTATCTGAGATATGGCTACCGTGTAATGAAAATTTTGCAACACTCAGAGCCTGTGCACAAGGTTATGTCTTCTTGCATAAATCTGAGAGCATAAAGGGGGTTGGAGGAGTGCTTTAAATTGCCAAGGATGATCTGGATGATAAAACTTAAGTGCAAAATGAATATTAATTTTTAGTGCAGTAAAATTAGCTGACTCTTTGAAGATTGCTAATACTTAACCTTTTCTGGAGTACAGTGATCTGCTTTAAACTGAATTTTTAAATTATTTTGCTCTTGCAATTTTACATTTGTTTGGTGAGTTTGTGATAGTCCGTTCTGGTTTGGACCCCGTAAGAGCACTCGTGGGAGATGGGGAGTTCTGGGGAGGGGAGCAGGAGCAGCACACTGTGAGTTTTTAGAGGAAATGCCCTGTCTGCACTTAGTCACTGACATCTTGGCCAGGCCAGTTTAGTACCAGTGACCCCCTGAGCCAGGGGTAAGCTCCTCTGAGGTGAATGCACACCTGATGTTTCCTTTGGGACAGTACAAAGAACAACATGAAATTTTGAACATTAGACTTCCCAAAGGAAAGCCCTTGCCATCTTCCAGGCTACTTTCTTTGTGACATGAGGATTTTGTGTACCTTGCCAAAGGGGTCAGTGTGCCTTCCAGTGAGGATGTTCTTCTTGGGTAAATAATTTATTGTAAAAATTTGCAGTGAGGAACACTGGAGTTTCTGTTGGAGTCACAGACTAAGCTACCCCAACCAAAAGGTACCATCTCTCCCCCCGCCCAAGTTACCTTAAGATAAACAAACTTGTCAGAACTCATTTTGACTTCCTTTACTTTTGTTTTAGGAGTGGTAGCTTCTTAAGTCACTCTCTCGTGGTTCAGAGTTCAGGTCAGGTCTAGACTGCACAGCCTAGGAGCTCGATGTTACCTGAATTGTCCATGGTCCGAGTCCTCTGCACATTTCATGAAAATGAGGCTTCTAGTAAATTGCTATTAGAATTGCTATAATCACTACTCATTAAAAAATTCAAGGTTTTTAGTCAGACTCATTTACAGCTTATATTGGACTAATATCCTTACAGTTTTCCATTATGAGAAGATTAGAAAATGTGTTCTTCCATCTTTGCAGAGCAAATCACCATCATAGCTGAGATGACCGAGAATCTATTTGCAAGCAATTTTATTTGCGTTCAGTAAATCTGTCAGACATAAAATCATGATATATGTAATGTTACTATAACATCATACTCATCTGTCAACTACTTCTGACATTTTTGTGAGAAATCATCCAAGAACTTGCACTCTCAGTAAAATTTATTTGTCTAAATGAATATGATGTGAGTAGTTAGATTTTCTGGATAGACGAAAAAGTAATTTTGCCATTGAAATGCGTGTTTGTGTTCTTTGTCATTATTACCTAATTCTACACAGAAAGAAAAAGCAAGTGAAATGTGCAGAGTCATGTGTGACTGCCACATGTGAGAGGAAATGTCTCGTTCACAAGACATTAAAATTCTAGCTCAGAAAAAGGATATGTTTGTGAAAAACAGTTCGACACAGTGGTTGGGTTTTCAGGTATTTGATTTATCTGTTTTTTGAAATACTCTTTCAGAAGATAGTGCGTTTTTAAAGTAATTTCAGATATTGAAACATTTCTAGTCTGTGTAAATGCCATTAGAGCTACAGCGTTTGCCAATTATTTATGAACTTCCTTTTCCTCTTTCATTCCCCGGAGTTCAGTTTGTCTCCGCCAACGTGGCTTCCCTCCACCGATGTGGTTTCCGCATCACTGCATGAGAATGAAGGGGATATAGAAAAGATTTGTCTTTCTATATTTGGTGGTAGGGTCCTCGAATCCATTTGCTGCTTTTGTTTGCAATGTTGTGGTTAATCAAGGGACAGCCTTTAGGAAATAATTTTTGGCAATCAGCCCAAGAAAATTGCAAGAAAATGAACTTTATAATACAGCTTATCAGCCAGGTCTTCAAACTGCTGGAAGCCAAACCATCCCGTTCCCCTGCCTAGGCCACTACGGACATTAGGGGGACATCCCTTCCCTTATCCCAAGTGTTTAGGGAAGGACCTTTCCTGCCTCACGGTACTGCTGCGTTTCAGGGTACAAAGCGTTAACGTGGAAACTGCTCAGTGGTGGAGACTCCTAGAAAAAGCGGTGAGGAATTAAACGCGATGATCAGTTCTAGCTTTTAAACCTTGCACTTGCACGGGCTTCCTCGTTGAACTTCAAAGGGTTGGTCAGAGGCGCAACAACATTATCCTTCAAGAAGTCCCGCTGCTGCGTGGGAGGCTCGGGGGAGGCAGCTGCCGCAGGAGGTGAGGGGGTGAAGGCAGGGATGCGTTCTCTGCAGGTCTTGCAGCAGTCATGATTACGAATGCTCATGATTTCTGAATTTGCATCCGAAAGTGGCTGTAAATCTGTCTCCTCTGCACTCTCTCAGCTCTGTTTATAATGAGCAATCAGAGTGGCTGAAGTGTTGCCTTGCTTTCTAGATGGAGCACTTGTAATACTACATTGAGCTCATTTGCATACTAATTAGTAACAGGATCTTTTAAACAAAATGTGCAGCCTAGGGAGAAACATTATTAGAAGTGAGGTCCATATTTGACACATAACTGCCTTAAGTGTACACATTATGTTATAGGTGGTGTTTAATAAAAAAGATACACCTAACACATCAGCAAGCAATTACAAATATCATAGGACAAAAACATATTAGATTTGCATGTTGTTTTATTCTGTATGTATACAACATGTCATGCCCCACTAGATACGTTTCCAAATGAGACAGAATAATGTAAAAGCAGACTCGATCTGCAGCTCCTGCAAGTTGCAGGACTGAAAGCTTGGGTAAGAACATAAGAACTAGTGTAAGTTGAGAGGTCTTCCAAGACTTAGTGTTTAAGGACATCCTGAACTGCAGGAACATCAAGATTGCGAAGACTTTCATGTTCAACTTCTCATATGGAAATATTTCCATACTCATAATCATCCTTTTCATCTTGGATCTTTTTTGGTTCTAATACTTTTTAAAATTGGGGCACCACAAAGGTCTTCAGTATTGAAGGTGGAGGAACAGTACAGGTTTATGCAGTGGCATAATCCTGTTTGATGTTTCATTTCTTTTCCTTTCTTAAAAATACCTAATAGAGGATGTCCTTTTAATTGCTATTGGACAGTGAACAAATTCTTTCTGTAGAATTGAATGTAATGCCTTCAAGATCTTTCTCCTGAAATAACGTTATTTAGAGTATTTCATAGTGCGCACAGATAGAGCTATTTTTTATCACTGGAGAATTTTTATTACTGTTCAACTCATTTTCTGGATCACTTATGAATAGTTTAACAGAACACGTCCCTAAATGGTTCTTGTGGGATTCACCTAGCAACTTCCCTAAAATGAACACCTATTTCCCAACTTTTGTAATGCGTAACTTGATGAGCACTCCAACTGCTACCTCATCAAGGAAAAGGGCAGCAGCGCTGCTTTTTTATTCAGTAGGAGTGTATTCAGAACATCTATCTTATTTAGCCCCTCGCTAGTTTATGAATCCCAAAGAAGCTTAAACCTGAAATAAGTATCAGATCTCCTTCACCCTAATGTGGCACTGCTGGTCAGACACTTCTGTGTCTGAGGAGTATTACCGTGGACAACTCTGGCGTCTATAGATTTCAGGGATAGGAAGCAACTGAACAGGGATTTAGATGGCCACAGTCTGGTGTTTAGGATCAAAATCATGCCTAAATCCGGGGAGTTTAAGTTCTTTTGCAGCTATAAGCTAAGTGCGTAGGTTACACAGTTAGATCGGGAAAGGCTTGGAAATCTCTTTATGTAGGCATCTACAATAGCAATTAGGCACCGAAGTAATGCCTACGTGCATCAGTGGATTTATTCTCTAGGCTGGTATTTGGGGAAGCATCCTTCATCAAATGGGTAGTTAAGCAAGTAGTTACCTTTAAGTGTGTACTTGGAGCTTTCATCGTGAAATTGGGTTTAAATATACAAATAAATGAATTCCCAAAGTGAAGCTTCAGTTTCCTTCATAATCAAAGGTAAGTGCACACGTTAGCCTTCTGCTAATTGACTTTTTGGAAATACAAGTTTTTCATTCTGCTTATACATGAAATAGCTTAGGCATGGATTTTTCCCTCCAGAATTTTTCTCTATGGTAGAAATACTCTTTCTACTGTTTCCTTCAGGTGACCAAAACCAAACTCTTTAAAGTACTTGACTACTATACAACTGGAGTTGACTTATATTTCGGTTCGATAGTGCATAGCAAAAGAATTGATTCAGAACCTTGAGAACTTCAGAACATATCTTTTCATAAAAGTTCCTATACTTAAAGACAGAATGTCCTTTCCAAATCTTATGATACAAATATTCTGTCTATTTATTCCTTGGAGAAAAAGCTGCGTGGGAATAATAATAGTAATAAACTTAATGACAGATAAGGAAAAAAAAGAGGATATAGGTATTTAATTCAAATTTTCCTGTTTGTATATTTTAAATGGCAAATATTATTTTTGATTAAACACAGCTTTTGAGAACACTGTTTATACTTCACAGATATCAAGATGGATATTTTCTGAAAAATAATTGTAGATAAATAAATATCCTACTATTACTGTCAGTGTATAGAATTCTTAGCATAAATACAGCTAACCTTCTTTTCAAGATGTCTGATAATTTGTCATAGCTAGTTTGTTAATCACCTAAAACATTAGTAGAACTTTCATCTATAACATTTGTATCACTTTAAGGTGACTGTTCACCTTCTCTGTCCCTAAAAAAAGAGTTTAAAATTTATAAAACCAAGATAACTTGGCTCCAAACACAATGAAATAAATAGAGCTAGAAAGATGTAATAGAACTAGTAAAGTGACTTCCAAAAAGTAAGAATGATAGCAGAGGAAAAGAAAGTACGTTTTCCTCCAACTAGAGTAAACAAAGGTATGTCTGCTTTGCTCAAAGGATCTTTTTCTCTTGTGCCACAGGCTCATTGCTTTATTTTTGACAGAGTAAGCTCTTAAAGTTCTTACAATGTCATCAGCCATTATAAAATATCTCTAATCTTAATTTTTTTAGATCAATAAATAACAGCTCACACTGTGGCAGAGCCCAAATAATTGTTTTTAAACCCTGAGATAGTCTGCGTTATAACCTGTGTATAATCTAGCGTTGAAATCTGATTGAACTAGGGAGTGCATTGAAAGCAGCAGGCCTCATCCCGGTGTGTATTTAGGTTGAAAATTAGACATTTGTAGCTGAAAAAACAATCTCTGTATCCCAGGAGTATTTTTCAGACCTGTTCAGCAAAGGCAGTAAGTAATTTATGTTTTCTTTCCACTGCCACTTGTAGCCCTGTATCTCAGTAAGGATGGTGTTGCCGTCACGTGTCATGGGCTGCTGGCTTTCGGCCAAGGCAGCAGCACAGGGCTTGGGACCTGCCAGGCTTGCTCTGGGCTGGCCTTGGTCTGCTCCCGGCTCCCTTTCAGCTTGCTTACTTCTAGCAGCAGTTGTCTAATGGCCGAGTGATTCTTACGTGTGTTGTTTTAGCTTTTGCCTAGATTTGTACTATATTTGTAACTAATAGATAGCGATAATAAGTCGTTATTCTGTGTAGAGGGTGCTGCTATGGCCCTAGACTAAAACTGCAGCATAGGGGAGTACAGGGGTGGGATGGAGGCCTTGAAAGCAAAGGCACGGGATGATAAGGAAAGCTCCAGGGCTGTAAACAGGGACGTGGCATGAAGGTCAGTTACTGGTCATTAAAGGAGTGCAACATTGGGAGCTGGGTAAAATCACTTTATGAGTAACAAAGAGCAAAGAAAAAGTACACAGCATATGTAAAACTTACCATATGTAGTGAATTTGGATGGGGAGTGGAGTTGCAAAACGATGGAGGAAGAGCAATTTATGTAGCATATTCACAAACCTAAAAATTACCCCAAGTGCTTCCTGGAGAGAGGAGGAAGAAATTATCACCATCGGTATTATATGTCTTGCAGCAAAGGGCTCCAGGTGCTGCCAAGTCACAGCAATGCCCCCCCCCTCAGCTGGAGCCGTTAACCTTAGGACCCCCCAGGGCAGTGGAAGGGTGAGTGTAACTCCGGGGAAAGGGTCAGACACTAGAAAGTTTGTGTATATGTCATTTTACCTGCATGTCATTTGAGCTGCAGGTGTCAGTATGGAACTAGACTACCAATAATTCTTTGATTAGACTTTTACAACTTTATTAAGAAAAGAAAAAAAAAAAGACTTCGTGTAAGGTATGTTTTTGCCCATAATAAGAGTGTAACGGCTTGGTGAGAGTTCAACCAACCTACTTTGTAACTTGGTTGCAACAAATTGGTAATTAACCTCTCATAAATAAAAACATGACATTTTGTACGCTCATTAATTAAGGCAAAGTCTTCTTCCTGAATCTGAAGGCACCCTGAATGCAGTGGTCCCTAGTTGTGATCATAAGTTTTAAGATGAACATAATCTTCTTAAGAAGCATCGTTAGGTATGGTAAGCATCTTTAGGTATGGTAATTGTGCATTTCTTGAGGATCTTTAATTTCCTTCATTAGCTTTGCAAACTTGCAATTCGTTGAACATCTTTGGTTTGTTTAGTTCTAGCAGCAGTTGTTTAATGACCAGGTGATTCTTACCTATGCTGTTTTTGCTTTTGCTTAGATTTGTACAAGCGTAGGAACATTTGTAGGTTTGTGAACTCTCTCTCTGCTCTATCAGTTTTCTGACAGGTAATTTGTACATAGATCACTAGTTGTTGGTCACAGTGGTCACTGGTTGTAGCCTCAGTTTTGCTACATACCACTTTAATGTGTTAACTTTTCTCCTAAACATTTATTTTCTTTCACAGAATTTATATTTTTTGTTCATCTAACATTCACGCCAGGTGTTCGGGCTCTTTCGATCGTGATTCGATGGTTGTGTTATCATCACATTCTTCTACTGATTTGTCTTTGTTTTCCTTCTCACCTGTCTAAACAAAAATATGATGTAGGTACAGCTTAGTACCTGTTTGCCATTAAGATGTTGTTGTATTTCATTATGAAAAGCATCAGGAAATAAAGCACCCTTGAATTGAAGGGCCTGTTTGCCCAAGACAGTACTGAATGTACACAAATCTCTGCTCTGTTTCACCAAAGTAACTACGAGAATTTTAATGATGCATCAAGTAAAGAAAAATAATTGCTGTCACCTGTATCTCCAAAAATTTCCTCTGTTGTAAGCAATGTTCTTTCTACGTGCTTGTATTTCATTATGGGGTCTCTGTGGCTGACTGCAGGTGTTGTACACCCACTCTCTTAGCTCTGCTGTGTGAGCTCTCCTCATGTACTCACCATCTCCATCTTCTTTATTCTTCTTCCTGGAGCGAGAATAACTGGTTTAAAAACAAGAGTCAAGGGATGGCTAAGCTCTTTTAGCTTTGCTCTGTACTCTGCTGAGAGCTGTCACATTCCACCTCATCCATTCTCAAATTGTTCCTCTTTTTTTTTTTGTTCTCTGTTTCTCCACTGATGGGACCTAGGACCTGAAAGCTTTTTAACCCCAAAACAGGTGCCACCAGGAAATTATATCTATTCTGATTTACTTGTTACCGTATAGTTCACTTGTTACTTTCACTACAATCAGTGTTGCAGACAACATCTTGATTTTTGCATTTATGTCCAGATTAAAAATTAATAGGTTTGCATTTGTCAAACTGCATGCTCATCCATTTTCTTCTGTAGCATTGTCCATTGATCTTATAAATAATGCTTCTGTAGCAACAGCACTATGATTATCATCTTTGTCTAGGCTCTGCACTATGCTTTTATTTGCAAATTCTTGCAAGATATTAAATCCCCTGCAATTCTCATATTGTTCTTCAAGTACCCATTGTTTCTTTTCATAACTGTACTTGTTACATTATAGGAAGTTCTCTGTATTGTATTGATGAAATTTATCTCTGAGATCTACACAATTCCTGTTGCAGGTTTCTCTTCTATTATTCTTGGATATTCTGTTGTTTCAATTTTATGAGGACACTTTTTATTCATCAATCTGGATTGTGTAGTTTTGTTTGCTGTGCAAACTCCATTTGTTCTTTCAAGTTCCTTCCAGTAGTTTTATTCAAGCATTTTGGCCGGGGTTCCATCCAGAAATCAGTTCTCTGTCACATTTTGGCCGGGGTTCCATCCAGAAATCAGTTCTCTGTCAGCACATATCCTTTTAAAACGGTAAGGCTGCTTTCTCATCCAGAGATAAGTCATCATTTTTCTTGGCCTTTATGTTCTTACCACTCACACACTTCACTTCTGCAGAGGTCGGTACTCCTCAAATTTCTGCTAGAGAGTTTTATAATTCATTTTCCCTGCTTTGGTCAACTGGAAATTATAAAACACAGCAGGTGTTTCAAAATATCTGTTATCTTTTATGAGGGAGTGGTTTATGGAGCTGTGCATAAGGTTAAGGGCGGGTGGACTTCAGCACTGTGTGACAGACGTGCTGTAAGGCAGCAGATGAGGATGAAGGAAGCCTGAAGCACATAGTGTGAGAGGAGCTGGGTTTGGGTGTGGAATATAGTACTGTCAGTCTTGAGAGATGAAGGGAATTGGCATGCAGAAGGGAGTGGAAGAGGACCAGGACGAGGGAGCAAGTGTCTGTGGAGGGTGGTGTGTGTTTCCTCTGCTGTGCTCAACCTGCAGTGGAGTTAAACATCATCACATGCCGTAAATAAGAACCATATTATTAACCTGAGGGTCAGTACTAAGAGAGATTGCCATCACTGATCCAGAAGCCCAGGGAATCTATTCCATTCATTTTATAAATCAGAACTGATCAGGTCCCAGTTTGTTGTTTTTTTCCCCTAAGATCCAGTGCCTAAGACTTAACTGCATTTTGATTGTTTTCAGGGTAGTTCTCTACAGTGAATCCATCAGGCTTGCAATGCACAGTCTTTCACTGCGATTCGGTTCATGTACACAAGTAGGCTTAAGCAGTTACCGTTCCGGTGCTAGGGCTGTGGGCAAACGACGGGCTGCTGGGCAGACCCTGGCCAAGGCTGTGCAAGCTGAACAGGGTCTGGAAAATTGCTGGACATGATGTGGGAAATCATAGAACATAAAAATCTATGAGAATCTGACAAAAGTTACAGACAGCACCATGGGGAATAGCTGGACTTCACAGGTGGTTAAGGCAGAATTATATGGGAAACAGCCAAAGTCCACAGGTAATTGGACTGGTGCATTAGAGACCTTTAGCGGTTCAGAGTCTTGCAAGGCCAACAGCACCAGATAACCTTATAAATAACACCGTATAAGATAGATTTAGGATAATCTCACTCATTTTGCCTTTATGTGACAGATGCTAGAAAGTCTCATAATCCATCTCGGTCCTTACCAGTACTACATGGGGTGTTTATTCATTAGTGTTTTAGTTTGAATCAGAAGCGCAGTTTAGAGGAGGGCCTCCTGATCATTCCCAGTGACGGGGCCATTACTTACAGTGAGCAGAGATCACGGGGCGTGAACTGGACTCCTCTCCTACGAAACTAAACCAAAGTTGGGCTCCAGGAAGGCTCTCTGACTTCTAATGGGAGCTCAGTTTGTGCAACTAGGCTACAAATAGCAGGAAGCAAAACCCACTGAAGTGCTAGAGAAGGGGTACTGCTGTCATCCTAAATATAAGTCGTGTGGATGTCAGGTCCACAGCACTGACCATTTTGCTGTGCAGTTGGGCTGTGCTGCTTGCTAATGAAGACTTACAAGGGTGTTGTCCAACTTCACATGCTCGTGGGAGAGCCCGTTCATCCATACTGCACTTGGAAAGCTGTATTACCTGCCAGTAGGTGTAACCTTCCATATCGACAAGTGTCTCCTCAACACTGTGAGTTATATCTGTTGTTTTACTTGTTAGATTCCTGATACCTGACATACGATTAAATGTAAGGGTACATTCAGTCCTAAAATACTCAATCTTATTCGCTGGCTTTGGGAAGCAAAGCTTGGTACAGTACTCACATGGTCTATGAGTTCTTACTCTTCCATATTTTTCCTGAAGTGATTTAAGTTTGTCTCTATCAACACACACACTTGCAATAAAAGAAGCATTTTTTCTGACATTTCACGCTGCTGTGGGAAGAGATACTGTGTGAAAATTCAGTCTTTAACCCCATGCATTCCACAAGAAAAAACATCATTAGATATCCTCAGAAAGAAATGTTGAGTATCTCACAGCCCTAGCCTGCTGTTTCTAACAGCTATAGAAATGACTGCTGAGTAGTGACAGAAAGGATGTGCTGAACCTAGGAGGAAGGTTACAAAATGATGTGTTTTAAGAATTCCTGAGTTTGTTGAGGAAATAAAAGAAAAACATTCTCACCGTTGTTACCACCGCACAAGCATATGCCTAACTTTCTGTAAGACAGGTCGGCATTACAAAATCATGTTACTGATGTCTTAGCTGTGCAAAATCCTCATCAAAATAATGAGCCAAACATTATTTTTTACTTTTTCTACATTTGAAAAAAGATCCAATTTATATTTTTCACAAAGTTTGTTGGTAGTCTTCTCCTGAAAGACAACATTTGGGGCTTTCTGGTGTTTTTTTTAAGAATCTTAAAAAAGCAATATGAAAGAAACTTTCAGCCATTACTAGGATGTTGCTTTATAACTATTAAAACTTAATTCTGTTGAAATATTTCATGTCAAATTATTCCAGAAACTGCAATCAAATGTTTTTTTTTCCAGAAAACTGAAAAGTACTGTAACATCTCATGATAGACTGTTATATTATGCTCTGGTTCTTATGGACATTTCATTGAGATTTCAGTGATAAGCTGAAGTGCTAAAGATATTTTAACTGTAAAGGTAAAAATATTCTACCATCTGTGCTGCTTATCTTAATTTTTAGTTTTTAGTTGAAAACAATTATGTCAATTTTCAACTTTTAAAAATAAAATCATGGATTACATTTATTGAGTTATGATTTTGTCATCATATGCAAAACATTGACTTATCAAGGAGTTAGGTCTAGGGCTCTGGAGCTAAAGGATGTATTGTGTATTCTGTGAAAAACCAGCAAGTCCTTGGGGCTGGATCTTCTACTGTAGATAAAAAGAACTGTGTG
Source organism: Calonectris borealis (assembly GCF_964195595.1). NCBI lineage: Eukaryota > Metazoa > Chordata > Aves > Procellariiformes > Procellariidae > Calonectris > Calonectris borealis. The sequence continues at coordinate 29,372,470 of NC_134314.1, read as the reverse complement.
CATATTGTTTGAAGCATGGCATCATGCCAATATTTTTGGTGTCAAGCAATGGTGTAAATTAAGCAAGGCTAAAATAAGTGAAGTTAATGCAGAATTAAATAAGCTAAGTAAATAAGAATTGTAATCTATTGTTACAATTTTTATATCTTAGATATCTAAATGTTCATGAAATATTATTTTAGTATATGCTAAAAAGCTATAATTTCTTAGCTGATTTTAAGCAAATTAGTTTACTTCTTTTTCTGTGATTATGTTTTTTGTCTATAAAACACAGGTATATATACATATCTTCTTCAAAATTACATTTCTCAAAATATTTTTGCAGACTGAGTTTTCAACTCATCATTTCTTCAGCATTACTTATTACTATCTTGTGTAGTAATGACATAAATTTTTCATTATGTTGTCATAGCCAATGCCATTAACATGATCACTATTTTATATGTTTGCTTTTTATGCAGAGGTAACTACTATGAATGTGTATTACAATTTCCATTCACTATCTCAAAGCCTTGTATAAGAAAGTGGATTGACGTTTCAGAACATTACTCTAACATAAAGTAGGATTATTAAGCTTATTTTATAGCTGGAAAACTGGGACCCAAAGATTATCAAGATAAATCAGGGTGAGGTGAATCACCATCTTAACCAGTGTACACTAGATTGCATAGGTACCATATATTAGAACTGGGACTGAAACTCAACCTCATGTCTCAAATAGAAGTACTAAGGCATACTTTCCTTTAGCGATACTAAAATGGAAAGCCTGCAGATATTCATTAGATAACTAAAGACTTTAATAAACAATAACATTTGCTGAAGTGCTCCAAAATGGTTAAATTGATCTTTATTTTATTTTTTTGTGAACGCTAAGATTCAGACAGATTAATGCAGCTTTTCCATTTTGAATTTAGTATTTCAGTACTCGCTTCTGGAGTATTTAGCATTTTTTCACTGTGCTGATTAAAATCTGTTGTAGGTGATAATTATGCTGGTTTTATCATTCAAACACTCAAAATTGATTTTTAAATCTTTAGGTGGCTTGTACCAGACTTGTATTTCTCACAGGATTTAGAAGTCTGCTTATATTATGTCCTTTTGTCATTTTCTCTGTAAATGCTAACTCAATGGAAAATTAGTAGTTTCCCAGTTCTAAAAAAAACAACCCACCCTTTTTTCATAGGAGGAAGAACTAAGGAAAAGTGGAGAAGCCAAATACGCGCACCTGAGTGATGAGCTTCACGTATTAATTGAAGTATTTGCTCCACCTGGGGAGGCGTATTCTCGTATGAGTCATGCCTTGGAAGAAATAAAAAAATTCCTCGTTCCTGTAAGTGGCTTATAGCATTCTTCTGTGACTGGTTATCGTTTTGCTGCATTGAATTTTGCCTTCTTTAAGCACCTTTAGCTCAAGGGAAAAAAAAAAAGTTCTGTTGAACATTCATCTTTCATTCTTTCGTCTCAGGGAGATGCCAAACAGGCCATTAATTGTCACAATTGATCCCCTGATATATTTTCTAGATGTTTTATTATTCCCATTTGTCATTGTTTCTTGCTTTCCTTTCTTGGTTTTTGGAGGGAAGTGTGGATTACTTTTTTTTCTGGTTGCAGACATTAGTCATTAGTATGTGAGTACACTTTCAAGATTTTTGAATATTTAAGTCTGTAAAAACATTTTTGTATATGGAATGATTTATCTAAATATCTCGATAATCAAGTTAATTAATTTCTTGTGGAGCAAATGGCGTGAGCAAAACATTCCTCAGATGTTTCTGTTCAGACAAATTGTCATGACTCAGACCACAGTTTAGCAATCCTCCATCAGCTAGAAGGGCGCAGAAACATATTTTAAAGCTGGGAACCTTTTCAGTTCAATTTATACTAAATATATCACTTTCTGAAATATTTACCTTTTTGTCTATTGATTTTCCATCAAACTCTTTGACATTTATTTTCTCCACATTTATACAGTATTCCATGGTATTTTCATACTTTAAATTTGTCCTGGAATTTAAGCATGTGCATACTAAATACTAAGTAAAGGTTGCTTTATGTAGTACTAGTTGCTTTATGTAGTACTAGTTGCTTTATGTAGTACTAGAATTACGTGAGTTTAATCAGCTGAGGTCTATCCTGAGACTATTTAGCACTCTCAAAATGTTCAGAACTTGTATTCTTTAAAAAAAAAAAAAATGGGAGCTTGTTTCCATTTGTGATTAAAAAAATGAAGTGCAATAACTGTTCATATCTCTCTATAATAATGGAAGGATTCAGTGAATGCCTTTTTATTATGAGAAATATGAAGCCAAGATAAGAGATGTTCAGGTGAGGCATACACGTATTTGTATGGCAGAACTTAAGCATTTTATTTGGTGGGGGAAAAGGAGAATACGTTACAAGTACAATATTTAAGTACAGTATTTAAAATGTTCAAAATTTTTAGGGCAACTAAACATTTTTTTAAGAATACAAAATAAGTAACTTAAAATTGTTAAAAATAAACAGCTGGGTATTTGTTTTAAATAATAAAGTTTATTGGCACCAAGTGAGTGCCCATAAATGAGCTACATTTTAAACAAGTTGACTCTATATTTCTAATTCTCCCTTTCCATCCCCTTACTATGCTTTCAGTTTGGGAACACTGATAATAAAATACTATTTCAAATTCTGGGAAATAATCATGAGACAAGAAAGCATTTTTTCCATGATTTCTGACTCTGTGTTGAACATACAATACAACGGGCAAATTAGTCCAGTGTCGTAATGCTGGCAACATAACATGGAATGACATTTTGGCTGCAATTTATAACACTGAAAGAAAATTTGTAGTTAAGTACCACGTTCTTGAAAAGCCTGGAGTGTTGTAGTTAAAAATGGTAACAGGACCAATTACAAAGATTGCCAGTCTCTGTCCTTTGGATAACCCTATTTCCCGTTGCACTTGCCTTTGCCGAACTTTAATTTGTTCCTGTAAGAGGTTCCTGTTTAAAGTTATCTTTGTATGTCCTCTTCATTCTGGAAGAGAGCTCCTGCATTATAGCATGACGCAGTGATGATGGCACCCGTTCCTGTGCCCCCCGAATTTTTAACATCCATTACGTATTCTGTCCAGCCTGAGAAAATCTGTTCTGAGTAAATAAGGGAGAGCGAGCAGTGTGTGGTGAGAGTGGTGTTAAAATTTGTGGCATGCTGCTGTTGTAAATATTCGGCATCTGCGCAAGCATATATTTTGTGTGACACATTATTTGTTGATAAGGATTATATGTATTTTCCAGCACAAGTATAATAGCTACACTGGAGGAAATATAAAACCAGGTTCTTTTTTACAAGATTTTGACCTTGTTTGGCAGCAGCAATAATCACTCCAAACAAGTAACAATTGTAGTTTATGACTTGTTTGTTAGTTTTATTCTCTCTGCTTCATTTCAGATTTACAATTTACAAAGCAATTATTAACTGGCTGGTTACAACATGTGTCAAGGGGTTTACACTCAAAAAGCTTGCACTAGATAATTTCCTTTTTGTTCCCTATTTACAGCATCTCTTGAATTTGTTTTATGATATTTTATTGTTTATAAGACCTAATTTATTGCAGCAGTGAATACTAGAATTGCATGACAGGGATGAAAGCGGTAGAATCTAACAGTTTTATTTATACCAAATCAAGGATGTCATAAACTAGTCAAATGAGTTTTCACATTGCTTATGAATTTTGTGACGTTTAAGTGAAATATTGCCCTTAGAAATTGCACTGATTGTGTCAGTAAGATGGAAGAATGTTTTTATACTTTATCCTAAGTTTCAATGAGACTGAGTATTAAAATAAATGCCTAGAAAACCTAATAATAGAAAAAGAGAAAAATGTAGAATAGGACTGAGAAAAAAAAAATTGAACATTTATTAACTGACACAAAGTTTTAATGTACAAGTACTTTTGATTTAAGTGTGATTACTTAATTTTCACCTTTGACCTTGCCCAAGAATAGTATCGAAATTTTTACTAGTGAAAGTTTCACCTCCAAGTCAGCTGGTGGAAGCTAAGTACCCCTATTTACACTGGCTGTTCCACACCTTAACACGTTTCAAAGCTGCAGGCAGCTCGGCCTCAGGCGGTGCGTTGGGATCCCTCCAACAGGCATTTCAGTGAACGATTGAACCCCCAATGTCTGCAGCCTTCGGTAGTTCGCCGACTGACACACTTTTAAAGCCAGGCTGCTTCATTTACTGACTGCTGCTTCCATTTTGCAAATGGCTTGAGGTCTGCGTGGGAGCTGCCGTCGGGGTGTCGGTGGATAAGATTTATTTTGCAACTGACTGTGCTAGATCTTTTGTGGGTTTTATGCACAACTTTGTCTTTTTAGGGCGGGTCTTATATCCAATTACTGGCTAGGTATTGTGATCCATTTTATTTTTATGTTTACTCTCAATATGAAAATTTGAATATAATCGAAATATGATGGATTGAAAGACCCATGATTAAGTAAATAGGATTAATAACTCGGAGTTTTGAAACGCAACTGCCTGCTCCTTTTTTTTTTTGGCAACCTAGTAAAAATAAAAACCAAAATGTGCTCCCCAGATCGAGGTTTTAGAGTAAAGATCAAATTTGGAACTGATGTTAACATAATGTAAGTTATCCAGTATTAGCTATATGGAAAGTACAAACAGTAGGGATGCTTAGGAGGAGGACGTGTGTTTTGCAGATTCACGTCTGTGGCCAACGCAGGTTCAGTAAAATCCATAGGTATCTGACCGCCAAGTATTTCTGACCCCCAACTGCCAGGGACCTAGGTCTGGGTGAGGAACCTGAGGCTGATGTTACGTCTCAGTGGCTCAGAATGGGATGCAGGGTCAGTAAACTAGAAGGGGAGATGTTTAAAATGGCCAGTATGGGGGGAAATAGCTTAGCAGCTTTTCAAGCTCTGCTGATTTTAAAAGGTTCATAGCTATTAAACGCTGTGAAACTTCCTTCACCATTAATGAGCAATGAAATGCTACATCATTCTTATCAGATATGGGTATATCATTCCGATTTACATCCAAACTTACAAATATATTTTCTGAACAAGCTATGAATTCCATATAGTAAGGGGCTATACCATCTGTAGGAGTTTTGTGCTTCCTAACACATGCAAAATCTTTTTCTGATAACCATTTTTATCCCTTTAAGAAGAGCATTTTTATTTGACATGGTTAGCATCCCTTGGGACAAGGAGGGAAGCAGATACCGATCATTCATTTTATGTGTGAGTGCTCTGTACTAGGGAGCTATTATGTAGGGGCAGGCTGCAGGTGACACAACCACTTAAAAAGATTGTTTACAAGTGTGCGGTCAGATGATCAGAAACTGAACCAATTACCGCTTTAAGAGCTGCTGTTCAACTTATTTGCATTCATTTTCTTAGCCACTTGTATATGCTTTAAATTGAGGCATATTGGCAGTATTCAAGTGCTGGGAATAAACACATGGTCATTTAATGCAGTCCAGTTGATGGGCGATCACTCGTGATCATCTGCCTGTATACCTCGGTATTTTCTGAGGGTGTTTGTCATCTCAGCTCAGATTCCTTTATGAGGAATTAGTGTGATGAGGCAGCGGGTGAATGCAGGTTTTTATGTTGTTGTTGTTGTGAATTCAGGCTGCAGCGTCTTCCAGACTTTCTTGTAGATGCATAAATCTCTTACTGAGTAGTTAACTTCAATCCTTTTATCTAACCTTGCTCCATACCATTGATTAAAATAAATTTCTTACCAATCATTTAAGAAGAGTAAGCGTTCACACTGATCCAGCTTCCAGCATCAGCTCTTCAGTCTTCCTAACTAAAGATGGAAAACTACTGAGGAAAAAGAGCCTTTCAGTGAAATAAAAAGTTACTAATTTCATGCTGGAAGTTATTCCTCCCAGAAGTATGTATGAAAAGATTGAGATTTGGGGGGAATTGAAAACAAACTTCGACACCAGTTTGTTGCAGTGGAAACAATTAAATAATCTTAAAGTAGAGTTTAATCCCTTGAAGGACTTTCTCTAGCTAATGCTTCAAAAGAAATTGTTTTACTTCAAACATACATTTACTGTATATATAGTAACTCATATATACTACAGACCAAAGTTACGAATGATCTGTTATGCCATGTTGTGCTGGCTATATTGTAATATATACAGCACGCAGTAACAATTTTCTGTCAAAACACAGTTTTGACTGGTTTATAACAAGTACGTGTAGGCATATGACATTTATTTTGCACATTTTTTATTAGCCATCTGAATTTCTTCTGTGCTACAGTATAATATGAAATCTCTATTTACATATTATTTCACACTCCATGGTTTTATAATCTTACTTTTGTTTCTAAATCAGCTATATTACTGGGGGGGGGGTGTCACTCTTTTTGTCCTCTTTCAAAGAACCTCAACAGGCAAAGTATTTCCCTAACTGTGACGGAGAGCAGCGGCACAGCTCCACGTCTAAAAGAGACAGCTTTTATACCTGTCAAAGTAAATAATTTATACTTGCAAATTCTGCAAAGATACTTGCAGTAATAAATAATTACTACAGTAATTATTTAAAAACTGTGATAAGGAAATTATTTGAGCAGCTGTTTCAGTTTTGCTGCATTATGTTCTTCCCAGTGTGCAACATCTCTGACAATGTCACACACAGGTTTTGATAATCAAGGAAAAAAAATTCAGAGATTCTGTCGAGGCCTAAAATGTCATAGCGCTTTACCTCTTCACAGCTTTTTTTCCTAAACGTTACTTATCAAATCAAGTTATTATAAATATGTTCAAACACACGTGTACTCAAGAGAGTTATCATAACTTGCAGACAGTGGTTCTTGACTTTTTACAGACTCTGGAGTTTTTCTTAACCACGATACTGGCCGATTGAGCAGCAGCACTTGCGTAGTTTAAATCACTCATTTTAAGTTTGATGAAAATAACCCTAAAGCTATCCCTCAGAGTGAAGGTTTGGGAGTGGAGACGTACACTAAAATGGCCTTTTTAATTGAAAATTAAACTCCAGTGTTTCTCAACTGACTGAATTTTTATGTACTTACTGATGTATAGTATAGACTACTGGTTCTTTCTGCTGTGAAGCTATAAAATGGGTAGCAACACAAAGAGCACATAATTCCTCAAATGTCTTTTAATTTGTGCCATGACGAGCGGGTCGCCTCTTGGCATGCCAGACCAACAAGTACCTTTTGCCTAGGCTTAGCTGCCCAGCTGCTTCAAGGTGGTATAGCTACTTCACAGCCTCACATGCGCTTTAAGGGTTGATACTCCCACTCTGAGTGGATTAAGACATTTTAGATATGCCAGAGATCGCTGTGAAAGCAATCCCTTGGTGATCTCTCTCTGACACACAAAGGAATTAATAGAAAAGGCACAGCCTTATTGCCAGAGCCAAGCCTTTGTTTTGCCTTTCAGATTAACCAGAGACATTAACCTGATCGGGGATTTTACACTGATGATTAATCTGAGCATACTATTGAGACATGGCTGTAGTTCAAAGAAATATTTAGAACTTGCTTGGTGAGTCTGTATTCATTAGCAATTTTATAGGCTTGTCTTGCTGCTTCCTCTTGCTAGGGAGTAGGTTTTTCACCAGTGGCCGATCAGAAGCAATTATTTGGGTGTAGGTGATAAAATTCATGCAGAGAAATTTGAGTCCTACAGTATTGGTCCTGGTTTCTTAATAGCAGGTCTGTAATATGTAGCAAGAAGTTGGCTATGGTATTGCACATTAGACTGTACAAACCCCTTCGCCCCAGAGGGACCAACAGACCCTCCTACACATCTGGCATTTCATTTAAGAGCTCTGTGTGTGAGTAGAAACTTGGCCAATCATCTCATCAGAAAAGGTTGGGTATTTGACCCAGTGAAGAGGCTGCAACTTCATGGTCTGACAACAAAATTCCATGTGGTTCTATACAAAAGTAGGCATGAAAAGTGTATCTAAAATAATTGTTTTTCATGCAAAGAATTACTTTGTAATGATGGAAAAAAAAAAGATGTGCAACATGTCATTACGTCTTTCCATCATATATACTAGTCTCTTTCTTTTTTTCAGCCATCAATATGAGGAAAAAAAAGGACAATATTGGGGTTAGAAAGATAAGACTGAAAGCAAGGACGTAAGAGTTCTTTATTTTGGCTCTTTAAAGGAATTGGTTTGTGGCTTAGCCAGGTTACTTTATCTCTGTTTCACTTATTTCAGCAAAACGACAATGGGATTTTCGAGGTTTAATTCATTTGTGGAGGTAGACTCAAATAAAAAAATTCTTTTCCTGCTTTAATTCAAATTGAAAAGCATACTGCAAATAATACCTGAGCAGTGTGTTGGGGCTTGGGGTTTGGTTTGGGTTTTTGTTTCTTTGTTTCTTTTTTAAAAAAAAGGAAGAGAGAAGGTTTTGGTGGCATTTTTAAACTTTATATCTTTTTTTTTTAATGTAGCGAAGGTCAGTGTAGCCAATTCTGAGGATGCCAAGTTATGCTCGCTTAGGAAAGCATAAAAGAATACAGAGTAATCTTTCCTCTGTTGTGTTTCTTCAGCTTCCAGCAGTCAAAAATTGAATCTTTTCAAGATTGTATCCAGACCATCTTGCCTTATACCCTGTGGTAGATTTTTCTTCTCTTCCCTGAGTTTGTCAAATGCTTTTTTGAACCTTAGTTAAGTTTTTGGCCTCAGAAAAACATCATGTGGCAATGAGTTTGACAGTTCAATTATGCACTGTGTGTAAAAACAAAAAAAAAACCCAAAAGCCGGCTTCCTCTTGTTTGTTTTAAAGCAGCTGTGTAACCTCATCTTCATGCATGGTTAAAAGCAATGGATAATCATCTTACACCAGTCCTCACTTTTACATTGCTCTGGATGTGTTTCTTTTCTAAGCCCCCCATCTTTTCTTGTACAGAAGCGGAGGTAGCTCTGGTTATCCATGTGACGTACCTCTGACTATCCTTTCCACATCTTTCTGTCTCTTCCTTAGCTTACCCCCTTTTTTTTTTTTTGTTGGGATGGGATGGCCAGGACGGCACATAGTAGCCTCATCTTGGTAGTCAAGAAGCAGTACACTAATGAAATAGATCTTCTGTTATTTTATGGTTTAGTGTCAGGTTTTTTTCTAGTACTATTTACTGATCTTCCCGCTTGCACTGATTTGATGTTTTCCGAATGGCATTTGTAAAAAATCCAGGGCATCTTTCTTGAATAATAACTACTTTAGAGCTATTTAGTTTCAGTATTTTAATGTTTATCAATACTTAAGTTTAATTATTTTCATATGCATTATTTTGCATTTAACAACACTCAATTTTTTTCTGCCAGTTTTATTTCTAATAATTGAGTATAATGAGATCTTTCAGCAATTCTTTGCTGTAACTTTTAGATTTTATTGCCCTGAATAACTTCAAATGAAAAGTTGTCACTTCACTATTCAGATTTTTTTATATAATTTATAAATGTGATGTGCAAAACAGATTTTTTGAGTCACTCAATAAACTCTTCCCTTAGAAAACAGAAAATTATAAAAACAGCCCAGCTATTCTTAATATTCTTTCTCCTATAACCAAAGAGAGAATTAATAATCCGCAAGGTGCTCTCTCTTACCTTTTGACAACTTTTGGTGTGGCTGATGAGGATTTTGATCTCCATCCGTGGAGATCTTTAAAAATGGATGTCTCATTTGCTCTGTAAAATCCCATATGACATAAACCTGTTCAGAAATTATCTGTGTGAAGGATAAAGGTACATTCATCCACAGAATGGACTTCTACAAGACCAATGACAACAGCCTGAATACATTCAGTATGTGCAAACATGAGAAGGTTTCAGTAAGTAAAGGATACATCTTTGTATATATTCCTGATGTTTTGAAAGGTTTAAAATGTCCTAATGGCAAGGAATAATATGACAAAACTTCATTGGCGTGAAAGATTTTTAAAAGAAAAAATAAGTTCAAATATGAAGTTGAAAAGAAAAGATTGTTGGTTGACTATGAAAACAGCTTTCTACAGAAAAACAGTAACTTTGGTTTAATACGTTTTTGGTTCAGCCTCAGTGATGAAGGGATGGCAAGAACTTATAAAAAATCACTGTATAAAAATCAGGGAAAGATGCAGAAGACAGATTAATAGCAATTAAATGTATAAAATAAAAATTCCATATTTAATTGAATAGTTGTGAAGGAAATATGCGGCCAGCAATGCAATAATAATACAAATGAGTTCACGGAACATTAGAAATAAAAGGAATCCTGAAAAAGATATAAACTTCAGTCCCTGGAGATGGTAACTTTATCAATAACATTAATGATGCAGAAAAAGCAGAATGTTTCCATAAATATCAGTTGTGTAGCTGGAAAAATATAGGATGGTGTAGTTGTATCTCATCGAAACGACGCAGTACTTTGCAGTTACTAGTACAGTAATGTTAATTTTAAGAAAACCTGTTTAGAAAAAAGTCAGGAAACTGGAGAAGAGGTCATAGTGTGCTGGTCTGAGAGCAGTTCTGTGAGCAGCAGAGCTAATGAAGGCTGATTTCTAATGACTTCGTGTCTCGTTTGGATTTTGGGGGTCAGGTAGGGGATGTGTTCTCTCTCTGAAACATTTATGTATTCCAGACATCCACAACTTCATTTGTGGGTTTTTTTAGTTGACCTTATGTGGGCATTTGCTCTTCAGTAAGGGTGCTAACAGTGTCTTCCTCACCCTTCTGGGTGAGCACTTTCATGAAACTGGGAAGGATTGGCTGTTTTAGGACTACGGGACATCTGTCAGATACAGCTGGAGTTGACCAGTGAGTCAAAAGTTAATTGAGTTGGAATGACAAGCAGTGGGATAGAAACATGGCCAGTGAAAGAAAAACTTGCAGTAGCAGCGCGTCTGTGGTGATTATGCTGTGACCAGCCTGGCACCAGTCCTTCACTGGATAGTTGGGAAAGACCACAACTTATAAAAAAACTGAGAAAGCAATCTAACCACTGCTTTAATGTTTTTATGGCTTGATAAAAATAAATTTGTCAACAAATCTGATTTCATATTCAGTGAGAAAGTTTGTTGATAAAATTAATTGTGTTAGTGACTCCTGATATTCCTGTAAAAAACTATCACTTGTATGGCTTAAGTGACAGGGCTCAAAACTTCTTAATAAGAAGTTTCCCTAAATAGGTGTGTCTGTAGCAATTTTCTTAAGGAGTTGGTATGTGAAACTTCGTTGTCTGTCAAACCTGGTTTGTGTATGAAATTTTGAAGATGGAGATTTGCATCTTGATATTAGATGATTTCATTTCATCATATTCCTCTCTCAACACAGCAGGTTCCTTTGGGTGAGACCTACAGAGGGGCACAGGTGGTGCAGTACTTAGACCCTGTAGCAAAATCTACAGCCATTAAGCAGGTGAAGAGAGTTCTTGTGTGAGAGTGGTGCCTCAAAGTGCATCCCCAGCCATCAGCCCGCTTACACTAACATGTAAAAAAAGCTGAGAATCGGGATGCATCTTAGATCCTGCCTCCCTGCTAGGTTTAGACACTTTTCTTTGGAAACATCAAGATGAGAGACATACTTCTAGATAAAATGTGAAACTGGAAAAGGATTTTAATAAGAGAGGAATCATTCTCTGGAGCTGCCCATAGTCCATTGACTACAGAGGGAAACCACTGGTGACTTAGATTAAAACAAAATGAAACTCTCACAGGTACCTAAGCCTTTTTTTAAAAGAAAGTCTATATGAAAGGTAATCTTTCTGCAAAGTCACATGATGACACAAGAGTCTAGTTATCAATTTTGTTCAGAGCTGCCTGGAGACCTTGTGGAGAAAGAGGAGTGAGGCAGTCTGGTACCCAAAGCTGTAAATCGGAGTCAGTTGGGAATGATGGGATAGAATCTCACTAGTGACTGGAGGCAGGAGCTGGTTCAGAGAGGAAGGCTGAGGATGGATGCAGAAGTCAACAAAAGCATGCTCAAGAAGAAGTATCTCATATTTCCTATTTAAATGACTTGAGTACAATTACTGTCTACCTACGCACTTGCCATTTTCTCTCAGCTGTTTGAAAATTGTTTGATGCATGTAGTTTATTTTTACACTTCTTAGTTCCAATTTTTTTCTGTGTTAGTATCTCCTTTAGACATGCTAGAACAAGTTTTGTATCTGTTGGACACTAATTCAACTTCAGTGTAATTTTCATGGCTGCATAGCTTATGAATGACCCGGTGAGTAACAACTCAGTTACAACTGTTGGAAATCAGTTTTTAGGGCCAGATTGGAGGAAGTGAGAAATTTTTGGAAGCAGGCAGTGTGACAAGCTGGGCAGGATCTGTGGCTATTTCTGATTAAGGTACATACTTTCATTTCTGTTTATAATGGATACTTACCACAGAGTTAGCCTGAGCAGGATAGTGCAAGAAGGAACTGCAAACAATGGAAAGTCCTTATTTGTCAGAATTTTCCTTTTGATTGTTTCTTCACTTTAATAAACTGTGTTAAAATTCAAAAGTAAGATTTTGAACAGTAGTTGACCCCAGGCTCTTAATTAGGCTCTAAGATTAGGGTTAAATGAATAGACATGTACTGTCTGGGAATTGTCAGTGTGACAACTGGCAGGGAAACATGGGCAGAAAGTGATTTTTTTTCCAACCAGTAAGGGTTTCAAAAGGTCATAGAGAACTTTGCAGAGAAAAAAAAAATACCACTTTTAGAGTGACAATTAATAGCTGATCGTTGTTTTCATTATTTGTTTTACATGATTGTTACTTTTGAGGAAGTGAATAAATAATGCTTTGTTCTAAAGACACTATTTCTGAATTGTTTTAATCTACTCACAAGTCCCTAGCCTGATTTCCATAGGTGTCAAACACATGTGGGCCACCGAGTTACAACAGGTGGGGAAAAGGAATCAAGAGGTGTAAAATCACAGTAGTTACAGCAGGTTCAAGAAACCAAAGCTATTATCTCAGAGGGACTGAGAAAATCCCCTCAATGTCAAAAAGGGCAATTGCATGTGTAACATGGTTGCACATAACATAAGTTACATGATAAACAGCTATAATCTCTGCCCAGTCGTTATCCTTAAACGGATTGGCTGAAAATCAGTGAAAGGAACCAATGCTAAATTAAACAAAGATTTTGTTCTGATGTTGATTGAGATTTCTTTTCTGCCTATAAAGGCATCAGAAAGACAGATCATGCCTTGGGTATTGGCTGGTATCTTGCTTTGAAAAGCACTTAATAGATTTACATCGATCTGTAAAATGAACTGCATCCAGGGTAGGAGCTTGCATACCAAACTGAAAGCAGGTGCAGTTAAAAACAGAGGTGATATAAAGCTCTGAAAGATACTTGTGCAATGGGAATCCTGACAGTCTGCTTCACTACAGCATCTTCAATGTGGTACGGTGATTCACGTCATAAAATGGTATAAGTCCCAGACACGTTATTGCATACCTGCATGAGAATGTGGTTTTACCATCTCCATCTGTCTCTCAAACAGGGTGGATATGTTGCAGTACGTTTAAAGAGATCTCTGTTTTAATTTGGTTAATCAGCCTTCGCTCAGAGCTCAACTTTTTGCATGGTCAGAAATCATATTTTCTGCTGGAATGCAAAAGCCCATTTTGTTTTGTAGTGCAATCATGTATTGCAATATCACTTAAAAATAATTTCTCCTGTGTCACATATCAAACCAAACAGCTATCTGAGTCATATCCTTATTATTAAAATGGCAAGCAAACAAAATCTGAATGTATTTCATTTTCTGCCAAACCCTGGCCTGTTTTTATGTAAATCACCGTATCCAGGGGCCGTAGTCGAAGGCTATTTGTACAGTATACAAATTAAATCTTGACTTGTACTTCAGCCCTTTAATCAGTTCTAAGCTAGAAGTGATTTTATATAGTTTAAGGCCAGAGGGAACAGAGAATCTACATTGAGTTTGTATATATTATTATATATTATTTTAGTGTATGTATTGTATTCTGTATAATGATACATATCACTATATTATTAGAAAGTATATTACTATGATATAGTGTAGTCTATTATTGTATAATGTTAGGCTGTTAGATTTCATCTGGCTACCCTTATACCGAGACCACCAGATGTAGTTGCTCATCCTGCTCTCAGGTCGTCCAGCTGCTCTGCAGACAAGTGCTCTGCTCCTGCCCGGCACCCACAGCAGGTGAGGAAAACTGCCTGAATGAGCTGCCGAGGACTTGTATTTATGGAAAAACGAATCTTTCCAACCAGTCTGATCAGAGACGGAGAATCAGGAAGGGAGGGAGAATCGCTTTTTGATCCTAAATCTGGCAATTTTCTTTCTGTATACAGGAGTAAAACTGTATGTGAGGCACCTGAGAGGTTTCTCTCTACTGGCATAAACTGACGGGTGTCCTGTCTCTAAGGGTGGCAGGTTTCTTGTGGCTCACAAGTACTTCTAGGGAAAATAGTTATAAGGATAGGAAGGAATGCATCTGCCTGGTATCATATCGGGGTCAGAAAAGCTTCTTGACCCTTCTAAGCGACTTCTTTAGGCATGTATTGAGCATGATGGGAATAACGTAGGCAGTTCTGCGTCCCCAGAACTTGCGAAGAGGAAATCAAGGGAGAATTTTATAGATTTTTATAGATTCACGGATTCTGAAACTGGGAAGTACGACTATTCTCTTCGAGCCCCAGCCCACACAGGCAGTAGAATTTCTCCTAAAAACTGTACTAAATATATGTTTCGAAAAGATATCAAATCTCACTTCAAGCGCTCCAGACGATCTGGAGTTCATCATCTTCCTGCTAAGCTTTAATTACCCTTACTGGTAGGAAACTATGTCTATTTTCAAGGTTGGTGCTTTTTTGCCCCTAAATTAAGTTTCCAGTGAGTAGTTCTGTGTCTTTGCCACATTAAAAGCACCTCCTCATCTCTCCAGTTAGCGTTAGTTCTTTGGGTCTCCAGAGAGAGAGAGACAAAGAAATTAGATGTTTCCTTAAGCCAGTTCTTCAGTAAACAGAATATTGTTGTTAAGCCTCATTTCATAAGGCTTTTTTTTTTGGGGGGGGGGATGTCTTGAACTAATTTCTCAGCCCCTCCTTGCACTCTGCAGTAAGTCTGAATTCTGGACACAGTAGTCTAATAGTCTTGTGTAGAAACAGAACTGCACGGACAGCTCTTCATTAGACCCTTGACCATAATAGCGACTAAGTAATGCCCTCCAAACTAGTCTCGCCTTTCTAAGACAATCTACATACACTGTTCACAAATGTTTTTAAAATGTATTTGACTGCGCTCTCATGTCAACTCTTGAATCTTGACCCTGTAGTCAGAAGAGCCACGTAGATTTGTGGTAATAATTTAGCCTTCACATTTTTACCACCCACTAGTTTGCAAAGCAGTACCAAAAAAGATTTTGTGTAATTGTCCAAATAGTAAGAACATTTAATAGTTTTGAGACAAGAAGTGATTTCTGAGGACATTACTCTGCATTTTGATTTCTCTCAAATAATAATAATAAAAAAATAAATAAGCCACAATGCCAGCTTGCAAATCATCCAGCATAATCCCTGCTAATTCCATCTGAGTTTTAAATCAAGACATTAAGTGATAAAAAGTTCAACTGAGGTGCTTGATCTGGAAATGATTGCATACAACGGAAACAGTCTTATGTCCTGTTCTATTAGAGAGGTAAAACTTTCTATCCACAATAGTTGGGATAAGTAAAACCTCAATTTTCGATGCAAATACAGAACTGAAACATGAGTTAAATGTCTCAGTCTTTTCTGTAACAGTATTTACAACTTAATCTAGAAACAGAACTCTGACCTACACTTTGGAGTGGGGTGGGGAAGAATTGAGGGGAGTAATCATATTGTATTTCCAAATGCCTGTATGTTGCCCTTGATTGTACTGATTACTCTCATCTCGCTTTTGCTTCCATTATCAGTCAGCTACGTTGAAAAAATACTTGTCCATCCTTCTTACTATCATTTTTGTGTTGTTTTTGTTCTGAAATAGGCATTTAACTTAAATAGCTTATTGCCCAGTGCTGCCTTTTTAATATCTGTGGCATTTGGGTTATGTGGGCAGCCTGCAGGATGCTCTTCAACAGGTCCCAACTTTCAATAACATTTCTGGCTGCAGACTCATATTCCCAGACAGGTGTGCCAAGAACAACTCAAGTTTCAAAAAGGTCACCTTTTTAAAATGTTGAATGTATTCCTGATACAAAATTATAGAAAACATATCAAGATCAGTGTATACCTAGGCATGAACTAATTTTCAAATTGAGCCTACACTGTCTGTCAGGGTAGTTTCACTACTGACTTGCTCTACATTCAACTCAGACTTTTCTTTAAGCAATGACAACCAAGCCTGTTCTAGCAACATTATAGTTTTGTTTCAGTTGCATGTTATGATATCTAGCAGATATCCCCAAGATTAAGTCAGTCCCATTATACATTTTTTCCTTCCCCTGTAGTAAGAGCAGAAGTTTAAGGAACATTTTGTTTTCTTGCATAGATGAAGCGGTCTGTAACACGTGCATACCTATACACCATCCTTTGCCTGAAGAAAGCTCTAACTTCTGTTATCTGAGGGCCTGAATCTTCTCTTGTGAACATTGTCCTTGAAGTAAACTACCATCTTCCTGTCTCCTCTTTTCCCACTAGGTAGTGCTTAAAAAAAGGGATCTTTTCTGTACTTGTTTTTGGGTACTATTACATTCTGTGCTAGGTCCCACCAGTGAGCTTCTCATTGAGATCCTCTAATCTGGTGTTTGCCCCATCTCTCCCATGGAGATGGGACCACATATAAGGCATAAAAGAATGGGAGAAAATAAAAATAAAGGGATGTGAAAATGAAAGGAAAACCAAGGGGAATAAAAAAAATTAAACTAAAATTAATAAAAAAAATTAAAAATGGATTAATAGCAGTAGAAAGATATTATCTGTGGTTGCAGCATCTATGAAAAATTTAGATGCCTTAAATTTTGTTTAAATTTTCAGGAAAAGTAGTTTTTAAATCAACTGTAGCATAAATATTTGTAATTCTTTTAGTTATGAAAAATGAATTCCAAATTCTATGAGAAAACAATGCTTATTTGTATTGTTTATTTTTATATTTTTCATTTTAAATGTGATGGAAGCATTTCATAGGAGGGCATATGAAGAACTGGTGAACTCCACATAAAAATTACACATTGCCATTAATATATGAAACATTGCATATTCTTTATTTCAAAGATAAATTATGATCAATTATTACAGCATGCTCACACTTTTGATGGAATATTAATCGCTTTAATTTCACTGAGATTTGACAGACCAACTAGGGTCCAATTTCCCATTTGAATTCTTGCTCCTGGCTATTAAAAAAACTATTTAAAATGTCACAATACCTGCAAAGATGTGAGAAGGCCAGCATGACAACATCACGCATGTTGGTTGAGAAATAACTAGCCCTAACTATAAAATTTCCAAATTAAAAAAAAAAAACAAAATAAAACACAAAACCACACACAGTAGTTGCCATATTTTCTTGTCATATTTTCTCAGGTGAGGCTGGGGGCATGGGGGGCAGTTAGAACAGCAGGGATAGTGAAAATTCAGGAATAGGCACAGCTGGCAGGAAAGATCAAACACAATAGAAAATACCAGATGACTCAGAGAAAAAGGCACTAAATGGCATTTTTTTTTTCCATAGACATCTGGAAATCCTTTCAGAAGTTCAGTGATATTCTCTGTTGTTCTTTCATGTATATTTACTCTTTCCCAGGTCTTCTATAGAAGTCCTTCACTTTTTTGAAGAAAAAGAGAGGATTTGAAAGGCTTCTCAAACTAGGGTCTCACTGCATTTTTGGAACAGTAATCCTGACTTCTTTTTTTGAGCCTGGGGAAAATAGTACGAAAATTATGCCATTCCAAGCCACGTAATGCAGTTTAAAGCTACCTGGTGATACATTTAATTTCTTGGAAATAATTGAAACTGGACAAAGGAATAACCAAATTACGTTTTGACTTAGGATCATACCAAAGTTTTTGTTGGAATTAATCAGCGGGGAGTTCCACTGAGTACAAACTCCTCTGGTAACAGTGTTAACAGAGTGAGACCCTGGGATTATGTCCCAGGGAAATGCAAGACTTGCTTTCTTTTGTGTTGGATCTTTACTGCAGGCTGTGTATAGCAGGAAAGGATTTCCAGGTTTATATGTATGAATAAGGGATAAAGGTGACTTCATTGTGTCCATGGACAGATGTCATAGCACTGATAAACAGCCCAGGAGTCAGGGATCTATTACAATAATTTCTTCATCCTTTGAATGTTTACTCATTGTACTCAGAAAAGCAGACAACGTTACAAAGAACAGATCTGCAGATGGAGACAAGATCCCCTGCAAGGCTTTAGATATTTTAGGGCTGAGATATTTTAGTGGAGAGTTACTAGTTGAATTAAAATCAGAGAAGCGATTTATTTTCTTCAAGGTTAAGTTAGAAAAGATGGAGCCTGACACTGCCATAAAGCGTTGATTTTAATAAAAAGCACTCTTTTTGTCTCATTACTTTAATAGGGTTTGCTTAGTTATATTCCCCTTTTGTAAAATTGCTAGTAAAATTTATACATTGTAAGGCCATAAATATAAATTAATGAACAACTGAACAGTCTCTTTCCCAGTTAAAAAGCAAGATTTAGAGATTATATCCTCAGGAGATTTTTGAGAGTGCTGCTAATGACATTTCATGTTCATGGAGTTCATGTGACCGGGGCTGGGAACAGGCTCCTATTTCCTCCCTTCCTGAAAAGGTTCCTGGGAAGAAACAGGGTGCTTTATAGGGAAGGAGATATAAAAACCTCCCCACCACCACTTTTTCCCCCTGTAATAGTCTATATAGTTCCTTTTTTAATAAACTTAGATCCTGAACTAGCAGAACCAGACAGTGGCATACTAAGGCACTGGCCCAAACTGTAGGACTACACTTCCCAAAAGGATGTAGGAAGCATCTTCCAGAAGATGATTGGCCAATACAGAATTGTCCAAATTATACAAACATCCCAAAGAAAGGAATATTGTGAAAATAGTATTTCCCTTCATACACAGGGATGTGTGGAATATACAGCCCGTGGGAAGGACTCACGTTGGAGCAGTTCATGGAGGACTGTCTCCTGTGGGAGGGACCCCACGCTGGAGCAGGGGAAGAGGGTGAGGAGTCCTCCCCTTGGAGGAAGGAGCGGCAGAGACAACGTGTGGTGAACTGACCACAACCCCCATTCCCCCTCCCCCTGCGCCGCTGCGGAGGGAGGAGGTAGAGAATTCGGGAGTGAAGTTGAGCCCAGGGAGAAGGGAGGGGTGGGGGGAAGGTGTTTTTAAGATTTGGTTTTATTTCTCATTACCCTACTCTGATTTGATTGGTAATAAATTAAACTAATTTCCGCATGTTGAGTCTGTTTTGCCTGTCACGGTAACTGGTGAGTGATCTCCCTGTCCTTATCTCGACCCACCAGCCTTTCGTTATATTTTCTCTCCCCCGTCCAGCTGCAGAGGGGAGTGATAGAGCAGCTTTGGTGGGCACCTGGTGTCCAGCCAGGGTCAACCCACCACAAAATCATGCCATCTTAAGAGCCAAATAGTCAAGGCAGTTGGAGACACGCTTGCAGTACAGAAGCGAGCTGGGTAAGACATGGGCTGATGGCCTGGGAGGGATCTGAAGCAATGCAGCCAGCGTGCTGGGGGAAGGTGGCGAATGGAAGACTCTGGGGCCAAGGATGTGGAAGTGTTACCTTGGGGCTTTTTTGGTGAAGTTTCAGGTGGAAGTCAGCAAGGCTGAATTTAGTTCAGCAAAACTCCATGGGGAGCAAAGGAAACCAAGTCTTACATTTCTTCTGCTAGAGGGAAAAATGAAGATTGCTTTTTATTATCTCAGGGCAAGATGACTGAACGGCAAATGCAATTTTGTGCTAGAAGTAACTCTCAGAGCTTTTCTTTTCACCTTTTTTTTTTTAATTTTCCAGTATTAGAATCTGATGGCTGAGAGAAACTTTGGCAGTAAAATATTTCAATACCAGGGAAAAATCCTGGTCATTCATTTCCTTACTCTGAGACGAAATATATTTGGAAAAATTTAGCACTACCAAGTTCCTTAAAAGTCTTACGATTATGACCTCTTGAAGAGATGGAACTTTTAAGCAATGCTTAATGCGTACATGGGGGCATTAAAACCATTTTGTTTTACTGATTTTGGACCGGCACAGGTCTGTTGAGGATTGAAAGGCTGTTATTAGCCTCTGAGCCTCACAGACCACTTAACTGCCTGCAGGCATACCAATTAAGTGGAATTATCATCCCAATTAACCATTGTCCCTTGCCAGTCAAAACTCATTTGGTTTAATTCAGCTCCCTAGGAAACGTCCCAATTAACCAGATTTCCTAATTATCTGCGTCCTGATTAAGTGAAGTGTACTAGTACAGCCTGCATTAATAAAGGAACATATTCATGTTGTTTCTTAAATCATTTTCCAAAATTCCAGTTTACGGGTGATGTTCTCAGAAAATGAATGTCCCGATTTGGGTTTGTGTTCTAGTAGCTACAGACTTAAAAGTTGGGCCACTGACATAAGTAATTTCAGCAGGACTTGCCAAGAAAATGTTATCTGTAAACAAAGGCAGCAGAGGTGTGTGTTTGTCCTGGTTTAGGCTGAAGATTTCATTCAGGTGGGATGCAGCCATGAGGTTAGTACTTCGGTTGGTGAATCATTGCTTCTTGATCTCAAAAGATCTTTGCAGACTCATGTGAAGCTGAGATACGGGGCCAGATTTTTTTAACATATTTGGACACAGAATTAGGCACAGAATGTATCTGAAAAAGTGTGGTCTCTGCCACAAAAAACACATTCAGACTATGCACAGCACTTAGTCATTATGCTGTTTGCTTCAAGGTAAGGTTTAGTTCGTTGACAGAGGACTTCTCAGATGCTCCCTAGGTCTGTGACCTGTGAATAAACATGAAGCTGAGTTGCCTTCCAGTAATGTGTGACCCTGATACTTCACATCATATAAATGAAACAAGACAATAGAAGTCATTGGAAGGTGGGGGGAGCACTTCAAGAAATTAAGAGCCTAAGATATCTCATTCTTTTGATTGGATTCTATTGTGAGTAGAGTGTATTGCCTTTGTAATGTTATGTAGCTGAGTCTACTGATTGTAATGCTATAATGATTTTCACCCAAGAATCTCAAATCTTGACTACACAGGAACATTTGGGGAAGGAGATAGAGGTGAATCAATTACAGGTGTAGAGCATAGTTCCTCTATGGATTTCTTCTAAATCGGGAATAAAAGAGCTGAATACAATTCTGCACTCAGACATTTTCTGTGCCTTGTCATGACGTCTTAATTGATTTGCCTGAACTTCCCTGCACTTCCTTGTCAAAAAACCCCGAGACCCTTTCTGAAGCCTCGTATGATCGCACTGACTTGCTTGACACGGGCTTAAAGTCAAGCAAACTTGGTCTTCAGTTCTGAACAGGTGATTGCAGGCTGGGGGGAATTCATCACTGTCCCTGTTTTGACAGAAATATGACCTAAATCTGCCAGCACGTGATAAATATGCATAGACAGAGCTCTTCAGCAATACAGAGGTTTTCATAGTGACTATTTATAATCCCATATGTCATTCATTTGTCATTCACAAAAAACAGGTTTCCAAAATAGTCTCAGGACCTAGCACGTAAACCCACAATCACTTTCATTCTCAGATGGGTGTGATGGGTACCAGGAGGCCTTGGCTGGTGGAAGGGAGCTCTTCTGGATGTCTGGGGGAGCTCTCTACTTTCAGCAACTCTGAATGTTCCACTTTTTGAATGAACATTTCTTAGCATTTTCTTTTATGGCAATCTGACCATGACCAAGATGAGTCAAGTTAGCATGAGGAGCCCCGTACACAAGAATTAAGCCCCACACTAACCTTTCAATCATCAGTTCTGAAGTATTAAAAGTGTAGCATACAACAAAGGGACATTATTGTGCAAAAATGATAACCAAAACAATCAGGAAGTAAGCAGGCTCACAAAAAAGATAAAAGCCTGTTTTATCTTTTCTGGGTGGCTTAGGTATCTCTATTTATGTTTTAATCAGATAAAAGCGGTAGCGAAAGAGGAAAGAAAATGTCAGTGGGTTGATTGCTTTCACAGTTTTTACTGTGGGAGATATTAAAAACATTAACAATAGATGGTATCATAAGAGGTTTCTGATACTTATAATTCTCTCCAGCCAGCTGGGAATGAAAAAGCTTGAAAATGTTTCCCATGTGAAAAATTTCTCTGTCACAATGAAATTTTCATTTTCTGTCTTTTATGCTGTGACTTTTCTGTCAAACCCACTTGGGATGTATTGAGCAAGGCAATATTAAAAAAATAATAATTCTCTAGAGTACTCCTTCAGCACTGTCACATAATTTGAAAACAGCTGAACCACACTCTTGTCACTCTCTCCAAGCTGAGATGAAATATTTTCATTCATGTTTGTTCTTGAGGTTTCCCAGCTCTCAAGATTTGCTTAAATTTTTAAGTTCCTCAAACCCTAGAAAACATGCAAAATCCAAATTGGAAATCAGCACACTTTGATTAAGGATTATGGATTGTACATGTATCATCCTCAGAAGTGAGGGATCAACGTTCAACTGATACATACCTTTTTATTTTTTGAAGATTGATGAAGCAAAATAGGATTTACTTAATTTTCTGTTGGCTGGATGTGTTGTATAGTTATATTGATGACAATGATTGAAGGTGTGAATACCAAAATTACCAAAGCCAGAATTTCAGGAATTAATCTGCCTAAGATTAGCCAGGTACCCATATCCTTATGGACATAGTCTCTGCAAGCAAACTGTGCAAGGCAATTTAAAATGGAAGTGTTTCTTTTAGCTGTATGCACATAATTTATCACTGAAAAGAAAAAAAAAACACACTTTCACTTTTTTGATTATGGTTTTCAGGGCCACGGCAAATATAACTATTGTTTGTATGGGAAAAGTGTAGAAATGTGGTATTTTGCAATTTTTTCTTTCTTCTCACTGCTATATTGGTTGTTAGAGCACATCAGTGTTCAAAAATCCTACCTCTTCCAAGCATTCTAGCTGCCAAGTTCTGTACTAATTGCAAAAACTCAAGGGAAATAGCAGAAAAGCCTCTGAAGGATAAAGCATAATGGTTGAAATGAAAACTTCTGAAGGCATGATAGAGGAGTACCAGTGCTCTAGAAAGAAAGCCTCTTAGAAACCTGGAGTTTTTCCTGATTTTAATTACTTTGAATTTTTTCATTTGAGTAATAGCATCAACAGGAAAACAGTCAGCATGAAAACGAACATGCTAATTATAACTTTGTGGGATTTAGAGATGGAAGAGAGTAATGCAGGTAATCTCTATCCCCCTGCCAATGCTGACTTGTTCTTGTGAAAACAATCTGCATGCCTTGTAAAAGGACCATTAAAAATAGTATATGGAAAAATCAAAATTAGAGACATTAGACTTGTTTTATTGTTTTTGGCTGTAGTTTGTGAAAATGTTGTTGCATTTAAGTAACAAAAGAAATTCAAGTTAAAAAATATTGCTATGTTCAGTTAAAAGCAGTACTGTTTTGAATTTTCATCAGCATTCTGAAAGAAATAAGCCATTTAATCGCAAAAGTGAAAATAGGCTGCTAATGCATTCTGGAAAATCTGCAGACAAAAGCAAAGATTTCAGCAAAGAGTTATTAATGACAACTCCAAACTGTAGCAGTTGATTATGGTCTTATCCCATTTTTAATCTGCTGATATCACGTGCCTCTGCATGTTCCTGTGAAAACAAGTTCTAGACATTCCTTACCTGTTGTGTAAAATATTTTCTTGCACCTGTTTAAACCTCGCTCTTACTAGCTCAGTGGACTGCCCTCTCTTACTTGGGTTGGGGGGTGGTGGGCAGGGGGAGGAGAGAGATTTGGTGTATTACAGTTCCTTATTCAGTTTATCCATGGTCAAATTATTTCATGATTTTGTAAACCTCAGTCTTATCCCCTTCAATATTTATTGTGTCCAGTTCTGGCTCCCCAGCACAAGAGAGAGATGGACATACCGGAGAGAGACCTGCAAAGGATCATGACGATGATTAAGGGACTGGAGCACCTCTCATATGAGTAGATGCCGACAGAGCTGGGACTCTTCAGCCTGGAGAAGAGAAAGCTCAGGGGGATCTCATCAATGCATATAAATACCTGAAGGGAGGATGCAAAGAAGACAGAGCCAGGCTCTTTTCAGTGGTGCCCAGTGGCAGGACCAGAGGCAGTGGGCACAAACTGAAACACAGGAGGTTCCCTCTGAACTTGAGGAAACACTTTTTCACTGTGAGGGTGACTGAGCACTGGCACAGGTTGCCCAGAGAGGTTGCGGAGTCTCCATCCTTGGAGATATTCAAAAGCCATCTGGACACAGTCCTGGGCAACTGGCTCTAGATGGCCTTGCTTGAGCAGTGAGGTTGGACCAGATGACCTCTGGAGGTCTCTTCCATCCTCAACCATTCTGTGATTCTGTGAGCATTCACCTCTCTAAACAGAAGAGTCCAGGTATCTGAAGTCTCACCTCATAAGATAGTTGCTCCATTCCCTGGTTCATTTTAGTTACCTTCCTTTGTACCTTCTCTCCATTATATCCTCGGTTATATAGTTATCCATCCTCTGTGTAACTCCATTACATCCATCCTGAGATGGGCAGACCAGAACTTCACTTGGTACACAGGATTTTACATAAGAAGTAAAATGAACTGTCTTGTTCTCGGTACCCTTTTTGATGATTCCTGAACCTTTTCTAGCTTTTCAACTGTCACTTCATATTGAGCTGTTTGGTATATTAGGTCGATGTTTTCACTCCTGTGGAGCACTTAGTCTGAGGTACTTTTAACCTCGTTGACCAGAGAATTCAACAGTAAGTGTTCTGAGAAAACTCTGTTCATTGTAGCAAGGCTCTCATTGACTTTGATTGCAGTTCTGACTGCTGCATGACATTAAGTCAAGTTCTGGGAATCTCAATTTGGAAACTGAAACCCCTAAGAACAAGAGTTGGCATAGCTGACTTGCCCAGTCCAACTGATCTGTCTATCCCATGCTCTCCTTTCTCATTCCCTGTATAGTTTCTAACTTTTGTAGCTGATAAAACAATGGTTCTACAAGCAATGTTTTCCAGTACACAATGTACCTTGAGCACTATTAAATCTGTACAGTGACTTACAAGGGCTCGTGTTGAAAAAGCCATTTCTTCCACCCTGTCTATGGACATATTAAAATGAATATAAAGCATATGTTTTCAGAGTATTGCAGGAAATCAAAGATAATGGATAGGAATATATTTTCCTATTTCCTGAAATATTTTTCCTGTCTTTCAACTGTAACTAAAAATTCATGTAGAAATTAAATAAAACTGCTAGTTAATTAATATAGAGCTTTTGTCTGCAGATTCTCCAGAATGCATTAGCAGCCTATTTTCACTTTTGCGATTAAATATTGTACTTTATTGAATATATACTAATATTTGCTTTAGCAATTGTAGACTCCTGTAAAATTCTTATATCTACCATTTAAAACTACAGAGAACATACAAAAATCACTCCATACTTTTTTATTTGCGATGTTGTCAAAACATTGCTGGCAGCTGTGAAATCCCTTGGGGAGAACTGAATCAAGTAATTTTAAGAATGAACTGTAGGGATATGCAGTTCTTCGTGTCAGTGAGTAACTGTTCTCCACTCTTTCTTCTCTGGTAATTCTTAAATAAATTTTAAATAATTGAACATATCCATAGTTATTAAACTATTTAGAGAAAATTAAAGCAAATCTAACTTCTCTTTTCTCAGTTTAGTATGACTAATACTAATTCATGCTTGTATTCTGTAAACCTGTCATGTTTGGAGACCTTCATCTCCAGTTGCTTGCAGGGAAGAGTGTTGCATAGTAGCCCAAAAATAGAGATAGGTATTTCATTATTCTACCTGCTATATTTCAAGTTTAGGGAAACTGGAAATATTCCCTGAACGAAGAGAAAAGGAAGCTCTAACAGGACCATGAAGTCTGGAGTGTTGATAGCGTGGTCCTTCCACTCTGGGCTCACTGTTGAATGTAAATATATAAAAAGGTCCTGAAAGCAGAAGCCAGAGGACAGGAATTCTCTTTTCAAAGTAATTTTAATAAATTCTAACTGACAAGGAGAAGAATTAACTTTTAGCTAATGTTACTACTGTAATACTGAGGTTAAAACAGATATCCAGAGAGTGGTCCTCAGCTTAGGGGATATTAAATTCTTTCCTGCAGGTTGCATTAGTGCCACAGAAAGAGCGGGATGTGTCTTCTCTCCTCCATACTGTTCTGCTCATCTAGCATATGGGTTGACAATTAACATACGCTTCTGGGAAGTGACAAAATGTGGTTCTGAACTCCATCAAGCAAAGCTGATCCCAGACTCCCAGAGCAGACGCTCCAACAGGGAAGCTGTACTTCACGTGCAGTGTTGTTTCTTGCTGCTTGTTGCAGTTTAAAGAGAGCAACACCGACAAGTACATTTCGTGAGACACCTGATGCTGTAAGTGTGTATTGGGCGTGTGCTTTGCACTGCAATGATGGTAGACCTGGTCTTCAGAAATCAAGCTGAAAAGCTCATATGTTTTAAGCCTGCACCCGTTGTGAATGGTCGTCAGCACAAAAGTCTGGTGAACTTTGGGAAAAAAGTATAGGGAACCCGTAAAGTTTTGTTGCCTTCAAGATCAGATAAATGAGAGCAGGAAAAAGTTCAGGATTGTAGTTACAACTTTAGAGCTAACTCTGCCTTACCCTCAATTTTGGTGTCTGTGTCTTTCAGTATTCAAGAACGCTGATAAGAAAAAGGCAGGCTTGATCTTACATGTAGAAAACTTATTTTATCATCTACAATTTATAAAGAGAAGGCAGACATTGTAATATGCAAGTGTAGGTAACAACTCTACTATTAAATTTTCCAGTTTCACAAAGAAACTGTTTTGATCAATATTTTAATTTCACTTGGGCAGGATGGGGAAGAGATCTCAGCAGATGGTTGTCATAAACTCCATACCTCATTTTGGAATTAGCGTACAAATCTATCCAGCTTGGCACTAACTACACAGCATAATTTTCCTGCGTGTTTGTGCCAAAAGAAACCTGGCAAAGTGAATATTTTTTCTAATTATTTTCAGATTTTATTAACAAACATCAGACCTGCTTAACCTGTGGTTGCTCTATCCATAAATCTGTATGTTTCGTAGTTTTACGAGAAAAAAAGAAACAGTTATCATACAGCAGTGACCTAAATCACTAATTGTTAGCATTATTGGGTAGCTTAATTAGAATGATCAGTAAGTTTTCTTGCTACTATAACATGCTATTGCCTGATGGTGAGTCTGAGTGAAGTGGTTGTGCCTAAATTACAAGTAAGCCTTTTGAGAAGAAAGAAGTTTAGAAGACATACTAATACTCATAAGGACAAAGTTGTCATTGTTAAGATTATTTAAATAAAACTCTTCTTATTTTTGTAACACTTTTGATTTTTTTAATGGGGGAACAATTCCTCGGTGTACATTTGTGTGAAAGGAAGAAAGGTAGTATCATCAGCAGAAACTCTTCCCCATCCATTGTCCATCTCATCCATTGACTCAGTATACATAGTATACTAACAAGTATTTTCATTTCATCCTGACTCTGAAATAAAATTAAAAAACCACAACACACTATGCAAATGGAGGCCATCCTCTATAGGGCAGTCTGAAAGCATATTGGCCCCAGGAGAAGCTTCTGAAATTCCATGCCTGCTTGTGTAATTAGTACATTCCAAAGCTAACAACACGTTGTCTTCAGAAGTACCTCTGAAGTAAGGATAAAAAATACCTCTGACAGATATTAGGTACCTCTGAAAGAGATTAGGTAGTTACAGAAAAGGAGTGAACACCAGCAAAGGCCAGGAGCTTCTTGCTTACTGTGTCTTATCTGTGAACAAAGGTTTTTCACATGAGAAAAACAGTATGAATAACATTTCAATATCAAAGACTGATGATAAAAATAATAAATAGAATCTCAACAGAGAAATTGGGATGTCTGTGTTTTAGACCTTAAAAAACAAAGACCATTGACAAGCTTTTCAACAACGTAATAGAATCAAAACAGGTCGAATTGAGTCCTCTGAATGCCCTAGCACCAAACTCCTGTCTTCTTTTCCATAGTTCATTAAAGACAGCTAATGAGCAGCAGAGGTAAACACTTTCCTTCTTTGCATACTGGGAGACAGGCACCCAGTGGCAAGAGCTGTGTGGCAGCAGCCCCACCACCAGCGAACCCCCTCTACCAGAAGAGGAGGGGAAGCCTAGGGGGGTTCTCCCACCACCAGCTAATACCTATTCTGCTGTTAGAAACTCCTCCTAGATTTTGGTGTTTAATAGTGTGTATCCTCAGCTTCTTTGGCCTCTGACTGGTGCGGCTTAATACAGGAAGTTGATGTCTTCATGGAAGTGTGACTAATAATGCTATCAAACTTGAATTTGTTCCGTCATTTATTGTGTCTTACAGAGACATAACTGGAATCATTTGTCTAGGATATGCCATTAAAAATGAGAATCCTACTTTGAATTTGTCTCTTGAACTCAGCTTTGTAACTCAGTCATTCATCTCTCTTCGGAATCGTTCAAAATATCTGATGTAACAAGTTTGGATCCAGTCTCAATACTGTTTTCCCAATTGTTCATTCCTTTAACAAATGGCTAACACATAACTTTGTTTAAAAAGAAAACAGAACTGTAGAAAACTGATGGCCAGTTCTTCGTGAAAAACGATTTTTCATGTCCGCACTTGACTGAGATATTAGATATGCTCTTTTTCCTATTCTTGAAAAAGAAAGTTTGGTATGCTCATCTTTGTGATACATCTGACTGATGCGTGATGTGTGAGTCAGGCCACAACCTCCCAGAATTCAGCAATGTGAAAACTAGGAGAGTTTCCCTAAAAGCTCGAGTCTGGAAACACAGGTTGGCTTGGAGACCTACTAATGGGATAATAGAAACCAGGGAGTAGAAGTCCAAGAGAGCAAGCAGTGCTTGCTATTTTCCAAATGGATCCAAATGAAACTTTATGTGTTTTGTAAACTGATATTTTACCTGATATGATTGAATGAAGAAGAGGGAAAATGAGCCCTTTATGATTATTATCTTTTTATTCAGGGCCAGGGGAAATTAATTTATAAATAATGTAGCTGCCCTTTACACTGTTATTCACATTTGTGAAAGCTCCACTGGCTGTTCTGCAATTATGCTAATGATAGCTTTGACCCAATGTTCAGTGCAGGAAGTCTGATGCTTAAACTGTGCTTCTGCGAGTGGATTCCTCTATCTCTTTCCAGCCTTTTAGTATTTACTTTTATAAGTATGCTAAAAAAGCAAAAAAAATAAGGCTAATGTGATAATGAGTAGAAGTAAAATAATGTATTTTGCACAGTGATTTGTACGTATGTTTCAACTTCTCCATATTTTGCATTTTGCTTACGCAGGGGGAAATCTTTTTAGTGCATAGTTTATCTTTTTTTTTGGGAATGGACAGGACAGATAGTTTGGATGAGGGCAAGAGCAGGACAGTCCCATAGGGGTTCTGCATCACATGACTAGGAATGTTTGGCATATTAAGAGGGTGCTAATGGTGATGTTGTTTTAACCCTTTTAGTCCTGATGACTAAATATATTCCTCATAAAGAAAAACCAGTCGGCTCCTCATGAACTAGTAGGTGAATTCCCAGATGCGCATGAACTTGTAGTCAAGCACTGGGGAAGGGTAAGAATTCCTGCAGTTGATTCACTGCATAACCTTATGGAAGATATTTAACATTCATGCAACTTGATACCTAATTAGGAAAATGAGCATAATCATACTTAATTACTGTGCCTATTTCATAGGGGAGTATGAAGATAAATTAGGCATAAGAGCTTGAAATATAAAAAGCTTTGTAAGTGGATAATATGATCCACTTGTTTAGTCTGCTGACCTCAACTTATAATGAAGAAGCTGCAACAAATAAGTTTATGAGGAAGATTTGTGTTAACTAATGATTTTTCTGCTATAATGGGGCTTAACATATCTACATCAGAGCCTTCAGAAATTGTGAGAAAAGAATCTGTGGCAACAACTCAGAAAATGGCATCAAAAGAGAAAAAAAGCAAGAAACTGAAAATTACATGAAATTCCTTTCGTTGTAATGACTTACAATTCTATTGTCAGTCTTACATAAATAGTTTTCAACAAGGACAGAGATGACTGTTGACCGTGATAATTGTGTCTGAGATGGTAAAATAAGCAATGCCTCTTGAAATGTTGCATCATTTAGCAATATGCTACAATATATGTACAGATATGTAGATATATGTAGATTATTATAACCTTCTGTTGCTGAAGTGCAGCAAAGATTCATTGCTAAGAAACAGTGTGCATGGACAGACTAGACCAAACAAGCACAGCAAGCGTCGATGATGATGATACAAGTGACCCACTTAGGCAGGGAAAAAAGAAGAATGATAACTATGAGAAACAACAGACAGATGGCTATGCTAAACATAACAGACTTTATAAAATGTCTGTAGCCCAAGGGTGTAGACTTAGCTACAAGTTGAATATTGGCAGGTCATTTATCCAGCATGTCAGGATAAAAAAGGCTGTTTTTTAGTAAAGAGGAAAAAGAAGTACTGGGCAGGAACTGAACGTATTATCCTTATGATGTTCTCCCAGGAGATGAAAATGGGTGAATCTTCTGTAGAAAAATAAAGGAAGCTTTAGGAAAAGGAGCCTTTAGAGAGATTGTTAATTTAAGACTATCCTCAGGTACCCTTATTTTGTTGCATTCCCTTTCACTTGTCCTTTCTTACAAACGTGATGACTGATCCATGCTAAAATAGCTGGATGCCCTGTTTCTAGCCCGTAGTCCTGTGGTGGAGTGCCCCCATCCTAGACCATGAGTTATAAGGTTGTAAGCGGGACTCCACTGATCTCAGATAGCGATGCTTTCCCGTGTCCATTGTAGGTGCCATGAGGTGGAAAAGATGTTTAATTCTTTCCTTTAGCAAACTCCTCCTAATTTTCAACTGAGAAAAATCATGTCTCCTTGGAAAAAGAGGTGAGACTGATGATGACAGCAAGATTGGACTAACAGGTGGAATTGGAATAACAATGGTGAAAGCTGAATGACATTTAAAATGATGAGAGGATATAAATAGACCAGAGGAAAAAGATGGGATTGAGAAAGGAGAAACAAGGAGTGATCGCAGGGTGAGCTGTGACTGGAAAAAGGAGGGGGAATTATTCCAAGGCAGCAGATTTCACCCGTGGCCTTGCAAAACCCATGGCCAGACTTGGGGCAGACTGAGAGGACAGACGATGGCAGCGGCAGAGAGCAGCGGCTGGGGAGGACGCAGGTAGTCTGGCAGGTGCTGCTGGAGTCACCGTAACGCAGTGACATCCTGACAAAGCCTGTGTCTCGGTAATGCGCCCCGTGGCACCGTGAGGTGCCTGTGGAGCCTGTGTCTGCCCGAGCGCGTCTTTCCTATAGTTGGTACTTGTTTGACAGTTCTTGATTTTGTGGTGACTTTGTTCCTTATGTCTTGTTTATTCGCTTGTCATGTTTTGTATACCATCTGTTTCTTCCCTCTCTGCTTTTCCTTCTGTTTGTAAGATCATAAGACACGTTCAGTGTAAATATGTATGTATACTCTTCATCTAGTATTTTAAATAGCATGAGTTTTTGATTAGCACAGAGCGTAAGTGCCTGCCCTTACTTTGACCTTCAGACAAATGGCCACATTTCAGTCTTGTTTACCCTTATTGTAAATCCTAAATAACTCTATTGGATGTAATGCAATTCTGCTATATGCTGCTATAAATGGCAAGATAATTTAACTGAGATGCAGGCCACACGCCCTTTCCATCTGGCTGTAGAAAAGATGGATGTGTGGCAGTTCAGGAGGAGCTCTAATTCTCTTCTCTGCTGCACAGGGCTCACAGCCCCAGCCCCAGCACTGGTCATGGCCACAGACACCACCAGGTCGGTGTACCTGGACATGTGCAAGGCATTTGACACTGTCCCACACAACATCCTTGTCTCTAAATTGGAGAGACATGGATTTGATGGGTGGACCACTTGGTGGATAAGGAATTGGCTGGATAGTCACACTCAAAGAGTTGTGGTCAAGGGCTCGATGTCCAAGTGGAGATGAGTGACGAGTGGCGTTCCTCAGGGGTCGGTGTTGGGAACCGGCACTGTTTAACATCTTCGTCGGCGACATGGACAGTGGGATTGAGCGCATCCTCAGCAAGTTTGCCGACGACACCAAGCTGTGTGGTGCAGTGAACACGCTGGAGGGAAGGGATGCCATCCAGAGCGACGTTGACAGGCTTGAGAGGTGGGCCCCTGCGAACCTCATGAAGTTCAAAAAGGCCAAGTACAAGATCCTGCACCTGGGTCGGGGCAATGGCAAGCACAAATACAGGCTGGGCAGAGAATGGATTGAGAGCAGCCCTGAGGAGAAGGACTTGGGGGTGTTGGTTGATGAGAAGCTCAACATGACCTGGCAATGTGTGCTTGCAGCCCCGAAGGCCAACTGTATCCTGGGCTGCATCAAAAGAAGCGTGGCCAGCAGGTCAAGGGAGGTGATTCTGCCCCTCTACTCTGCTCTCATGAGACCCCACCTGGAGTACTGCGTCCAGCTCTGGGGTCCCCAACATAAGAAGGACATGGACCTGTTGGAGCGGGGCCAGAGGAGGGCCACGAAGATGATCAGAGGGCTGAAACACCTCTCCTATGAAGACAGGCTGAGAGAGTTGGAGTTGTTCAGCCTGGAGAAGAGAAGGCTCTGGGGAGACCTTGTAGCAGCCTTCCAGTACCTGAAGGGGGCCTACAAGGAAGCTGGAGAGGGACTTTGTACAAGGGCCTATAGTGATAGGACAAGGAGTAATGGCTTTAAACTGAAAGAGGGTAGATTTAGGTTAGATATAAGGAAGAAATTCTTCACTGTGAGGGTGGTGAGGCACTGGAACAGGTTGCCCAGAGAAGTGGTGGATGTCCCATCCCTGGAAGTGTTGAAGGCCAGGTTGGATGGGGCTTTGAGCAACCTGGTCTAGTGGAACCAACCCAAACCATTCTATGATTCTATGATTGCAGGGGGCTGCCGAGGGTGAGCTGTCAAAACTGGAATCGCAGCTACCGCCTCTGTTTTGCTACAGAGCTTTTTGTTTGAAAATTCATGCTCACTGTCAGCTTTGTCTGCCATACGATGGCTCAGCATGATGGGCACAAGCTCCAGTATTTCGTGTACCATCCCAACCTTTTGCCAGGAGGGTCTTCTTGGACCCTCCTGCCTCGATCTCCTAGTGCAGTTGCATACTTGTTAGCAATACCATTGCCACCAGTCCCTTTAATGTTTTTAGTGGTGGTTTTCTGGACAAGAACTCCAAGATATCTCTGGCCTCATTTTCTTGCAGC
Organism: Calonectris borealis; assembly: GCF_964195595.1. Taxonomy (NCBI): domain Eukaryota; kingdom Metazoa; phylum Chordata; class Aves; order Procellariiformes; family Procellariidae; genus Calonectris; species Calonectris borealis. The sequence goes on along the minus strand of NC_134314.1, from coordinate 29,338,950 downwards.
TTTTAGGAGTGAAACAGGAAGCTGTACTTGTGTCCTCTAAGTCGTCACAGGATCACGATACACACCACTTTACAAGCAACATCAGCAGGTTACTTCTCTGCTGCTCCATGCCTCGGTCATGCAGGCTCTTGTCGTTGTCAGAAGTGATGTGCTCTACAGAACGGGGAAAGAACAGTGAATCTCCACAAATTTGTGCTGAGATGAGCGTTTAAAGAATAGGTTGTTTCTTAAGATGTCAGAAATGCTGAAGGACAGCAGCAGCGGTGGGAGGGTGGGGAAGCAGAAAAAATCCCTGCATGTCAGAGATCAACAGCTGTAGCAGCACATTTTTTGCACTTGAAAATCAACTTGTAGGTTACCTTGTTTTATCACAGGGCTGGGTGAGGGAAGCACTCGAGAGCGTTTGGGAACCTGCGCCTCTTGGAGGCCAGCAGTGCTTTCTCATTGACCACAGCATCTGCAGCACCCCAGCATCAATGTTTTTTTCCTCTTTTACTAGTGTTAATAAAAAGTGAGAGACAGATGATAGCAGTTACAACTGACAGTCTCTAGGTTTAGTGACTAGGTTTAGTTTAATAATAATAATAATTTTGCTCTTCATCTGATGCATTCAGTGATTCTTTCTAATGTTCGTAATACTTTTCAAAACAGTGACATGACTAACCAAAAGAGTTTTTTCAATATATAAAATTTCTTAGCAACGTAATTCAAAAATCTTTTAAATAAACATGGATTAAATAGAATAATTCAAGTAAACAGATATTAAATCTAATATATTTGACATCAAGCAGGAACTATTCGTGCACACAATCGATGAAGGAACTCATTAAACAATATTGTTACTTACTATTCTGCTTGTGATTCAAGTTAATCAACTAGCAGAAACATTTTAAACAAAAAATGAACCAAAATGTTTTTGTTTTTATTTTTTCTATTTTTTTTACTTGTATGTGTACGTGAGTTAAACTGGAGTTTGTGTTTAGTGATTCTAGCCCTCCATGAAGGTAGGAAACTACAACATACATCTTCTAATACTGTGTTCATATATGAGGAGCGGACCTGAGCACATACACTGCTTCCACAGGCTTTGTGCTAGTTGTCAAAGACCTTTACCACATAATAAATGGGAAGCAGGAGATTGGAGGATAGTGTCAGCAGAGATATTGCAAGGTTTTTCATTGATGATTGTAAATGCATACCTATAGTTTCACACACATAGCCCCTGGATAATGTGAAAAATAGAGCAAACAAACTGTCACTGCAGGTGATTGCACGTGTTGTTAATACAAGGAGCAGATTACCCTGGAATCTTCTCCTCCTGATTTCCGTAAATCTTCTCCGTCCCTCCAGATAATCCCCACCATTTTTTTGTCTCTCCTTTCCCCACTGAAAAATCTCCGGTGGCTCCCAGCTAAATTGCTTTCCTCTGTTCATATAAGTGCAAATTTTTCCTGGCCTGAGTATGGTGAACAGATTTTAGCTATCCAGAACAAAGAAGTGGGATATGACTCAAGGAAGAAATTTAAGTCCTAGAAAGGCAGCGGTTTCAGGGTTTCCCACAAACAGAACAGAAGACGACTGAGTTAAAGGAAGATACATTGCTCTTTTTCCTCTGGATTTTCTTAACTGGATTTCTCACGAGCCTTTTGATGAGGGTGGGAAGGAAATCCTCAAATGACACACTGTTCTCCACTGACATGCCTCTGCGGCAATCAGATTACACTGTAAGTTCTATCTTTACAGGGGAAAAAGCCTAGAAATGTTACATTTTCATTTCAAATAAGAAGTTATGACTCCAGGATTTCTTTGATGTTCCAGACAATGATTACTGGAACTGGCACAGCCTGACTTAGTTACTAAAAGAAAGTTTAGTAACTTCTGATAGGTTATTCTTCAAATTTGTTTTAAAGGCATTCAGATTGATTTTTGTTAGAAGAATTCACTGAAGACAGACATCTCTTTTACCTGATTTTACTTCCCTCAGATTTTTCTTTTAGGTAGAAAAATAAATGTCATTTGTAATTAAAACCAATCTTCAACCTTTTAGTGTAGCACTGAATAGAAATATTTTCCTGACAAATAGCATATGGTGTTGCTTCCTATAGAATTCATAAAGAAGCAGCTTCTTTCCCTGCCGTGTTTAATACAGTGATGAATATTCCATGAGCCTCAGAGTAAAAATCAAGAAACCTGTGATTTAGGCTGGCTTTAGGTGAGTGGTCTTGTTCAGGTGTTTAAGTAAGCAAAGGAAGAGTGTTACAATACTGCAGGACGTAAATGTGTTGCAACTCTGTCATACTAATAAAAATTCTTGTTCTATAACATGCCACATATTGTGGCAGCCTTGTGAAACAATTATGAAATCTTTATAGTAAACAGTGTATTTTGTCAGCTGATTAGGACATTTCCATGAATGTAGACATAACATTTTACTTCTTTGTAAGAAGCCCATTTGAGCAACAGAAACTATGATTATGAGACCTTTGTGATGGTTTTGTGATCTTTACTGAGTGGGTGCCAAAGCCCAAGAACAAGAGGGATTATTTATGCAGACTCTGATGTGATAAATGCCTTTTTATTTGCTCCAGGTTAAATTGTGCATCTAAAACGTTGCTGTAAATAGCTCTGCCAAGGTCACTTTATGGCCAGCGCCCAGCAGACTTGTACATCACATGAAAGTGTTCAGTAATTTAGACTGTATTTGAATTTTAGTAATTTGGCCTTTGAAAGCCTTCAAGTACCTTTCTCATCAGGCTAATAGATTTAGAAGATCTGGATGAATGAGCAATCTAGTTGTGTTAGATGGCTAGCGTGCTGTATAGCTCACACTTTTCCTATACTGTTCTAGAATAAACCACTAATTTTTGCTGTACTGAAGAAAAGAAGAAAGCAAAAAACACCAAAACACCACAACCACCACAGATGATTTACCACTAAATATAAGACAAATTGATTTATTTTAAAGCCTGTGATACTGTAAAGAACCAGACAAATACCAAAACAAAAAACAAAATCAAAAAATGATCAATTCAGATCATGTACTGCATGTCTGTTCTCATGTGAGGACATTCTCTGTCCTAAGGTCTCCAATCTACCCAAGGCTCTCTTGTCCAGTTCAGTTATATACTGTCTTAGGTCATCCCTAAAAGACTTTGCTCTATCTATTATTTCCCTATCTTCCTTATAGAAAATTCCTGCAAATTCAGGTAAATGTCCCTACCAAGGGACATATCTCAAAACCATTCCTGTATTCTCATATTTTATGTTTATTCTATTCTGCAGACAATTACAATTTACACTTTTAGGCAGAGACAGCCATTGCATAGTGTGGTCCACACGTTGCTTATCTAATTGTTTACTTTGTGTGCATGTTCAGATTTTTAATACCTGCAAAACTGGAAGCAATTTTAAACAGAAACTTGTAACAGAAGGGATCAGTCAACAAGTCCTAACTATGTTTCTTTCTTAGTTTTGAATTGCATAGATGTATACACATAATGTACATATACATTACCTGGTGGGGAATTAATTCAAAGAATAAACTCCAATCACAGCACCAACTTTACATAGTGCTAATGAGAATATGCATGGAGCCATTCAGTTGTTGTGGGGCAGAGCAGTGCCAGCAGGTTAGCGTAGCTGGAAAAAAACTAACTGAGAGAATAAAGACTAAAATAAAACTCACAAGGAAGAAAGTGAGCGTTATATATATATCTATATAAAAAAATAAACACAGATGAACAACAGAGGATTGAAATAACTTTGAAAGTTACAATGATCATCACAAAAAGTCATGATTTCTAGATTCCTTCCCCATTACAGAATTCTGGTAGAATAATTGTATTTGATAAGGAATGGTGACCTTTTAATGCTGATCTTCAAATAACTGATGGCTGAATATGGGTAATATGATTGCAAAAACTTCTTTAAGTTGCTAAAGTAAGTATAATGTTACTAGGAGAGAGCTAAACCAAAATGTTTTGTGTGGCTTTAAAAAAGAGATAACCATGAAGTCATTAGAATCCTCTCTTAAAAACAACAGATAATAGAAAATTGATTTGTATTTTTCAGTTTTCTTACTTGTACTATGAGGACAAGACAAGTTCTCTAAAAGAGCACATATCTGTAATAACACACAAATCATCTGGAAGTCTTAATAGATAAGAGTATTTTTCTATATATATACATGTGCATATATTCATATGCATGTGTATGTATGTATAAGTTCACACACATAATGTATGTATTCATCGTGTTTGATGTTTTCCAGCTTTTAAATAGCAGTGCAATCTCGGCCTAGAGGGAAAACGTGTAATATTTAATACTTAACCAAACATAATTGCTAGGAAATGTCCTCATGCTAAATTGGCATCAATCAGTACAACAGTGTAATCATATGTACTTAATCATAGGTAGGAAATGCTAAAACAGTGAAGAAAATCTCTTCCTTAAGCATTTTATTATCTGAAGGCCTAAGTGGACATAAAGCGATGCAGGGTAATAGCATAAAGCATCATTATCAAGTTATTATATTCAGGCTTGAGTGACACTGAAAAAGCTGAATTTGTCTGATAAGAAATGCATATTATTAAATTTGATATGTTTTTAAATACTTAGCATATTATCCATCATATAGCACTTAATCTTTTGTTTCATGAAATGAAAAAAAATCAGTCTGTTACAGAATGGTTCACACAAATAAAAAAACCTTCCTTCTAGTGTGATTATGAGAGAAAGAAAAATCTGGGTATGTGATCCAGATGGAAGCCCTTGCAATGAAATTTTCATTTTGGATGGCAGAGTGTTTGAGATCTGTTTTCCTTTTACCCTATAGCCTTGATAAATCCTCAGCACAGGTGTATACTGTGCTTAGAACGAAACAGTGCACCTGGGCAAAAAATGTGTGGTAGCGTGAAAACTTCATCAGTTGTTTCGGTCTCAGCCTCTGTGGAGCTGGACTGTGCTAGTACTCAACCCTAGATACATATGAATAATTTCAAATTAGGAACTGCTGAACTGGTTTGTTATTGCATCTTCTTGGTCTGTGCCAGATGGACGTGAAATATATAAACTGTAACTTTGTATCAGGCTTGGTACTTGCATTAAAATGAGAAGTACTGGTAATGTATGATGATTTATATGTTACTTCTACTTCAAAAATCTGTTTAATCACATCAGTGTCCTAAATGGATGAGCATCTTTCCATAACTTATACATCTGGTGTATTAACTTTAAGTAAGTGTTGTAGTACTCTGCTATCTTAATCCAGGAAATTCATTATCCAACATCTGTTTTAGAAGGCGGCTTGCAATATCACTGGTGACAACTAGTTTCCATAGTTTCCACTGGAGTAAAATTGTATTTTCCACAACAGCGCTCACTGCTGAATAGCAAACAAGTCAAATCATGGAGCTATACAATAACCAAAGAAGAGGAACTACAAAGTTTTGCAGATAATTAAGCTATTGTATCAGATTTCAGCAATGAAAGACAAAAACATTGTCATTATGGGAGGAAAAAGAATCTAACATTTCTCATAGGTTACTGTGAAAATCAGGTTCTAGCACTGGATTTACTTTTGTCCTAGTTGTACTAGCCTACAGGCTCAGATCATTGACTTTATACTTAGAGAGCAAGCTATTTCTTGAATTTTATACGGAAAACATCTCACATATTTCTATTTCTTCTGTTCTACTTTTACACCCCTGTTTTCCTGTAAAGCAGGAATATAACCCTTAATTGCTATAGAACAACTCCATTCCACATTAATAAAAACACAAAATATTTGTCAGTACAGAGGATCAATAGACATATTTACATATTAACTGTCAGAATAGAAATATTTGCAGTTAGAATACGTATCACTTGGGGAACGAAAAAACAAAATCTGAGGATTTTATTCCCAGGAAACAAATTGCATAATTCAGTGCTGAATATTTTTATTGTCTGATTTTTAAATTTAAATGCATTCATTAAGCGTGTGAGTTCACTTACACTTTCTTAGATTTTGTATGCCATGGAGCAGAATTGGTCAAGTATACTACGGCAATGTAATTAAAAGCTCTGAAAAGTAGAAGGTGAAACTAAGTTCCCATTTAAAATCTTGCCTTTAACTGTAGACAGACATGCTTGTCTGTGCAAATGTTTCTCTGTCAGTGGTGTATGCCGAATACGGCTTTCAAAAAATTCTTATGCTCGTAACATGACGCATCAACATTTCTGCATTTTGAAATGGCCCTTTGAACTGAAAAAAAAAGGCTTCAGTGTGACGTTTACTTTCATTGGTATAGTTTAGGTAACCAAAAAAAAATCCTGCAGTAAGTCAAAAAGTTTGATACTTTGTTAACTTATAAAAGTGTAAAACTGTATAAAAACAGTTAAGAAAAGAAAATGTGGAGCATGTTGGAAAATGCAAATGCATTTTCAGAGCAATGAACACTAGTTCCGTGCAAAATCTGTGTTTGTGAATATGAGAATATGAGAGTACAAGTACAGGCACACACAATTGCACATAGAACCAGTAGATTTACAACTCTGTATAAATACAGTTTTTTGTGTTTCCGATTTTCTGTGGCTGCACAACTGTGTGCTTTGAAAACATGGCTGTAAATGCATGCTATCTTAACAAAATAGAATGTGGAGGTAAACCCTTGCTGGTCTTAGCTGGGCATGTTCTACTGTGATGATCTGAAACTTGCATGGCAAGAAAAGCTCAGACCTAAAAGAAACAGAACTACTATGAAGATGAAATTACATCTTAAAGGAGGTGGGTGTGATGCTGTGAATAAGAATTAATTTGCATTTGCAGGAGAGTGTGATGACAGTTGAACAGATCCTTTTTCAAAATTACTTCAGCCCACATTCTGGGAGTATTTAACTCAGCATAAGAAATGAGTCATTCAGCTGCAGAGTTTTGTATGGGTTACTAGTATGAACCTGAAACTTGTTTTTAAGCTGCTAAATAATTTATAACACAGGGTTTTCCTTTCACAGAATCACAGAGTTGGAAGGGACCTCCAGAGGTCATCTGGTCCAACCCCCCTGCTCAAGCAGGGCCACCTAGAGCCTGTTGCCCAGGACTGTGTCCAGATGGCTTTTGAATATCTCCAAGGATGGAGACTCCACAACCTCTCTGGGCAACCTGTACCAGTGCTCAGTCACCCTCACAGTGAAAAAGTGTTTCCTCAAGTTCAGAGGGAACCTCCTGCATTTCAGTTTGTGCCCATTGCCTCTGGTCCTGCCACTGGGCACCACTGAAAAGAGCCTGGCTCTGTCTTCTTTGCATCTTCCCTTCAGGTATTTATATGCATTGATGAGATCCCCCTGAGCTTTCTCTTCTCCAGGCTGAACAACCCCAACTCTCATAGCCTCACCTCATATGAAAGATGCTCCAGTCCCTTAATCATCTTAGTGGCCCTATGATGGACTCACTCCAGTAACTCGATATCTTTCTTGTACTTGGGAGCCCAGCACCAGACACAGCACTCCAGATGTGGCTCACCAGTGCTGAGTAGACAGGAATAATGAGCTCCCTTGATCTGCTGGCAATGCTCTTCCTTATGCAGCCCAAGATACCATTGCCCCGACAGCACATTGCTGGCACCTGGTCAGCTTGTTGTTCGCCAGAATGCCAAGGTCCTTTTCTGCAAAGCTTCAGAAAACTGCTTTCAGGCCAGTGAGCCACCAGCATGTACTGGTGCCTGGGGTTATTCCTCCCCAGGTGCAGGTCTTTGCACTTCTTGTTTAACTTCATGAGATTCCTCTTGCCCATTTCTCCAGCATATCAAGGCCCTCTGAATGGTGGCACAACCCTTTGGTGTATCAACCACTCCTCCCAGTTTTCTACCAACTGCTTCTCTAGGAGGATGCTGTGGGAGACAGTGTCAAAGGCTTTACTGAAGTCCAGGTAGAATCATAGAATCATAGAGTCATAGAATCATTAAGGTTGGAAAAGACCTCTAAGATCATCGAGTCCAACCGTCAACCCAACACCACCATGCCCACTACACCATGTCCCTCAGCGCCTCATCTACACATCTTTTAAATACTTCCAGGGATGGTGACTCAACCACTTCCCTGGGCAGCCTGTTCCAATGTTTAACCACTCTTTCAGTAAAGAAATTTTTCCTAATGTCCAATCTAAACCTCCCCTAGCGCAACTTGAGGCCATTTCTTCTCATTCTATCGCTTGTAACTTGGGAGAAGAGACCAACACCCACCTTGCTACAACCTCCTTTCAGGCAGACCACATCCACAGCCTTTCCCTCATCCACTAGGCGGGTCACCTGGTCATAGAAGGAGATCAGGTTGGTCAAGCAGGACCTGCCTTCCATGAACCCGTGCTGGCTGGGCCTGATCCCCTGGTTGTCCCGCACATGGCTTGTGAGCACCCTCAAGACGAACCGCTCCATGATCTTCCCCAGCACTGAGGTCAGGCTGACCGGCCTGTAGTTCCCCGGATCCTCCTTCCGGCCCTTCTTGTAGATGGGCGTCACATTGGCTAGCCTCCAGTCATCTGGGACCTCCCCAGTTAACCAGGACTGCTGGTGAATGATGGAAAGTGGCTTGGCAAGCTCCTCCGCCAGCTCCCTCAGTACCCTCGGGTGGATCCCATCCGGCCCCATAGACTTGTGAGCGTCCAGGTGGCGTAGCAGGTCGTTAACTGCTTCCTCTTGGATTATGGGGGGTTTATCCTGCTCGCCGTCCCTGTCTTCCAGCTCAGGGGGCTGAGTACCCTGAGGATAACTGGTCTGGCTATTAAAGACTGAGGCAAAGAAGGCATTAAGTACCTCAGCCTTTTTCTCGTCCTTGGTGGCAACGTTCCTCCCCACATCCAATAAAGGATGGAGATTCTCCCTGGCTCTTTTTTTGTTCTTAATATATTTGTAAAAACAAGGCAATGACATTGGCCAAACATGCTCTCCCCTTTGCAAGCCTATGCTGACAACTCCCAGTCCTGTGCTTCATGTATTAGGAAATGCTTTCCAGGGGAATTTTCTCGATTACCTTCCCAGGGACTGAGGTGAGGCTGAGCAGCCTGTAGTCCTCCAGTTCTTTCTGCTTGCCCTTTTTGAAAATAGGAGTGATATCTGCTCTCTTCCAGACTTCAGGAACCTCTGCCAATTGCCATGACCGTTCAAGGATATTTGAGAGTGGCCTCATGATACCATCAGCCTGTTCCTTCAGCACTCATGGGTGCAGCCTGTCAGGCTTATGGACTTATGTATGTCCCGGTTGTTTAAGTGCTCCCTAACCTGGTCCTCCTCCACTGAAGGAGGGTCTTCCTTGTTCCAGACTTTCCCTGTGGTCTCAGTGGCCTGGGTTTCCTAAAAGCAGGTGAGACACCTATTCACGCTGTAGAATATTGTTTAGATGCTCCTCTCAGTATCGCCCTAGCCTCACATGTGAGTGAGCGGTTCCCTCCCCAGCAGAGAGTTGTGGGACATGTCAAGAACTGGGAACTGCAGACGTATGGACAGTTGGATAGTGCACAGGTCCTCAGAGCATCAAGAAGGAATATGATGGGAAAGGCTTCTGTGTCCTTATGGTCTGTTTTAGTTATGGAAGTGTGTTTACTTAATGGATCAGTTTAAATAATAAAGGGACTGTAGGTGGAAAAAGACTGATCCTGACTACAAATTTAACACAGAGAGTCCCAGACTGAGGAGCCAAGATAGTATCTGATATCCAGTAATAATATCAACACTAATTTTGTGACTTTTCATAGTCACATCTTTTTTCTCTACTTTAAACAATGACATATTCTGTTTGTTTGAAGACTTTGTCCATCCATCAAGAGAGATCTTCTTTGTTAATTGTCAAGTAAGTACCCATGGAAAGTAATAAATCATGGAAAAATGACTTCTTGAATCAGGTAGTCAGTTCATCTTGATCAAAGCACTAGCTTTTTTCTAGAAGCCTAACAAAAATAGAGCAGATTCAAGCTGAACAGTTACGATTTCCATCTCTAGCCTTTCTTCCAATCTCAAGGTAGAGTTGCAAGTTGCAAATGGCCGTGGAATGCTTTTTGGCAATGATGGTTGTGTTCCCAGGCAAAATCTTATTCCTATGTTTGACCCTTGAAAATACAAGTTTGTCTGCTGACATCTTTCTAAAAATTATTTTCTATTTACAAATACTCATCAGTGCTTGAGAACCTGGTGTCTTTTTTTTTTTTTTTTGATCTGTGGAAATACTGTTTTCCAAATCCTCAAACATGTGGCCCTGATGGGAGAAAAAGGGTTAGTGGGAGTTAGTTAGGAAGAAACAAGTGTTTTTCCAAAAGCAGAAAACAAAATTATATTAAATAACACTTGATTCTAGTAAAGTAGGGAAAAGGAAAGATCCTCTTTTCTAAGACCTAGCAAATCTAGGAAATCTTAGCCACCAAAACTTTTGTGGATTTGGATCTGGATTTGAATCAAATCACAATAGATTCTTGTTCCTCTGCTGAATTTCTCTGATACTGTGACCTCTTGCAAAATAAGAACCAGAATATCCAGTAAGATGGGGATATTGAAAAGAAATAATAAAAGAGAAAGAATGAAAGTGAGTTTTTCTAGCGCACTGCTGGAACAACCTGAAGGATTTTCTGGTTGGAAGCTCTCAAATGAATAGTTTTTCCTAACTGTGAATTATGTTTAGGGAAATAGAAAATTCAGAAATTACAAGAAGCAAAGAGACCAATAGGATACAGAAGAGATATTCCAATAAATCACGCTTGAGTCTTTAACCAGTCCCTGAGCTCCCCTCAGCTGTTTTGGTTTAAAAAAACAAAGGGAAAAAAGGCAACATTTTCAAATACTGTGTTGGCTGTATAAAACTTAGTTGATGGTGCATTGCATTGCATTCTGTAGCACGTATACAGCCTTTTTCTTTCATTCTGGATATTTTAAGTTGGTGTCGGGAAATGGCCACCTAGAGAGGTGAAGGAAAGATTGCTTTGCCAGTAGGGCAAAACCTGGAGAAATTTGAAGTGCTCCTGGTTTATGCAGTGCACCTGGCAGTGTTTGAAAAGCTACTGGATAGGTTTCTATGGTGTATCTTTAATTTCTTTATATCTGGGTTTATGCTTAAATGTTTAACAAGAACTGATATATTTACAAATACTCTCCAAGATGCTTAATCTCTGCCAATCTGAAATGAACCCAAATGAAGGCAATTGATGAGGTGAAATTTCTGCTTAAAAGAAGAAGACCTGGTGCACTCCCCAGACAGTTGCAGAAATGTGGTACTTGTAAGGCTCTGCTTATATCAAGAAAGGCTTGTTTGGAGGTTTCCCATTATCGAAAAAACTATGGGATAGGCTCAGTAAGAGAGGAAAACTAGTTTATTGGTCAGTAATATGTATTGTAATATTTCAAAAAGGTTCTTCTAACAGCTCTTAGCCTACTCTTGCTTCAAAACCCCTTTCATAAGGTACAGATGAGAGTCCTTACCAGTCTGGAGTCAATATATACTCAAGAGCACGAATGACATTCGAGGGCAACAGTTTATTACAGCGGAGTCTCCAGAGAAAAGGTAGAACCACTTGAAAGTAAATAAATTAATTATAGGTTTGTTTTTGTTTTGCTCCTGTTCTTTATGTAGAAGGAAGTGTAGGATTGGGATGGGCTTGCTTTTGGGGTTCTTGAGATTGAGGAATCCTGGGACACAGCTTGCCAAATATTTCAAAATAAGAATAAATTTACAGTCACCCAGCTGGCATGCACATGGTGATGGCCATTGTCCAGAGAGCATTTTGGGGAAGTTAGCTGCAAACTCTTCCTGAAGCAGAGACAAGGAAGGGGATGCTCAAAGGAAAGAGTACAGGCAGGAAGAGGTGTCCGCTACCTGTCTTCTCATTTTCGACATGTGCAGAAAAATAAAGCTAATGCTTTAGCTGCTGGTGAACGGGCCTACAGGAACGGACTTGAGAGCAGTTAAAATTTTCCAGTTTGTGTACCCTGAAATCACCAAGTTGAGTGATGAAAAAATCTGGGGTTTTGACAGCAATATCAGGTATGATAGTTCTCAGAATGCCTCAGAGAGGCTCTGGATTGACAGCAGGAAAGCCTGGACTTCAAAATTTCAGGTTAAGACAGAAATTTTCAACCCAACTTATTTATAGGGGGTTTTAGGAATCCGGGAGAATCATGAGACTTTGACCCAATCTACTTAGCCCGAGTGGTGGTGAGTATAAATAACAGTGCAGGTTAGCCAGACCTGCCCGGGAGAGCTGGAACAGGGAATTTAATCTCATAAACCCCAGGGCTGGAGGGCTTAAACTCAATAAAATAATCTACCTTTGCTGCTAAGTAGGATTAGCTGCAGCCACCAGAAGCTGATAGTACTCAGCACCTTGAGGTGTGATGAAGTCGTATGTATTTGCCTTGACTTGCTATGCTGAATTTAAATGCATAATGAGACATTGATATCCAGTACCTATCCAAATTTGACATTAAAACAAATGGCAGACATTGATAATTTAATTAAATTAAATATATTTTGGTTTTAATTAAATACATTTCAGTTAAAATAGTTGATCATTTGAATTATGAAAAAAAGAAATAAACTAGTCTCAGTTAATTCCATTTATAGCACTCTTTCCTTCAACAAAACAACAGTGATGAAGTTACTGTTATTTCTTTAGTGTCCTTCCATATTTTCTATGATGAGGTGAATTATCATATTGAAAGACAAGGTATTTAGTTGTCCTAAACTTGACACATTTCATTAAATTTAGGACATTTTACTTGAATTGAATGCAAAAGCATAAGGAATGTCTAGCATGGATTTCCATGCTTCTAAAATCAATAATGCAAAACTGGGTTAATTATGGTTAAATAAAAGCTTGGAACTAATGGGTTCACTATCACGTGTATTCAGTTCCAAATACTTATGCTGTAAGTTTATATAATTTTTTTAGTTGCAAAACATGTAATGTAAGGTGACGGCTATTTATTCCATTGATGTTGAGATAGCTCACCATAGGTTTTCTAGCAGCATAGAAGACAGGTGAGGAACCAGTAGTCAGTGCTTCAGCTAATAATTTTGTGTTCACAGCTGAGGCTTATTAGCACTAGCTATTATTTTTAGATAGAAATGAAGTTCTATTTTTAGTTACATGACTAAAACCCCTTTATCTCCACAACTTGCCACCTGCCCCAGCTTTTTGTCACAGAAAAGCACTGAAATCAGTGGGATCTTTTTTCTTAGTCAAGAATGTAGGGCTGATTTCAAACCCCAATCGTGATTCTAGAGCAAAATCAGGGGTGGGATCTGAGACCATCAGGGGTTGTCCTAACAGCCAGCAAGGCTCTGGGTGCCTGGTTTGGATGTGTTTGTGGGCTTTGTATGTGTGAGGTGACTGTCCTGAAGTCCTGAACAGGGGTGGAGTCAGTGGCTCTCACACGTGGGCTCTGAATCGACGTATCACATCTGTGCCGAATGGGAAATCTGCTTGGCAAATTCAACTTAGGTGGCGCTTGGCTAACAGCTGCTGGGATCCTCCTTCCAGCTGGAATGAGTGAGTCCGGTTTTAGGCTGGCACTGTGCTCAGCAAGATACTTCAGTGCATATGAGTCATGCTCAATCATATGTTAAAACACCTCCTCAATCTGACCTTGTATTTCTAGGATTAAAAAAAAAAAAAAAAAAAGATCACTCTCTTAAGTCTCACTTCCTAATTACTCAACCGTATTTTCACTATCCCATTTCAGACTGCGAATTTAAGAAAGGACATTAATGGCCAGGATAATGTTAGCCATATTACTAATTAATAATATTCCCTTAGGAGCCGGTCTACAATGTACGCTGTATTTTAAATACCTATACTTGTTTTCATACAAATTTGATGAACAATTACAAAATTTTTTGCTTTAGCTATTTAGGAAAGACTGAAGAATTAGTTCTAATATAAAAGAGCGGTTAACATTTGGTTTAGAAAAAGTTCCATGAGCATTCCTTTCACCCTGTTCTCACGTGTGCGTTATCTGCTATAACATAAGAAAAAGAAAGCAATATTTCATCTCTGTGAATAGAAAAGAAAGTAACTTAATAATTCCTTTTCTGTGAATTTCTGACTCATAGCACAGAATTAAATTTGATGAGGTTTTTCTTTGATAAAGGGCCAGATTAATATCTTCAAAGAAACCTAGACATTTCAATGGGATCCAGTGATGGGCATTCATAATAAGCAGGGAGGACCACCATATATGCACTTACATACTATTATTTAAATATTATAAAAAATAATGCTTGCAAGTGCAGAACTGTATGCATTTCAGTAGTTAAGAAACTAGGTAGGGTCACTCTTCTAAAATACTTTTAAATACTTTAAAATACTTTTTAAATACTTTGATATGTCTATGACAGTATAATAATGTGAAATGGAAAGAAACTGAACATATGTTTTCCAAGCCCATTTGACCTCCTTCCCCTCTTTTCCCCTTTTCAGTGCCATGTATAATTGCTGATTGTGTCGCTTGGAAATGATGGAAAAGTATTGAATGCTATTTGTTTCTTTTATTACAGGAAATAATGTTCAGGTATTAGGAAGTTGGAGTTTAATCTTCAATGATAAGATTATAGTCATGAAACTCTTTAAAAGTTTAGTTTAAATTCTATCATGTTGGATTTCTATAAAAATAAACCAGTTTATAAGAAAATACACCAGTGGGCTTGTGAGTCAGAAATGAAGTTGAAGAAGTTACATGCTAACGAATCTAGTATTATCTAAGGAATATAATAGCTACGTCTGACTTTTTTTTATCCCATTTGCATCTTTCCAGTATACCTGAGGTTTTCATCTTGAGAATACAGTTTGCTTCTGTGTCCAATGCGTATCATCAAGATTACCTGATGCAGGAATATACCACATTTGGAGCAACACTTAAGTGTGTGCAGAAGTTGAGATGAAATACATAAGCTCATATACTAAGTGGAGTATCTTGCTATAAATGCATCTGTTTAAAAGCTGTTTTTCCACTTCTAGGTGCTATTTACAAATAGATATTTTACCTGTAATTTTTAATACCTGGTGTTTTCTGGCACCATTCCACATAACAGCCTGCATCTCTCCCCCCACTACACTGCCTGATCTGGATCTTCAATTGCTTGTGTTTAGGTGTTCTTAGTCAGAGGGTTCTTCAGCCGTGGAGCTTATTTCACTTTTCCCCGTGAGCCTAGATTGTTTGTATTTGATCTAAAGCTGGACTTCTTGTGCAGCCACCTAAGGAAGGATGAGTTAGATGCACTGGCCATGAAGCAACGTAAGAAGCTGAAAGATTTTGAGAGGCAGAACCTTTTGCTACCTGGCAGTAAGCAGGAATTAGCTGATATTCTGTTAAAAAAAAAATTTAAAAAGCAGTGGTAATTGCGTTAAAAGTACCTGAAACCTCCTTTAATGCATGCTGCAGAGCGGAAAAGGAAACATTATAAATACAGATGCCATATCTCCTGGTGGATAATCTTATTTACAAGGGTTTATGCAATAACAAAATAAAATCTGTTCAAATTAAATAATAACAAATATAGAATTGATAACATTTTCATCATGTTATATATTAAATTGTTGAGCTTGAAACTCTGACAATATTTTCACCTATATCTGGCTGCATTAATTATAGCATTTACTCAGTTTTATACACTTCATTCCTAATCTTTCATACACCATGTACTTTAAAAAGAGTGGAGAGACACTCGGGAATGAGTATATCTGTACTTGGTACATGGTCTAAGCTTTTCTTTGTAAATTATTTTCTACCTCCTGTTACTGCTTGTCATTTCCTTAATCATCTTTCCTTTTGTCTCAAATCTTATTCTGAAAAGACAAAACCTACAACATCTTATACCTGATGCATACCTGCCTAATGGAATTTTTAAATCAGCTTTTTTAAACTCATATAGTTGAGAAAGTACTTTTTGCTAATTTATTGAGCTTGCCATTTATTTTGTTTTTCCAATGGCAGGATTTCAATTTTTCTTATTTGATATGTTTCTTCCCTTTCCTTTCAATATTTTTTGTTTATTTGTTTCTACATTTGCACTCTTTCTCACTTAAAGTTTGGTGAGACTTCAGAAAGTTGAGTCTAAATTATTTTAATATTTTTAGTTTCTGTGACAGTTCAGACAGTGACCTTGAGATTCAATAGCAGCATCTTTTCACTGTCTTTTCCTCATGCTTCTTGAATTTAGTGTGGAGAGGGGGACTCCTCGCACACCAGCTTGTTCTCCTGTGATTGTCCTCTGTATCATTAGACAGGCAATCCATAAATCTCTCAATACTGAGACTAATTTAGACTATAGCAGTTCGAACCAAGCAGATTTAAAATATCTTCGATTCCAGCAGTGAAGATTGCTCTTGCATTTTTACGGTGCTATTATAGACCATCTTCCCAGCATGTTTTGTTTTATTTTTTTCCTTAGTATGCAAAAAAGTCTTGGCTCTGGGGAAGATGTGCTATGCTGTTTAGTTTGGGTTAGTCAGACTTCTGTGTAGAAGGAGTGCACGAGAAACAGAGATACTGTGTTTTCTGCCTCGACCTCTGACTAGGGAGAATGCCGAGGCGCTGCTGCTCTCCAAAGCCAAGTCCTGATGGCAGCCTGAGGTTTCTGGAAGGAGTTTCCGTGCCTGCTGCTACGACTGACAAAGGAAGGAAGGTCTTCATCCTTTCTCTTGCTGTCAGTCCCGCTTTGCCCCAATCTGTGCCACCAGTTTCTTCTCCGCCAAGCAGCTGTGCCAGGCAGCGATGCTGCTGGATATAGACACAGGATATGGCTAAACTGGATGATCAAAGAGAAATTCAGGGTTCCTGGCGGGATCCACACGCAGGACCTAGACCAGAACCCGGGTTAGTCTGGAGAAATCCTTATTCTGGAAAAACGGAGGACCAAACGCACAGTCCATGCTACCATCGCCACAGCTCCTCCGTCGAGACACAGTGCTGCTGTGATGAATCACCCTTCCGCCAGCCTCTGCTCCCAGGATGCTGCTCCAAGGACAGCTCATGTTATCTTAACCCTATATTGCAATAACTCAAAAAAATACTAATGTTGCTTTAAAAACTAATTCCTGTGTCATGTATCACGTTCAGTCCCAATGTACTATGTGTACAGATTATCACCTAATGGGATTTTTAAAAGTTCTAAAGTGATTCAGAAGCCATAAAAGAAAGGGCACTCAACAAACCCATAGTAAGATATTTTCTTGCCCAGACTTCTCATCCTTCATTGCTCTTTCCAGTCTCCTCAGGTCGAGCAGCATCTTTTCTTTACTGTGCCACGTGGGACCGAGAGAACATAGCTGTAGCCGGGCTGGATGAGACAGGCACACTAAACAAGAGTAAACGTGTCTGAATTTTGCTGGCTGCAGTTACCATCCCTGTTATCCGTGACAAGGGGGCTGCAAACCTACAGCAGTGGGTTAGCAGGAGGCAAGACGGGTCCCACCTGGCGTAGTTGGGGGGAAAAAAGATACACAGGTACTACGTATAGCTTGTTACTTTCATTGGCTTTAATGTAGACTATAGTAGACAGTTACTCCAGCCTTAAGAGAAATTAGTGATCTCATTAATAGTGGAGCTCCAACAATCAGCTGGGGGAGAGCAGTGGCAGTCCTACTCCTCTCCCTGCCTCCTTTGAAGCAACTGGGTTTTCCCGGAGGAGGACCAGCCATATCGCATCCCTTCCTTCCTAGGAGCCAGTGTAAACATCCAGTGCGAATCCGTAACGATTTCTTTAGGAGTAGGTGGCTACACCATCCTTCCTGCAGCCTGCTATATGCCCTCTGTTCATATTACCAGTTCCCTTATATATCCCTTTCAAGTGATGGCTGTAAATAAGCACAAGTCTCTGGCAGCCAGGATTCACTTGGAATTAAATTCAGGGATAGGGAGCTGTCAGCTAACGGACTTCTGTGGCATCGTAGCTGTCATTTGAAGAAATTACAGACCACAGTATCCATTTGTTGGGGGCCTGTGAGCAAGAGGGGTGGAACAAATTGGGGCAAATGGCTGAAATTTAATACAGGTTTCTGCAAGTTTTTCAGACATCATGCACCCATCTTCAGTGTGGTTATTTTGTGTGGCTAACAGCATTTCCATATAAACTGGAATAATCTTCTGTTGAAAGCTCTCTTTAGTATGAAAAAAAAATTGATTATACGATTAGATGAGGCTTATGTTGCTCTGTTCTAGCAAAGACTAAAATATCTGGGTCGAAGTTTCATAGCAGTTGCCTATGCACAATTTACACTCTGGGATTGGCAGCTTCTCTTCAGATGCCGAGGAGGAAGACATCCCCCCTCCCTTCCACGCTGCTTGTAGAGTGTGGTGCCCCATGCTGATGATGCCAGGCAGATTTAATTGTGCATGCTCAAAGAGAAAAATGACATCCACGCTTGGGTTAGTGCTCTCTGTGGCAAGCTGACAAATCCCCCAGCTGTCAGCTAACCTCAAAGGCAAGTGTACGTGGCTCCAGCTTATGTCTACTTGCATTCTGCCCGTAGGCATTTATAAGCTGAAATTCATATTGGCTGCAACAGATTCAGACTGCTACTGAGAGAAATGTATGGTCTATTTTATGTGTTTCAATCTCCAAGGGTGACCCACACAATTAAGGTTTATTTTTCAGACAGACTATAAGCAGGTAAAGACAGCAATTTTTTGCATATGTGGCAAGTGAAAGGGCGTAATGTTTATGGCTATGGATCTGGCTAAGTTGCTGATTGCTTAGAGAAAATCGTTTCTTCCTTGGGCTCAGATGGATTATATTTATATTTTTATGTATTTATTGGGGTTACTGGCTGCCAGAGAACTGCGTGCACACAAAATGGTCTTACGTAGGTGCCAATATATATGGGGAAATGCAAAGAGGCATGTGTTGCTAATGCAATATTGGAGTCACGGAGGAGGACTTCTGGCAGAAGCATTTTCACTTGTGGTGCACTGCAGGCTGTCCATCTAAACCTATCATTACCTGGCACCTATGCTCTAGTGAAATAATCAGACCAATCTGCGAATGGGCAAAAAGCCATCTTAACAGATGGCTTTGACTGTAGGTAACCAGGAAACCATGCATATACATTAAACATGAGTTCAGAGAACATGGGTCTTATCTAGGAACATCAAAACAGCTGTCGGTTTTGAGCTCCTCCATATACTGTTGAGAACATATGCCATACCCATCAGACACCCACGTAGGGTGGGCTAGAGCCAGCTCCCACGGTTCTGATGAACTTTGTAGGAATTGCTTGGTTGGGCATGGTCTCAGCTACACATTAATCTCGTGTTTTGCAATGAACTTTGAATTTGTGTTAGAGAGACAAAGAACGAAGTTTAAGGATGCAGTTGCATCCACCTAATTTGCATGCCCAGATGAGGTGCTGTCTCACCCAAATTTTAGGTGATGGAGAGGGCTATCCAACCTACCTGGCACAATTGTCTAAGTTTCCTAAGCAGACAGTGATAGAGAGAGGCTTTGGATATGTGCAGGGAAAAGTCCAATATGTTTACATTTTGAATGCATTGGAGTCTTAGAACAGGATCTTAGAATATAAAGAAATAACAAGAAATGCCAAATATCTCTGTCGACTCAGGATTTAGTTCACCAAGCTCTTCTGGTACTGAGCAGCCAGTGCTATTCTTCTTTTTTGTAACAGTCTGATATTAAAGCACTCAGCTAGAAAGTGGGAATTCCTGGGTTCTTGGCCTCTTCAGTATAATAAACTGCAGATCCTGACCCCGTGAGTCCAGGTGAGTGGTTCTCACCATGCTGTGAAGCTGAATCATAGCACAGCTCACTCTTGTGAGGTCACAGTGAACACAAAGGAGCCGGGACTCCAGGGAGGTCCTCACCACCAGTTATTTTCACAGGTCTAGTGCTTCCCCATATACACAAGGGAGCATGAGGACAATGTCTCTTCTAGTGTCCAAAATTAGTATGTGTCTAAAAACAAACAAACAAACAAACAAACAAACAAGGGCCATATTCACATCCACCTAAAATTCCCTGGGACTTCTGTGTCCTATTGGCTGGCTATGGGTTTTCTGAAGCATGTACTCAATGGAAATTTTAGGCTAATTGGAATTTAAGCTGCCTGAAAATAACCACAAGGCAGCAACAGAGGATTTAGGGGAGATACTCTAGCTTCAGTGAATCTGTGCAAATACACGGAGCCCTGGAGCTCTTTTACTGATGCTGGGAGCTGGGCAGGATGCAGAAGTGCCGCAGGAGTCCAAATCCTTCTCCTGTTTTGTTTCTGCTACCTGAGCCGGGATGAGAGGATCGCAGTACGTGTGATTGTGAACGTGGTGCTCTCTGTTGGCAACACAGAGCTTCAGAGAATATTACGTGCCTGAGAGAGAAAGAGTGTTTCGTAGTTCAGGCAATGCAGCCTGAGATTTCCAGGACCATAGGACCTCTGCATAGGCCAGCTGTAAATTTGAGTTATTGATGCCTCGGGACCTTTGGGAAGCACTTTAAGAGCTATAGAGAAAATAACCACAAGAAGAGCATTTATTTTTGTGACTACTTTTTCACTCAGTTAAAATCAAGGAATTCAATGACTTAAATACAAGATGTTAATAGGTAGTTGTTTGTCTGTAAAATTAAGATACCTGTAAATCTGTCCTAGTAGTAGCAACACTATGTGTAGGATAGTCTGCTCTTCGCATGATACATGGCTAGCTTAACTGTCTAAAGAATGTGTGTACGCTATAAAATGTCATCTGTATAAGGGACCAAGTGAGCCCTATTCATACTTCAAAATTGTCAATGTGGAGAATTGTGATTATCATTTTGGGTTTGACTTGCATAACTTTGCATTCTTAAGGTAGTTTGCCTTTAACCTAAATTACTCTCCCCTTAACTATGGAGTTAGAATGAAATTCAGCTGTCACAGATAAGAGTGATGATATTTATTGACAGTGCAAATCATTCACACCCATGGAAAGAACTTAAACGTGCGAAGCACATCAGGACAGGAGATCACAGTCCTTAAGGGATTGATTTATCCTTGACTTCTATGAGCCTTTGTTATGCTAATGATAGATATATATTCCCAAAATCCATTGCGTCTGTCTATGCCTTACCCTTTGATTTCTTTATTAACTCTTCTCCCTTGACACTACGTGTTCTTGTTAATTCAGATCAGGTTTTGCAGCTTGCGTCATACTTTGCTATTTTTTACCAGAATGGTTTCTTGCGTTTCCTAGCTTACGTGCTTTCCCCTCTTTGCTGCACCTCTCTGGCAGTGCTGCCAGAAGGGTCCCTGGGCGAGCTGCCACCAGTCGGACCCTGATACTAACAGGTTTCCTTTGTTCCTAGAGCAGTGAAGGCAACCGACCTCATTAATCATTCCCAACTCTCATTAATAAACATAATTTTGGTAATTTGGGGTAAACGTGTTCATGTACTCTGGAATACTGAATGTTTTATCTAAATATGTGATTAGGTTTTTAGGCACTTACATAAACATTACGATTTATGGTGGCCCTGGGTGCTACTGACTTTGCTAAAGTTGTAAATTCTTAGTATTTCTAAAATCAAGATGCATGTTTAGGTGAATAGCCGTGGGCGTGGGTGGTTAGCTCACCTACAGCGGTTGTTTGCAAACATTGACCACCGTGGTACGAGTAGATGGCACCTTTAGTATCATCAGTAAATGGAAAAGCTGTTTATAGGTAATAATGTCTTTAAGGATATAAACAAGAGCAAAACATGTAAGTTAGTGTAGATTATCAGCTGTAAGAATAGCTCTAAGACTATTAGCTATAAGAAAAGCTAAGAAGTACAGAACATTTCTCACGAGCTTATATTAATAAGAGGAGTAGAGGTTTTTTTCTGAAACACAATATACTACTGCAGTGTGTAGCTACTTTGTTATACTTTCTTCAGTACAGGTATGTCTTGCAACATCTTGTACTCTCTCTTGGGACTAGATATATATGAAACATCAGCAGCATAATTTTGCTCATGTGCTAGGCTCTGAACTCCAGCTACAATTAAATATTCAGCAGGATACTCTGTCTCTAGCTAGACTCATGTAGCAGTTATGAAAGATTAATTCAGTGTTACGTTTCTTTTTAATGAAAGAGTTGAAGTGAGCATTTCTGTTGAAAATTTCAGATTTCAGGTTTAGAAATTATGATCTTTATTATGCTTTTTAAAGGGCACATAAGTGATCTATATCGAGTTATAATTTTTTATTGAAATCTTTCTTTTTCAGGATACCCGTCCCAGCATCTTAATTACAGTCCTCTTTGTGCTTTGTTGTCTTTACCTTGCCATTTCAAAATACATTGTACATATTTCTTAACTGGACATGCGGTAAATAACCTGTAGAAAAACTGAGGGCACTGCGTAACAGAATGATGCAGATTTGCAGATCTTGCTGTATATAATAGGTTTAATTAATTTAATTAATTGGTTTAATTTAATTTCTGTTTTGTCAATACTAAGATTTTAAATGATATGTGTATCTGAGGAAGGAATAGCAGCTTTGAGGCAATTTCTGATAGAATTCATTTATACGGCAATGTTCCAAAGGAGAGAGAGTAAAGCAGCAACACAGAAAGTTCCAATTTCTGTCCCTTGAAGGTCCTTTGTCTTTCCCCCCCCCCCGCCCCATCTTTCTCTTACAAAATTTACTTGCATTATTAATGAAGTTCATTCCCAGCACTGGTG
Source organism: Calonectris borealis (assembly GCF_964195595.1). Taxonomy (NCBI): domain Eukaryota; kingdom Metazoa; phylum Chordata; class Aves; order Procellariiformes; family Procellariidae; genus Calonectris; species Calonectris borealis. The sequence goes on along the minus strand of NC_134314.1, from coordinate 29,316,285 downwards.
TGGAATCTGAGGGGTAAACTCAATCAGCAAGTTTGAAGTCCTAATCCTTGTAAAGCCAGTGTGAATAACAGATGATATTAAGCAAGGCACAGTAGATGGTACCTGTTCAACAATTGCTGTAAATGTGACCTCATTGATTCTATCTGTGGTTTTCCCTCTGTATTTTACAGAGCATATTTATTGATTTAGGAAGAAGTCTTTGGTTTATGCCCATTAATGTTAGAATGATAGAAGAATGTGCAAAAAGATTTGGTGATTGGTGTGAACTGAAAGCCATTATCTGGTTTATTAGCAAATTAGGGATTTGTTTTTAATTATGATTCTGCTGCAAATATCACACACTATATTGTATAAATGGGGTTCTTTTCTGGATTTCATTAATAGATTTTACTCCAGCTGCACTCCCTAGAAATTTAGAAGGGAAATCATGACCAGGCCTGCACTTTCTTAGAACACAAGAGGATCAGCATCATATCTTTAAATAGATTTCCTGGACCTCCTCAGGAAGGAGAAGGAACGAGCAAGGCCCTGGTTCCATCTCACTGTTCGCTTGGTCTTCAACTTGGCTAAAAAGAGGTGTCACTTGTAATGCGTCCTGGAGAGTCACCCACCCGAGAAGCAGCAGGCACTGTAGCATTTTCGGACCCTTGCATGACAGTCAATGGCAGTTGCCTGTGGAAGGATGGAAAGACTGAAGGGTTGAAATTCAATAATCCTTTCTGTTTTGAAACACTAATTAGCTGTCGCACAGTTCTGCTGCCAGTGAACCGGCCACTGCAGCGGGCTCTTATTACCATGATCAGCAGGCAAAGAGCTGAATACAAAAGGAAGGAAGCTAAAGAAAAAGGAACGTCTGACTGAGACAAAGGTTGCAAAATAAGTAAAAATTGCCCAATGTTATGTATTTTGTATCAGTAAGAAAAGGAAATTCATCCGATGTCCTGTTTACTGAGCCAGCAGAAGCTTGCAGTGCTGGAGTTGATACCCTGCAGTCTTCGAGTGGGCCTATTTTATACCATTTAACAATTTTATATAGTAAACATAGCTTTGTTGCTTATGAGTCCTAAAGGGAGAGCTCCTTTCAGAAGTTGTTTAGTGGATATACAGAATATCTGAAGGCTACATTCAATGATGCTTATTGGTATTGGATTAAATCATCCCATCAAATGACTCCAGTGTAAATTTTGCATGCTAAGGTGCAATGTAAAGGGGAATTTGTGTTTTAAGTGCGTAAAGGTAGCCAGGGATGTCTGCCAAAAAAATATAAAGTATTTAAAAAATGCATTTTTTTATCTAATTTCAAGTTGTTTGAGATTGGTACCTTTTGTATGTGAAAGTCCATTTGCATCTTGTATACAAATATGTTCTTGGTGTCTGCTTTGTGTTTATGCCTTCTGTGCCTTTTGCGTTGTATTTTCTGTGTATATGTTCTTTATGGCCACCTTAACTACCCATATAAATTTGTCTGTCCCCATTTTATAGGTAGTTGTCCACTCCCACTGTATGTTTTTTTCAGCATGCAGGTGATAATGCAGAGCAATTCACCCAAATACTATCCATGTAATTTCTGTTTTGGGTGGCTTGGCAGCTCAGCCAAAATACAAAGTTTCAGCAAGTTTCACCTTTTGCATTTTAGGATTATAATGATGAAATTCGCCAGGAGCAGCTGAGAGAACTGTCGTATTTGAATGGTTCTGAGGATTCAGCACGTGGACGGGGCATTCGAGGAAGAGGGATCCGTGTGCCACCTGCAGCTCCTTCAAGGTGCGGTAACCTGAGCTATTATGCTAATACCTTTAGAAAGTGTAAACAGTGGTAAAACAAACATAGTTTAAAAAAAAAAATGAAGAAAATCACATAGCCATCATGGTCAGTAAATCAAAATGTTTTTCTTCTGATAACTTGTGTGGTCTATGTTGTGCCAGGTTCTCTGATCTGCAGTTCACAGGCTGCAGTGGGTGATATACAAGTATCAAACAACATATCAGAACTGATTATGAAGCCAGTGAAGGGATATTTCTAGGAAAGAATATTGTTATGCCAGCACAGAATTGATATTGTCAATACCATAAAATCATTGGTAAATAAAACAGTATAGTCAGAGAAGGCTACATAGTCTGGATGGAACTTAATTTGCCAAATAATTACGTCTTTTTGTGTGCATATTATATCTATAATATATATATTGCATTGTATATTATTTGTTGTATGGGTTATCAGTTCCATGTGAATTTCATTGGCATCATCTGAAAACATTGGTGTATGAATGTTTCCTGAATTCTTCCAAGTATTTTTTCATATATAGGTAACAGATAGCTCTGCTTGTTCATAAGGCCACTCTTTCAGACTCATTTTTCACTGTGAACCCTTAAGAAATTTGTTGCCTCAGGCATCTATGTTATGCCAATAGCATATTTATATTTAAGGTGGTGCAGTTGATACGCTTGAGAAAAGGGATGCCATCCAGAGGAACCTTGACAGGCTTGAGAAGTGGGCCCATGTGAATCTCTTGAAATTGAACAAGGCCAAGTGCAAGGTCCTACTCCCGGGTAGTCACCAGTGTCAGCCCAGACGGGAGATGAAGGGATTGAGAGCAGCCCTGTAGAGAAGGACTCGTGGATATTGGTAGGTGAAAAGCTGGACATGAGCCGGCAATGTGCACTCGCCGCCCAGAAGGCCAACTGTATCCTGGGCTGCATCAAAAGCAGTGTGGCCAGCAGGTCGAGGGAGATGATTCTGCCCCTCTACTCCGCTCTCACGAGACCCCACCTGGAGTCCTGCGTCCAATTCTGGCATCCCCAGAACAAGGAAGGCATGGACCTGCTCGAGCAGTTCCAGAGGAGGGCCACGAAAATGGTCAGAGGGCTGGAGCACCTCTCCTATGAAGAAAGGCTGAGAGAGTTGGGGTGGTTCAGCCTGGAGAAGAGAAGGTTCTGGGAAGACCTTCATGCAGCCTGTCAGTACTTAAAGGGGGCATGTAAGAAAGACGGAGAGAGACTTTTTACCAAGGGCTGTAGTGCCAGGACAGGGGGCAGTGGTTTAAAACTGAAAAAGAGTAGGTTTAGTTTGGACATAGGGAAGGAATTGTTTTCGATGAGGGTGGTGAGACACTGGAACAGGTTTCCCAAAGAAGTTGTGGATGCCCCATCTTGGAAGTGTTCAAGGTCAAGCTGGACAAAGCTTTGAGCAACTTGATCTAGTGAAAGATGTCCCTGCCCAAGGCAGGGGGTTTGGACTAGAGGATCTCTGAAGGTCCCTTCCAACCCAAACCATTCTGTGATTCTGTGATTTTAAAATTGGCTACTGAAACTTGTAATAAAGTAGTGAACATCACAAGCTAGTGCTATGGGTTTGGTTGTCTCAGCAGGGAATGAGCCACAGCTCATATTGCTGCGGGAGACCCGAGTTCCGTTCACAGCTCTGGGTCTGGGTGTCACGCATGGTTATACCCAGCACTCACAGTCTTCAGAAAGGGCAGCACACTCAGGAAACAAAACTCTCAGATTGCTTCCCTGATATATCCCCCTTCTAATTTGTCATATGGTGTAGTTACAAGAACCTCTTTTTAACCAGTAACAGCTTCTTCTGACTTACCAATTAGTACAGCAAGGTGGATATAGCATAAATAAATGGGAGGATGCTAAACCTCTCTGTGCTTGTCTGTATGCACTGTTCTCTCTGCACAATGGGGGAAAGCAGAATCCCATGCTACCCTTCCCTTGTGCTGAACTAAATGAGATGGGAAGAAGTGTTCCTACTCTCCTTTTATACTCTTGCTCTACTTTGCCTTGCAAGTTTCTGCCATCCTGCATCATTTTCTGCCAATCAGTTTCTCCCACCCACTAGTAAACACAAGAATGAGAGTGATGACTGCTCTTGTAAAATAGTTTGAGAGCAATAGAAAAAGTTCCTCACTTCTTCCTCTATAACTACTTTGGAGTAACTCTGCAACACTGTGAATTACACTAATCCAGAATTTCATTAGTACAAGCAACAAGAGGATCAGATGTAAAAGGCATTGGATGGCTTAAAAATAATGCCTTTCCATAATATGAGTTCTGCCTGAGATATTGCCTAAAAGTGCTTGATGTTGTGGCTGCCAAAACCCCAGAGTTATACAATACTTTAAATAGTAGTAAAATACAAGAACCTTTAAAATGGAGTAACACTTGCATGTCCTCCTTGCCGTACACGCCAAAATGATCACTCCTTTTTGCTCCCCGCAGGGGACGTGGGGGTGCGATTCCTCCGCCCCCGCCTGGACGGGGTGCCCAAGCACCCAGGGGAGCACCGGTGACCCGTGGAGCCCTCCCCGTCCCACCAGTGGCGAGGGGCGTGCCCACCCCTCGAGCAAGGGGCGCCCCGGCCGTCCCAGGCTACAGACCACCCCCGCCACCTGCACACGAGGCCTATGAAGAATATGTAAGTAACCACATACATTCATAACAGATGTGAGCCAAACTCTGTGGTGAACATCAAATACTTCTGAGTTGGAAGACTCCAGGCCAATAATCCCTCTGTCTCTACTACTTATCCCCTGCTGCTGAATTACAGTCTGGGTGGTGTAGCATGCCTGCAGACCTGTGTTTTGGGTGATGTGGGTTCGTAGAATTGTTCACAGCTTAGATTTGGATATGAGAAGGACGTGCTGGTTAGCTCTCAGGGCATCACGGAAGAGCAATACAGGTATTCTAAAGACTATATTATAACTAAAAGTCACTGGTTACTGTTGGCACGTTCTTAGGAATAACAGAGTATATCCTTTGTGAGAAAAAAGGGTTTTTTTTGTTCTTCTGAATCCTTTTTATTACATATAAATATATATATGTATATTTGTATTGAATATTGTGTTACAGAGACATAACAAATAGAAATCCAGGTAATTTTCATGAAAGCTGATACAATGATGCACATTTAGCAACGAGCAGTACTAACTGTCACCTTTTCTTACGAGATGTTAAAAATAATTGCACTGTAAACATCAAAGCTTTCAAGTCATCCTCATTAATGTTCCCTCCTGGAACTATCACCATAACAACAGATATCCAAGTAGAGGAGAAAATACCATCAAATATGATGTCTGACTTTTTCCAGCTGTGGCAAATCCAAGGGTAAGATGAACATCCCATCCACTCCGTCATCCTGTCACTAGGAGAACCATTGAGAAGATACAGTATAATTGAGAAGATGCAGTTTTATTCAATTAAAGGTCTTCCTAGAACTGAAGAAAGGAAATTGAAATAGAAATTAATCTTTGTTGGTAAAGCTTTACTCAACCATCTGTATTTGTAGAGTGGAGATTAGATCATGGCCACTTCAAATCAGGGACGTGCATTCTGTTATGCCAAGAGTCACAGCTGAACAACAGCTGCAAAAAAGGAGGGGAAGAAAGTCACTCTCTGTTATTATTTACCTCAACACAGTTTCCATCTTTAAATGAGATAAATCCTGCCAAAAAAGGAATTTAAAAAATATACTCCTCCTTGATAGATAGCATATTATCTGTTAGTATCAAAAGTTATGAGACCTTCCTTTCTGCGTCTTTTCCTAATCCATGAGTGACAAATTTCAAAACAGAACCCTTGTAATGTAAGATTAAGATTATAAATTAAGTAAATCTTTTTCTTTTTTTTTTTTCATCTACAGTACTGGTAAATGTCCCAGGGTGTTAAACAGTTTTTAAGGAACATTTCTTGCACTTTTTCTGGATGATAAATATATGGAAAGTAGAAGGAGATGTTGAGGCAACTGGATTATCAAGGTTGGGAAAACATTCAACCAATTCCACATTGTTTTGAAATGCCTACACTCTCAGGAGCACAAAATATACACACAATTGAAGGAGTCATTTTAGTTTGTAATAGATTATTCCAATAAAAACAAACAAATGTGTTTCTATTTTGCCTACTTAGATAGTAGCAAGAAACATCTTGCTTTGTAGGAGAAATTTAGATGTTTTGGAGATCCTTCTATCTCCTATGTCCTTTCAATATCTATATTCCACAGCTGGGAATATATGGGCTTCCCCTGACTTGCTGTCATCCACCAGTTTGCAATGAAAATCTCTTGCCATTTTGCAAAAACTTGTAAGTGCAATCTAAAACATCTTGGTATCTTATGGACTGAGATAATAATTAAAACTCTGTTGGTGTGCAAGTAGAAGGAAAAGTTCACTGTCATATATCTATATATGACTTTGTAAATGATATTTTAGGGGAAAACATTTTTAATTTTGCAGGAAATAATCAACACGGTTTTTCTTTCCAAATAAACCATTATGTCACATATTTGATGGGATACTAAAAGCAAGTGGATCTATTTGTTGACCAGGAACAAATGTCATGTGTAATTGCTGTTCTTTCACACTGAATCCTAGAGATGAAAAACTAATTTATAATGAATAATTTATCCAATTTATTTTGTCTCATTTTCTGCTTGTAGGCAACCCACAAGCATATTACAATTTCTTATGTGTTTATGTTTTTCATTTTTGACTACAGTATTTCACTCCAATTTATGCCTACTATATGCAAGCACCATTGCTTTGATTAGTTGTGCACATGAATGCAATGTCATTGATTGTGAGTATCCATATTTTTGATTTTTCTTTGCTATGATAGAATATAGTCATTTGAATGCTGAGCTGAAAGTGAACTCAAGAAATAGAATAGAATGGCTGCAGCAGATTTTTTTTAAATGTTTAAACAGCATTTTCTGAAAAAAATCTTTAGATATTTGCTCAGCACTACTAATCAGAGATTGTATTGACTGTTTGGCCTTGAAACATCTAACTGTTCAAACAGGTTTGGATGAGCATTTAAAAGTTTGGATCACTCCTTTGCAATTATCCAGTATCTAAATATTTTGAGGTTTCCTGATGGCCTTTGTGAGAGTCCATAAAATCAAATGTCGAAAGGTTTCTCAAGAAAAGTGAAGTCTTGTTGTTATAGTGAATATATTCACATTCAACGTTTTGAATGTCAAGCCCAACCAAAGGGAGAATAATTTGGAACGACTTTCAGAAACGAAGAGGACTAGAGAGCGAAGGGGGGGTGACACCTCACATCTTTTTCTTTATTTGTTTTTGAAACAGATATATAGCTTTTATTGGGTGCAGCATAGATAGTATCTCAGAGGAACTTCAGAAGACTACCCACAGGAAGAGGAGGTACAGACATTAAAAGATACACGCAAAAGGAGAGAAATAGTTACTACGTGAGCATTCCTCACTTTAAAAACAGCTCATTGCGTGTGAATTTAGATGGAGAGCTTAACTAACATTGGACATTAGGAAAAATTTCTTTACTGAAAGAGTGGTCAGGCCTTGGAACAGGCTGCCCAAGGAAGTGGTTGAGTCACCATCCCTGGAAGTATTTAAAAGACGTGTAGATGAGGCACTTAGGGACATGGTTTAGTGGCCATGGTGGTGTTGGGTTGACGGTTGGACTCGATGATCTTAGAGGTCTTTTCCAACCTTAATGATTCCATGATTCTATGATTCTATGATTCTAACAGCTGCTGTGCAGCTTCTGGGATCAGAGAGGCAGTCCTGGGTTTGTAACCTGGTGAATAAGAGTGCTGTTCAAAGTGACTAACCTTAGTTCAGTGTGACCAATCTGTACATGCTCCTCTTCTGCTGAAGGAGAGGTCTGCTAAAGTGTGGTTCAGAGCAGAAGCTTGAACTGGTCATTGTGAACCTTCCTCAGAAGCAGCTTCTTTCACAAAGCTGAACTTAGCCCTTTGTCATTACTTTCTGAGGTATAATTTTACACCTCTAATCCACAAACACCACCATACTGAAGATGTCCCTAGCTGCTGAAAAGGATTCAAAACTTCATTAAAAAACAGCCTTCTGGACCTCAGGTTCTGTTGTGGTTTTTTTTTATTGAAAACCACACAGTGTGGTTCCCCATTAAATGCATTATAGATCATTCTCCTACTCCTTCTGCAAATGCAGTACACAAATTAATTTGAATTATTGCTCAATTCTTCTTTCCATGTGTAGCAATACATGCCATGACCAGTTGGCAGCAATGGCTCAGTCTGGAACTTTTCAGGAGCACTGACTTACCACTGAGCCGTGTTGTTCTCCCAGGGTGCTTGAAGAACCTGCAGTGGATGATAGGGAGGACAGCCATGCCAGCAGGCTCCTCAGTTAGAACTAATGACAAGATGGCTGTTTGGGATTTATCCAACAAATTTTGTAAATTAAGTTCATATTCTACATTGCATTGGGCAGAGATGTTTTGAGTAGAGAGAACGGTACTGGAATTGCATTTTAATTGCCTCTTTTAAACTTACATCTTGCACAGTTGCGGTCTGAGGTATAGTTTTGTCTGTTAGACAGCTGATGTCCCATCTACAAATCTTACAGTGTTTCTATATCAGTGCACCAAGATAGGAGATGGTAAATTAAAATGAGTTTAAATGTTGTTTCAGTCCTGCATCATCACCTTTATTGACAAGGACAATGGTAAGATTGATTTTGTGCCATTTTTTCATTACAAAAATTAACTGGTATCGTCTTTACAGATTGAAGGGAGACTTCTGGAGTCTTTTCTCCACAAGAATAAGCAACTTTAAAGGCTAAGGTCTTGTTGGCAACTTATGAAATAGGCAATAGACATGGCTGTTTGAGGTTTATGATTTATACAGAAGTGAAGAGTGAGAAGTGCTTGAGTAGATCTTCTGCTGGAAGGAACATCCTACTGAGGCAATAAAGCCAATGTTCAGCACAATATATTTTAATCTGAGCATCCAGACTTTTTCACTCAAGATTAAAGCTAAATATCTGAAGGGTGCTTAACCCAAATATAAGCCAAAAATACCGTTGCTTTCAGATCCTGTTTTGGAAGGCATTTGACTCTGGAGCTATATTTTTGCCTTCTGAATCAGAAGCTAGTAATGAGCTGTGCAGTGATATTTTTCTTTACATGTTTTAAGAGCTATGGTGAGCCTTCCTAAGAGGTCTAATGCAAGTCTAGAAATGACTTAGCACTTGTTCCCTTACCCCAGATGCAAAGAATTACCAAAACAGAATAAAGTTGGGACTAACATACACATTGCTTTTATATTTTACTTGCACTTGCATTTTTACTGCTGGATGAGAAAGGAGGCTTTTTACTCCCAGATAAGAAAGGGACTTTTGCACAGAAAGCCACTCATCTTAATATGAATACTTGGATGAGCTTCTTGTATTTACAAAGAAATATATAATTTGTTTGCAAGAAATAGGCCAGTTTGTCGAGACACTGAGAAGCTGGTACAGCTCCTAGTCTAGGACAGCCAGATTAAAGAGCAATTTTAAATGCAAATATTCTTTCTCGCCTCTCATTCACAAACCAGCCAAACATGGCTTCTTGTTATCTTCTGGAATAAGTGAAGAGCAATGCTTTTAAAAAGTCACTGGAAAAGAACCACACAATAGGATAGATTGTGCTTTTAATGTCATGCTGTTCTTCCTCTCATTTGAAGCTATTTAAAACAAAAGCAAATGCCACATTCAACTGTTTATTCTAAACTCAATTGTTATTTACATTTTTCAATAGTTTTCAAACAAACTGAAACAACTATGCTCATGTTTACTCAGTGCCAACCTAGACAATGAAAACACTGACAATAAGAGGCATTTTGTCACACTTTAACATTTTAAAAAGAACAATCGACATGTACATATGACTGTGATCCCCAAAATTGTGGTTGCGGAGGCTTTGTTTAATATTTTAAACTGGAACTGGTAGGACTTTTAAATCCATTCTATCTGCCACTTCTGACTGTAGATGGAAACCGTGTATAAAGACCTGCAGTTCCTCTTCATGGCATGTTTGTGCCTGTGTTAGTGCTTTAATGAATATGTTGAAGTGAGCAATTCATACGTGATTCTGCTACTTTTGAAGTCCATTCCTATAATCCCAGTAGGACATTCTCAGTGAGGGTGAGGCCCGGACAACTAAGATGACTTGTTCCAAACCTTAAAATAGTGAAATATATTGTATATAAAGATAGTCAAAGGGGATTGTTTTCATTTTTTTTCTAAATTGGTATTTCCCAGTTTTAAGATGTACCACTCATTTATTTCTGTGCCTCTTTTGGATGAAAAAAAATCAATGAAGAATGTACTGAGACTAAAGAGCATTTGAATAAAGCTGGAATTATAGACATGGGAATCTGCATGGCTGAACAACATATTGATTAAATATGGTTGATTACCTATTTATGCCCAAGGCACTTAGAAAAAGAGCTAAGCTATATTGAACTTAGATCTGCTGTGACTTGAAAAATCAAATTTTATTTTTACCATAATAAAGATAAACAGGATAATGTTTATATTATCTGAAAGACCCTATTGAGCTTTATAAGAATACTGTGAATGATGGTCTCATGAAGGTAGAGTGGATTTTTCTGTTAGTTATTCAAACCTTGGAGAATTTGGTCCATCAATACTATAAATATATTTCTTGCGAAAAAATCCAGCAACATAAATACAGAATTAAAGTAGTAGCAACTTTTTCTTGTTTTTCTAAGAGCAAAAACCACAGTCAGCATTAAACCTTCAGTGTCTGGGAACGTGCAGTTCTAGAGTTTTTTGCTTACCTATGCAAACTGTAGTTTGGGTCTTATTCTTATAGATGGTATCTGAATAAATCAAGCTTGCCCCATGAAACGAAAGGAATTGTCCTGAGAGCAATGCATCAACAAATGTGAATACTGCTTTCAGATTGATCACTGCTATGAGTTTCTCACAAATTGACAATGTGCTCTAAAGCAGACTTTATTATATTGTTTTCTTGATTTGTTTTGATTTGATTGTAATAATCATAGTTATTCAATGGACTAAACTTTACTTATAAAATACATAGAACTCTAACATCTACTTATAAATGTTGCAGAAAGATTTTGTGGAGGATAAGCTCTTCTGTTGTCCTCTTCATGCTCTCCTTACTTGGCAAAAATAATTCTCTCCTTGACATTAGTTACCAAGTTTTCAGTTCAAAATTATTTTATATGCTAGACAGAGTATAAAAGAAAATGCTGATGCAGCTGTACATGTTTTAGTATTATACATGATGTTAATACAACTGCAACCTAATAAATATTTATATTTGTTATATAGAGATCTAAGTGAAGGGCATCTCTCAGCTGATCATCCAGCCTTCATATGGTCCTTAAATATTCATAGTGTGTGCGGTTAGATTCATAAGATCCTACATAAAAAATATATGGAGTATTCTCCATAGAGAGAGAATTTGTCTGCATCATGCAGTGCACCATTTGATCATTAAACAGTGTGATTGTTCAGGAGCCTGTTACCAAAACTACTTGTCTACTGTCACTTGGATCTGTCACAACTTGTCACTTGGCTATTTATCTGATGGAGAACAGTCTTGGTTGGTACAAAATAACTCTATAGGCATTTGCTGGCTAAACATTATCATGTGACTGTATCTCCACCCATGTTATCCTTTTTATGACAGGTTGCAAAGGTGAGTTATAAACTTATTTTTTTGTACAAACTCATACAAACTTAGAGAATTGCTGTTAAAGACTTGGGACAAGTCTGATTTGATTAGAGCTGATTTGATTGTTGAGAGTTCGGTTACTGTGTGAATTCAGCTCAGATGGAAGGCTTGGGTTTTCTCTTCACTTCTCAAAGTTTCTTATCCAGATTTAGTCCACTGAGGTACTAAAAAGTTAAATAATTTTGGACTGCAAGGTTCATCGTGACTGGTGAGTTCCAGGGGAGCCAGACACATATAAACCCAGTGGTAATGAGAAAAGCTGAGCGCAGGCTGCTATTTCCTGCAGCCTGATAAGCGCAGAGACTTCAGCTGTGCCAGGCAATTACAGAAGCCTCGAGCTCTGGTTTCAGGAAAGGCTCTGGGTGATAAGATGCCATGGCACTTAACATTATCACACCAGCCTTGCCTCCAGCATACCAGTCTTACTCATGTGTTTTTCGGTCTAGCCTTTTGGTAAACTCACATTAGTGACTTTTTATTATAATAGATAAACAGAGTGCTCTTTATACCAACAGATTTCATGTACAGCTAACGGAGTACTTCTGTTTTGCGTATTATCTTTATTTATTAGGAATTTTCACTGTAGCTAAAACATGAGCTTTATTAATATAGTAAAATGCACAGTTTAGGAACTGTTTTGTATTAATTGAAAACTTTTATGGATTGTTCCGAAAGAGTATTTTAGTTTTACTGGAATTTTAAGGGCATGTATTTAAAAAATACTGCCTGTTGCAGGAAGCTTTCGTCAGAGTTCATCTATGTTCTTCTCTTCGGTACATTTGTGACATTGTCGTCATGCAAAAAATACTTCTGCATGAAACTGCAGAGATACATATTTAGCAACTGCACTTAAAATCAACAACAAACATTACAGAGCGCAGTTCTGTTTCATTCTCTGGCTGATGGCCCTTTTAGCCAGTTGCCTCTATCCATACACTTAATGCTTACTCAGGATAATTGAAAAAGAGGATTTGTGTTTGGTACAATCAAAGGCCTGAAAAGTAGTCTTACATGCCTGTAATCTTTTTTCCCTCATTATGTTCAGTGCATTTGCAACTCTGAATTTCAGTTATACATAGGAAGAAAAAGGTTTGTGCTAGATGAATTATCTCGTGTATTTGGGTGCAGAAGCACCTGTCCAGCAGTATGACTGTTCTTTCAGGGCATTTAAGGGAGGATCAAATACATACGTGAGCCTAGATTTTCATACACATAGGAATGCATATATTTACCCTGTGTGTATATTGTTATAGACAAAGCTGGCTCAGGCTGTGCCTTGGATGCAGGCCATCTGCAGACACACGGCAGCAATTGCTTCCCCAGAGGCAGCACATGAATGTCCCGTTATCTACTGCTTTTGGAAGCAGAAGGGTTTATGACTCTCCAACTGCCTTAGCATTTCCAGTAAATCTTTGCTTGGGTATAGAGATACATGCTTACATTCTGATACGGATATGCGTATATGTTATCCATGGCCACAGCACAGAAAAATATGGTCCATTTGTTCCAGCACGTCTGTTTATAAGGACTTTATATTGCGCAGAGCTCCTCTGCAGCCAGCAATGTGCATGAGTAACTGTGTAAGGAATCAGTCTGAAGGGTCAGAGAAATAAAATTTAAAGTGTATATTTTCTTTTCTAATAATACAGTTTTGGAAAAAAAATGTAAATGTAGAAAATAAATATAGAAAGAAAAAAGATACTAACAAGTATTTAAAAGAGTAGTTTTACTTGCATAATCAGAAGGACTGGATGAAGTACACATTTTTTTTCCCATCTTTAACTTCTTTAGCAAGGGTGGTATTAAAGTGACTGGGACATTCATATGAATACCTCTTTGTCAGATAAATGGGTCAATGCTGTTCTCAGATGTGCTCATTTTTAAAACAATCAGATCAGTTATATTTGTCAAAGGTGCAGACTTAGACTCTTTAAACTGTAGCAAAAATGTTGAGAAAATTGATCTTGTTATGAAACACAATACCTCGAGTTTGACCTATAGAGCTCTTAGAGAGTATAGCAATCACTTGAAGAGGGAGATGCTGTATAATGGCTCCGGGACAATAAACTAGAAGACTAGAGATGAAAAATGTTCTTTCTCCGTAGAGACCTGTTTTTTTCCTGTTGAAATTATGGTTGCCTGCATTTTAATAGCTTCTACTGGCGTTATAAGTGCTGTTACTCATAGACAGCTAATAGCTCTCTTTGACTACCTGCTGTTGTTTTGTAGCTCTTGGTACAGTGTAAAAATCTGTGGAGTGCAACATCTGAAATCATAAAGAGTGCAATGTTTGTTAAGTGAAATTGGATAAGTAAATACTTCTTAGATATTAGTATCGTAAAAATACATTAGTATCCCAAGGACGCTCTTGCAAACATACTCCTGTACTACCTTATGCAATACAATAAAACCGCATTTAAATATTTCTCAAAATCAGTATATCTGTCCAAGTGGACTACGTAACATTACATATCAGTTCCTAACAAGGTGCGTTAGCTGTAGCCTTGGTGTTCATACTGTCCTCCAACTCTTCTGGGCCAATTAGTGAGTTTCTGTAATGAAAATATTAATAATCCTTTAGATAACATACTAGCAGCAATTCTTTTGATCACTAAATGTCTGTCAGATGCAAATTATTTAAGTCTGAATGAGGACACAGCAGCTTTAAGGCTAGAAACCCCATATCCTGTTATCTTTTATTTGGACTTTCCAGTCCCTGATTGTTGTCTCTTGCTGTACAACCCTTGCAACGTCGGACATCCAAATTTTTAGAAAGCTGAAGTTAAAAAAAAAACAACCGGGTATCCCAAAAGTGAGTCTTATTTTGGCACAATATATAAATTCATGTACTGTACTGAAGTATTTTAATATTTTAGTTTCCCTGTATTAAAATCACACAGCTTTTCACAGTTTCCTTTCTTAGGTATTTTTCAAAAACCTCTCTAAATAAGTTGTTAACACTTTTTAGTAATCTTTCTGAGGACTAAATTATAAAATGAGCAAGTATACATTTGAACTATACACATTTGGATATTTTAAAAATAAGATTATCAAAGACAATCTTTTGCTGAACCATTTTATTCACGGCTGGATTTCTACAACCACATGTAGCCCATGCCCTTGTCTTTTTCAAGACTTTGCATGCGTGTACCAGTCCTCACACATGCTGCAGCTGGGAGTTTTCTGAAATAACATGCATTTAAAAGAAAATACATTGAAATTCAAACTATATTTCTTTCTATTTTACCAACCAGTAAGCATCAATCATTCTACTTTTTGGACAAACACTGCCTGTAGTATTTAACTGACATGTAAAGTTAATATATGTGCTTGTTTCTTTTAAAGCAAATCTTATTTTAAGAATAAATAATTCCATTTTCGTTACCTGTTTGCATGTCATTGTGAAAAATGGCTTCAGGTTTAGTTTGGCTTGGCTTGCTTTTGTTGTCAAAATGGCTCAGGTATGTAAAATCTTGTTATAGTTTTATTTAATTATCAGTAATAATAAAAGAATAAGTGCTTTTAAACTGAAACAGAATTTTGGAAATAGGGATTTCCAAGTATTTTTGACAGAACTGCATCAGTTAACCAGATGGTATACAAATTTTGTCTCTGTCGTGGGGAAAATTCCTAGAACAACAGACTTTAGTAAACTAGTAATAATTTTACTCCAGTCTGTTGAAATCTGGATTTAAGCAAAATACTAAAATTGAGAGTCCTGATGAAAGAAAATTATTATAAACAAATAAAAGTAATTCAAGGTTGTGTAAATCAGGCTGTAGGGGAGATGCAGAAGGGACCTGTGTTTCGTTGCAAGTTAAATTTCACGAAATTTAAATGTGGACACTGTAGCTGGGAGAAGAAGAAAAAAAAATAGCAGAGAATCACAGAAATGCAGTTGTTGAGTCTGAGTGCATCTATCAAATAAATTAGAAGCCACAATACTTGGATCATTTTTCACTTTCCTTGAACAGCCCTTTCACTTTCTTGCAAGGCCACCCGTCATGCAAACACCCTAAACAAATAAATCCAAAAAGTCATTTGGAGCAATTCTAACTTATTTCTCTTGAGGTACCTATTATAAGTTGCCATTTTGGAAAAAGCAGCAGAGGTGTCTTGTATGTGCTAAACATAACACAGAGCAATGAGAGCAAAAAAAAAAATTTTCATGGAGTTATATTCCTTTCACTCATGTTTCATTTGTTTATTTTCTAAAGGGTAAAAAAATCTCTCTGACGCAAGTGATTCTTCTTGTATTTGCATAGTCTTATATTGTGTAGTAGTGGAGTATAATTACAAGTGAGGTTACCACATCAGTTGTAGCTGCAGTCAATAACTGTATGGCTGAATCAGTGGTTAATATGTGTACTATTTCTACTTCCATGCACGGTGCAGAATGAAGGGGAGTGAGAGTGTTTTCCTCCTGCAGAATCTGTTGCAGCCCAGTGTTGTGGTATCCACTTGGGTAGGGAGCGTCAGGAATGAAATCCCGAAAGGCAGAGGAAGAACTGAAAGTCTGTCTTGCATCTTGGATGAATGAAATGCTAGATAAAAAAAGAGTGAAAGGACTACTTTTACTCTACTCTTCTAGATTTCTTTCTGAAAGGAAGATTTGACCTTTTGCAGAATTTTTACAGAAGACACGCACACCTCGCCACCACAGAGGCCTCAGTGCTGAAAGCAGGACTTGCCTTCCTGCAACCCAAACAATGGCACCTAAATCTTGGGGAGGATCAAGCTCTGTTTTCACCCTTTCCAAGATGACAGCTAAAGGGTACTAAAGAGTACAGCACTTTAAGGGTACCATTCTTAGGTACCTAAGCTTTCCTGTACGTCATGCAATAAAGTACCTCCATCTCAGATGTCATTAATTCCAGTATGGAATGTAAGATCCTAAATCACACACAGTTTGCAAACAAAGCAGGCTTCTAAGTCCTTAAATTACTTCTGAAAACAGGACTTAATTTCTAAATAACTTAGGTTATTTTTTTTTACATGCCATTCATTTTGTAGAAAACGTATGGGGAAAAAATTATTCTAGCTTTAAAAAAAAAAATTCTACCTATCTGCTTTAACGAGTCTATCACCTTCCTAAGAGGAAAGCAGAGTACAATGTGGCAAGAGGCAATACTGTTTTGATAGTCCCTGATTGAATGAGGACATTGTTGAGGTGAAATTCAATTTTGAAAGAAAAGACTTTTAAAGGATCTGCTTCCTTCCATCAGGACCTCAGTCGAGCTGTAGACAGAGTACGCAGTCATTTGTTGTTTGTGTTGGAGGAAGGGAATTGTTATGAAGAACTAAGCTTCCAGTCTGTTTGGAAAGTACCACCTCATCATACTTGATCAGAATTTATATATTTGGGGAAAAGCAAACAGGTCACTGGATACAGTCTGAGAAACTGTTTAACATTCTGTAGAGCAGAAGTAATTAATGAAAGCTGAAAGATGTTAAAATAAGCTTCCCAGCTTCAGTAACATGAGGCTTTTCCCTCCCTAGTTGGGAGATGATCATGTTGAATATTTCCTTAAAAGCTGTGTATCTGTGTTACCATGGTAAGCATGAGTGTACGAATTTGTATGACTTAGATGTTGAGTAGATATGGTATAAAACTAGAACATTATTTTGGGGAGGAAATTACGTTTAGTTGTTATTCATGTATTTTCCATCCTCTCAAAATGGTGCATGCTGACATAATAATTTGTTTTGTAAAGAACGTTTTTGCTCTGCTAAAAGTGCTGGTTAATTTTACACTGTAAGTTCTATTACCGGAGGTTGTCTTCTTGAACTATCTTGAGATTTGCTGACCTTCTTAGAAAAACAAAATGAAAAATCCAAGGATATACTTTGTTTCTAAGTTCAAAACATTATGAAGCTAATGCTTATTTATTTCTTGAAATCTGCTTGATGCAGCCTAGAATTTTATGACTGCTTTATCTTTTCCTTATTAAGTAAAAAAATTTCTGAAAGTCAACATAAAAAATGCTGTAAAAAAGGCCAAGTGTTGCTGTAGCCTACTTCATCTGCTCAGAGGAAGAGAATATAGAGGCAAAGAAAATAATACCAAATTAACAAAACAAGCAGGATTCTCAGGATGCATACAGGTTTGCATATATGATCTATAAGTTGTCTAATCATCATGGTCCTTAAGACTGCATATTCAAAAAAAACCAAAACCAAAACAAAACAACAAATATATTGGGCTTTTGGAGTTAAGGATAGTCAGCATTTTGTGTTGGCAGGGGATCATGCAAGTCTATATTCCATCTCCTGAGCAGAGTTCAGAAGTACAAGCAATGTAATAAGTCAAAAATCCATGAATGCATCTTTGTAAATCCAGAGTGGCTCTTCTGAAAAATGAGATGGAGATCAAAGTGAGCACAGTTGTATTTCTAGGTAGAAAATTAGATATTCCAAGAAAATTACTGCTCGATGGGCTGAAGCAAGTTTTGGTCCCCTGAGATACTTCTGGTTGGGCCACCCAGCAAATTGCCAAAAAAGTTACATCATCTTATTCTTCTCAGCAATAGGCTTAAAAACTCTCCCATCTGGGAGCAGCAGTAACAATTTTCAGGCCTTATGCAGTCAATAAGGAATTAATGTAAAGCAGGTGCATTTTTTTCATGAATGGAGTTAGAAGGACAGTGGGCTGAAGCTCCTAGGTGTTGCTGTCCTTACTCCAATAGGTAGCTAGAGGTCAAGAGAAGGGGGAATCTGAAATGTGTGCAGTTATCTTTTACTCCGCATAGACTGGGGCTGCAATGGAAGCCATAAACTTCAAAGTATCATTTCAGTATGTGCCAAGCAGGAAAGGACTTCCCCCAGGACTGTGGTGCAACCTCCTCTTTCAACGTGATTTCCAAATAGACCCAGTTAGCAGAAGGGTATCTCTGACAGACAAAGCAGAAAATGTAATAGATTGCCTAAATATTAGTACAATCTAGCTGTAATGGCTTGATTTATTTATTTTAATTGATATAGTGCTTCCAGGATTTTAGATTATCAGTTTAGATTTAAATACGCCTAAAGCAAATCACAAAAGACAAATTGACTCTTTGGATTAGAGTTGCTTGTCCTTTATAGTCCTTGGAGGGGTACAAGTACAGATAAATGCCCAACAAAAAGCCTTCTTTAAATTTTAGTAAGCAGCTGTCAAAGACACAGTATCCTTTACCAGTCCTGGAGAAAAACACTCATCATGCGTAATCTTTCAACTAAGAGGCTTATTGAACACAACAGGAATGTAAAGATTATTCCAAAGGGTGCTGGCCACTGTATGAGTTGCCCTTGTGATTTACAGCCGCAATACTGTGCCCTGCATGAATTTCATGACATAACAATCTGTCAGTTCTCGAAGCTATAATGTCATCCCTTGGAGATAACTGAGTCAGTCTCGCATTGATGGTCATTTCAGGACACGACTATCATTTCTTTGCTTAATAATAAAATGGTGATGTGATTTAAATTGTCATGCTTTAGGTATAAGACTAACAGTCCTATTAAACTATAATACAGATGATAGATATTGTAAGATACTGTACGTACTAATCTAGTCCGAAGTAATGTATTGGATCCATTTCAAAGTGGATAGATAGGAACTGACAAGGGCCCGTAAGCAGCTTGGAAAAGAAATGGGATGTCGTAACCAGGTTATTTAGTGAGATGTTAAAAATATTCACAGTCATTTTTACTCAGATACGGAGAACCTAAGAGTTCCAACCATCTTCAGCTCTGAAGTGCTGTGATCTTATTTATTTGTGTTTGGTTAAGATTCCAGAGTTGTTTAGATAGTGTACAAATACGAGACACAAGCACGCATCGTTCTCTGGAGAGTTTCCATTGTGTGTAAAAATTTCCTGTAGTGGTGCGCTGGTCCTTAATGTCTTCAGCATGGGGACTGAGTGCCTTACAAGAATGCGTTAAATGAGGCTGATTCTTTTAAATACAAGTAATTCTTTTTACTGAATTCTACTTAATCATGAACATTGTTTAAACTACTTGTATCTGACTGAGAACTTGTATGTGTTTAGAGAAATTAGTAAGTCTTATTTGCAGTTAGAGAGCAGGAGAGGAAGCTTGTGATGGCTTTGTGCTGGAGATCACTCCGTCATCTCTGGCTGGTTCCTGAGGAGTTTCTGTCTCAGGAACGGGGCAGGCTTCACGTTGTGATTCACATCTGCAGTACCAGACCCTGCATGAGAGTCATGACATAATTGTGTGTTGATGCTAGAAGCTGCAAAGCTTTAACTCTTTATAGAATGTTCAGTTCTTCCTGATAATGGAAGTTTTCAGCCAGCCTCTGATCGGTAAAAAATCTTTGAGATTTTTCAGTCCAGTCAGCGTCTGGAATATGAAAATCAACATCTCTGCGGCTCTCTAGAGGGAGAAAAAGAGATATAATGTATGCAGAGGAATGAGGACTTAGATGTTACATGTGGTAGTAGTTAGATTTTGCTAAGAACTTATACCTTTATGCAGATATGCCACGTTATGGCATCGTATCCCAGTGTTCAGGCCTGTGCTCTCACCCTGTTTAGATTAATAGTGAATACGTACCTGAGGGAGCTCAGAAACTATGAAGTTCTCAACTAGACCTACTCAGAGTATACTGATGTCTGTGTGCTGACAGGCTCTGTTAGACTATCAGATACACTTGTAATAGTCTTTAACAAAGCCATAAGAAGTTCTTACAGAAGTATAAATTCTATTGAACTTTTCATTTTGAGAAAGATGGGTTTTTAATAGAAGTTATTATACAAGAAGTAGTTGGGAATGCAATGAAGATATGCTCAGGTCTCTATTTGCAAATTGTCTTAATATTGTCTAATCACTGAGGTGCTTCCTGCACACTTGCACTGTCTGTGAGTCATATACTCTGCACATGAAAGTTATTAGCATAATGACTGACTATTTAAAAAATATGTTTATATTAAGTGCACGGATTTTCTTTTTTGGGCAAATCCACAATATGGATAATGAACAATTTGTATCTGTAATTAGTTTTTAAAAAGGCAAAACAGAAACTGATAGCTATACACTTGGTATTTTTTATTGCAGGCTTACTGCTACCACACAACTTTTCCTTCACTGTAGATTTCTGACAGCAAAAATACAAGGGTAGTCTTTGTTCCAGTCATCCCCTATAAATATTGCTGATTCATGCAACACACTACTATCTGGATGCTGATCCTCTGGATCTGCTTGGCCTGGATTTATTCTCGGTACTGCTGACTTTATTAAAAAGCCATTTCATATTGTGGGTGAAAGAGAAAATTCAGTCATGCCCCAACCCGACGTTTTGTATTCTTCAGCTTTTTGTTTCACCTCCTCTGTTCTCACCCAGAAGCTTTCTACTCCAAATTACAGATGGTGCCTCTCTCGGCTTAACTGTTTTTTGGTATCTTTGATCTAAGCTTCGAGAAGTGGAATATAAGATACAGAAGACTCTTCTGAATCCCTGACTTGTGTCTGCAAGTTGCGGTTTGTAGGCAGTATGTCATCACTGTCATAACGAATGTGGTATTAAAAAGCACATCCATCTTGCCAGAAGAGACTTTTTTCAGCAAGGTGTGTAAGAGATTCTACAAATAGCTCTTGGATCTCCTTGTATCAAAGGAGCTTACAGTGAGAAGAAAAATAGCCCAAAAAACAAATAGACCTTTCATATTCCATTCTCTTGATTACCTATCCAAACCCATAGAATTAACATTGTGGTTACCATGCGTTATTTATATGGCATAGTAGGGACTTTGCAAACATGCATTAAAGCAAAGCTTGGGCGAAGACATGTACATTCTAACAAAGTATGGACCAGCGGCTGAGGGTGGGAAGGGCAAGTGAAAGCTCACTGCTATTGATATGTATCAGGGTCCAGTCCTTAAGGAATTCATTTTGGAAGGATGGTTGGTTGAAAAGTTGATACAAAAGAGCCAAGAAATTTCAAACATCTTGCAACAAGTAAATCCAACTTATGCACATGGCTTTTAGTCTTCAGTTTTTAAAAAGTCTCTTAGGAATTATCTTTTAAAAAAAGTCTCTTCAAGGAATCTCTTCATCAAACACTAGGCCCAAAGTTGCTTTATTCCCGTATTTTAAATTGTGGGTTTGTTTTGCATTAAAGACAACTCTCCCTATCCACTGAACTTTCACAGATCTTAAATCTAAATTGAACAGAAGCATTTTGTGGTTCTGAAAGTCTCTGATTATAGTCAAAATTATTAATAAGGAAAGCTAGCTGTAGGGAATTAATAATGATCCTAACTTTAACATCTGAATATTCCTGTAGAATTGTCTCTTCTTGCACTGAAATGAAAGCATTGATGTAGGTTAATGTCAGCACCGAAGTTATCTTACAAACTGTTTTCCACCAATTGCACCTTAGCTACATGCAAAAAAACATTGTTTTCTGTTTGAAAATACACAAAGGTAAACTCATTAAGCAGCAGAAACCTAATAGAAAAGTTAGTCATCTTTAATCTGTACAACAGATGCATTTTCAGTTTACTTGAAAGTCAGGCCTGTACCTAAAATTACATAATAAAGTAGAAAACAAATGAAAGGAAAGGAACATTGAAAATATTGCTCAAAATATTAAGGAGCAGATTGAGAATTTGGGGTTGGATCTTGGGGAGTGAAATCTTCAACAAAGAATAAGATTTAGAATTCAAAATTAGGATGTCACAGTCTTCAGTATTTGCCCTGGACTTCAGCCTCCTCATATTTCAGTCAATACCACAACAGCCTGCTAAATGAGTCATTAAAAGGAAAACTGTACAAAAGAAGGTGGTTTGTTCATCAGTCATTTTGGTGTGTTTCTGTAATACTGGCAAAAACTAAAGGTCATTTATACGAGAAACACTTGCTCCCAAAACACTTAGTATTCTGTACGGACTTATTATGCAGTATTATTATCAAATCACATTAGATTGCATAAACTTTTCTGCAGTGTAATCAAATGGAAAAAAATTACAGATGCAGTGCATCAGATTAATTTCACAAGAGCAGTATTTATATCTTGCAAGCAATGACATATGCTGAGAGCGATACTGTTTCCGGCTTGCGAGGCAGCACTGTTTTTTCCTGAGAATTATTCTGTTTCCTAAAACTGTAGGAAACAGATATTTCAAGAAGTGTACAGTTGCAAGACTATATCAGACTGTTTTTGCATCCATACAAATTATGCATTCACTGATAATTAAAGTGTTTTGAAAGACAATCGGCAAGAATAAAATAAACCTCCAGACTGTACAATTTCCTAGCACCGGAAAGGAAAGTGGTAGAATACATCTTGAGTAGGCAGTGGATCAGCTTTTTTATTCTGGATTTGAATTGGTACAAGTATACTGGATCAGATTTAGACAACGTGAAGAACCTGAAGGAAAACTTGCAGCAAGAGAGGAAAAGAGATACGAAGGAACAATAAAAGTAAGATAAAGAAAGCAGGCGATGAAAGCAAGCAAAGGAAGCAAACTTGAATTTTCGAAGAAAAATGTAAAGATGGTGTTGAAATAAAGGAATGAAGTCTAAGGAAAGACAGAAGTATTTGGAACAGTGGAATAACATGCCTCTGTGTGACAGAGCCAGATTAAAAGCCCAGTTGAGAGAATGAGAGCAAAACAACAAACCCTGCTATGCTTGTACTGAGGAACAAGGGACGCTCATAAAGAGGAGAAAAGAGAACCAAAGTAATGGAGTGGAGGAGAGATTGGAGAGGAGGAGTGCATGGGAGAAGATGTTGTGAATATAGAAAAATAGGAAATTATAGACATTGAAAGACTCTGAATTCTTTCAATACCAAATAAAATTCAGTGGGCGCCAATTCAGTTGCAAGCTGGAGAATCATGTCTGAAGAGGGGGGATTTCATTATTGTATCTGATTCTCCTTTTCACTCTCCATGGTTTCTGGTAGTGTCTTCTTGTGTTGTTGCCTTGTCAGTCTAGGCCAGATCAGGACTGACCAGCCACTCTTCTCCTTTTGTTGTCTGCAATGTCCAGCAGTTTCTCACATCGTTGTCCCATGACCTCAGGACAGGGCGGGCCATCTGCACATATGTTGTACAACATATCTATATCTGAACAAGACTGGTCGGTTGTTCATAACAGATTACACCTAGGACAATTCCTTTGAATGTGTATTTCTGAAATAGATGAAATTGAATGGTTCAATCAACCTGATGCATTGCAGAATTATGCAACTGAAAAATTGAAGCCTTGACGTATTATGAGGTTGTACATCTTTCTCTCCATCTTTTCACATCAGTAAAGACCAGCAAAATCCCAAATTGCATTTTTCTCAAAATTCAAAAATTAAACCAAAATATATGTGGTATATATTTCTAATGTTAAAAACACCATGAAATTCTTTCTCTGGAGACTTATATCTTTTGGGCTCAGGACAGTGTTTTGTCCAGGATTATTAGCAAATAATTGTGCACTGGGCAGCAGAAATTTTGGATTATTTTCCTGGAATATTTAGTAGGCCATTCTTTTTTCCATTAGTCCTATGTCCCATCAAATTTTAAAAATACATGCTTTTGTGAGATTATAATTTACGATGTTAACATGAATGAGATGCTCACTTTCTAACTTGTCACCAGGCAACAGTTTAGACTACCCATTTGCTTAAACCTATTTGGGTATGACAATTTTGAATAGCCAGATCTAGTTCTTTCCCAAAACATACCAGTTTCATCAAAAACTGATTTCTCTTGGGATCAAATTGTAGTACCATCTGTAACCCCTATCTTACAAATTGTTGGGCCTGGCTAAAGAAAGGCTTATTAAAAAGAGCATCAATCAAATACTTAAAACTGGCTTAATAATATAGGTTGACCTTCAGATATTTTTCTCTGGTACAAGAAAGTCCAATGGATGAGTCTGCTTGCTCATTGTTGTTTTCAACTCTGTGAAGGTTGTTGGTGTGATTTGAAAAGTATCCATTGTTGCTTGTCACATTAATTGATCATATTTCCTGGCCTTTGTGCTTAACGTCCCAAATGTATGCATTATGTACTAACTATTCATGTGGAATTTATTGGTCCATTATAGCATTTTGAAAACTTCATGTTCACTCTCTGAGTTTCATTTATCAAGCATGTCGTCCTCCCACTTCCAACACTAACCATCTTGATGTTAAATGTTTTTTGCCTTGTTCTTCACACCAATATCCAAGATCAATTTATGACTGTAGTGTGGGAGGCAACTTGCAGAAACTTACTGGATTTTATGACATTTTTATTTATGTATTTTAACAAAGTGGCATAACTATTATCTGGACTACTTCAACTTCTGGTAGGGAACTCTAATACAGACACAAAAATGCAAATGGAAGAATCTAAAAGATAAAACAAAGCTAGTTTAGTAAGATTCAAGACATGGCAAGAAAGGTTGCAAACATCTTCCTCCTTCCTAAACAGTTCTGGTAGTAGTGGTCACACAAAATGCCCAGGCACGCAAGCAACCTCTGAAATGCTTTGAACAATTAACAACTTTATTCAGTTATTTTATGTGCAATTTAGCCCTTTGAGCATCATTTATTTCTAGGAGCACTTTACTCCCACTATCATCAACCTGTTTTCCAGTTGCGTACACCAACCAGCAGTAGGAGTGGCAGAATAAAGTAGCACTAGAGAAAGATAAGTGGGGACTTACCTGCTATTCTGCTGGGCTTACTTTTAACACTTACTTGCAATACTAAATATTTTGACCTGAACTTGCAAATCCTATTTGGATGTGGTTGCATGTATTTAAATTTTGGAGCCTTTGAGCCAGTAGGAGAATATTCTGCCTGTGCTTTGAGTCATCTGAAGCCCTGTGGCAGTGTTGGAGCAGCATTGCACTAAACCTCATCTGAATGTATGCTACTGAGTCAGATACAGGCATCCTCACACTTTTTACTGACTTCACATTTACTTTCAGAATACCATCTAATCATATGCATACGAGGGAATAAATATCCTAGCTTTAAAGAAATCCTTCCCAACAAAGTTCTGTATTTTCCCTTGCAGGATTTAAGGAAGGTAGTGACTCATACTCCAAAATATGTGTGGGAGCACATGAAGGTGTTCAGTCATTGAAATAATATCGAGCAGTCCACCACATTTCTGATAGTGGTCTAGTATGTGTTATACTGATGACAGTAATGTGTTACAAGTGCCAACTGCTCGAATGTGCTGGAATGAAGACTAGTTTGCTGCATATATCATCAGTGCTACAGTAATCTGCAAGAGTAAGTCTTGGCGAGTACATTTTTATTATTGGAGAAAAGAGGATTGCGCTCAGAACTGGCCCTGGAAGAATTTCAGGAGGAGGCGGACTGAGGAATTGGTGGTTCTTATTATGTGTTTTGTGTAGGTGTAAGGATGAAGGCAAAATTTTTGCAGAAGGGAGGGAACACACATAAATGGTGAGAGAAGTCCGCAGTCCATCTCTTCTGCAAGAAATTAACTACCTTTCAAGTGATTATTTAAACTAGCAGGTGAACAAAAGGTGACATTCCTAGGATCATACACAGAGACTGAATCATGACACCAGTAATATCAGAGTAATTCCTGAGAAAGCCTGGCACTAACAAGGAAACAAGTAAGGTCACAGGGGTGCATCCCAGAAAATGTGAGAGCTGTTTGATACAGGGGATAGTCAGAAGAGAATCCTGGCCAGTAACAACAGCGACCAAAGCAATACTTTACACTCCTATGATTTTTTTTCCCCTGACAAATGTTAAATAATGTCATCTTTTAAAAAGTTGTTTATTTTAAAATAGTTATGTCTAATTCAATGTCCAGAGAATTTTTTTAAATGTAACACCACAATGTAAAAGCATCAAAATAAATCTCTGCCTTAGATGAAATGCCATTCCACAAGTTATCATTAAATTAATTACACGTTGTTGTCACCGAAGGGTGCTGTTTTTCAGGATTATCCAAAAATGAAACTAGGTGTGCTGTCACAGTATGTTTTGTTATTGCTAATTTAATTAAGAATGTGTAAGTTTTCACTGGCTTAAATTATTTCCTTTACTACAGTATCTCATCAGCAACAGGACAGATTTACAGGTGGTTGTTTTCCCTTCACCAGAGCATTTGCATTCTTTCCGTAAGTTCTGTAAGACAATTGGAAGATATCCAGACTATAGTTTAAACTGCATTTCCAGTCATTTTATTTTAGCTCTTCATTTTTCAGCTCAAGTCCCTAAATTGTATACCAAATGCTTTTAAAGGAAGACAGTGCCATAAAAAATCCCCCTTATTCAAAACACATCCAGTGTTCTGCATAAGCCCAAGCTTTTTATCAAGTACCTACTACTTTTTCATCAGTGATCAAAAGAAATAAGTGGGTGTGCATGTTTTGTTACAGGACTGTGCATGATTGTAGGAGTATCCTACAGTGGTTTAGATCTGGCTTGCAGTGATTTAAATTAGGCTTTGGAGGCTGGACTTTTCATGCCTTTAAGCCTTTAGATTTTTCCTCTGTTTTGTAAAAGTGGTTGCAAAGAAGAGTACAGTCTGTCTGGGGCTGAAACCCTGGTTCTTGGGTTGATTTAGGCAGCACATTCCAGTTCTCACTGTCCCCACTGAATCTATGCAAATCGTCAAGGGTAACATTAAAACAGAGCACATGCAGCTCAGCACCTATTAAGCAACTAAGGACAGATCGCCTGGTACAGACTATCAGAGAATTAATTTGGGATTACATGGGGACTTACACATGCAGAACAAGGATCCAGCGGGCCTCATATGGGCACTATGCTTTATCACATGGTGCAGAGCAATATTTAGTACATTGCAACAGAAATATGCAACTACTTGATCAAAGCAAAGGAAGATTTACATTGATGTAAGTTGAAGGAAAACATATTACATATGTTAAAAGTCACAAGTTCATATATAGGGATCGTTATGATCATCTTGTCTGACCTCTTGTGTAATCAGGACCACTTTTCCATGTGCTTTTTGAAACACGGACGTAAGAACTGAACATAATAGTCTAGCAGCAGTGGACCAGATCTTTGTCTCTTGTACGAAGGGGTAAGACCAATGGCTTAATTGGTGCTTCAGTAAATTAAAAACACAGAAGATACTCCCTCACCCCCCAGCAACTATAGCTGGGGTTACTGGCTGTTACCCTCCCACTTAACAGTATGGTAAAGTGTCTGAGGTCAACCCAACTCCTGTTCTGCTACTCAGCGGTCGCCTGGGGTCAAAGTCTGGCTCAGAGCACTTTTTAAATGAACTGCAGTTTAATTGACATGTTGTGCTGTTGTTAGGATTGAGGTTCTTAAACATTTTAAATTTCTCTGCAGATCTGATCAGGGTTTTTTTCACAGTTTCTGCTAAAATACATGTAACTATAACCTGTTAGCTAGGCTGAGGTTGATCTTATATAACTTAGCAGTGTAAAATTTAGCTGTCTGATGGCACAGCTTCATACTGCATGCCTAATACATGGGTTTTTTAGATTACAAACAAAAATTCCAACTTCAGTTTTTCAAATTGCGCTTGATGCCAGATGCTTTTTTCTTAGAAATTGTTTGCTCTGTTTCCAGAGCTTCAGTTCACTCACCTGTTTTTGAGAAAAACTTGTATTGCATTAAATTTTAAATCAGGTTTAAGAGATTTTTAAGTCGTATCTACAGAAAGAGTTGGAAACATTATCAGAATTCCCAACTGCCTAATTCATTCTTAGGTCTTTCTAGAGGCAGTACACGGAAGATATTGAGGACAATAGGCTTTAATTTTAACCAGGGTGCTTTGTCCAGAGGATGATCTCCTTCCTGTAGTATCACTGTCAGCCAGAGGCTCTGTTCTGCCCCACGGCATATTTACAGAAAACGTGTTGGAATCAACAAGATTTTAAGACAGACTAATAGTGAGACTGAGCGTGTATTGCCCGGAGGCACACATACAAACACCTGTATGCAGTACACGTATGCACCTATCATGGCCAGCCATAAAGAACAGAGAGGCACACTCAGCCCTCACCCAAACACAGGCAGCACCAGCGGCCTCATCCTGCTCCCCTTTCTGGCTGAGCAGGATGAAGGTCCATTAGTGGGAAACACACAGGGGTAGCAGCTGGCTTCAGACACATTGTCTGCCCAGTACCTGCCCCCGGATCCCAGTCTCCCCAGTTACTGGCACCTAAGCATATAAGTCCCTGAGGTCACAGCCCCTCTCCAGCTGGTGATGCTCAGAGCCCTTTGCACACACAAACACACACACAGACATGCACGCACGCACACACGCGCACACACACGCCCTCCCTCCAGTAACACACATTCCACCAGTAGCTGCTGATGGATGCTTCTGCCAGTGATGGGAGGAGCTGGGCAGATATCTGGGCTGTCCCACCTGCCATCATCTCCCTGTGCTCCTTTGCTAGCATGCAGAGAGCATTTTATCACATTACCTAACAATACTAATTAGAACAATTAAACAGACTCGCCACGCTTTAATTCATTTGCTTGCATTTTACAATATGCTAAAAAAATGCCTCAGGCAGCTAAGAAAGAACGAACCAAAACAACCAGCAGTGACCAATTTACTTTTCAACATGAATTTCACAGGATACTGAGTAAGCAGTAGCTGTAACTTCCTATGATAAACGCATTTTGCATCCTTGCATTGTGATAGGTGGCAAAATAGGGATTCTCTGCAGTTTAGGAGGCAGCAGAAAGCTAAACACCTTTCAGGGTTAATTCTAGCATGGAAGACAATATAACAATTTTAGATTGTGAGAGGAGCTAGAAGCACATAGATTGAGGGACTTTTTTATGCAGCTTAGAGTAAAAGAACAGTTATTTTCCTCTCATAGCACTAAGAATGGAACCATAATGGCTTAGCATTGTTTAAAGCTCATAAACTGCAACCATATATCAGCAAATTAGCTAATGATTGCCTCTGGGTAGTGATACATGATGAAAAACAAATGAGGAAGGGTACTCATGCATTGCACTTTGTAGCTACGGGAAAAATTGAAGTTCTATCTTCATAAAAAAACTGTTAAAGGGATGTTATGAAGGGTTGTGCCCTGGTAGCAGAACAATTACTGCTCCAAATGAGCACGTTTTTTAATAAATGCTACTATAGTAAGTCTGCAGTTCAGTGCTAGCAGTTTTAAATGATTCATGCTGTAACTGAGAAGTTGTATCTGCAGTGGGAAACTGTAAAGCAGAATACTGTATGCCCAGCCCTTTCTAGACAGTGACAACCTTGAGTACCACAAAAACACCTGACTAAATAACCAAATAATATCACACACCAATAATTTTCGAGTGCAGAGACAGTAATGGTAAGCAAGATCCCAGACCTTCCAAACATAAATTGGTCTATTGTCATTTTGAATAAAACAGAGTAACGATATAATTGTAACAAAGCAGTAACATTTTGATCTCATGACCCCACACCTACCAGACTTCTACCTGCAGAGCATAGGGGGTTCCTGAAACTTGCAGAATGATTCTTCAATTCCCACATTCCTTGTGCTCAGCATCTTTGTATTTTGTTTTTGCTTCCAAATTACATTATTTTTAATGTGAGTTGACTATATTTAATTGTCCATGTTGTGGAAAAATCTAAGTAAAACTTGTTTCTCTTTGCTGTTTAACATCTTCCCAGAGAAATTCTGCACCTGAGATGCTTTGTATGTTTTTTGTCACAGCACGACTCACGACATTTTTTTACATTGTCATGCCTATTTCTTTACGGTACACCATGCACAGTAATCAAGGGTCTGATCAAATTTACATCTCATTATGTCAGTATGGGATAAGTGAGATAATGATCAGCTCATTCAAGTAAGATGGAGTCCACATACACAAAATGGTATTATTTTGGCTTGTTGTTTCTACAATTCATTATTGCTAATTTCTATTGCAATAGAGAATGACCAATATTTTTAAATGCCGTGGGGAGGTATGGCTAGCTCCATGAAATTCAGAGGAGGCACTTAAGTTTCCATACAGCATATGAAGGTCAGCATGCTAAGACGAGAAACCCCTTTTAAATCACATACCTCTCCAGGACTCAGGAGCCAGTCTCTATACCAAGACTTTCTTTCATTTTAGTATCCGTAACTCTAACTTTAGGCACCTCACCTCAACCCCACATAAGAGAGCCAGGATGTGACATGTCACTCACCCTTGGAGCCAGCAGCGGGGAGCGCAGAGCACTTGCCCAGGGTGCTGCAGATGGGACAGTGAACCCCAATGGCATGCTGTACCGCTGTGGTGTTTACATCCCCCCAAGCAGGAAAGAGTTAAATTTTCTAATCTATATCTTGGATACTCATTCTAATCATTGACTTTTTAAATAAGGGAATTGTCCTCTCTGTTGGTGTTGGTGTTGTCCTTCTCTCCAGAAGGAGGATCCGGGGAACTACAGACTTGTCAACCTGACCTCGGTGCCGGGGAAGATCATGGAGCGGTTCATCTTGAGGGCACTCACAATCCATGTGCAGGACAACCAGGGGATCAGGCCCAGCCAGCACGGGTTCATGGAAGGCAGGTCCTGCTTGACCAACCTGATCTCCTTCTATGACCAGGTGACCCGCCTAGTGGATGAGGGAAAGGCTGTGGATGTGGTCTACCTGGACTTCAGTAAAGCCTTTGACACTGTCTCCCACAGCATTCTCCTAGAGAAGCTGGCGGCTCACGGCCTAGACAGGTGCACTCTTCGCTGGGTAAAAAACTGTCTGGACGGCCGAGCCCAGAGAGTTGTGGTGAACGGAGTTAAATCCAGTTGGCGGCCGGTCACGAGCGGTGTTCCCCAGGGCTCAGTACTGGGGCCGGTCTTGTTCAATATCTTTATCAATGATCTGGACGAGGGGATCGAGTGCTCCGTCAGTAAGTTTGCAGACAACACCAAGTTGGGCAGGAGTGTTGATCTGCTGGAGGGTAGGAAGGCTCTGCAGAGGGACCTGGACAGGCTGGATTGATGGGCCGAGGCCAACTGTATGAGGTTCAACAAGGCCAAGTGCCAGGTCCTGCACTTGGGTCACAACAACCCCATGCAACGCTACAGGCTTGGGGAAGAGTGGCTGGAAAGCTGCCCAGAGGAAAAGGACCTGGGGGTGACATGAGGCGGCAGTGTGCCCAGGTGGCCAAGAAGGCCAACGGCATCCTGGTCTGTATCAGAAATAGTGTGGCCAGCAGGAGCAGGGAGGTGATCGTGCCCCTGTACTCGGCACTGGTGAGGCTTCATCTCGAATCCTGTGTTCAGTTTTGGACCTCTCACTACAAGAAGGACATGGAGGTGCTGGAGCATGTCCAGAGAAGGGCAAGGAAGCTGGTGAAGGGTCTGAAGAACAAGTCTTATGAGGAGCGGCTGAGGGAACTGGGACTGGAGAAGAGGAGGATGAGGGGAGACCTCTTCGTGCTCTACAACTACCTGGAAGGAGTTTGTGGCGAGGTGGGTCTCTTCTGCCAAGTAACCAGCGATAGGGCGAGAGGAAATGGCCTCAAGTTGCGCCAAGGGAGGTTTAGATTGGACATTATGAGACATTTCTTTACTGAAAGAGTGGTCAGGCCTTGGAACAGGCTGCCCAGGGCAGTGGTTGAGTCACCATCCCTGGAAGTATTTAAAAGACGTGTAGATGAGGCCCTTAGGGACATGGTTTAGTGGGCATGGTGGAGTTGGGTTGGCGGTTGGACTCGATGATCTGAGAGGTCTTTTCCAACCTTAATGATTTTATGATTCTTTGATTCTATGAATTGGTGAAGTGGTATTCTCTAGAATCATCCATTGGGTTGGGTGCTGCAGGCACAGGATTTACCTTTTGGATAGGGTCTGGAGTTTATCATATCATATTAAGACAGTTCTAGTTACACCCAGAAACTGATGGCACCACATAGGTGATATGTGACAATGGCAATTTTGAGAATTTGAATTTTAGACTTGAGTATCTAAAGAGGCAGTTATGCAGACGTGTGCTTCAAAGCAAGTGTAATCCTAAATGTCTTCAACCTAAGGCATTTTCAAATGCTATGAGTCATGTTTTCCAAAATCCTTAAACCACATCAGGAAGCTGTCGAAACAGATCTGTTGTTATAAAAGAAAAAAATAAAGATATCTACAGACTAGGGAGCAGTAATCTCATGTCAGGGGCACTTGGAAGTGGTGATGAAGGACCTCATACACTTGTCATTTTGTACAAAGACTGTGCAAAATCTTTTCATCAAAAACTTATGCTTCTTCCACTCCCTGGTATTTAGAGGTCAGTATTATTAGTCAAAGCACCCTTTTTTTGCAGCATACAGCTGTTCTACTACTTCTTTTCTGGCAAACATCTGGTTTACGTACATAGATATTTGAATAAGCCGAATTGTCATCAACATTGATTATAAATGTTTTTGTGTTTCAGTAGTACCCAAGGACTGCAGAAATCCCTTGTGATACACTTAGAGTATAGTTATGTATAATGAAAAACTCTTCATCCCAGAACATTTCCTCGGTGCCGGGGAAGATCATGGAGCGGTTGGTTTTGAGGGTGCTCACGAGCCATGTCCGGGACAACCAGGGGATCAGGCCCAGCCAGCACGGGTTCATGGAAGGCAGGTCCTGCTTGACCAACCTGATCTCCTTCTATGACCAGGTGACCCGCCTAGTGGATGAGGGAAAGGCTGTGGATGTGGTCTACTTGGACTTCAGTAAAGCCTTTGACACTGTCTCCCACAGCATTCTCCTAGAGAAGCTGGCGGCTCACGGCCTAGACAGGTGCACTCTTCGCTGGGTAAAAAACTGGCTGGACGGCCGAGCCCAGAGAGTTGTGGTGAACGGAGTTAAATCCAGTTGGCGGCCGGTCACGAGCGGTGTTCCCCAGGGCTCAGTACTGGGGCCGGTCTTGTTCAGTATCTTTATCAACGATCTGGATGAGGGGATCGAGTGCTCCCGCAGTAAGTTTGCAGACGAAACCAAGTTGGGTGGGAGTGTTGATCTGCTGGAGGGTAGGAAGGCTCTGCAGAGAGACCTGGACAGGCTGGATCGATGGGCCGAGGCCAATTGTATGAGGTTCAACAAGGCCAAGTGCCGGGTCCTGCACTTGGGCCACAACAACCCCAGGCAACGCTACAGGCTTGGGGAAGAGTGGCTGGAAAGCTGCCCAGAGGAAAAGGACCTGGGGGTGCTGGTTGACAGCCGGCTGAACATGAGGCGGCAGTGTGCCCAGGTGGCCAAGAAGGCCAACGGCATCCTGGTCTGTATCAGAAATAGTGTGGCCAGCAGAAGTAGGGAGGTGATCGTGCCCCTGTACTCGGCACTGGTGAGGCCGCACCTCGAATCCTGTGTTCAGTTTTGGGCCCCTCACTACAAGAAGGACATGGAGGTGCTGGAGAGTGTCCAGAGGAGGGCAACGAAGCTAGTGAAGGGCCTGGAGCGCAAGTCTTATGAGGAGCGGCTGAGGGAACTGGGGTTGTTTAGCCTGGAGAAGAGGAGGTTGAGGGGAGACCTCATCGCACTCTACAACTACCTGAAAGGAGGTTGTAGCGAGGTGGGTGTTGGTCTCTTCTGCCAAGTAACCAGCGATAGGACGAGAGGAAATGGCCTCAAGTTGCGCCAAGGGAGGTTTAGATTGGACATTATGAGACATTTCTTTACTGAAAGAGTGGTCAGGCCTTGGAACAGGCTGCCCAGGGCAGTGGTTGAGTCACCATCCCTGGAAGTATTTAAAAGACGTGTAGATGAGGCCCTTAGGGACATGGTTTAGTGGGCATGGTGTGTTGGGTTGACGGTTGGACATGATGATCTTAGAGGTCTTTTCCAACCTGTATGATTCTATGATTCTATGATTTACAGTCTTGAAACCTTCATGCCAAAAAATGAGCAGGACTGAAATAAGGGAAGGAGGACTTCTTCTCTGGGGAGAGTACCATCAAAGAAGCATACAAAGTATGTTTTTTAGTCCAAATATGTTTTTGTGGAGACTGCTTTGTGGTCTTATATTTTCTCATTAAAAGAGAAATTGCTGTCTTTTGACATTTAGCTGCAGCAGGCGTGCTTTGCAGACAATGCATCTGTAAAAATTCATAGATATATGAAACCAATTGCTTGTAGTGATCTTAGCTTACCAGTTATCTCTGCTGATAGTTATATTGACTTTTACTGAACATAATATGATAGAGCATAGAGCAGTGATGGGGGATTCTTTGCCAATGAAATAAAGAGCTGGAGTCTGAATCCTGTTCTCACAGTGTTGTAAATGTGGAGTAGTTCCAGTGAAGGTATGGGTTTATCACAGCTAATTTCAAAAAAGAGAATTGAGACTGTTTGTGATGGTTGCAAAAAATTCATCTTTTTCAGAGATGAAAACAGTCTTATACTGCATGTTTTTTCCATAATGCTCGTCTAGATGTACTTCCTTGGATACAACTTTGAAACAAATAACCAGAACCTATCTTCAGAATCACAGTTTCTCTTTATTGACTATATATGGATTCTAGATTTCTTATTAGGCATGTAAGTAAATTAAATTCTCTTGTGCTTTTATTAATTGTCCAAACTGGCCTACTTCTCAGGAAGGGGAACACTCATGTGCTACAGCATTATGGAGGACCATCCCCAGTCCTGTGGGACAGTAGTAACTATTAAAAGTTGCTGCTTTTTGCAACTTTTAGTACTTTTAAGCAGACTGTATTGTCTTGGTAGTATATTAATTGCCACACGGAGATAAATAGAGTTATATTCTAGTCCTTATTAGATATTTTTGTTTGGGTTTTGTTTGTTTTTTTTTTAAATGAAAGCCATCTTTGGAAAAATGTTGGAAAAATGATGCCAAGAAAATGTTAAACTGTGGTTTTTCTCCACAAAGAATACATTTTCTACAGAGACCACTTTTGACCGTACATACAAGGTACTTTATAGTTAAAAGAGAAATTGCTGGTATTTTAACATTTTAATAAAATACAACCCCAAAGCTGTCGACTGAGGTAATGTATAGTGTGATATAGTAGAGTCCTGGGAAATAAGCACTGAGACGTTGCCAGTAATGAAACTAAATCACTGCTTTATGTTAGTCTGTTTTACAAGATCAAGAGCCGCAATACTTAACTATGTCAAAAACAAGAACCCATGTAGAAAGGTACTGGTCAAATAATGGCAGCTGCAAATTAAAACAATAATATTGGCATGGGCAAGAAGTGAAAATGTTGATATTTGTGTATTCAGAACTACTTTTTTCCCCATATATAACTATGATCTCAAGTTAGTAACAAAATATTAGTGTCTTTGAAATGAGATTTCCAGATTTAAACTTCCAAGGAGGCTGGTAAAAATAAGTTCTGTTTGCAGACTTACGCATCTTCTTCTCCTTACATTTGCTGAGACAAGTACACAGATAGTGGTGAGTAAAGGTTAAATAATTCCCTTACCTTTGGGAAGAAGGCTTTCATGTCAGCATTAATTTCAGTGAACTGCATAGCAGATGATAATACAATGACTCTTTATCACTGACTCTGATGTAAAGAACAAAAGATAAATCATGAGTTAGGCTTAGATCCAATGTTGTACACAATGGCACCTAACAAAACTATAATGAGCCTGAAATATGGGTGCCTAGTCCTGCCACTTGGTCTAGCCTTCATAAAAATATAAACCCTCTATAACGTCATGTAAGAGGAGTAGGCATCTCTGAAAATCAAGAAAGAGCAGTTGTGTGAATGGAGAAGCTTACTACTGACGTGACTGGGATGGAAGAAGACATTCTGGGACATTCAATCTCAAAAGTGATACAAATCAAAGTATGAGTATCATCTTTTACAGGTTTACTATAAGGGTGAATTAATTCACATGTTGTATCCTTGTTAAAATATATACATATATGGGTGACATTTTACTGAAGAAGAAATAAAGAAAAATGTCATATTCTGCAGTAAGTTGCTCTACCAAAGCAAAAACACAAAATAAACGTGCCACAACGAGTATTTCTACATTACTGCTTCAGTACCACCAGACACTGAATATAGAGGCAAGGCAAATTCACACCTAAGAAGAACCACTCAGGCACCTTAGATCATTAATGTAGATATACCCAGGCTGCACACAAGATCTGTTTCGTATCACTGACCAAAATAGGGATCACGATGAAAAAGGTCTGCTTTAGCTCCTTTACTTTAACAGACCCAGCACAGAGCTGAAATCCAGCTCTGCTAGTGAGGAGACTGGAGCAGAGTATCCAGTTCTATGCTCTGTAAAGATTACATCTAAGGAGCACCTTCTCTTGCCCCTTGAGTCCTGAGAAGCCCTTGGGGACCCCCTGGGTGTTGATGGAGTAGAGCAAAGAACATAGCTGAGAGCAGTCCATACAGTCATTGCAAACTGTCAGCAGTCAGAAGGGGACGATGCTGCAGTAAAATTTTATCATCACAGAAGGCAACATGCTCTTCTTTCTGTGGGTTATCATTTTAACACTGTGTTGGCTATTTGTAATTAGGTAGCTATTACAGGATAGGGGAAGAAAAACTGGTGAATAAGGTTCAGTTATAACTAATAACTATATAAACTAATATATTTCCAGGACAATCTCAACAATTACTATGAATTAATGTAAAGACTGTACTGAATGTTCAACCTGTCCTACTTGAAATCTCTTTCAAAAATCTCTTTCTTTCATTAAAGTGGCCTTTCTCATTATTATGGTCTCCATATCTCCTGGCATTGTCATTTCTGACATATAGGATGTCTATCTGCAGTATTTGTATGTATATTTCACACCTCTTATTTTTATGTTTGGCAAAGCATTGTTAGCGCTAGACATACTACATGCTGAACAGTATATTTTAAAAGGAATAACTGTTAAATCTGAAACTATTTATGGGTTTTAGTTTTCAATGTATTACTCATATCTAAGAACCTTTTTAAATAGGAGATGTAGTTTAGCATTTGTTCCTTTTCCTTGTAATGCTTGTGATCTTTACAGTGCAACAGACAGTTAAGCATTAGCTTCACTTTGAGGAGATGAGTATAAACTGAAGTTATTTTTGGCTTGTATATTTTTTATAATGAAACAAACTAAAAAAGAACAAATTGTAATTTTTAATTACTGGTCTAAGATGAATACAATTAGCATAAGTCCAAGTTGGAGTCCCAATTATGACAACAATATAATATAGAATAAATATAGCTTATTATATAATATACAAAAAAATGTGTGCCTCCGCACCATCTTATTTAAATATGCATATGTAGGAGCTTGATTTGAACTACAAGAATTTGCTGAACTTATTATTTCAGGCTGAACATATATTAATACTTAGAATATTAGGAAAAAAAGGCTTGAACTGCATTAGCAATTCTCCTTTGCTTTAAACTAAAGCCAAAAAAGCCAGACTGACATCAAAGTCATGTATCATTTTAATAGAGGTAGGAAAAGAAGCACCTATAGATTTCGTTAACAGAAAAAATATGAAAATTATTTCATGCATTAAACAACAATACTAGTACAAGATAGATGAGTAAAATCACAGGATTCATTTTTCCTGATTGGTTTGGTTTTAAGTGGTTACTCCATGCTAAAAAGCCATGGGCCAGATGCTGATGTTCTCGTAATATCGCTTGATGCATGATGCCACTAAAATCTGTGGAAATAATCATGAAGTAAGGCATTAATGAGGTATTAAGTTTAGCAAGACAAGAAATTTTCAGCAGTAAATGACACAATCAAAATTATTGTGAGAAAAGTAATGAAAATGGCCATAAATTAATTATAAGAGGTCGCTGTTGGCATCACCTTTTTCTCTACAATGCCTAGATTTCCCTGAAGGTTTTCCATTCAGTTAAAAAGTCAACCTATCTATCTTAGGAAGGACACAATGCTACTGGGTACTTTGTGATATATTTATAATCTGAAGTTACATCTTGAAAATACATCAAAAGCTAATGGGATGCAAAGGCAGTTGTCCAGAGGAAGCATTAGGAAGGGCTCAGAGAAATGGCCACAGAGATGGCAGGTGATGCTTGCTTTTAATCCTTTGTGCACCGTGTGAAGTGGAGGAAACTCCATGGAGAGGAACAGGGTTGCATCAGTGTGACTGGCTTTGGGGTAACTGCCTTACTGATGTTGATCAAGCTGTTAAACTTGCAATCAGAGGCAAGTTCCCTGTCTACAAGAAAAATAAGGACACATTGCATTGCACATTGCATAAAGACATGTACGAATATGCAACTGTGGAAAAGTTAGTACTTCCAAAACAACAACCACACACCTTGGAGGATGCGCGTGTAGGTGGGCGTATATGTGCCCGGTACCTGGGCTCCACAGACTATTCCTTGAGGAAGGGCAAAGGCTGGGATGTATGCAGCTGAAATGCAGGCTGTATTACATCTGGGGGATTTCTAGAATACAGGGCAATTTCAGACCAAAATGGCTGTTGGTGTACTTGCCCTTGTAGCAGCTTTTTGTATCATTAATAGCTGCCTTGTCCAAGAATCTTGAATGATTAATGTTAGAAGAGTGTATGCTAGCATTTGTTTTAGTTTGTATTTAGATGGTATCTTATACCTAGTGACCATGTGCTGTGCAAATAAGCAGCCCTTTGATTGCTGTGCAACATTATTAGTGACAGTGATTTGTGAACAGAGGGGTATAAGGTAAAGAGTGGAACATACAGTATGTAGAAAAGAATGTGCCAGAATATATGAATGACGCAACATTATCAAAGCTATTTCAAAAGTATATTTTAGAGGCTGCAGCAACTGCCTGTCCTAGAATTTAATCAGAAACCAAAGCTTTGAAAAGACTCCAGGACGAAAAATGGAGGTAATATAAAAGTGTCACTCAGGCCGGCAGGCAATGCTAACAAATTGCCATGTCTTTGTCAAATGTTCATCACTCATTCTAGTGGCAGGTAATGACCATACAAATTGTAATTGTATAGATCGGGCAAGATGTTTAATCCAAGCAATCATCCCTGCTATTTTATTACATGAATGTCTAGTAAACCCAGAAAATGTTGAAAGGACTGTAGTATTTAGTAGAAAAAAACTCAGAAATAAATGCACTGTAAAATAGGATTAATGGTATAAATTTGTGGATTAGCATAAATCCTATTTACCCCTACTTAATAAGGCATTATAAAGCAAGCAAGGTTTATGTAATAGGATTTAATCTTATTTCATTTCCTTTTTTAAGCAAATATCCAGTTGACCCTAACATATATAATACAAAAGCCAATTTGTGAAATATTCCATAGGATCTGCAAAGTCTCGTATAATTAAGGGTAGTGAATATACTTGACACAGTTGTGTGCAGGCTCCAAGTTATCCGTATTATAACCTTGTTCCATCATTGCCATGCAGGAAAACCTGTCACTAAAATCAAAGGGAATTGTGTTTTCCTATGAACTTAATAGTCTATACCTCCTCTCTCACTCCCTCCATTTTTGTTTAATTTATTTGGAAAGACTTGGAAATTTATAGTCTCTGGTTGATTATACACCCATTAATATGAAAACATTTAGTTGTTTAATAAATGTGCTGTGTTTGTGTGTATTTAATCATTTGATATGTTTATGTGTATCTGGAAATAAATAGTTTTCCAACCAGTAGTTTTCTATTCTGACTATAACTCATGAAATTAGCTTCAACACTGAGTGATGATAACAGGCTTGATTTTATGTGGATGGTAGACTTAATTAGCGGCTTTCTTACAAATATCTTTGTGAGTTCATATTACTGAATAATAAAAATGGTCTTGTTCGCATTTGAGTAATACTTTTGTCTTGAGATAAAGGTTAATCATGAGGTTTAGGGTGAAAATGTTTTATTTATTACTGGCTGTAAATTTGTTTATTTTTATCCAATGTCTTTGAGCAATGTAGATAAACAACAATGTCTGAAAGTTAGCTAACTCATAAAATTACCACAATTTCAAAGCTGACAGCAAGATATTAATACCCAGAAATAAGTCATCTCAATTCAGCTACTTGCAATGAAGTTAATGTCTTTCAGGTTTTTTAAGACATCTCTCTACCATTGTTGCTACCATTCGTTGGTCAGAATTAATTTCTAAGCCTTTAGGAACATCTGAAAAGCTTGTGTTCGCATGTGAAATATTAAGTATCTTTTCTGGGATAGTCCTGTAGAAAGTGCTATTAGTGTTTATGACTGCTCCTATACTCCCTTGAACTCTGCATGGCCATGTGAATAATTTTTGTGACTTTACATTTGTAGTAATACATTCTAAATCAGGTCTATTTAGTGGATGGAATTCCTTTCACCATGTGGGCATTTTCGTTACTAACCCTACTGCCCATGTGCCACTTATCTTAATAACCCTCTTTTTTTAATTAGTGACAGACTATTTTGGTAAGTCAGGCTTTCAAGGTACTTCTAATGATTGCTTATGAAAAAGCAACATTAATCTTGTTCATCAAAGATGACTACAGAGGAGAGCTGTGGCTCCTAGGTGCATAAATTATGATTTCCCTGCCTCAGACGAGCTGCATGCTGCACTGACCGAGGAACCTGCCAGCATGTGCGTCCTCAAGGAGAGCGTCACTCAGCGTACGCAGAATTTCTCCCGTCTGGAGGATTTGAGATTTTCAAGAAAACTCCTTCCTAGTAGCTCTTTTTTTTTTTCCCTGCCCATCTCTTTCAGAGAATTTTCCATTTTGCTTCAGGAAATGTTTTTTGATATTTTTCGCCTTAATTCTGTTTCTCAGGCAACACAGACTACCCGAATTGCTGCTAATGCATTGTTAACTACAGCATCCAAAGTAATTTTCTTGGGATCAGGCACAAACTTCCTAACCCCACCTTCTATACGTTCTGTGACAGTTCCTGGCTGCTGAAACCGTCTGGTGCAGTTCTCTGGGAATGCTTTCATTTCCTCAAATGCATTTCAGTACATAATATTTTCTTTCAGTACTCATGTGTGGTGGGTTGACCCTGGCTGGGTGCCGCTCTATCACTCTCCTTCTCAGCTGGACAGGGGAGAGAAAATATAACAAAAGGCTGGTGGGTCGAGATAAGGACAGGGAGATCACTCACCAGTTACCGTCACAGGCAAAACAGACTCAACTTGAGGAAATTAGTTTAATTTATTACCAATCAAATTGGAGTAGGATAATGAGAAATAAAACCAAATCTTAAAAACACCTTCCTCCCACCCCTCCCTTCTTCCCGGGCTCAACTTCACTTCCGATTTCTCTACCTCCTCCCCCTGAGCAGGATAGAGGGGTGGGGAATGAGGGTTGTGGTCATTTCACCACACGTTGTCTCTGCCGCTCCTTCCTCCTCAGGGGGAGGACTCCTCACACTCTTCCCCTGCTCCAATGTGGGGTCCCTCCCATGGGAGACAGTCCTCCACGAAGTTCTCCAGTGTGGATCTTTCCCCCGGGCTGCAGTTCTTCACGAACTCCTCCAGGGTGGGTCCCTTCCACGGGGTGCAGTCCTTCAGGAACAGACTGCTCCAGTGTGGGTCCCCCACGGGGTCACAAGTCCTGCCA
The DNA here is from genome assembly GCF_964195595.1 of Calonectris borealis. Taxonomy (NCBI): domain Eukaryota; kingdom Metazoa; phylum Chordata; class Aves; order Procellariiformes; family Procellariidae; genus Calonectris; species Calonectris borealis. Next base: position 29,274,333 of record NC_134314.1, on the reverse strand, counting down.
GCAAACCCGCTGCAGCGTGGGCTCCTCTCTCCATGGGGCCACAGGTCCTGCCAGAAGTGGGCTTCCCACAGAGTCACAGCCTCTTTCGGGCGCATCCACCTGCTCCGGCGTGAGGTTCTCCGTGGACTTCAGGTGGATATCTGCTCCACCGTTAACCTCCATGGGCTGCAGGGGCACAGCCTTGGCCTTCACCAGGGGCTGCAGGGGAATCTCTGCTCCGGCACCTGGAGCACCTCCTCCCCCTCCTTCTTCACTGACCTTGGTGTCTGCAGAGTTGTTTCTCTCACGTATTCTCACTCCTCTCTTCGGCTGCAATTGCTGTCACACTGCAACTCTTTCCCCTTCTTAACTACGTTATCCCAGAGACGCTACCACCATCGCTGATGGCTCAGCCTTGGCCAGCGGCGGGTCCGTCTTGGAGCCGGCTGGCATTGGCTCTATCGGACATGGGGGAAGCTTCTAGCAGCGTCTGACAGAAGCCAGCCCTGTAGCCCCTCCACTACCAAAACCTTGCCATGCAAACCCAAGGCATCATGAAATGAACAAATACAGACGGTGCTTTTTCCAGGTCATTCCTGATTTTGATATTTAATGCCATTTCATTTCCACTTTCTCCACATGTTTAGTTGATGGTCCAAACGTTTTGGATAGATGACTAATAACTATGGCAGAGAAGTTGCACAGGTTGTTTGACAAGCTGTTCTGGTGTGTTATTGGTATTACTAACAGCATAAAATTAGTGACTGCATTTTCCAAAGAGCAGACAACTTCTAAAACCCAAATAATTTAGTATTTCCATTAAGTTATTGAAAACAGAAATTTATTGTTTCGAAAAAGCAAATAATTCAGATTTTTAAAAATCCACTTAAAATGTAACAGCTGAATATTCAGAAGATATTAAAATAATTCATCAATAACGTGTCATTGTTTGTGAAAGGCACTTTTACAGAATATCATGTCAGCATTGTGAATGGTAGTGCTGCTACAACCTTGAGAAATAGGCCTGTCACTAATTTGGTAACTAAATATAATTACCAAATATAGTAATGAATTCTAAGTGTATTTTATAGGCTGTGGTAAAGAAAAGGTGATTAATTTTAAAAAATATGCATTATCCTAAGTCTGTGAAAGAAATTAGCTTTTGATATAAACCTCACATCCGATATCTGATACGTTCGTTTATTTTAAATCACGTATCACACTGGAATTCAGTGGGAGTGTTTGAAAAATCACTACAAATATGTCCTTTGTGCTCCTTATTGATAAGCATATTTAAGAATGACCTTCCATGTCTTTTTTGTTTGCAGGAGCTCTCTTGACACCATTAATGCTGCGCAGGGATGGTTAGGGACAGACGACTCGCGGACATGCTCTTGCGATCAGGTCTGAGTTCCTGAACAACGAGCCCTCAGAGGCCCTTCTACCTGCAGACACACACCCGTTCTGCCTCCCTGGTCTTCTCAAGGTGCTGGTGGGGGCGGGGTAGGGGTGTCCCAATCTATCCCTACCCCTTGTAGTGATGTCCCAATCCAACCCTACCCCTTAATCCGCTTGACATGGTCCAAGAGTTGATTCTCTTCAGCGACTCTAACAAGCATTAACGTATTCTCACTGCGGGGGGTGCGGTGGGTAGGGCGAGTAATCTAGAAATATACAACAAAATCCTATCCACTACCACTAATGAATAAAAATTAAGGAAGCTTTTTTTAAGTCATTTGCTCTAGACCTCCCTGTTCAGGCAAAATTATAATCTACTTCAGGAGCTCAAGTGCTGTGTCTGATTAGCTCTTTAAAATACCACTAAGTGGTGGGGCTTCATTTATTTCCCTTGATACATCAACCTATTGCCTGATGGCCCTCATGGAGAGGAAATATTGTCTGTTCTTCAACTTACGCACTTCTGGTTTCATATTAAAGAAAAAAATAGTTCTCTTTAATGCCATTCTCTTGGGTAGGAAGAAGGTCATGCTCTAATTTATGTTGCACTATATATTATAAGGTTTGAGCTATCCCAGGTATCTCAAATACGAATCTGAAGTTCTAAAAGAATAAAAGTAAATCTTAATTATATCATTTGTTCTTTTGTCTTAATGAAGATATAATGAGTCAGAGTCTAAAAAAAAAATTTTAGTGTTAATGATTGCCACTTGAAATTGTGAGTTTAAGGGCATACAAAATAAGGTGTTTTTTCACTTATTTCTTGATAGTGTACAGGCACTAATTCAAGTTGTGACCATAGATGAGCTACTAAATAATAACAAATACCTTATAATTATTTTTGCTGCCTCAGAACAGATACTGTGCTGAAAGTGAGATACAGAATTTAAAAAAAAAAAAATATTTCAATAAATGCAAAAATGCAGTCCGAAGGATAAATTTTAAATTTGTCTTAAATTTAGGAATGAAGCAAATAAAATCCTCAGAGATTATATAGTTGCTTCTTAAGAAAATAAAACCTGAGCTAAGCCAGCAACAGAACTTAAACATCAAAGATTAAATGAGTGTGAATATCAGATACAAAAAGTCTGTGAAATAATCAGTTTTATTTGCATCAGTGGAAATGTTAGCAAAATTATTACATTTTTTTTTTTCATTTACTTGCAGATAGTTGAGATACTTTTGGAGACTGAGCTATCAGAAAAAGGGAGATTTTGAATATTGAGAAAGCAAGTGATACTCAGAACTCATTGAAGGTTTGTGAACAAAGAGAGTTCAAAATAAGCTAAACTGTCAGAAAATGTATATGGTCCCTTACTAAAGCAAAATTTCATAAGAATGGAGTGCCAAAAATATTTACACCTGTATGCTATAATCACTTAGCATGCAGAGAACATAGAGAAAACTCAATTATAAAAGCCAGCGAGAGAATAAAAATTATGTCTACAATGAATTAAAAAAAAAACCTGAGTGCCACATTGTTCCTGGAACAACAATTTTTCTGTGCTTAGAAAAAAATGATTGAAATAAAAGAAATTATAAACAGAATAAAAAAACATTCTGATGCCCATAGTCGAAACAGCTATATATGGAGCCATATCATGTATGTATATGTATGATGTTCAGCTATAGACTGTGAAAAGTGGAATCAAACCTTGCTTCTTAGGTTCTTGGATCGTTTCAGTAAAGTACTGGAAGAAGAAGCTAAAATACTTTATTTATGCCTGCAAAAAGGCTTTTTGCATATACTGCTACTTTTGCATGTTATCTTAATTATCTATATTTGTTCAGTCTTCTCAGAAATAAAATCTTATTCTATTAGGCAAGGTTCTTATCTTTTATAAATAGCTCTTAGTATTAATAATTGCAGTGTTTAAAGCTTCTGTTTCCATTTCAAGCCTGATTTTGTCCTCTATTCACCAACAACTAATAAAGTATTTTCAGCTTTGAATAGGTGTGTGTGTTCAGAAGGAGGGGTTTTCTTTTTAGGACTCAGTTGAATTTATTCATATGAGATGCATCTAGCTATAAGACAGTAGATTTAATCGTGTATCAAAAAGTCTTTGCCTTTCTATGCTAGATCTTAAATACACAACAGTGCCTTCAAGAGATTTGATATGAGATTGACTGTATTTACCCATGCAAGCATCGTAGCAGGCTCTAAAAAATAATTTGATACCTTGGTCTGTTGAGGTGATAACGGAACTACCAGCTGAGAGTTTCCCAGCAAGTGTCCCTAGACCATCTGGCTTCGTCATCCCCTGAGGGAGGATATAAGCAGGGAAACACCCTTGTTCATTCATTTTCAGTAACCAAAGTTAAGACTATCTCAAAGCTGCTCTGAATTATGCCAGATCTATTAAAAACAAACGTAAGCTTCGGTAGGCATATAGCACCAGTAATTGCTCAGAAACTACTGAGAATGTGAGCCAGATGCAGTTGGTACATTTAGTTGCCTATACCTGATGTCTGTCCAGTCCACTGAAACATTGCAGTGGAAGGGATGTCTTAGTTGATCTACTCTAGGTCTTTACTACTGCAGTATAGTATATCTGTCATAAACCTGTGTTAAGTTTATCCTTTTATCCTTTTATCCTACTCATTTTCAAAACTTTAATTATGTTTTCATTTGCAATGTACTCCAACGCTTACTGAGCCCATCAAATGGGCTTCTAATTACATTTCTTTAATGTAAGTGTTCTGTTTATTATCTTCCTGGCATAGGGTACCATCCCCAGCTAGACAAATTTATCAAAAGTGCTTGTAAACACTCTGAAGAATTCATTTTCCAGGTTATTGTTTGTTGGTTTGGTTTTTTTTTTTTTCAAAATTCTGATGTAGAGTTTGGCCAAGAATTCTGGAGAAATAGTTAGAGAAAATCGCAGGAATGATCCAGATGTATTTAATCCAGCCTCAGTCCAGGGGCAGGGACTAGTCCTGCATTTCCACAGTTCATTGCTAAGGCTGCCAGAGAACTTGACTCTTTCCGTTGGAAACTCAGCTGGTTGGAACCCAGCCACCCACCCAGCCACTCTGAGCACCTCTGGATCCAGTCCAACTACAACAGCATGGTAATGGCCCTTGAGATGAAGCCTCTTGCTATCATGTACTCACATACCATGTATATAGCCACAGATTTCTCACATTTATCTCAAATCATAGTAGTCACTGCAAGCCTGAACCTGAATTTGTAAGGAATTTCATTTATAATGAATTCTTCAGTTACTTATGAAACTTATTTCTCTGCTTTTAATTCCAGTGCTTGAAATATTTTGTGGTAGTACTGTATTGTCATTGTGAGATGTTTCTCTAGAACACAACTTGCAGGTCATGTGGCTTTTTACTTAGAATTTATTAACAGAAATTACCCATATTATCTTTAACTAAAATTTCTAGCTAGCATTCAAGGTGAAATATGTGCACATCAAGAAACGCTGTTGTGGACGTAGTAAGTATATAAGTTACGGACATCACTTCATGTTTAAATTATTAAGGATTGTATAAGGATTGTATTTAGACCCCTGTCATTATAGACACTTATCTTACTCATATATATATTTTTGTCTAAGTTCCAGGGACAGATGAATGACTCAGACCACCAACTAAGCCAAATCAGAATCCTTGACAGTCAATGGGAACAGATAGTCATGATAAGAGTAGGTTTCTGCTTTATTCCCACATCTGCTTTTTTTTTTTAGGCAGAAATGGACCAAATAATGAAAGTCTAAAGGTAATATTAAACATCTGGAGAAATACTGAATGCTATGACTGATTTTGATTCCTGAGACTGAATAAAGTCTTTTCCTTTATACATGCAAGTAATACGGAAGAACAAAGAAAGTCATAGCAAATATATTGTGAGGCTTGCCATAATAAATTCCAATTTCTTTGAAAACATTGCATGTGATCAGTGAACCTGTTAATGTTGTCTAGGAAATTTATGCAGTCTCCCACCTAACAGACTGTATATCTCCTGCAGAATAATCAGGTTGAATGTAATTTAAAAACAAAGAACTGCTTTATTTTTCTAGATTGAAGAAGGGATATTATGCTTCTTATAAATCATAAAGAACTTGAACCCAAATTTGAGGGATAAATATGATACAGTGGTTTTGCTGGATGCTAGCATGTGTAACAAGGGGAACATATACAGTTTTAATTGCTTTGGACAGTTGAAGTTGTCAAACTATAAGGCTGCACACCACATAGTCAGCCTTGGGCACATCAGTACTCTAATTACAGAAAGTCTGGCTCTTCACCAATGTTTTAACACTTGATTTATTTCCCGTTCAAGTTGTTCAATAGAGCCAGAGTTAATTGGTTTTCCAAATGAGTGTTAAAAATATAAAGATCCGGCTTCATTAAGTGGAGGCTGTACTTATTATGCACCACTGAGTTGTAAATCCATGTAAAGGTTAGAAGGTGAGATTTCAGAGCCCTGTGTACAAAACCACAACTTGAATTGGTTTGTTTTGCTTACAAATTATAGTTAATAACTGATAATTGACCCTAGTTGCCTTTTCTTTTTTAAACAGGAAGTTAAGCTGCCTGGGGAAAAAAAAAATCAAGCTAAATATATTAAAAGTAGGCTAATCCATTTTATTTATTTCATGTGATGTTCACCATTTATCTAAAAGGATCACAGTATTTCTTTGCAATCGCAGTGTACTTTCTGTATTCATAAAAGGGAACAAGCATTTAACTGAGTCCTTTCCTTCTGTTTACAAGATTCCTCCCAAGCACCTTGCAAACCAGCAATGTATCACAAACAAATCATAATTTCCTGTTCTCATGACCTCCATGCTGTTGGAGTGCAGCAATCTGATGCTTCTAATAGCAAAACTGCAATTCAAGAAACAAAGAAAGTTGGCAGGTATTTTGAACATTTTTTAAATTCCTATCGAGGTAATAAAACAGGGTAGAAGGACTTACCTGGGTCTTTCTCAGGAGCAACTAAAGTTTATTTGCTCTTTTGTTATGTGTGGGTGTTTTTGTTCTGCTGGGTTTTTTTGGGGGGAAGGATTGCACTATGCCCTTGCATTACTTTTTTCCTTAAAATGTATTCAAACTTTCAGCAAGAAAAAGCATTTGATTTTTAAGACTCCACAGTCTGGATTGAATAAAAGCGGTGCAGAACACTCTGCAGCGTTTATGGGTAACTCCAGGAAAAAAGTCGTGCAGACAGTGCGTTTTTGTTTAGGAGCAAGGGAAGGGAAGACGTGGCGAGAACGGCCGCCGAGCCAGGGCTGGAGCTGATCTGCAGGATGGAGGAGGTAGTGAAGACACGGAGGCACAGAAGTGGCATGGTCTGTGGGGGTTCTCCTGATAACCCCATAAATGAGGAACTCAGAGGAGCAGTGGTGCAGCTGCACATGCTTGTGGGCTTCAGACAGTGGCTGTGGAGGGATAGAAAGGGTCTCCTGTGGAAGTGTATGACTGCAAGGGCGTGACGGGAAAAAAAAATTCATGAGTGGGAAAGTAATTTCTGAGGCAGACGTTTGTTTCTGGTAGGTGGTAATGGAAGACAGGACAGCAGGGAAGAGCAGAATGGGTCTCCATAAGGGGAGTCGAAAACTGAGCCAGAGACCCGTGGCCAAGGGAGGATAATGCTGATCATTAGGTGAAACTGGGTGAACTCAGGGGAAGAAAGGAGAGTAGGCGGAGGATGCGAGTTTCTCACCAGTGCAAAATAATGCTCATATGGACGTTTGGGTTTACCTAGCTGGAAGGTTGCCAAGAGCTGCTAAACTCATCAGCAGATGCGGTTACCTGGGAAGGCACCAAGACATCAGTGCAGTAGACATGGAGAACTTAAACAGCAAAATGAAGGAGATGGAGCTATTCTTGTATTTTTAAAACCTAATATTGTAGGGAGAGAAAAAGCCTGGCATGATATTTATAATGATTACAGTACAGTAGACTACACTTGGGTTTAGGGAGCAGGGAGGGCTGGCAGCTCGCTGGGGCTGAGGGCCAGCAGCGGCACATGCTCACCTGGAGTGGCCTTGGAGCCAGGGCCCATCCCACCACCCCGGTCAGGAGCAGGGAAGCCGGGGCACACTGGGGCAGTCCCGGCCCTTGGGCATCGGGCATCTCCCAGGCCAGGACATGGGCCCGCGGCGGGGCCCGGCTCGGCAGGGCCCATGGCCGGGCAGGGCAGGGCTGTGGGGAGCTGGAGACTGGCCCTGCTGTGGCATCGCAGGGGAGGCTGACGTGGAGTCCTGGGCTGTGGGAAGGTGGGGGGAGCCCCATGGGGCTGAAATGGCGTCCTGGGCCATGGGCAGGGTGAGAGGAGCCCTGGGGGGCTGAGCAGGGAGAGTCAGGGCTGGCAGTGCCCTCAGGGTTTTGTTTTCAGCAAAAAAAGAAAAATAAAGTAAGAATGTTGTATAGCATGGTATGTTACTGTGATGACTATCAAAAAATAAAGGACAGAAGGGAAAAATAAATCAATGTAAATAAAAAATCACTTCAGGTAAAGATTTTTGTGTTTAAAAGCTCTCAGATCTGCTGGAAATCTGCTTCAGATATGGACAGAGATATCTGAATGTCTTTAGGGAGAAATACCATGAAAAATTGTATCAGGCTTTAACCTCACACCTAGAGATCAGAGCTCAAACATTACTAAACAGTAGTTGAAACAAATAGGAAACTTTTTTTAATTAAAATATTTTAAAAGTGCAGGTATACTAAGATAAGTAGTATGAATTTCCTTAATTCATTTTCCTGAAATTTCCTTAAACATAGCCATAAAAAAAGAAAACCAAAATATCACCTTTTTTCTGTGGCATATAATTCACACCCAGGTTGTAGATTATTCATAGCCGATAATATTTGGGTTTAGTCTTCAAATTAGGAGCTACTGTGAGATGTAAACCTGTCTAAACTATGATGTGCCAAATGAACTCCATTCTGTTTTGTCAGAGAAATATTTAGAAACTGACACTTTCTCCAACCAACACTTGAACTTGACATTGAGTTTGCTGGAGATAATCAAAGGGCTTACCAAAATCCATTGGCTTAAATATCAATAAAACACTGGCTTTGGATCTTACTACTGATCAGGTTTATCCAAAGCAGAGCCAGATTTCAAAGGTCATCTTTGTATCAGACTACAACAAATATTTTAGGAAAGTTTTCAAGGTTTGGTAGCCATCAGAAATCTGTCTTTGCTAAATTCTCTTACATGGAAAAATGTTTTAGGGTAACCAAATTGCAGACTATATACTTGGTCAGCAGACTAATTGTGGTAGTATGTCTCATTAACAATGCTGAATGCTGTAATAGCTTTTCCTCAATTGCTGCTGCATTTAATAAGAAGCAGCACAACACAAGCCACATTACTGGCCTGACAATTTGTTCTATTGATTTATCATGCCTGTTTTACTGCTACCTACCCTAAAGGACGGCAAAACATTTGTCAGATATTTGTGGGTTTTGACTTCTTAGCTCCACAAATGTACCCCTATCTCTTTCAGGCATTGCCACATAATTTGGTGTTTAGTCTCACCTGGATTTTTCTTTTTTCTCTTTCCCAAATGCCAGCCACAGTCTTCACTTCAGTAAGGTAGATTGAAGAATCCATTGTCAAGTATCTGAAAAAAATGCTGATGAAATTAAAAAAATGCTAGTAATGTTATAAAGTATGCCTCTTCCATTTTATAAAACTTAGTTCTGCCAACATTTTACGTTATTACACTATTTGTTGTAATAGTCTAAATATTTCTCTTGCACTGTGTGTAAGACAGAAAAGACATTTAGAGAAAGCAATGCTAAACATTCATAGATGTTTCTTGGGACGTAACAAGGACTAGACAATACTTCCAAGCACTGAGTCATATGCAAGTGTCATAAATACCTAGCTGCAATAGCTCACATATAATAAATGTTCCTTGAGAAATTAATCAAGTGAAATGAAACAATACAGAAGTATTTCTACTAGAAGATGCTCATAAAAACCCTGGACAGGAAAATGAAGCCACAATTAAAATTTTACAAGGACTGAGTGCAAATCGTAATTAGAAATATCCACAAAAAACTGCCTTATAAATGCATGATGATTCATTTGCTGATGAAATCAATAGAAGGATTCCCTTGTGAGGTCTGCCTCTAGAAGCTTCTGCTTACATTATTGTTACCTGCCATTTTGGCAAAGAGTATCCAGAGAGGTAAGACAGTCTGTGATTCATTTAGCTGCAACAGCATCTTTGTACACATTTAAGATAAACTGAAAAAGAAAGTAAGTTGAATAGAGTCAAAGGACATGCTAAGTTGTACAGAACCCAGTCCTATCCCATAAGAGGATGTTTAGATGTCAATATCACACACTGGAGGGTGCCCATTTGACATAGAAATAGTAGGAAGAATTACATAGGATGTGGGGTGTTTGAGAAAATTTATGCTATTTCTCTATTAACTAATAGGAGCATAGATGAGTTTACAAAAAAAAAAAAACCACACAGGGGTAACCATTTCATTATATAAACTAGTTACCTTTGCTAATTAGAAGACTTTCTAAAGTTCAGAGCAGGTGTGGATCCTGGATTCTTGGCACTGTTTACTGGACTCATGCTCCTCACCAGAAAACGCAGCTTTCAAAGCAGTGAGAAAATCTGTTTTACCACTGTGCCAGTACTATACAGTATCTGAATCATCTCCTGGCTGTATTGGAAAGAGATCTGAGGCAGTTGCCACAGCTCTTACTTTCTCGGAAAATCTGACTTGGCAAACGAATTTAATATCAGGGAACTGAATAGGCATCTGGGTGAGTAGTAGCTTACAATTTCCTCTGAAAGTTCAGATGCCTTCCTTGCCTACGAAAATTAACTCAGTGCTTCTTTTTTCTTTTAGGTGCTCATAAGTTAAAAATATGGCAGAAACTAGTTCTGAAACTCTTAGAAAAGAAAATTGCAGTGATATCAAACCATCAAATCCATCAGAAAAATAACTTGTGGCATCTTGAAAATGAGATATCTGGAGGCATATTACCTGACAGACCTCCTCCCCATAACATTATTCTAGCAGGTTGTATTTCACACAGCAGAGCCCAAAGAGATGGGTCATAGCCACCTGAGGGGCTGGAGATGGATAACAGACATGGAAGATTGCCCTGATCGTGACTCAAACTCACTCATGCCAATGCCTTGGGCTTACATGCTAGAAATAGGAATAGACTGACTGCTGAAGTCTAAGTGTTGCCAAAACCTTTGTATTTGTAAGTCTTATATGCTTATAAGAAACAAAGAAAGAAATTTTAGAATAGATGTTGTATTTGAAAGAACATTGTAGCATGACTGTCATTGTGTAGATGTCAAAATCATCAAGCAGGTAAAAAGCAGTGATGGAATCAAAAGATTTGAAGAAGAATCAGACACAGTTTATCAGAAAAGTAATGACAAATTCCAAACTGTAATGCAAAAATGTTTGCCATGGATATACTTAACAATTGGCTTCTGTCTTTCTACAATCCAAATAAAGGAAAAATCACCCTACAACAAAAATTAACATTACCATTTCATCCTCCCTTCCCATACTTTGTTTAGTTATTGTGAATAAGCTTTTGCCTACAACATTCTTTAATGACTCTTGAAGAGTTATGGTAGGGTACCCTGGTGTAAGGACTTTGTTGCCATCTCTTCTGGTAAATCTCAAAAAAAGGTTAGCACTGCTGTTCATAACAAATTTCTTTTTTTTCCATCAGTCCCTGTCCTTATTTAATACTGAGTGACAGTCGTTTGAGGCAGTCTGTTCCACAGACTCATGTTTGTGCTCCTGACAATTGCTTTGTCTGTGTAGGATTACCTGTTCCCGATATACACAGATGTACTGCCAGTTTGTCATTAACTGGGAATGGGTTTTCATTCCTAAGTTCTAGAGAAAAGCTGCAAAGATACACAAAGAGCTATGAATGGCTGTTGCCGTATATGCAACAGCCCTAATTTCATCCACGTCTTCTGAATTTTGAAGCACAAGGCTGTGTATTTTCAAGCAGCCTTCCTCAATGTTCGAAATGGTATATAATAAACTTCTTAAATTTTATTTACATTTTATTCTAAATGTTCCTTACTATGCTGTCAAAATCTTTAAGGTCAGTCATCTGTAGCGGAACAATGTCCTGATTGTTGGTTTCCTGTCTTTGCTTATCATAGTCATAGAGTCTTTGCAATTATCACTATGTGGAAAATAGAATAAATCATATTTTTCCTTCAGAGCTAGCTGGGTAAACCAATACATCATTGGCGTATATTGCTTGCATATGCTTGCATACGCTAGTCAAGACAGGGGTATGAATTATTTTAACCAAGTACTTGACAAATTAGGATTCCAGCTTATTTTGAATATTGTAGCATTCCTGATCTGCCTTGATCCAACAAAGCAGTGATGTAGTCCGACAACTTCCTAACTGTAACAGCATCTAAATGTCAGTAGCTTCACCAAAAATTCATTTGCACTTTGAAGAAGTATTTACATCAGAATCTTCTCTCATGAGCCTTAAATTTGGCTGAGTCAAGTTGATGAGGAAATTAGCCTGTGCATCCAATTTGCCTAAATCAGTAAAGAAGGCACCACCATCAACTGCAATTGATTAAACTCCTTTGCTCCTTATCAGTCAACTATATAAATCAGAAACTGCTAAGTGCCTCTTTTCTACTAAGTATATCAACTGTGCTGAAGAGAAGATAGAAGATACTTCAGTCAGGTACATGGCTGAACATATGTTAGTTTGCGTTGTTTGCATTTTTAGTTCTCAAAGTCAAGGATCTTGAGTAAGTGATATCTGCAAGTTGTAAGAAATTCTGTAGAAACTGTGCTGATCATCAGTCTCCAACCATGTCTAAACTAGAAGGTTTGTTATATTCGACATTACTTCAAAGAAGCCATGTAATTCATTCTTTCATGAGTCAATACTCAGTACCTCTCTTTTAGGATTTTTGTATCATATATTTAAACAGAAAAGCATCATTATCATGCTAATAATGATGATATCATGTTGTCCAACTAAGGATTAGTGATGAGTAGCAGTGGCTCAATTTGATAAGAAAACAAGCTGTACATAAGGTAACAATGAGGGAGATAAATAAGTGTTTCTAATGTATATCTACTTTTACTTTGTTTATGTAAACAAAAAAAAAGTTTCTTTAGCTGTTCAGTACATGTTGGCACATCTATGTAGGTTCTGTGGTGGAAGTATATAAACAAATTTCAATCCTCTGTAGGCCTGTCGGTAAATGTGCACACAAAGTTTATTTGCTCATATAACCATGCAGTCATAGTCAAGGAAATAGTACAAAAGAAACTAAGATTCAGACTTGCCAGCCCTTTGCAATTTTTATGGTAGTTCACTAACCTCAAGTTTACAGATGTGGAGAATTGAGGTATTTGGACACTTTTAATTACTGCTAGAGGAAGATTATCAATTGATTGTTTTCTTCTCCAGTTTCTTCAGTATCTGGCACTACGTCCTTCTAATTGGCAGTGAAAGGAAGATATTCTCTGGACAAAAATTTTCTTGTCAACACGTGGCAGTCAGAGGTGCTTTTGTGGTTCTTACCTCCTTTTTCTAAATTTATTCTTCCTCCATAAATTGTAAATTATTGACTGTCAACAATGCATAATACAAAGTTCACAATTTATTTTTTGTATTTTTGAACAGCAGTCCTGTCACTACTACCTTCCACTTAACTTGGTTTTGTGCACTTAACTTGGTTGCACTTAACTTAGTTTTATGTATTTTAACATTAGGTGTTCTATTGTCTTCAGTATGTCTGCCTTTCTCCCTTAAACATAGTGTTGCAACCATGAACTTGACCTTAAAAAAAAACCAAAAAGCCCACACTTCGAAAATGATTCCTTCAGAACAACTATATATCATAAAATGAGTAAAATGTTCTAGTTATTGATCTAATATGCTGTTTGGAAAAAAGATATATTTCAGAGATTGAGGAGGTGACCAGACTATATTTTTTATTTCACCATTTTGCTCCCTCTTACATTTAACGAGCACGTATCTTAGTGGTCACATATTTGTAATAACTCCTTTGCTACCTTTTATATATCTCTATATTTATTAGTAAATGGTTCATGTCATAAAAGAAAGATTACACTTTTTCTTTGCTCAATAGTGTTTCTGAAACTGACTGCTGAGATGGAATTTCATTGTAATTAAACTGAGTCTAGGCAAAAAATCAGAACTAAAATACTACTGAGATATAGAAAATTCAAACTTACGAATTGTATATTCTAACAAAAGCTTCCTGCTTATGGCATTGCCCTTGTCTTTAGTATACTCTCTGGTTTGGGTTTTTTGTTTATTTCCTTTTTAAGCTTGTATGTGCTTAGTGGAAGTGAGAAGTTTGCTTGCTTTGTGATTTTTGTGACTATCACATGAAAATCGTTAAATGCTTAAGAAAAGCAAATATATACAAGCTAAAACTAATTGGTGGTTGAATGTCAGCTATTAAATCATTATTTTGTTTTTCAAGAAAAAAATAAGGAGAAAATTAGCGACTTGAGGCCAAAATCTCTTTGAATGGGCTGCCCTTTGAGCTGAGCACTCCCTCAATAGACATTATACCAAGTGAGAGCATTTTTTTGGAGACTGAATTGGAGTTTAATTCGTTCTTTGCATCCCTACTACAAGAAAGCTATTATCAGGAAAGATTCCTTTAATTACATCAAACAATCTATAGACTGTTTGACATTTATAGCTTTACACAAACTGCATTAGATATTTGAAGGTGCTGTATAATAAATGTAAATATCTGAGGGCACAGATATCTAAAGAAACAATATGTGTGTGTTATACACTACTTACAGAGCTGTATCTTGTGACATTCTTCCAACTTACCTGTGCATTCATTAATTCAGTTCCATGCAGACGGGCAATCAGTTCATGGAGCACAAAGATAAAATTTCTACAGAATCTAATGTCAAGTCCCACCTTCAAACCTGACTTCCCTCCCCTTCTAGCTGAATTCTCCTATCTTCAGTTCACAGTGCCTGTAGGTCAATTCTGTAAATCTACATGAGCTTTAGGACGAGAGGAAATGGCGTCAAGTTGTGCCAAGGGAGGTTTAGACTGGACATTAGGAGAAATTTCTTTACTGAAAGAGTGGTCAGGCCTTGGAACAGGCTGCCCAGGGAAGTGGTTGAGTCACCATCTCTGGAGGTATTTAAAAGACGTGTAGGTGAGGCGCTTAGGGACATGGTTTAGTGGGCATGGTGGTGTTGGGTTGACGGTTGGACTCAATGATCTGAGAGGTCTTTTCCAACCTTAATGATTCTATGATTCTCCACCCTCATGTGACCGAACCCAAGCTATTGATGGAAAATCCAGCTAGCTGCTGCTTAGCTGAGATCAGAATTTGCTGCCAAAGAGGGCAGCAATGACATTTCGGGTCAGGTTCCTGTTTTGTTTGAGCAACTTACCCTGTCTCTGAACACCTGTGAGTCGGGTACACCTGATCAAAGCTGAGAACTGTAGCCCAATAGCTAGTTTATAGCACACCGTAAGCATTGCCCATATACAGCTTGAATATTCAAAATAGAAAAAAAGTGGGACTTCAGTTAGGCCTCTGGGTAGGATGAAAGTTGAATCAGAATATAGACAAAAAAGCTTTCTCATCTCCTCTAAATGTACTTACATATGCCAGGTGTGGACCTTATTATTTAAGTTCTACCATGCAGTTTGATCAGGTCAATATAGTCAATGTCATGATAACAGCAGTACTGAGCATACGGCACGCAAACTGCACTGATGTACACTACACTGAACTCGCAGCGCGGCAGCCCTGCCGTGGTAACTTACTCTGCTTCCAGTTTTACTCTGTGATAAGTACAGCTGACGGAGGGAGACAACAGACACAGCAGCTCACAGAGCAGTTTGCACAGACGGGCAGCATGCACACGCTCAGCAGGGGTGGTGATGCACCACAGGGCACAGTCCCACCGGTGGCTGGTAGAGCTTTTCCTGATGCATCAGAGCCTTGGCTCGGTAGGAGTTCCCAAGGGAGGATGCAGCTCTGCAGGTGTCAGCTGCAGGGATGCCTGGGACCTCTTGCTGAGGCTGAGGCAGCAGGTGCTGGACTTCTCACTTGCAGAAGGTGTGCACTGGTGTCACCAATCTGTCACCAAGCAAAGGAGTTTAAGGAGGAGATCAGCAGACTGCACAACAGCAGTGATAATGAAAAGAACAAAAAGGAGATTAACTATGTGTTCTCCAAGACCCTGCAGATACGAGAACCTGAACCCCCAACTGTACCAAAGGAAGAGCAGACAGGGTCTGTGCTTTTTGCATTGGGAAATGGAGACTTCTGGTGATGGCAAAGGCTGGAAGCTTGTACCTGCTGGCAGCAGAGGAGGGCTCCTACCCCATCTGCAGCTCTGCTGCTACAGAATAGGCTCAGTACCCTGGTAGCAGAGGGGTGGCTGGGAGCTCTGTCCAATGAAGCACCCAAGCCAGATGAGCCTGAGCCACACATTAGTACCAGGAGGAAGCAGTGACTGAGTTCCCGCTACCAGGGATGAAGACCCCCTTTGCTGACCTGCTCGAGGCAGTCTAGGAGGGCATGTTGCTTGCTCAATCGAGGACATTGTGGAGAGACTACTGAGGCTTGTCTGACTATTAGACTATTACCCACCTTGTTTTTCTGTGGGCACCAGTGTTGCTGCCAGGAGAGATCTGGAGCATATCGAGGGTGTCTGCATGAGTCTGGGAGTAAGGGCCAATGGTACGGGGACCAAGTGATTTGCTCCTCAATATTGCCAGTGAGGGGGAAGGGCTTGAGAAGGATCGGGCAGATCCAGTGGGTCAACAACTGGCTGTGCAGCTGGTGCCAGCAGGGTTTCAGCTTTTACAACCGTGGGACCCTCTCTGAGGATTGAGGACTGCTAAGAAGATATAAAATCCACCTGACAATGTGGGGTGAAAGCATCTTTGACAACAGGCTGGCCAAGCAGGTGGGGAGAGATTTAAACTAAGAACAAACTAGGGAGGGAGAGGAAAACCATCATGTGAAGAAGTGGTGGAGCAGGTTGGCAAGGAAAGGGTGTAGAGTGGCGTGGACAGGAGAGACCTTGAAAACAACAGAACAAGGCAGAAAGACCCACACTCAGCTGTACGTGTAGGAATAAGGAAGTGCTGCATTATGGGGGAAATTCATTTTTTTCTGGGAAACCAGTACAACTGGGTGCCTCTCCAATGTGCTTGTACACTAGTGCATGCAGCATGGAGAACAAACAGGAGAAATTAAAGTACCATTAGAAGGCTACAAATATATTGATTACAGAGACATGATGGAATAGCTCACGCAGCTGGAGTGGTGCAGTGCATGGATACAGGCTCTTTAGGAAGCACTGGCTGGAATAGCGAGGAGGATTTGTTCATGTGGGAGCAGCAAGGATGCATGGAAGGGTGCTTTGGGACTAGTGGTGAGCCAGTTGAGAGGTTATGGGTTAGCAGGCAAACCCACAAGGGTAATATGATGGGTAGCTACAGACCACCTGATCAGAGAGAAGTGGAGGAGGCCTTCAGACAACTAAAGAAAGCCTCACATTCACAGGTTCAGGTCTTCATGGTGTCCTTGAATCACCTCAATATCTGCTGGAGTGGCAACAGCAGGGCACAAGCAATCAGGTTTCTAGAGTGCATTGGTGACAGCTTGCTGACACAAGCAATCAAGGAGCCAACAAGGGCAGGTGCTCTCATGAACCTGATACTTAAAAATAAGGATGAACTGGTCAGGGATGTGAAGGCTGGGGACAGCCTTGGCTGCAGTGGCCATGAGAGGGAGGAGTTCAGGATGCTGAAAGTAGGGAACAAGGCAAAGAGCAGGAGCATTCCCTAGACTCTCAGGAGAGCAAACATTGGCCTCTTGGGGAGCTGCTTGGATGTATCCAATGCCATCTAGTCCTGGAGAGAAGAGGAGTCCGAGAGGTTGATTTTTCAAGGATCACCTTCTCCAAGCTCAAGAATGGTCCATTTCAGCATGCAGGAAGCCAAGCAAAGGTGGCGGGAGGCTTGCATGGATGAATGAGGAGCTCCTGGTAAAGTTCAGACCTTAGGAAGCATACAAGCAGTGGATGCAGGGACAGATGACACAGGAGGAACACAGAGACGCTGTCTAAGCATGCAGGAATGGGGTTAGGAAAGCCAAAGTCCATCTGGAGTTGAATCTGGCAAGGGATATAAAGGTCAACAAGAATGACTTCTGGAGGTGTATCGGCAGCAAAAGGAAAACTTAAGAAAATGTGGGCACACTGCTGAATGGGGCACAGGATATGGTGACAAAGGACATGGAAAAGACCAAAGTACTTGTACCTTCTTCGCCTTGATCTTTATTTTTAATGTTTGCCTTCAGGAATCCCAGGCCCCTGAGACATGTGGGAAGCCTGGAGAAAGGAAGGCCTTACTTAGTGCAGGATAGGGAACGTTTTAAATAGGTTGGACGGATGCAGGTCTATGGGACCTGATGAGATGCACCTGTGTCTGCTGAGGGAGCTGGTGCTATCTGGTAAAGCCACTTTTTATAGTCCTTGAATCATGGCAATTGGGAGTGGTAACTGAGGAATGGAGAAAGAAAATGCCACTCCTATCTTCAGTTAAGGCCATGATGGAGAATCTGGGGAACTAGAGGCCTGTCATCCTCACCTCAATCCTGGGAATGTGATGGAGAAAATCCTGGAAATGTTTTCCTCACATCTTATGGACATGAAAGTTACTGGGAGTTGTCTACAGGGATTTGCAAAGGGGATATTGTGCCTGACCAACCTGATAGCTTATGATGAAATGACTAGCCCAGTGCACAAGGCAAGAACAGTGGATGTTGTTTATCTTGACTTTAATAAGGCTTTTGGCACTGTCTCTCATAAAAATCCTCATACACAAACTGATGAAGTACGGGCTAGATCAATCAATGGACAGTGAGGTGGATTGAAAACTGGCTGAACTGCTGAGCTGAAAGGGCTGTGATCAGTGGCATGAAGCCCAGCTGGAGGCTAGTTGCTAGCGGATACCCCAGGGGTAGATATGAGGACCAATACTGTTTAACATCTTCATTAATGACCTGAATGATGGGACAGAGAGCTCCCTCACCAAGCTTGCAGTTGATACAAAACTGGGAAGAGTGGTCCATGCACCAGAGAGTTGTGTTGCCACTCAGAGAGACCTCAACAACCTGGAGAAATGGGCTGACAGGAACCTGGTGAAGTTCGAGAGAGAAATGCCAAGTCCTAAAAATGAGGAGGAATAACCCCATGCACTAGGACAAGCCAACTGTTTGGAAGGAAGTTTACCAATAGCATACCAGTTTACCAATACCAATGGCATCCTGGGCTGCATTAGGAAGAGCATTGCCAGCAGGTCAAGGGAGGTGATTCTCTTTATTCAGCACCGGTGAGACACATCTGAAGTACTGTGTCCAGTCCAAGAGAAATGGACATACTGGAGTGAGTCCAGCAAAGGGCCGTGAAGGTGATTAAGGTGCTGGAGCATTGACATACATACGAGGAGAGGCTGAGTGAGCAGTAACTGTTCAGCCTGGAGGAAAGAAGACCCAGACAGATCTTATCAATGCTTATCAATACCTGATGAGGAGGAGTAAACAAGATGATACAAATTCTTTCCAGTGAGAGTTGCAAGTGGAAATACAGTGTCAGGAACAGCAAGGGCTGGCTGGAGCCAGGAATCGAGGCCAATGTCATGGCCAGCAGGGCAGGGGCCTTGCCACCCAGGACCCTGTCCCACAGTGTCCCATCAAGGCAGAGCCAGAGATGGTATCCAGGTTCAACCAAGACTCCAGATCATCAGACAAGTTTGTAGCAGAGGCAGATCTGAGGTCAAGCCAGGAAGTCATTCCACAGGTCACAGTCTGGTCTGATGAGGATGAACATGGTCAGACACAGCCCAGTGACTATCAAGCAGGTCCATGGTGACAATGCAGGCTGGGAAGCCAGTCAACCAGTTGGGGTGCAGATCAGCAGGGTCCATGGCCAGGCACAGGCACAGCTGTGGCTGAGCTGGAGACTGGCACTCCTATGGTGTCACTGGGACAGGCAATGAAGGCCAAGATGAAATGGGGCTCATGGGCCCATGGGCAGGGGGTGTGGACGGAGGCTCCAGGTGAGACTGGTCATGGCCAGTAAAGTCTGTAAGTGCACACTGACATACAGGCAATTCCACTTAAATATAAGACACTTCTTTCACTATGGAGGTGGTCAAACAGTGTAACAGCTTCCTCAGGTTGTGGAGTCTCCATCCTTGACAATATTCAAAACCAGACTGGTACTGAGAAAATTGCTGTAAGCATGGGGCAGTTGGAGTAGACAATCTCAAGATCCAACCTTCCAATGTCCAGATTTCTGTAATTTGATAGCTAGAAACAAACATGAGATTATATTTAGGGTGAGCATGTGGCCATAGGTAACTGCTATGGAATAGCTATCTTTCAAGTCACATTCTATCTTACCCATAGTAACTTATCATTTTCCCAAGCCCTCAATCCTTAAATGACTTTTTTTTGTTCCATAAATCTACAGCAGACATTCATGTCCAAGCACATTCTTTAATTTAAGCTATTTCATAAAATTTATTATTATTAAATGAGCATTAAAATGTGCAGTTAATCTAAAGAATTGCTATGTATGTACCTACATTCTGGAAGTTAGAAGTTTTCACTCCACAAATATTTTTCCCCAGATTCATATGCATGTACAAACGCTACACAGATAGATACACTTTACTTTACATCTCCTTTACATAATATATTGGTGCTGGAAGAATCTAAATTGGGTCACAAGAAATCTTGACTCTGCTATTGTGCTCCTGCTGACTCCATGGACCTCCTGTTGATATCAGTGTGAGTTCTGCATACTGAGGGAATGCAGAATATCTGAACTAAGATCAGTCACGTAGATCTAAGAGAATTTTCCCTGACTATACAGTATTGCATATTGTGGGTTGTTTTGTTTATACATTATAGATGACCTGTTTTGTGATAACTAAGCTTTCATCCTAAAGTTGAAACTCAGTACTTTTCGTATCTATATTTTTCTACTAAATTCAGATTTCCATTTGCTATTCCCTCAACAGTATTTGTGCAAGACATATTTGTCTCCTTTTTGGAAGGGAAAAAAAAAGCCAAGAGCTATATAAAAGCAGTTAGTTTTCTTTCTATAGGATACCTTCTGTGCTGATTTGATGCCCATTGCGAGCACCGATTTAGCAGTCATGCAGTATACTGGATGTGTTACAGTAATAAGAAATTTACTTAATCCTGCAAAACATACTTGCCACAATTTTGGTACAACTCCAGTCCAATTTGTGTTAGATTAAAGTTTTAACTCTCCCCATGCTCCTAAGGACCTAATTTTACCCCCTTTAGATACAAATTTTCTACTCTACCGAAGTTAATTAGTAGCCAGATACGCTTGAGAAATTTGACCCCAAAGCACGATCCTAATAAAACTAGTCTAAAGTATACCAAATGATACAGGAATGACTGGAATAACTGAAGATTTTAATATCTTTTTTTATATCTTCTCATCTTTCTAGGTAGCATTTGTTTAAATACACGGGTAAAATACAGGTGAAAGGCTGAGCTACAGTCAGCACCGTTGGCTAGAAAAATACAGGTTTTCTGTATGTGGAAAGTAGCATGAGGACAAGAAGGGCAAGATTACCATCATGATTGCTGTAATTTGTCCATGTTCATTGAGTGATCTATTTTTGCATTCAGTAAATTTAGCTTAGCTCCTTTTGCTGCAAGAAAGATATTTATCTTTAGCTCTTAGGACCCTCAGTCAAGAAGATGCAGTTTTCTTAATGCTGTTGTTGCAAACTCCTTGATTCTGCTGCCTTTGTATTGCTAATTTCCCTATAGTGTTTATCTGTTTTTGTTTTGACTCATCTACAGAATTGGAGAAAATATTGATTTTTTTTTTTTTTTGAGGAGAGCAACAATCTTTAGTTTTTATTTTATAAAGGAAAGAATAAGCAGTTGTTATAGACACAAAAGCTGACTTATCATCAATAGAAAGGATACTAATGGGCTGTTTTCCTGTCACTTAACTTTTGATGTAATTCTAGTGTCAGCACTTACAGTAGTGCTGTGCTTCTAAGAAGCCAAAAGGAGCAGAGAGAAGCCCTCGCTAGGTCAGCTAGAATCACAGACTCGGATAAAAGGACCTGTTTCCTGTGCACCACCATGTACTTTTACCTTTTCCTTAGGAATATACTAGCATGAATTTTGGCCATTTGAAATAAAGTTGAGCAGAACTTAATATGAGA
Source organism: Calonectris borealis (assembly GCF_964195595.1). Taxonomy (NCBI): domain Eukaryota; kingdom Metazoa; phylum Chordata; class Aves; order Procellariiformes; family Procellariidae; genus Calonectris; species Calonectris borealis. Next base: position 29,252,615 of record NC_134314.1, on the reverse strand, counting down.
CTATTGGACAATTAATGTCATTGAAATGGTGAGCTAGCCATAAACTGCAGATGTAGGTTGGCCAGGAAAAATAGCTTTGTACTCTTAGGGTTATATCTTTTCTAACCAAACAGCTGAAACCTTTTCTAAACTAAAATTTTTCTCTTAAATTCAAGACAAAATTTGATGTGTGACAGACTTCTAGATGCCATCCAGACTCCTTTCCAGATATTCTGCAAGTTCAGCTTTCCACACAGGGCTCTGTCTTCAATTCCCTTGAGTTTTGCTATGCAAAAACTGCACTGAACTTCACAAGATTAAGTCATATGGACTCTCTGCTAGTTAACCACAAATACCCAGTTTGAAAGTTTTATGGTTAGAATTTTGCTGCTAGATTCATTTTTTTCATGTTAAATGCTTTCTTATCTGCTTATCATATGTTAGCAGTGGCAGTCACTTATGGGTCCAGATAGACAAGCAAGCATTGTCCAAATGGAATCAGGCTATATTATGCACACAGAATTATTCCCATATTCCCTGCATTTTATATTAGAGAATATGTTTCTCACTCCTGAAAGAAGTTTATTTATAGTTAGTTCCTTCATTTGCTATCTTTACAACCTGCAGCCTCTGTGCATTTCATGAATTATGATCGTAAGTTACATTTATGCATTTAAATTTGATGTGTTTTGTACTCCTGTCTGAAGCTAAAGTTTGTGGGGTATGCCTTGGAGAGAGAAATACTGTGAGGCAGTTATAGCACAGTCAAATGACTTGAGGCAATGCTACATTTTGCTATGCTGCAGTTTTCCTTGGCTAGGATTGTCGGCTTCCTGGCTTCCATCGAGCCAACTCTAGGGGAAAATGCAGAACTGGAACTGAATCAGCAACCTGCCTGATTCCTGCCATGCCAGGGTAATGAGCATGCCTGTCAGGAGGAGATAGCGGGGCTGCTATCCCCCAGGAACAAGTTTTGCTATTGCATCTGAGATTTTACAGCTCCTTCACAGGTAATTTCCTCAACCTCAGCCACAAATACACCTTCAGTAAGAGTAAGGAACTAATCATGTTACCTTGGCTAGAGAAAAGATTTCTGTACTTAGAAATTCCTTGCAGTGCACAGAAACACCATTTTAGAACAAGGAAGAAACATGCATTGAAGCTTAATGTAAAATTGTCTCATTTTGTTATGCAAGATGATTTGACTTAATTAGATCTCAAGCTTTCTATCCGTGAGAACAAGAGGACTTCAAATTTGCATAAAATATGTAAGGTGCAGTTACAGAAACAAGACGAGGATGTTTTTGAGGCACTACATAAATATCTCGCAATTAGACATCCATGATATTCAAACATACACATGCACAGGTACCTTCCTTGTGCTTTAAGGCATTGTTGTGATCCATGCTGAACAGGAAGGATGGACATCGTGTGAAGATGCATAGCATAAGATAAGCTTAAAGAGCTTCTAAGTGTAACAATAAGTCTGGAAATTCAAAAATTAATGTTGAAATGTTGTTATCTGTCAACTTTTTGTATGACCAAAAGGTAAGTTGAAAGCAAGTCTCATTCTGCAGCACACTTCCTCATGGCAGTTATAAGGCATTTCCTCAGAGCAGCTGCATCCCAGAAAAATAATCAGATGCAGAAGTAGAAACAGGCATCCACCTGCTTATATGAAAGATGAGTCAAGTTGTGCAAATTTCGTTGAGGAGGTCAGAGAGAAAGAGACTGAACAGACCACAAAGCTCAGTGCTAAAGATGGATTGAAAACAATGTTATCCTCTTCCCCCCATGCACCCCTGGGGTTTTTGTTGAAACATGATAAATAAAACTTCTTTTAAAAATATACTTGGAATAACCTGGAGAACTATAGATCAGCAAACTGGACTTTTCTACTGGAAAACTGGTAGAAATTCTGAAGAACCAAACTGACAGATGAAGCTAACACATGAAGAAAAATCTTTGACACATGCTTACGCATGGGGTACTCAGGGAGAATCAATGCAGCCTGTCTAGAGGCTGTGTTTTAAAAAATATTAGAGTTCTTTGTATGAGGCTGTGAAAAAGTTAATGGGACGGTTAGTCCGCTGACATTTTTGAGAAGACTGTGATTATGTTCTTTAAAAAAAAAAAGCTCTTAATGGTATTAAGCCATTATGTTATATGAGGAATAGTTTTCTCATGGATTTAATTGTTGAATAAAAGATAACAAAGTGTGCACAAATCCCATATATGCCCATATATGGAATGGTGTAACTCAAAAGATTGAAAAGGAAACATTTTTTTCACACAGGAAGTAATTTTTGGAATCTGTGTCACAGGATGTTACAGGTGCAAAAACAAGTTTAAAATTATTTTTAAAAATTATTGCAAACATTCATGGAACGTAGGTCCACTACAATCGGCACTTGCAACCACTGATATAGGAAGTCCTTACATTACTGTTGGTTAAAAGTCAACAGACTGCTTCTCAGACTATGCCTGAGAGATCATCACTGCTTATTTATTCTAGATGGTACTTCTGTCTAGCAGTCTATACTGTTTATACTTTTTCTCCTTGCTACCTTTTGCAGTCAGAGACAGCATACTAGACTGGTTGGAGCTTTGGTGTGATCCATGACGTCTGATCTTATAGAGGGTGGACAGAGAGTTTTATGTCACACAATCATTAATTGGTATAACCACAGTCTTTATTTCCTAGTCGTTTTACTACATTACAATAAATTAGCGTCACAAAGATATGTTCAAGTAAGCACTTTCACTACATGCTTTGCCTGTGGGTGTGATGGTAAATGACAGCTAATATCAAAATGGAAATGGGAATACCGCATGGGACCTCTGTGCACCTTAGCAGCACCTTGGAAATTTGAAAAAATATTACCTATCTTTGGTGGTTATTATCTCTGCTGAAACCTAAGTACATGGTTTCCATACCACAAAACGTCATGGCTTAGATTGCTTTTGAAGATATTTTTTCTCAGGCAGACTGCTTTTTCAGAGTAGTTCTCGTGTTGTTTTTTAACATTTTATGGTAACGTTAAGCCTGACATCCACAGAAACACTTGAATGTCTAGCACCCCTTGTTTTCATAGTGATTAGTATTAATCACTAGTTTCAGTTAAAATCTAGCTCTGAGTCCTTTGGGGGGAGATGTAACCCTTGTTTTTCCTTAGTTTGTGTGTGAGATTTTGCTTTTCTCCCAGGTTTTCTTAACATCACTTTCACTATTTACCTGAATAAAAGGCTAGAAATTACTCTTGTGTTTTTTATTTTAAGTTTCCAGATCTTTTCATTTTTGTTTTATGATGATTTAAAGGTCTTTTCCAACCTAAATGCTTCTATGCTTTTATGATTCTACTTCAAAAACTTAAATCCTACAGATTTCTGCTTCCTCCAGACTCAGGTTGTTACCTTCATCTCTTCTCCTAAACTTTCTATCTTAAAATGGGAATCAGCATCTTAAGCTTTTGACAGCCTTGTTCACCACAGAAGATCTTAAATTAAATTTGCAATGTAAAAGACAAGTATCCTATTGTTGGTTGTAAACACAAACTCTACAGGATAGAATGTTTCCAAGATAAATGATTCTTAATAATAAGCACCTAGCACAAGAGGTTATAATTTAAGTTTTTAGAAAGCAACTATGTAACAAAAGAAATTGGATTTGATGTCCTATTAATCTGGAAAAGTAGTACTTTGAGGCTGATTTGGATCCAATGGCTGGAACAGTGCAGGGGAGACACCAACAGGAATTATACTTTATTTTTTTAACAGGGACACTGATCATCTATGACATAACTAACTGCTGGATTGATGTTTTTATTGGAACATGCCTTAAAGCAACTGCTTTTTAATTTGAATGTATGTTTCTGTTTATTCTAACTTTTATATTTAGAATCTAGCACCATTTTTTTCTTGCTCTATTTTATGTGATGGTGATGAAGATTATATACAAGAAATATCTTTCCAGCTCACCAATATTGATTAGCAAAATTATTATTTGTTGGTTTTATTTTTAAATAGCTCCCTAAGGTGCTTATGAATACAGACAAGAGTTCAAAGTCCTCTTTGAAGAAGAAAGGACATCATGATAACAGCAAAGTGTAAAGAAGAAGAAAATTTAGGATATTCTACAGCTTGAAGGTGATCCATCTCTCATGCGGATGACTGACTTACTTGAAGAGTCTTTGGTGACTGCAGTGCAGTCCATAAGAAGTGGTGGTTTCTTTCAGCTCTTCAGTCCTTCTTGTTTTCCTCTGCTGCTCCTTGCTTCTTTCTTCTCTTCTGCCCTGGCATGGATTGCCCATGGGCTGCAGTCCCTCAGCAGTTGCCCACATTATTGCCTACATTATTATAAATGTGTGATCAAAGAATGTTAAATGAAGGTCTGAAGGGCAGCCTACACCTTTTATGTGTTAGTGAAATCGGATGAGGAAATGTTTTGACCAAGCAAAATAATACTACATCTGTCAAGTTAGCTTAAAACTGTTCAAAGCCTAAAGAATAAGTTTGAAAATTCATCAAGTGTTATGAGATAAAGAAAAAGTCGTATGAGGGTAGACTGTAATGGACAAAGCCACACCCTTAAGCTCATCAAGATAGATATGTATTTCAGTGCAATTTTAAAACATCTTTTTGCAACAATAAGCTGCATGTTCTAAAGTGATATAAACCTCTTATTGTTGGCTGTGGACTTCTAATCTTGGATCTTAAAGTGTTTGAGTTGGTGAAGCGGTTTGTTTGAAAAGATTTTCATAAAAGGTTTATAAAACAGCCTTTCCAATAGCATCAATATCTAATCTGCTCTTAAAGCTGATGTGAGCAAGAAATGACCATACCATTTAGGAAGGTGGTGATATTATCCAAGTGATTCTGAGGTTTTTTTCATTGCTCTGACACAGATTTTCACTTTGATTTTGAGCATGTTAATTACATTAACACTTCTAAATCCTGTTTTCTGCATCTGTATAACAGGCATAGTGATACTTATATCACAGGTTTGCTTGAAAGTTGAATTCTTTAATAGATTAAACAGAATCAGTATAATTATTTATATTATTAACATGTTAGGTTTTGTTATAAATAATGGCAACTACAGTATAACACATTTTTTAATTTCTGAATTAATACCTACAGTTACATTTCCCAGATTTAAAAATGCAAAAAATTCCCACTTATTTGTTTTTCTGGTTTTGATGCCACTGAAGTCCATGAGAGTTTTTCCACTGTTTTAAGGAGGAACCACACTTAGCTCAGTGGATAACTTGTTGTTCACATGCTGTAACGTTATAAAAATATACAGACCAAAATGTCAATGATATTTCTACCACATGGACTGAACAATCCAGGAGACAGATTAGTCATGCAGAAAAATATTTTTTTTTCTACTTGTCATTTCTGAGATCAATGCTAGTTTCTATGAAAAGCAGAGCAGCTGATTCAGGAAACAGAAACATGCAGTGGTTTTTGCTTTTGCTTTCTCATTAAAAGGGAAAGCAAAAGCAAAATATGAAGTACCGCTTCTCTTTGTGTCAAATTAACATTCCAAAAGACAATTAGAAGACTATCTGTAAACAAACAAAGCTTTTACAGAGATATTATATACTCAAACACCAACATTTACATCTTAGATTCAAAGGCATTTTGAGGATGGAAATCAAGAACTTTAAAAGATTGCTGTTTCCAAAAGTTTTCTGTGCTAAAATACTGTGGTTAACATGCCAATTGCAATGATATAGAAACTTGATATAGCATGCTTGAATTTTGCTTAGTTATGAGTAAATAGGTATTAGTATCTATTTATGAAGTCCATTAGGGATAATTATGATTTACAGCCCTGAATCATCTTCCGCAGCTAGAAAACTAAGGAATAAAGAGGAGCTCTATCTTTCATATAAAATGCCAATGGAGGAGGACAGATAATTTTACCTCAGTGTTCTGTTTTTGCTCTAAGGATGTTAACATATTGTAAAATAACTAAATACAACTCAGAATAATTACTGGACCATGGATTGCAATCTAAAACTTCCTTCTCCAAGAGTATGTCCCAAAACCAAAGTTGGATATTCATGCTTTCTTTGGCAACCTCTCTTTCCTAAATTAATCTTTAAAATTGGAAAAAAATCAACTAGGTAAGACTACCAATATCACAGAACAGCTTAAAGCCTAGTTGTTGCAATAGCCATTCTCATTAGAAATGTAGCTTCAGGCTGAAATAAGTGTTGAACCAGATTTAGTACTTCACTGGAGTGTTGTGGTATTGTGCTCTTTTGGAAAGAAAGAAGCGGTATCAGCTGTAATTTGTGGGCAGACTGATCATGGGTGTATGTATTAGATATTCTTGGGGCATGCCAACTGGCTCAAAACTTTTCTGGATGATAAGTGGAGACCTTCTATTTAGTGGATACTAATTAGGCACTATAGTATACAGTTGTTGAGCTGTTCAGTTCTACCAAGATTGAAGCAGCTACAAGCCTGCCCAGAAGAAAAGTTTTAGGAAATCAAAAGCACCTCAAAATTTTAGGTGCTTCAAGACTTCAGACATGTTGGTAGTTGGCCTCAGTTTTGGAAGATCAGTGCTTGATTAAGATAGCTCCCAACTGAAAACACTAATGTAGCTGCACCCTTCATCTCATAATTCAGGTTCTGTTGGGCTGCCTGGGCACAAGTTGTAAGGCCATTTGAGGCACCTTACAGCCTTCAAGACATCCACAGAGGACCAACAATGTTACACAGGACCCAGGAGAGACCTCTGCCCTGCTGGACTAGAAGGCAAAAGCCAGGCAGGATATGTTAGGATGTCTAAAAGGACAGTAGATGACTATATGTGCAGCTGCTGAATTGAGCTCTCAATGTCTGCTTTATGGTCAGATGTGAGGCACCTAGTTTCCACACTGGCACCAAAATGAGTTAGTTTTAAACTAGACAGCTCCACTAAATTGTGCCTTTGACGCCCAGCAGGCACTGATGAGAAAGACCTCTTTCAAAGAAGAATATTGTATTGCTTATCCAAATGGACTTCAATTTAAACTTGTTCATGTGGATTTTTTTCTTAAACCTAAAGTCACTTTTATGTTGTCCATTACACTCAATTTCTGCACTCCAGATCTTGAAATACAAGAACCTCTTGAATCCTCAGACATTACAGATGGCAAAATGGTCAAGAAGAATGTTGCTTTTAATTTCTACAAGGAATGTTTTCAGTTCAGGGTGGCTGCTTTGATTTTCACTCCTGTGTTGACTGCAGATATATTCATCAATCTGCCTCAGAGTCAAAACTGAGATACAGCTTTCTTCCGTTGGCAAGGTGACTACAATTTCAAAGCTGAAGGCTTGATCACCAGTGATGCAACACTTTATTTGAATACTAATAATTTAGTATTATTTCAGTGATGCTTGTAATTAAGTGCTATAAAAGTCCTTCCTACATTTTATAATTCTGAGCCAGGTTCTAGGCTTCTCAGATGTTCGGGGTGATGCTCAGGAGTTTACCGATCACTCTTTACTGACATACCTCCAAACATTTTACCAAGAGAGTAAATACCACTAGGCTCAGTGACTTAGTTCCTATTTAATATTAATGCTAAATAGACAAGTCAATATTCAGTACACCTGATTGAAATCTATGTTCTTGGGTGGCTACTGGTATGTACAGAAATACGGAAATTGGGAAGAGCGCTTCATTTTTTACATTTTTAGAGGGATGTCTTGTGAGAAATGAACATCAGAGTTAAATCAGCTTCTTTGGCTTCTTAGAGGCATTAACAGAGTGAGATTTTGGTAGAGATGATGGCTTCGTTTAAAGACAATGAACTTCCAGCTGTTTTTTTGCTAATCTACTCCAGCCTTTTGCAAGTCCTTCTTGGACTCAGCATGATGGGAGTCAGAGATGTCAAATATTTTCATGAGCCTGACATGGATATTTCTTATGATAAAATTTGAATATAGAGAATCACTAGTGACAAAAAGAGTCAGCTTCCTTTAAATGTTGCAGTTGGCAAGTATATTTTTATGTATTTATTTCCTTTAGTGTTTTAGTATCTTCAGCGTTTAGTATTGAGTTTTACAAATTTATGCAACAGACAGCTTGTTAAACTGAAAAAAGTAGAAAGAGTTAATTAAAAAAAATTATTTTTTTATTTTAAGTAATGCTTTGATATTTTATGTAATCATGTATACATTTTTACACTAGACTAATTCCTAGTCTTGGGTAGGGAAAAAAAAACAAAACCCTCTGTCCCATGGATTTTCTGTTTCAAAACCCAGCTGGATACTGTAATGAAGCACTATATAAAGTGCTGACACTGCCTCTGTGAATCGTGATTTTTTTTTTTTTATATGGATTCCTGAGTCATTGACCATTACAATCACCACTAAATTGATGTCTTTATTTTCTCCAGTGCATTAACAGAACAAGGACATGCCAATGAGAAGATAATACTGCCATTGTGGAATAGTGGTCTACCAGCTGAATAGTTAGTGATTGAAACATTACCAGCATGAACCATCCCTTTTTAGAAAAGTTTGAGACCTTAAAGAATAGTGACAATATCTTCGATCTGTCATTAGAGCTTGTAAGATGAGAATAACCTTCTGCTCATTTTTTAAATATTCAAGCAGAGTCTGAGAGTTAGTTGGCCTCTTCTCTGAACTGATAGTGAAAAAATGTATCCATATGCTTCTCCTTTTCTACTTGAATAAAGGCTGACTTCTCTTCTTTGACTTCCTTATTTAGCTATGGTATCCTTCAGAACTTCCCAAACTGACATAGTGGCTTTTTGAACTTCCCGTCATGGTTTAACCCTAGCCAGCAACTAAACACCACACAGTCACTTGCTCACTCCCCCCACCTCCGGTGGGATGGGGGAGAGAATCGGGAGAGTAAAAGTAAGAAAACTCATGGGTTGAGATAAGAACAGTTTAATAATGGAAATAAAGTAAAATAGTAATAGTAAAAGAATATACAAAGCAAATGATGCACAATGCAATTGCACACCACCCACCGACCGATGCCCAGCCGGTCCCCAAGCAATGATCACTGGCCACCTCCCCCCACCCCGCTTATATACTGAGCATGATGTCGTAAGGTATGGAATATCCCCTTGGCCAGTTTGGGTCAGCTGTCCCGGCTATGCTCCCTCCCAGCTTCTTGCGCACCTGGCAGAGCATGGGAAGCTGAAAAGTCCTTGACTATGAAGCACTGCTCAGCAACAACTAAACCAGCAGTGCGTTATCAACCTCATTCTCATACTAAATCCAAAACACAGCACTATTCCAGCTACTAGGAAGAAAATTAACTGTATCCCAGCTGAAACCAGGACAGACCTGATATAAATTTCAAAGAATTCAATTTAAAAATTCCTTTTAACATCCTTGCCCTTTAAAAGAAGATCTGAGACACAGGTAGATTTTTATCTTATCCAGGACAAGGTATTATCACGACATAAACAAGATAAAAGTGAGTGTGTAAAGTGCTGAAACAATGTTTAAAAGGGCATAATGATTAACAAATAATGTCTTTTCATTCTGTTGCCCTACTTTCTCTTCCTGAAGTAGAATTGATAAACATATATTGCAATCTGTATTTCATATCATAAAAATATCTGTGTATAAAAATAATATAAAAAGAAATAAACAAACAAAAAAAGCTGAAAGTTGCCTCCATAAAAATAAACAAAAGTTAGAGTCTTTTATGGCATACAGGGAAATACAATAATTGAGGATACAGCCTGAGTGGTAGGTCATGATGGAAATCTTCTTTTTATAAAAATCTTGGGTTTTTTCTAGAAAGCTGGAGAGACAACAGAAATGTTTTGTGTAGGAATTGCTTTCATAAGTTTCTGCTCACATCTGTATGTTTGTATGTGTGGCAGGGCAGGGATGGGATGACACATAGTTCTCCCTAGAAGATTAATGCAAATTGACTTGGCATGCAAGTTGTAAAATTTAAACTGTTGAATTAAAATCACACAGAATAATTTTCAATGCCAAATATGGAGCTAAAAGCGTTCCGAGCTTAGTGAGAAATTTTAAGGAATAATAGCAAAATTTATTCATTCAAAAAACCAGCAACAACACAACATTTGAAGTACATCAGTCAAATGTTCCCTGCAATCTATATTATGCTTCCACTTCTATTGCCAGAGAATAATCTCTTCAAACATTTTTTGTTTTAGAAGGTAGTCAGCCTGTCACATTTGACACGACTTATCTAATGTAGTTGTTAAAAAGAGGAACTAGAAATTAATTCTCACCAGAGATTTAAGTTATAGTGAACAAAATTTTCTGCCTTCCATCCTTTTTAGCAAATCTCAAAACCGTGTACACTCATACAATGTAATTGAATGAAAGGGATGCAAATACTGCTGTCACCCAAGAGCAAGATAGGTGCCTGTGTATATATATGTATGTATGTATATGAATTTATATGTATGTATTCCTTAATGTATTAATATACAGTGTACAATTGAAGAACTTGTTTCTTACAAAAACTTAAGATTTCTACAGTGTAAAGCATTTTTAGAACTATATCGGGTGTTATGATTGCAGAGGTCAGCTAGAAACCTTGCTCTTGGTTTATAGGAGCTCATCAAAATCTAGAATGGCACCTTCTCCAAAACATTGGTGAATGTAAAGTAGAACAATGAAGTTGGTATGATTATACTTTCTATGAATCAGTGCATGTTAAAATGTTCCTATATTCAATGTCTTGTCAATTTTTGATCGGTAAATATACTAAAATAAATAGTTGAAAACAAGTGGAGATATGTTAGCAAAAATTAAATTGCAAGCTGAAGACATGGACTAAAAGAAATGTTCAGATTCTCCAAGTCCATTTTCAATTACAGTGTGGGACACCATCAGTAGACTGCACAGCAACTGGAGCAGTCATGGCCCAAGATGGTCTCTACAGCTTTGGGAATCCAGCCCTAGACACACTTGAGAAGGTTGTAGAACTCTGCTTTTGGTGTCTCTGTTGCAGTGTTTAGAGTAGAAGAGGTATTATTAAATGTGAACTATTAGTTCTATATGGTAAATGAAAATCAGTACTAGTATTAACTGGACTGATTGGCAGTCTATCAATATTTTTAATCATTTTTTGTTCTTCATTTGTTGACAGGCTGTGTCAGGAAAGGTCAGAATCACTATTCTGAGATAAATAGTCTCACAATGAACAGGGCTGTTGGCCTTTTTTACCTTTTCCTATGATTTTCTTTCTTTTTATTCCTTGGTGAGCATTAGAAGAATTAATATAGAGATACAACTTAGTGTTTTCAGTATGTCGATTTTACCTGATTCTGTATTTTTAATGCGCTTAACTCAGTATCAAATATCCAGTCCATTTTCTGAGTTTTCAACCATGAATGATATCCGGCAGGTAAAGACCAAAGCAAGACCAAAGCGATTACAGCTGCATGGTAGAAAGAGTGTAGCATTCAATACGGGAAGTTGTTCTTACTATTCCTCCTTCCTTCTCGTGTCTTGCTACAGTCTGGGATCAGGAAGCATCCCTGTCTGCAGCACAACAGTCAGGCTGCACCAGAGTCTAGGAATATGCCATACATAATAACAGGATTTTCGTTCTCTATTTAATATGGATTTTGTTACTGTGATCCATATCTGCATCACTTTGATCACCTTAAAAAAAAATCTGCAAATTCGATCTGGTGCACAGCACAAAGGCTTGCTGAGTAAGCTGAGTGTCTTGCTATGAAAGCCATATTCTGAGGTCTGTATGGACTTCCTGCGACTTTCTGGGTGGATTTTAATGCAATAAAATTCCATCAGACTTTAAGGATTTAATTCAGGCAGGTCATCTATCACCACCTGAGAGCCACTTGTGTTAGAAGGCTTTCACTTTAGGGGGCTAGTCGTGGTGTTTGACACTCTTGATCCAGTACAGTCAAAGATGACTGGACATCTTTTCCAGCACATCTGTTTGCTGGACCCAAGGAAAAGGAAGGGATTTGTGGAGGTAGGGATCTGTATAAGGTTTTTATGAAGATTTGGGGGTTCTGGCTTGTTGCTGTGCTATCTGCTGATCTGTATATCTCTGTGTCAGGGTTGCATTTGACTTTGAATCTTTATATTTGAATTATTTTTAAAAGAAAATGGAAGCATATAACACAGACATTGAAGAATACTGAGAATACTGAGTTGGGAGAATGTACCAGTGAGATGTATTTAGTCGTATGGGATAAAGTTAGCAGAGGTGTCTGACACAAAGATCTATTAGGCTGTCAGACAGTCTCCCAAGAGAAATGGTGGAATCCCTACTACTGGCAATATTTAGAATTTGATTAGAGAAAGCACTAGAAAATGTGCTGAAAGGAGCAATTGTATTTGACAGGAGCTCCTAATAGATGATCTGTTCTTTTCCATCCCTAATTTCTCTAATTGCATGCTCGAACTTGAGGGAATAAAAATTTAAAGACTACCTCTAAGTATCTCAAGAAGTATTAACCACTTTTTACTGTTTTGCTTGTTATTATATTCACAAGTGAGAAGTCCCATCACATTCTACATGTTTGCTTTTAATTATACCTGGCCTTTTTGCAATAATTCCTGTACAAGATTGTGCTAGTTAAGTTCATGCTTCTTATATATCTTTTAAAACCAAGAAGAAAATTCTGCATTACCTCTAATCCTTGTATTTTATACATCATGCTAAACTGTATTTCCTAGTCTGACAATATCTGTTAGAAAGTGAAATATTACAGTTAAAAAGATGCTGTGAGTAGGCACTTTCCTTTTTATTCCTGTACAGTACACAGGACCAAGAAGAATTTCCAGGAACATTTTCATTCAAACGTGATTAGCAGCAGTGCAAACATTGCTGCATTCACTATAAGCAGCACTTGTATAATAAGTTTAATCTTTGTCATAAGTAGAAAAATATGAGTTCACCTCTTCTGCAACTGATATGAACTTAATATTTAGTTTCCGTAGTACCAGATTAATTTTCATAACTTTTAAAATCTACCTGTATTTTTCACAGTAAGTTTCATTATGTCAACTGTTCAAAATTTAAGTTTGAATGAAAAAAACGTTTGAGCAATTCAAATATATAAATTGATGAGACACACTATTGAGGTTGCAACTTCAAAAATTAAATCAAAAGTATCATGGAATTGGTGAAATACTATTTAGCTGTATGGCTTAAAAGAATGCCAGATAAGAATTACCATTGGTATGTCTTCTAAATACTGTTTTATGGTCTTTTATAAGGTGAGAAAAATATATATAAAAGTTAAAATGTTTATGTAAATAATAAAAAAATTATGCAAAATGCATAAATTACATAAACAAGACAATTTAAAATTCATTGTCCAAATTTATTTTCAGAAATATTTTTCTATAAAATTAGGTTCTAGGAAATTTGTGATGAACTGTCTTTGTAACAATCTAGGACATTTGGAATTTGATTCAGCAAGAGATGTAATTTATGAGAAAGTTGTGGGTTGTCTGGCAAAGATTAGGATATAAAGATTCCAACATTAAGAATGCCTGAACTCTCATCCTAACCTGCTTCAGGATTAATAAATAAATAAATCTTTATTTGCCCTGTGTTTTGAGCACTTCAGACAATTTTGTCTCTAATTCCACTGTGAAGTTTTGTTACTGTTATGTATTTCTAATTCATGGAATTCTTAATGGTTAAATGTATTTAAATAAAGGATAAAAATGGATCAAAAATAATGGGATTGCACATAGAATTAACCTATGTATTTTCTTTTCTTTTCTTGACATAGAAAATACAAGGCTATTTTTGTGGAGCTTTTTTGTTTTAATGCTGTAGTAAAATTGGACAGATCTCCTAGCTGTTAATCATGATGACTCCCACAGTCTTTTCCTGAGGGAATTCTGTAAATTCAGAGACACAGGCAGTTTATAGAATTTGAGGATGTATTTACTAGAGCACATTATCTTGCACTTGGCCAAGTTGTATTTAATCTGCCTACTTCGAGCATTCATAACACATCAGAGTAAAATTTGATTTAAAATTAAATGCAATTCAAGGTCCTGTAAAGCACCTATCAAAGCATTTCTGCTCTTTGCTAGTACCTCAGCATTTACTTGCACATTTACAAGCTCTGAGATGGACAATCCTGTGGTCCAGTTTTCAAGGGTTCGAAAATAGAAAGGGGAATTATACTGAAATTATGATTATACTGAAATTTCAATTATATTTCCATGACTATGTGAAAAATGTTCACATCTATATGTTTTACCATTCAGTTATAAAGGTGTTTCCCGTTGCTGGTATGTAAAGAATAAGACTGATTTCATTAAGAGGTTGAATGTGTTGAGATTACTTCATTGCCTCTGGCAAGCACATCTACTCTGGGTTGTCTCAGCACTGTAGACTCTAGTTCATATATTGCATTTATGAAGTCCATAACATAAAGCTCTGATTTTTCAACTGATTAGTATTCCCATTTTAATTTCCGCATTATTTTTATTATTATTACTACAATTTATCATTTTGATGGATATAGTGCCACTCTACTTGTCTTTGAGTTCATCTTCAAAACGCGGGGTAGATCTCACTAGTGCAGGGGATATGTATGATCTTCAACAAACTGATAATATCTAGTTTCTCTTTTTTCTGACCCTGGAGGTATAGCTGAAGAATCCAAGGCCAGCTATTGATAGCAGGCATACGTACTTACAGAATAATTTAGTCAGAATTTCAGTTTCTAAGCATAAATTACAATTCTGGGAATCCTTGCTCAGCAACAGACTAACTTCTCAGGTACTTCAGTGAGATTCATGTGCTCTAACTGCAGGTTTTCAACACTGAATAATCCAAATCTAAAGTAATTACAGTTTTTACCCCTCTTTGTAGTCTGTAGAGAGAAATTGCCATTTGTCTAAATCGCATAAAATTAATATACTGAGATGAGTTCCTCTACATCTACTCAGAGCTGCCCCCACCTTAGAATGACCTGGGGACTGAGCACCAAACTCATGGGTGTGACTGTGATGGAGGGCAAGTCCTCCCCCCTACAGCACTCTAGAGGGGCTCAATGAGCTCAGCACTCACAAATGGTTGTACACGCACAATGACAGCACTGTCTGACGCTTTTTTAAAAGGAACAAGTAGAGAAGGAGGTGACAGTAGTGCAGGTCCAAGCATAATAGCTGTGATCTTCTTTTAACTTTGGTTAAAACTGCCATTTCTCTGTGGCATGATTTAATCACCTTAAATGTTCTTTGCAGGGAAAAGAATTTGATTCATTAAGCCAAACAGGCAGTATGACTAGCCAAGGGCGTGAGTCGTACATCTGGAAGGAGAAGGCTTACCAGATGTATTTCTCTATTTTCTCTCCAGTGTTTCATATACAGTAAAAGGAGTGGGATTTAAGTCTTCCCATAGGTGTTAGCATTTCCTGAGATGGCCACCCATCCTCATGCATCATTCACAGCCTTCTGATTGCATTCGGGGTCTCAGGCCGCTTCAAAATTAAGCTTAGCAGCACTGATTTTTACAAGCTCAGCTTTCTCTGAGCAATAAATCCCTTCAAATGATGAACTAACTTACATACCTAAAGGTTAGTTATCTAAATCTAACACATCCGTCCTGGGCTCCCTTTATAGCCATTGAAAAGAAAGTTCTCATTTAGAGAGCAATTTAACTTGTCCTCAAATAGGTGTCAAAAGTATGTGGGATGAATTACCCTCTAAAAATGTTTTATTTCTACCCTGTGATTTTTATAGGAATCTACCGCTAGGTTAGTGGTAGACAACTAGCTTTAGCCTTCTAAGCTGAGGTGATACAGATGCGTGAGAAAATATGGATGTGGCCAAGTCACAACAGTAAAGAGAGTGAGACAGCATTTTTAGATTTATAGAAGCAAGGAGAAGAAAATGGTGGAAACTATGCAAAGGCCCCTTTACTGGGAAACAACTGGTTTTACTTAGAATTACAATTAGAGGTTGATTTTTATACCTTCACCTTCTCTGAGGTGCAGTACTAATTTTTGTATACTGCTGGGTGCAGCTCATGAGAAGGGCTACCCTGGTTCTCTGGCTGCAGACATTTTTCTTGTTCACATGTTTGCCAAGTAAAGTACAGAGTTGCATAACTCACTTTACTTTGACTTGTTTGCATTTTGCTTTTTTTTAAAAAAAAGTCTAGATATTTTGCAGTTTGCTACTTTAGAAGGAGTTGGGCTATCTTCTATAAAAAACTAATTAGTTTTGACTTCCTTACAATGTATTTTATCATGTATTACCAGGACGTACATAAAATATTGTGAGTAGGGCAGTTTTCATTAGAAGTATTAGAATTATTTTCCTCCTTGGTTTCCCAGCGCTGAAACCTACCATTTTTCAGAGCATGCTGTGAAATATAAATAGTCTTATTTTCTAAGACTATTCAGAGAAGAGGTGATTTAAACTTGGTGCATTTGAGTGTGGACTGTTATTGTTTGAAATAGGGGTTTAACATTAAATAGGAAATTCATATTTAAAGAGACCGGATTGTGTTAGATTATGATACCCTTGTTACTGATTATATTTATTATTTTGTTTGTATTTCTAATATTTGTTTCAGCATCTGAAACTTGGAGAGGATTTGAGTAAATCTAAATAAATAAAATAAATCTTTTTCAATGATATCTTGGGTGTTGAATCAAATTGATACTTAACTTTTTCTCAGGTAGTAGAATATAAGCCTTTTTTCCAATTATGTCCCTGTTTTATTAAGAAATATCTGAGATAAAGATACCCTGGCATAAAACCCGAGACTAGAAATTGCTTGACTTTGAATATTTCTAATAGTTCCCCCGTTTCATATTTTTCACTTCATTCCAGTAAGCTTTTTCTTCTGAATGGTGGTGGCAGCTACCATGGGGAAAAAGACTCCTCACAGAGGAGAAGAGTCTTCCCAGGCAACCAGCCTCAGTCCCTTGGTCCGCCTTGAGAATCAAACCTCACCTTGAGAATCAAACCTCATCAGTAACTTTTTGGAGTTCAAAGGAACCTGTTTCCCTCGTGTCCTGCTTACCTGCGCCCTCATTAACCTCTTCAAAGAACTCCGAAGATTTAGGGAAGCGCTTTCTTCCCCTTCATTGAAACCGGGTGGCTTGACCCTATCAACTTTTCATGCAAGTTTTCTAATATTCTGATGAGCATGGAGATGGATTGTCCAGTAGTGGACATTGATCAGATCAGGCCCAAAGTCACTTTATCTGAGATGCTTCTGCTTGAAAAGCACAGACCTCAATTACAAGGCGTTGGAACTTACATACAGGATGGAAGGTCTAAGTGTTATACACATATATGTGAAGGTTTCTGGTGAAGTAATGAAGTCGTAGAAATTATAGAAGAAAAAATGCCATATTCAAAACACTGACAGCATGAGTAATCAATCCTTTTGCCTTCAGTGAGGTGAGGATACAGCACTAGTAACTTAGATTCTCTAAGAGGACAGCTCTGTTCCCATCAGCATACGTATACAGAACATTTATCAATTTAGTATGATTTGTTTGTTTGTTTGTTTTTAATACAAGGACTAATAGACCTAGAGAGTGCATGAAGGAGTCTGACTCTATTGCTGAGTAAAAGATTGCACTGCATTTGGAGAGGGCAGATCCTGGGATCTGGTCTCTGGATTTATACAGAACTGCTCTTGGGAGCACCATCTTCGTCACACACAGAGCACAGAATATGTGAATTTGAATGTCCTCAAACTCATAGTTTTTTGATCTTAACAGGGTCTGCACGGGAGCTGGGTGTTTCATCTCAAAATGTGCATGCAAGAAATACTTTCAAACATTAAAGTTGTAGGTTCTGGGCAGCTGAAGGTTAAAGAGAAGAAAAATGCTCAGTGAGTTTGAGGCACTTCAAGGACATGAAAGGAACTATTTTGGATCTCAGTTCTAGATGCCTAAAGGCTTCTTTGGGACGAGGGTGTCTGGGTACGATACACTGTATTAAACTTTGAAAAAATGCTAGTATGTACCTTACATAAATAGTTCACATGTAGGATTAGAAGATAATTCTCATACAGATTGACACAAATAAGAGAACATTATCCAGAAAATACTTTTTCTTTATTAAAGATACATAGTGCTTTTTTACTCTGTCTCTGTTTTCCAACCATTCCACTTGAACCATTTGCGCTGTATTGACCTGCTCTGAGCCTTTAGGGAGGCTGTTAAAACCTGTAACGTGAACCCACAGAAGTGTCAAATATTAACAAGTGTTCTCTGCCCTGCTGGTGCTGAATGTTGGTCCACCTCAGGCGTCAAGATACTGAGAGAGCTAATTTGTAATTTTTGCCTTTCCTGTTCTCTCATATGGTGGGTAAGCATGCTGAAATGTCTTTCCTCTAGCTATTCAACTTTATATAGGAACTTGCATCACACTCATCTTCACAGTAGCAGGATCCCACCCAGTAACATACTAATCGATGTGACTAACATCTGTCTTCTGTGGTTCATCGTTTCTCTCATCCTGTCCCCAGAAGCAAGATTCTGTATTTAGCTATATAATGTTAAATATATCACTGTAGTCTGCAGGGATATGTGTTTAACTGCACTTTTTGCTACGAGTTTATACTAATGAAGGCAAGTCAAACTGGTGCACTTCCACCTGAAATGGAAGATGACAAGGTTTGTGTGGACTTCAGATTCTGGGAGAGGCCATTCCCCAGTTTCAAAACGGGACTCCCCCTCCTACCCAGAAAAGCTTTCCCTTACTGCAAGCTGACGTGGGTGTCTGAGAAGTGGAGTCACCATCTGAAGTCCTGTCCTTCCCTCAGGCCATGCAGCACCCCAGAGGTGAAGTCTCCCACCTGGAATCCACACTCACCCTTACTGCTGGGTAGGAGAACAGAAGGACAGACAAATTTAATATGCTTGACCTAAGGAGACATAACGGAATGCTTCCTCCTTTGGATGTTTTCTTTAAATCAGGAGTACCAGTACCAGTGAAGTCTAGTTCAATACTATTATGGAGTTTAATTAGCAGAAACAATGAAGTACCAAACTAACACTGTACTGAACGTCCTTGACTAGCAGGCTACTTAGCAACAACTGAAAACATCAGTGTGTTATCCACATTCTTCTCATACTAAATCCAAAACACAGCACTAGGAATAAATTTAACTCTATCCCAGCCAAAACCAGGACAATAGTGTAGCAGAGTGGTTGTTTATTGGACTGCTGTTATTTTGGAGCTGCCCCATGCTGTCCCTTCTACCCCAACCTAACTAAACTTTGCATAGCTTGGGGGAAAAAAAAAATGCCTTCTGCTGTAATTAATATTGAGTCAAAGATTTTTAAGCCCCTTATTTCCTTTAGCACTTTCCATAACAGGAAAATTTTCTTGTGACTACAAAATGTTTGGTTTCTATTTAACTAAAAATATTGGCTCCCAAAACTCATAGAGAAAAAAAAAATGTGTATCCATACAGCATTTCTTGCCTACTCTGTTGTCCTGTCATATGAAAAAAAGCATATCAAAAGTCATCCCCTGGAATATCTCTTTATTTATTTGTTGTCTGGTTCCTGAGCACTCTCTGGTTCAGAGGCAGCTACAATAGATCATTGTCCTGGTTTTGGCTGGGATGGAGTTGATTTTCTTCCTATTAACTGGTATAGTGCTGTGTTTTGGATGTAGTGTGAGAATAATGTTGATGACACGCTGATGTTTTGGTTGTTGCTAGGTATTGTTTACGCTAGTCAAGGACTTTTCATCTTCCCATGCCCTGCCAGATGTGCAGGGGGCTGGGAGGGAGTGTGGCCAGGGCGGCTGACCCAGCTGGCCAATGGGCTATTCCATACCATATGACGTCATGCTCAGCATAGAAGGCTGGGTGAAGAAGAAGGAGGGGGGGCGTTTGGAGTGATGGCGTTTGTCTTCCCAAGTAACCGTTACGCGTGATGAAGCCCTGCTTTCCTGGCGATGGCTGAACACCTGCCTGCCGATGGGAAGTGGTGAATGAATTCCTTGTTTTGCTTTGCTTGCGTGCACGGCTTTTGCTTTCCCTATTAAACTGTCTTTATCTCAACCCACGAGTTTTTCTCACTCTTACCCTTCCGATTCTCTCCCCGTCCCGCTGGGGGTGGGGGGAGTGAGTGAGCGGCTGCGTGGTATTTGGCTGCTGCCAGGTTAAACCACGACAATCATAATTGCCCCTGGTTCCCGCAGTAGAACATTCAGGCATTAGATGAGCTGAACAACCTTCTGAAGTTAATTGTGTCTCTCTAGCTTAGGCAGACTGAACGTTCGTCTGAGCCCTTCAGTTCAGACCCTTAAGTTAGGTAGGAAGAACCTGTATTGAAGTGTTCATTAACTTGTCACAGAAAAGCATGCCTTTAAAAAGAGTGGGATGCTCAGTGAAGGAAGAGGTTATTTATAAACCCATTACTTCCTTCACAAACATACACAAATGTCGTGTCCATAGGTTGTTTGGTTTTGGATTTTTTTAAAATAGACTGAATATTATGATCTTATCACAATAACATTCTTAATAATGTTGTACAGTCAATATATTTTTCCTGCCATTTGTTCATTTCACCTATAGGTATTTGTGGAACCATTTGTATAACAAATCGCTGGGAAGTGATTGTTTTCATTAACATTCATCAGTATTCTACGTAGATCCCACTGAAGCACTGTGGTTTGGACATTACACCACAGTTTATCAATGAATAAGCTGAGTTCTTAAATGAGTAACTGATTTCCTTACCCTTGCAATGTACAGGTTGTTCTTCACGATTCCCAATTCTATCAGTAGGCTGCGTGTTTTACATAATACTGGGCAAACATAGCACATGTATGTGGATGCAAGTTACTTTTACAGCTTGATAATATGCTTTGATTTATCACTCTTATAAGCTGTGGTGTTCTATTTTTCCCTTAGGGATACGATGATGGATATGGGGGTGAATATGATGATCCAAGCTATGAGGCATATGATAACAGTTATGCCACCCAAACACAAAGGTGAGCATTTGTACTTTTACATTATTTTTTCAAAAAACACTTTTTTTCTTTTAGCTTTTCATGTAAATTTCCTGGTTTATTTTCCACACTAAATTCTACGAAGTCTCGCAGTATTTTAAAAAGTTGTCAAAAAGTGATAATGACAGAGTTTATATACAGAATTATTCAGATGAAGCAAAAATGCAAGCAGCTATACTTTTAAAATTGGTGCAAATTAAGTGGTTTTTTTTAAAAAAAGCAAGTGATTACATCATTTTCCTATCTGATGTCATTCTGAACTAGTTTGTGCAATTTTTTTCCTTTACTAGTGCTAAGTTGTCAAGGGCATGTCATATTTATGGCTTTCACAATGTTTTGGGCAAAACCAGAAGGAAATAAAAAAAAAAAAATTATGATGGTAAATACCTGCCACTGGTTGGCATCTACCATCTGGGTAAACTATAGAAGGGAATTGCATGCCTGAAGTAAGGCTGGAACTATCTGTTTTCAGACAGTTACTTTCTCAGCAACTCTCAGAATTGATAAAAGCAACCAAGTTTGGAAATTTATTTTATGTCCTTACTGAGTGTGATAATGGGGAAAATTACAATCACATCTTTTATGATTTGTGTCACTAAAATGAGGCAACAAAAATGATCGCTTTTTATGTGCTTATACACCACACGCACTTATATATTAATTTGACAGTTGGTCCGTGTTTATTAAATATGGAATGACATCTTTTTCACAGTTAAGCTGAAGGATAAAAGGGTGCTTCAGCCAATTCTTCAGCAAATGCTCTTATGGGTTGCCAAGGAGTACATGTAAGATTGTGGAAAGGCAAATGAAATATTAACAAGAAAAGACACAGATTTTAACTGAGTTAGTGTGATTCTCACTGGGCAAGAAAGTGATGTATACATACAGAGTTCTGCACTCCAAAGACCAGAGGACCTTAAACTTGGTTTTTGTTTAACCATCTTTTTTGTTGAATGCTTTGCTGATGAAAATGCCTGTCAGATTTACACTCAGCTCCAGAACTGCTGTAGTGAGTGGCACTTGAGCTGATAAAAAATACTTTGTAAGTATTTTTATAACCAGTGAAGTATATTTAAAAGGATTTGTCACACTTAAATGTGAACTCCATCAAGTATACTTTAACAACACTTTTAAGTAATTATACATTACTAGCTGCACCCATCATGTCATTGTGTAGGTAGATATTCTTGTTGTCAAATGTACTCCAACTTTTTTGAAAAGAATTCAGCCCGTCTTTTGCTACAATAGTGAATTGTCACAGGAGATATTGCCTCCGGTGTAAAAATAATAATTAGTTGGAAATCTCTCTGGTATGACATTGCTTTATATCATCTGAATTAACCTGTAATCTCTTTGCCAGTTGATGTCCCAGGCAACTAAATGACAAATGTAAGTTTATGAGGAGTGTATTATAATCCAGCTAGAACTGAGAGTGATAATTTGACTCAAGAAAGAAAACTTATAACGAGCCACATAATTTTCTCAATTAAACAGCTATTAACTTTAGTCATCAGATATGTTTTCTACTGATGTGAGCTACACCCAGGATACCTAATTAAAATCTGCAACTAAAACATTTCCTTTTGTAATATATGGCAGGACATGCAGTCATACTTACCCATGTTGAGTGGCGCTGAATGCCGCAAGTGGTCTATTGATTTCAAAGAGTGCACTTTCGGAACAACACATTCCTCATTTCAAAGATTTAAAGAATAAATGGACCACTAGATATGCAATTTGGATTTCTGTACCTTACTGGCCATTTAGCTTCACAGAAGTGCCTCCCTACTGAGCCAAAATAATACAATACAATGAAATAGTATGACCAAAATATTTGGTTAGATATATATATCAAAAAGTTTTCTCCCAATCTCAGATCTTGGTTATTGGTATACTCCAATCATATGAGCAAGACATATCATGCGCACACCTAACAAAGAAGATGAGTAGTACTGCTTCAAAGTACTTACTCATCTCATCCAGTGTGTGAGTTACAGGGAAAAAAAAAAAAAACAAAAATTTGTAGACAATGTCTGTTCTCAGCAAGAAAAATATCATTACTGCCCTCTGCAGGGATTCACTGAAATTCTAAAGCATGAGACGAGAAAAAATTGTAATCAGTGGCTTAATGCAGAGCGCCAAGATTTCTGTTCACATTAAGGGCAGTTTCCACTCGCTTTTTATGGCTCGTTAAGGAATCAATATGGAAATTCTTAGAGAAGGTACAAACTCTTATCTGACTGTCTGTCTCACCATGCATTTTCAGCAAGCCTTACTCTCTTCATTGCTTCAAATAGAAGAATGTCTTGGGGCGGGGGGCACGGGCAGACGGGATGGGATGGATGGTCTGAATGCAAGCTGAATTCACTATGCTTTAGAGCAGAGCACATAGTAAGTCGTGCCTTGTTCCCCTACTCACCCAATGCGCAGAGCGAAGGCAGTGTTTGGGCAGCCTGCCACCGCCACCATTACCTATACCTTTGTCTTCCAGACCTTATATCTACTTCTCATTTGCTCGCCAGAGGCTTTCTGCCCATATATATTCCTTCTCGGGGCCCTTAGTCCTTCATTGCCCGAGAGATCTGATTTAGACTTTTGTATAAATCGGGGTCTGCCAACAACAGCGAAATTGAGCACGCTATTGACATACACCGCTGTGCTACAGCATAGGATTACGATTTAGTAGAAGGAGCACCAAAAATACCAAGCCCCAAGACCGTCCAGATACAAGTAGAGATAAATGCTGTACTTTTGTACAATTATCTGAAGATTTGTGCTAAAGGTCAGGGACAGTGTTGCAGGCCCAGCAACACATTTTGTATAGGTCCTTCTCTAATGAACTCTACCACTGCCACCCTTCCAGAGAGGGAGCTCTGTCCTTCACGACAGCAGTCTGATTTTTAGGCTGAAAACAGGGGGATGGGGTCACTTGCGGAAGAGACCATGACAGAGTGTCAGGATCAGAGTGGAATGAAACCCACAATAAATCTGCATGGCTGAATGAGCTAAGAGGCACCTCAAGAGCACTTTGAAATGGACACAATAAGCAACTTGAAGAAAGAGAACAGCAGGACCCTCACTATGGTAAGTGCCACCTGTACTTTATTATGTTTGGGGACACTTATTTTAGGAAGGAGGGAATTATGAGCTATGACAAGTACAGTCTATATTGCCTGAGTTATGTCTTGCTGTAACTAACAGAAGCTGTATTTCTAAAGCCACCTTTTTTCCTCCTCATCTTCCTGTCCCATAATGACAACCCAGAACACAGTTGGGTGTTCAGGACAAAGATTTAAATGAACAACTGGCTGCCCTTCCCAACTGTGTCTATAACCATTATTTACAAGATTCCATGAAAGACTACAAGTTTAGCAAGAATATTTAGAAACCCTGCTCTTTTTAGATATTTGTTCATACTGATGTCAAAATACAGTTTTTAAGGTAATTAGAATGAAAGCTTTGTCCAATGCCAAAGAGAACAAGGAAACAACCATTTTAGTGGGCAGGGGAAGACATCAGATCTGACATACTTCCCATGGGCAATGTTGCACTGCACTTCGAATTTCTCGATGAAACCCTCTTTTTCCTCTCCCTCTCCCTTCCATACAGTGTGAAGATGGCTTTCAGTGATAAGTGCATCTGCCTGCCAGACACACCAAGAGATATCCAGTAGCTGTTAAGTTTATACACTACTCCCTAGGCACTTGGAGGTCAGGCAGAGAACACTCAAACCCTTTCTGCCAGCTTGATTTACCTCCTGAACCTCTAGTCTGACAACTTTGGTTAAAAATATAAATCCTAGACATGCTATTCAGAAGTAAAAATCCCTTTCTGAAAATGATTGCCATCCCTGCTCTTCACCATTGCCTGTTTACATGTGTCAATAGTGAGGCACAGAAGGGAGGTAAGGGAAAGAATTAGCCTGATGTTCTCAAACTGCAGCATCTCATCTCAGTAACTGGTTAATATCCATCTAAATTTTCCACTCCCCTAACACTTGGTACTAAAAAACTTGTAAGAAGGATTCTGGTTGTCTAACAATTCTGGCATTAAACAAAACTACTATCACTGCACAGGTGTTTAGCTAGACTCAACCCTCACCTGTGAGCCATTCTATCAGATGCTGCCCAATTTCCATTGCTAAGGTAGATGTTGGTCCTGTGCAGGCCTGTAAAGGTATGGTGCTTGTGCACTTTTTGATGATTCTTAGCAGTTCAAGCACACTGATATTCTCAATGGCTTCTTACCTTCAAACCATGTTTGGTGGCAACCATTCTTCCCTTCCATTCCCACTCAGATATTGATTTAAAGAAATAAATATGATTTTTACAGGGCAACAAGCAAGTTCATAAAACAAAACAAAATGGTAGAAGTATCAATTTCCAACTCAGCTGTAACACAGAAGATGTAGGAGAATCCTATTAGTTTTCAAAATATAATACAGTTTTTGATTTTCTTAGCAGGAACTTTTAAGACTGTTGAAGCACCACCACTGTCCAGGATTCATGGGCTGAGAACACTAGATCACCAGGAGAAAAGGATGAAAAGTTTTGTGAGAGAATCTACAAGATCTGCCTCTTTGGTTACTCAAAGGTTGGTAGGGGATCAGACTGTACCACATTGCAAAGTGTGGCCAAACTCCTCAGCCAAGACCAACAGAATAATTTTGTGGAAGTAGAGCAGTTGCTGATGAATCAGCTGAGAACTGTGATGGCCAGCAGAGCCATCTTCAGCTCTGCTACTACATCTATAGTCATCTCCACTGACCTTTGTGTCTCTGCCAGCACTAGCAGTTTCATTTCTCAGCCAAAAGAGATACTAAGGAAATCTGGGACTGACTGGCCGGCACAGGACGAACCAGGAATGATATGTTCTACTTAGTCCATTTGTGCGTAACTGATCCAACCATATGTAGGTAAACAATGGTGCCTGACAGGGAAAAGCAAAGGAAGTCAATGATTGTCCATTGAAGCTCAAAACTTGGGTTTGATGTAATTTCCCTGTTCCACAGTGCCTGGCATGAACACTCCCACATCAATCAGTTCTGGGTTTTGTGGGCAGGTAGTTGGTATATTGGCAATGGCTTCCACGGCTGGTTGGTTGGCTTGTTCTTCTGTCTTTTGTTCTGTCTGGCTTTTGCTAAAGGAATAGTTCAGCTGCAAATGAGCTGCTGAGTGGGTGCTTACTAAAGGAAAAAGAGTCTGTGACTCCCATTCTAGGCTGGAAATAGACTTGCAAATATCAGAAAACCTGTAACATACTGACAAGAAGAATAAATAATTCAGTGATAAAAGATAGATGAAAATAGTGCAAAACATTACTGTTTCAGATGCCATCCCACAGTGGCATAGGCCTTCTCATGACTTATCTTCATCTATGTGGTGACTGCAAGATGACATAGGTAAAGGGCATTTCTCTTGTCTGCCTGGACCCAGCCTCACTAATGACAGTAACTAAGTTTTAGGGCCTTGAAGCAATTCTTGGCAAATATTTTATGTAATGCTATAGGCAACAGTCATCTGGACACACATTCCATGCTGGTGTGCAGATCGTTTTGGGACAATGACTTCTTTTAATCTGTCAAATGCACACTGCAAACCCATCCTGCATCTGCTAAACCAGACTTCTGTTTCTGATGCAGAAATGCATGTTATAGGTCATGTCATCTCTGAACTTCCTCTCTAAGAAGTTAATGGTAGTACAGAATCTAAATCTTACATAAAGAAAGATGGCATTAATATGTCTGAAATAAATTCTAAGTTTTTACGTGATCTGAAGACTTACACATTGTGTTACATAACTGCCAAAATGAAATTATCTTAGAGAACTGAAGACGAGGGAAAGGAAAGGTCCAGTATCAGAGAATTTCAAGCTGACTGGCATAGCTTTCATCTAACTGAATTATATTTAATTCAAAAGATATAATTATCTGTGGTTTATACCTATAGCTGTGCTGTCATGCCCCCATCAGTTTCTCAATGCTAGTAACAAAAATGTAATGAGAAAAACAAGTTTCAGGGCATATATGCTGCCTATGTCCACTTTCCTGCTATGGCAGATAGTTGCTATGACCATATCAATGTAGTAGTATCCCAGTAACTATTGTTCATAGCAATACCAATCAATTCAACCTGTAATAGGCTCTGCAATGCTGATTCACATTCTTACAATGACTTAGACCCACTGAAAATTTCAAGAGCATATTCAACCACTGAGATTGCATATATGGCAAGTTATTGACTTTGAAAAGAAACTTTGTTTTCCTGGTTATTCTCATTTCCTGGTTATTCTTGTTCATGCTATCTACGATACAGCTTGTGTTTACAGCTCCTTTTTCTGCAGTGTGGACTGCTGGTACAGGGGATGTAGATATCACTTACTTATTTCTGATCTGAGATGCAGGAATATAACATGGACCACAGTTCAGCCCGTGTCACTTACAGTAAAATCACGTCAGTGCAGAGACATGCTGCAAAATGATTTAGGAAGCAAAGCAAAGAATATTTTATCCAGTTGAATCTCCAGGAATTATTTACATCAGCAGTGTATATTTGCCTGAGCTCCAGTTCATCCTGGTTACCCTTGCTTGACCTCCAGATATCAAGACTTTGTATGTGCATCTGTTTCCTGTACTCTGTACATGAGTTCACAAACAGTGCTGCAAGTAAAATAACACTTCCAGACTAGTACACTTGTAAAGACAGCAGTACATAGTTCTGCTGGGCATACATGTTCTTTGATGGACCCTACCAAACTCCTTTTGGATTCAGCAAAAAATGATGGCCCTGTGTTTCAGTAACAGAAATTTAGTATTAACATTAGGAGGGAGTGAAGAATAGTAACACAGGACTAGAGTGCTTGGTAATCTCCATCACCATAGCTTTTAAAACTACATTAGACAAATTTGAGTAAAGAATCACCTAAATAAATTTGTGTGCTTATAGGTACATTGTGAAATGATCTAGGTGACATCTTAAGGTCCCTTCTAGCTCTATTTTCTGTTACCTTTTCCCCTTTTTGTTCATGCATGACTAGGTTTACTTCAAGATAACAACACAGGATAATCTAATTGGACTAAGGAAGCTGTTTTGTTACAAATAAAAAGAAAGTAACCCCATTTTCAAACTCCGTTTTGACTTGTGGGGGTTTTACGACTGATAGAAATCCTTTTAGGAACAATTACAGTAAATCTGATGTTTCAAGCACTAAAAAGTAAATGTATTTTTAATAGAGTAGGATACTGACTTTCATGTGTTTTTCATGTTGCGTTAAATTACAATATATAATTCTAGTCCATTCCTTCAGGATGATCTCATAATAAAGATATCAGATCTTAATTTTTCACAGGTAGCATTTTCATCTAGATACACAAATGTACACAAACTGAAGACTATAATACATCTCATAATACAGTACAATGCAGCATTGGATTAACTTTCTCTTTTAGGCTGTCTCCTTACTTATCCCAAAAAGGGGCAAAATTGATTAGGGGAAAAAAATCTTAGATACAAAAGATTCAAGAGAATGAAGAGTTATATTAATTTTATTTGCCACTACAAAGGAAATGAATATCATGGCCAACTCATGTAAAGCATAAACTGTCTTAGATGCTCCTTTTAGTTTCAAGTATTGACGTCGACTTCTTACAACAGTGCCAGGGTACATACAACAATAGTTATTGCAAATTACAACACAAAACCTGTTTTGTCAGTCTTCTCACTGACATCTCAGTCATGAGAAGAGTAAATAAGTCTTCCATGATTCTGAACTGCTAAAAACCTTCTCCTGTGGATCTAAGGGACAGATAGCAGCAGCATTCAGAGTGCTCATAGCTTTTACTGATGTGATAGCTGTCTTGGAGCCACCCAGTTTAGAGGCCACTTTTGTCCTTGTAAGTGATGTAGCAGCATTAATTCATTAACATCACTGTAAAGTCTAGAAAGCCAAGCAGCTGATCAGCATGTTACTGTGCTAGAGTTGTACAACTGAAAAGCTTATGCGTCCTTCAAAGATCTTTGAGTCAAAATTCCTGAAAAGCTTCTACCTGCATGACAGAAATGACTCATATTCCATTTTGTGCAGAACATTTTTTGATAAATTTTTGAAGGAAAACTTCTTTGAAAACTTCTCAAAATCTAATTAGAACAGTTACTTGAGAAAACCATTGCCAGTAAGAAATGGCTGTTGTACAGCAGATAAGTTCTGATCCCTGTTTCTGGATTCAGTCTTCAAATGACAGCTATCAGTTTCCTTACCTGTTGATAGACATTTGGGGAGGCGGGGGAAGCCTGGCAGACTTCTACTACGTTCCTATCTCTTGCTGATGTCTCCAGTGTGTTTGTACCTACCACTTGTAGTGTAGTTCAGTGTTCCCTGAGGTGTCCAAATATCTACCCTCCCTCCAATTGAATCCCCAGCTATAATGCTGTGGAGGGATTTCCAAGCAAAAGATGGCAGAAATACTCAGGGTGAAAATAAGATCTTTGGCTGTTTAATTGAATACCAAAGAACTAGGGAGCAAATATTTCTGAACAGTCTTAAGACAAAGACTTAGAGTTGCCATTGAGGAACTCACAATCGTATTCACATATTCTTTCCTAATGTCTTGCTGAGGAGCTTTAGTAAACGGCATTTCTCAGATTCATATGTTCTGATGCATTCAGAAGGAAAACACTGAGAGAGGTCAATGATCTTCCTTGAATGTAGAACGAGTCTAGTAAATGCTTAAAGCAATGATCAGATACCTTTATTTAATCAATCAGTCCCACTGTTTTGGGCTATTTGCTCTGTAAAAAGTTCCTGCAGACTAGTTGTGGAGAGAACTATCCATAGTTAAATGAAAAAATTTTGTCTTTAGTTTAAAAATGATGGACTGTGAATAATCATTAATGTATTTAGTAGATTATCACATGGCTAAATGTTTTGGTGATATGATTGGAGGTTTACTCACTTCTCTCTCACTATCAAAATACTACTACATAGTAAAATATATAGACACATAAATATAATCCTGCTGCAATAGGTAGAGTGGTTACACTGGTTCTTTGTAAAATGGGATATTCATTATTATTTTCTCTACTGTGCACTCTCTCACTTTTTAACCAGTATGCATTGTATTTATTCTTTGTCATATTTCATTTTGGCTTTGTGCTTATATCCACCTGTTCATAAATAAAGATTTCCCTGTATTTTATTTCCAACCTGTTGAAATCAATCAAGCCAGGAAGCCTAGAATATGACATTTTATGTATCTCCACAGCAATCCACTTACAGCATTCATCATCAGAAACTGTTTTCAAATGCCACTTCTCATTTACTTGATTCAATGAGTGAAATGGAATCAAATTTCATTACTCTGAAGTAGAGAAAAGTTTTTCCTCTAAAACCGGGTAGGATTCCTAAAATTCTGCATCATTGCCTTTGCAAATACTGTGTCTGCAGACATTTCATATTATATTCTGAAATACTTGGTCATAATTCCATGTCTATGAGAAAAGTACCGCGGGATGGAGAATATTTGAATAAAAATCCCCATGTGTCTGTGGTTGTAGCAAATAAACGGCAGATTGGTTTCTATTTCAGATTTTGCAAAAAGTTCAGAACCCAAAGTCATCTTGCAATTATGATGGCTCTCCATTCCTACGCTTGTATAACTCTACTGGCTTCATTATTTATTTTATTTTTTAATTCAGATTTGCAGTAGCATGAAAACAAACATAGGAAAATGCTGGAGACAGGTGAGATCTAGTTTAACTTCAGGCATGTTGTAAGCTACTAAATAAATCCAGGGAGTATTGTAATGGAGACATTCTTCTCTGTTAAAAATATTGGATACAATCAAACTTGAGCTTTCAGAAAAAGGGAGACTTTATCCACTAAGATGTTCGCCATATTATTCCATTAGTTCTAAAGAACTATTCAGTAAAGGACTATATTTGTGATTTAAGGCTGAATCCTACAAGAAGTTCCTTTATTCAGAAGACTTCTCATCTTTCCTATAGATATAATGCTCTGTTAAGTAGAGATGTTCCAGTAAGTTTCAGATTCCTGGGAGGATTATTTCTTTATTCACACATTTCCATTATGTAATATTATGAAATATTATTTTATAAAAATTGCATATATTGCAATTCATGTGAATGCAAATCTTGCTCACCTGTCTTCCAAGCGGAAGCATACTGCTTTGTGTAAATAGCTTTTCTTTCATGGCCGACTATGTGTTAAATCCTGCTGGCTCCCTCCCTCCTGTAGGAGGGAGAAGCATTACAAATGCAGTCTTTCATAGAATGGCTGTGGTAGCGTTAGACAGGATCCTGTTAGCATAGGAGCCGAGTATTTGATTGTATCAATTATCGATGTTGAAAACTCCGAGGATTACTCAACAGAAATGATATTGAGAAAGAGGGAGATAACGGGAGGTGGGAGACCAAGACCTCAAAGAATGACAGTTGTCTAAAGTATTGAATCCCATCTCTAGGGATTCTTGTGAATTATCCTGGGTGTTAGCTTGACTCAAGAATCTGTTGTCTGAAGCTAACCCAGACTGGGATATATCTATCAGGAGTGCTAAAGTTTCATTTATCTGTATCTGTCTAAAGTATAGATGCTGATTGCAGGCTGACGAAGGCCGGGAATCCCTCTTCAAAGAGTGCCAATCCTAAAACACAATATTGGTTCACTCTCATGTTGTTGAGTGCCACAACACAAAGAGGGAAGTCCCTCAAGAGTTATTTTTACTCCTTCAAAGGCTAGTGTGGAAGTTTTTCGTCCGTTTGATCATGAATCTGAACTGTGGAACTTCACTGGCATCATATGAATCTCTAATCTAGTTTGGATCAATTCAAGTATTTCACAAAAGAAGCCTGATTACTATCTAATGGCCGAGTTATAACTCCAAGGTTGATCAAAAGCCTGTTTTCTAAATTGACTAGCTCTTTCCCAAACATTTCCTAATAAAAGATTCCTAATATATTCTAG
This sequence comes from Calonectris borealis, assembly GCF_964195595.1. Taxonomy (NCBI): domain Eukaryota; kingdom Metazoa; phylum Chordata; class Aves; order Procellariiformes; family Procellariidae; genus Calonectris; species Calonectris borealis. The sequence goes on along the minus strand of NC_134314.1, from coordinate 29,220,680 downwards.
AATATATTTTCCTAGTTAAAAAGTACAACCATTAAGAAAGAAAATTAAGATATAATAATGTCTTTACAGAAAAAAAAAAATCTGTTAAATCCAGCTCAACAGGTCTTCATCAAAGGCTTTCAGTTTCTTAGGATCTTTCAGGATAGACTACAGAACACACTTCAGCTATGCGGGTTCACATGCTAGCAGTTTAAAGAGGATGAATCCTTTCTTGTACCTTTCAGCTTTGGCTTTAGAGGGCCCGTTGTATGTCTGCATCCACATTTTGTGCTCCACAATTAGAGAATAAAAAGTTAGCTACATCTCTCAGCAAGTAAAAGCAAAGAACAAAAAGAGGGAAAGGAAGAACAAAAGAAACCCAAAAAAGATGAGGGAACAAGAAGTACTCGCGTTCTTCAGGTCTTGCAACGTTCTGCTGCCGTGTATTACAGAAGCTGTAAGAGCAGCCAGGGAACCAGATGGTGATGTTGCTAACCCAGGGTCTCTTGCCGGCAGCTTCCTGCAGGTGCAGGAAGAGATTGGTCAAAGGCTAATGCCATCTATTTGTTAATGTCATGATTTCCTATACCTAAAGCCATTGATCTCTGAGTGGTGAATATCACCCTTCCCCCAGGTGGCTTGTTGACCTAAGAGTCAGGGTTTTGTGGCTTCAATCTTAACTCTTTTGTTTGCAGTTCTCTGCTTAAACCACCTTAAAGCACCATTCTCTACAGCCTTTTGGATAACAAGCTGTGTGGTTTCCCATGGGTCTTGACACAGTCAAACTGGAATTCGTTTTTGCTTAGCTAATGTCAATTTGAAAACGTCGCAGTTAACCAGAGGTTAAAAGCCTCTGTTGGATTTTAAGGTTGCTATTTAGCTACAGAGTCTCTGTATTTGAGCCTTTCTCATATCACAGGAGCACCAGATAATTCAGGTTGGAAGGCACCTCAGGGGGCCCTTATCTCTCAAATAAGGAACATCTCTTGTGTTCTTTTTTTTGGCACTGATCTGGCTTTATCTGCATGAAAAGACGACATCACAAGTTTATGGAAACTTTGATCCCAAATCTTTAAAAGTAACAAGTTCAGAAGTACTAACCAAAAACAAAAGTTAAGGTAAAAATAAGCATAAATAGGTTATGATTATGAAAATTAACATTATATGTATTATTAATCTTCTTGCCCACAGAATAGGAATGAGGACAAATCATACATCTTTGTTGCAAAAGTTTCATATAGATAAAGAAAAATTACATCAGAGCTTCTCAGATTGCAAGCCATTGAGATATAAAAATAATTAAACTACTTGTAAGGTTCAAAGTCCCATGTATATCAATTCTTCCACGAGTGGTACATGTAGAAGGTTACTAAAGACTAAGTTATGGTACATCAAGACCTCAATGTTTCAGAAGTCTGGTGTTAAAGTATAGTGCAATGCTTTGAAAACTTTGGAGTAAAAGCTGAGAAGTTGGTAATGAGTTAATCTAATCTGCTTTATAAAACGTATCGCATCCTGCTTTCAGGTGGGTGCATGTAGTTAAGTAAATTACACTTCATGTTGCTTGAAAGTAATGAATGCTAATGACAGATAATGGTGTCTTGTTTCCAATTAGCACTGCCAAGAGAGCCTGAGGTTTCTAGAGCTCATGATCACCGTATTTTCCAGGAACAGTCTGAGAACTTTAAAATTATATAAACAAGTTTTATTTATGCTGAATGTTTTTGCTGATTGTTTCCTTCCACAGTTGGGCATAATGCAAATGAACTACATCTCTCTATAGTTCAATAATTAAAAAAAAGACCTTGTGTATGTAAAGCCGTATTCTATCACCCATTTTTTATAAACATTATTCATTGTTTACTTTGCTAAAAAACCAGACAAATATGTTTACAAATAAATGCATGTAATAGATTATAGTGAATATTCAGAAAAGTTTAAAATAGAGCAGACTAAAGGATAAGCAGTCTGGCTCACAAAATGTGAATCTAACTCAGGTATTCCATACTAAGAAATAAATTTTCTTCACTTAGGTATTGTTCAAAACACTTTCTAACATGAGTTGACAAGGAATTTGAAATACCATTTTGGCTCAAGTCTATGAAAAACATGTATTATTCAGGGAAATAAAGTTGGAAAACTTAGATCACAATCACGTATTGTGCTATGAATTACGTGTTTTCAGAAATGTGTTAAGTATTGTGCTCACAGACATCGAATATGCAGTATATAACAAATCACTTCCTTTCTACACCTGCAAAACAGCTTGTTTCTTATTTTAACAGTTTGTGTATTAACTCTGTATTCTGTTTATAATGTATTTCAGTTCAGAATGTTCACTGTGCAGGATTTTTATCTCACACCCTTATTGTCTCTATGATTGTGTGTTTTTTCTCTAATAAAAATGTACAACAACAATAATGTAGCAATGAATTTTTACCTGCTCTTGCAAGTCTTGTGTTTTGCTGGATGTTGTATTGATGGTAATAGCTCAAGGCCCTATTCAGTGACCACTGAAAGCAGAACTGCTGCTGACAACTTATTGGCCTTTGGATTGGGTCCCAAATGCACTCCTTTTAAAGCTGACCTTTGGATGCAGCCGCTTTGTTTTGTAAAATGTATCAGGAAGAAATATTAGCATCTTATCTGCTGACAGAAGATGAGAGTTCTGGGGTTTCTTCTCCTGTAACTCCGCTCGCTAGTCAACACCCTCCACTACCCAGAAAAGCAGGCAGTATGCCAAAATGCTGCTGCTTAAATTGCGTTACACGAGATTTTTCATATGGCTGTCTGCCAGATCTGGGTGGTATGTCATCTGTCTCTTCTGAACAATTCAAGTAATTTCTTAGGTCTAAACCATGAGGTCCGTAGGTATGACTAGATGCATGATTTAACCCTGATGCTGCCAGTGCGCTAGTTCACCTTACATAATCCTGTAACTTCATTTAACTGGCTACTCGAATCGTTGCAGAATAGTACAGAAAGCTTAGTATGTTCAACAAATAAAAGATGTATTCCTCCTGTTTGTTTCTTGCACCACTTCAATAGAAGGGTGTATATATTTAGATAATGAATTTTCAAGCAACTGGATGGCTCCCATTACCCTGGAAGGTAATGCTCTGCAGTGATTATGTCCTATAGAGCTCGGTTGGCATTGGGAAATATCTTTAGAAGTATTAACTTCATTTTCATTCATGTCACTCGTATGTCCACTTTCTGCAACTGCTTTAGCAAACGAATTTCATCTGCCTGAGATATTGACATCAGTGTACTATCCACTCACATGAATGACTTCTGGCTAAATTACTAAATTAATGCACAATGATTACAGTTGCATTTTCAGTTCAAAAAAACCCCATAGATATTTGTAGCTGAAAACTGATTATGAGAGCTGTGCCTAGCCAGTCAGGGGATGACGTGTCCCAAATCAAAACAGCTTGACTGTCAGTTACCAGATACATGCAAGCAGTGCACTCAAGTGAGATACAGCACATGAATTATTCTCAGAAATTATTCCAAGAATAGTTATGGATAGCTATTAAGTTCAAGAAATTAACAATCTGATTACAGGCAGTTTGTGAACAAAGAAGTCAAAATTAGTTTAAGAAATCCTTACTGCATTTGTGAAATATTTTTACTTACACCCCACTATCAACTAAGCTTCTCTTTCAAGTGTAAACTAGTATTTTAAAAATGATAATCCAATATGGAAAATTGACTGAGCAATAATGTTATAAATAATTCAATACTGAGCTGATTGCCTGCTTCTGTTCGTTTTGCAAGAGTCTATCTCATACAGTGTCCAAGGAAGAAGATGCAAAAGTGACAACAACAAAAAATTAACAACAGGGAAAGTGTTACATTTTCTGTTTGGTTCACTGCAGACAAAAGAAATACAATATAGTAGAATTCGTGGAATTTGTAACTTTTCCTGGGCAGAGACTGATTCTTGTTATGTCTACCTGGTACCTGATAACAGCAGTAGTCTGATCTTGAATTTGGTACTAGGCACCAAAACCACAGTGCAAACTGTAAATAATAATAGCGTTCAAGCAAAAGTGTGAGTAATTCCATTTCCATTCCATTATGTCTTAGAGGTCAGATTTTCTGGGTGTCCACTACAGGTAATAGCTGGGGATTGCTGATTATCAGGATGTAACTATCATCTGAAATCTTTTGATAACGTGTTAATATGACCATACATAATTTTTGTTAATTAACAGAAAGCAGTGAAAAAGTGGGTTTGAAACTCTAAGTCTGATTTTCCAGTCCTTGACCCTCACTACTTTCAATATGCATTTTATTGATTACTGTATAAAACTTTCCATGGGTGTCCATAAGGAAGAAGGCTGTGAAGAATCGGGTTTCTCTCTACAAGCAGTGGAAACATACTTTCTTATTCAGGAGCAAAGCTGAAAACCTGTCAGTGGTTTTGGTAAAGATAAGTAGTTTACAGGTTCCACACAATATAATAGGGTCAGCTTTGGAGGAAACAAACTATGCTGAATTTGATACCGCATAAATGTTTGGAATTACAGATAAATGAGATTAAAACCTCTTTTGGCAGTTTAACAATAGTGAATAATAAAGTGGATGGTCTTTTTTCAGACCTCATTTTTGCAAATAGAATTTCTGTCAGTGTTTGTCACATCTCCTAGGTTTATATATTTAGGACCAAATTTGTTTTATGCTCAGTAGATAAGAAATGTGATGTGATGTATAATAGCAGTTATTGTCGCTGATACATTTTCCTTCATATTTTTTAAATTCTCACTATCCCTGAAACTAGCTGGACTATGCTGTTGTGATGTCCCAAAACCAGGACATATGTGATCATGTAAAAGTGTTAAAATACATTTCATTTTCTGTGCTCTGTTTTTGTTTTGAGTTGGTTACCTATGATAATAGTGACATGGCTATCTGAATCTGTTACAGTGTGCCTGAATATTATGACTACGGTCACGGAACAAGTGAAGAAGCTTATGACAGCTACGGTAAGGTCTATTCTATCTTCAGCAAAAGTGTGAAACCAAAAGAAAAAAATCTGTCACTGACAACTCAGAAATTACTTCCACATACTTTTCTTTCTTTGCTTTTACAAAGACCAAAGAAAATGGATTTGTGTAACTCTAGGCTGAGGTTTGACTTATTGAAGTAGGACCAGAAAATTGGACAGATCAATTCTGATCAAAATTACAAAGCCAATTAATCACAGTCACAGATCGGTTTAACAGCAACACTGAAGTTTCTGATTAGTGCGTGAATATATTTCACAGTGTTAAGTTTCAGTCTGCTTGATGTGCCAACAGTACTATCAGTAGCATCTGCTACTGTCATATGCATCACTTCAATCAGCAAGTTTTGTGAAGTTTTTGAAATACAGACTTAATCAAAGTGGAAGGAGAGGGTGCTGTACTACCATGGGAACCCCCACAGCACCAAGACAAAGGAGCATCTCGTGCCGCACGAGTAGAGGGAGCGCTGTGCTCTTTGCACCTCCCCACCCGGCCCGTGTCTGAGCTGGAATAGTTCCACTTCACGGGAACCGAGGGCATGAGAGGAAAAGAAAGTGTTGCTCCAACGTGTACAGCCCATTTTCTAGGCCTGTTGTTTGATATTAGTGATGTCTTCCTATAACTAATTAGAATCTACTCCATCTTTTCCTATCAATATTTTTTCAGTACCATCAGATGGCACAGTGAATCTCACTCTGACATTCTGAAATAATAGAGCAAAGCTGACTATTGTCAGCTTAAAGACTGACCCTAGCATATTCAGCAGGGATGTCATGCTTGATTTGCTACTACTAATGAAGTATCGTAAGTTTACATGGTGACTTCCAAAGCACTGTGAAAATGAGAGCTGCTGGAAATGACACTGCAAGTGAAAGTTACAGTAAAGGGTTATATAAGGGTTGCTGCTTGAAAGAAATAATTTTATTCATGCAGCTGTGAAGCAAATGTCATTGTAATGCAAAGTTGCCATTTCCTTTGTATTTGTACAGAAATCACGAGACATTACTGAGACATTGTCAAAATGATTGCATTGCATAATCAGAAATAACTTAATTTTTTGTATAATCAGTACTCACAGTACATTTGGATAATACAATGTGCAGTCAAGCACATTTTCAGTGCTAAACAAGTAATAACAATAACAACTTACCGATATGAATGTGTGTGGTTCGGTTACCGTTTGTTTTGTTTCTTTTTTGTACATACTTTTTTAATACCTGCAGTGAAAGACCTTCCCCCCCCCAACAGGTCCCCTCCCCACCTCTCCTCCCAAATGCATTGCTAAGGTTTTGGGCGATGCAGAAAAGCATAGTCTGAGCTCAGCGGTAAGAATTACTCACTGTTTAACTTTTAACTAGACTCCCCCATGCTGAATCTCCGTGTGTTTGGGCAAGACATTTAAAGTAATGTCACTCTTCCTCTAATTCCTCATTTGTAAAACTAGAAGAAGATTACTTGTTTTCCCAGCAGGGGTTTTGAATAGACTAATTAGCTAAGGCTTACAAAGTGTTCAAAGAGTGGGATCATGACTAAATTTATGCTCTGCATGAAGCTACTTTTTTTTTTCCATTCAGCAGCTGAAACAAACTCAAAATGTCTGGGTTTCCTTTACTAGATTTGTCTTAAAACACATGGTTGATAACCGTGGACTTGCTTTTTTGCTTAAACTATTTTCTGAGCTGGCATTTGAATACAAAGGTCTGGAATAGTTTTACCAGTAACCTGGAATAAACTTCAAAATTGAATAATATTCCAAATTGTGATTTTTCTACTTTCTGAAATTAGATGCATTTATATGTGGGAGTTTGTGCTCGGTTGCTTCACTTACTTCAGCAGATTAGTAAATTTGCTAGTTCTGTGCTCTGGAAACCTGTGCGTGAACTTCCTTCATCCCAAAGTCACCACCATTTATCTGAGAAGGTAATCTGAGTATACGGAGCTATAGAACATATGCTTAACTTCCTTAACTTTCTGAATTCTTGGTACATATACTGATGTCCTTTCTGTATCTGACTTTTTCAGTGCCTCTCACCCAGCCAAAAGCAGTCTGGTGCCACCCCTTCTCATCCTCATGTAACTTTTACCCTAATTCTTTGTCCCCACAGAACTGTTCCCAGTTCTCTACTTCTTTTTCAGGATGTTTTGCAATTCATTGTGAGTCTTCTGAATCCATCCCACTGTATAAAATCAGCTGTCTCTTCATTTTTCACCATCCTGCAGAAATCAACACAGTTCAGTTTCACACCTTGTTTTACCTTCCACAACAAGGCTATATTCCTCCTTTACAATTCTTTCTGGCACGCTTCTGTAATGCAGAATTCCCCCCAAACTCTGAATAAGACCACACACAAATGGTACAGAACTCAGAACTGGTGTCTTGTTGTTGTTGTCCCTTAGATGTAACAACTTGTCTTTTTACTCTTATCCCTTCCAAAATGAGTATCTGAATTATCAAAAAATGACTAGCTTGGCATTTCTTTATTTTCCCCCATGCATCTTCTTGCTTCCAACTTATCTTTAGGGAGGACAGTTCTCAATCCCAGGAAGGTTTTCTTTTATTCTTTTTCATGAAGTAGATTCAACCAAATAGCAATGCTACTTCATACTTACAATATTTTTAAAGTATAATATAGAGCTCTCTGTAGTTTGTTAAGTATTGTACAGCACCATCGTACTCCTATATGAGCTGCCTGCTATGACTTTTCTATCTGGGCTTCTGACAAGTAGCAGGAGTTTTTTGTCTCATGGGTTCTTCTATGCTCCTTTTAAAAGAGCTTGTGGAGAAGTCTGATTGGGGCCACTCTTTCCTCAGAAGTTATTAAGATTTATGGATTTATGGATTTTTCACAGTAGGGTTGCAAAAATCACAGGGGTGTTTCAGAGCAGAGCCTACCTGAACACCATGTCATTCTCAGGAAGTTCATCTCTCTTTTGATTAGATGGCAGTACTAAACAAAAAAAGGACCTAAGTTACTTACCTGAGGCTGGGCAAGATGAATTCTTACACACTATTCACCACTGTAAGATCCACAACTTGAGTTAACTGCCTTGACTCCTTGTTCAATTTCTGATGTGAAGGTTCCTGAGAATTTGATCCCTTCCAAATCCAACCAAGGAACCTCCCAAGACAATAGCAAAGTCAGCTGAGAGGGATATATGTAAAATCCCACTATTTCCCATGACTTAGGGATGTTCCACGAATGAAAATTCATAGCACAGAACCCTCTCATGCAGCTAGACACTTAAACTCTGTTGTGATTTGATATGCTTGCCACCCAGTCTCTCAGAAGGATCAAAGTAGAGACACTTCAAAGCATTCCCTGCAGCAGCCTCTGAGCACATGGATATACTCTACCAAGGAATTATGAGATTCCTACAAATTTTTGATAGGATCAGTATTATGCAGCTACTGCTAGAGAATTTTGGAGATCACTGTTCTGGGCTGAGGAACATAAATTTGGGACATATGCCTGAAAATCTTCTTGTGGACGTAGCTCTTACAGGCTTCCTTGTGTGAGTGATAAAGAAATATCTTTAGCAGGCCCTTTAAACTAAAAGGGCAGTCACTTAAGGTACTGTACAATTTTCAAAAATGTAAAGCATCCTCACCTCTAATCACACTCAGTAAACATTTATGATACTTATGTCACTGAAGGTCTTGATATCTGCAGCTATGAATTTAAATCTAGGAGTCTAAACTAAGGTGACTGTCATTTTAACTTGATGATGCTTATGTTTTAAAACAGAAAGCATGAAATTGGATTAATTTATGAACAAAAAGTTTATATTCATTGCTCTCATTATACTTTAATAATTTTATGGTTTCCTTTCTGGCACTGTTGTCATCTGAGCAGGTACTTAGGGAAAACACGAATTTAATGATTCATCTTGTAAATCAATTAGGATAAAATATGCAACTAAAAATTTGGTAACTAAGAACCTTTCCTGCCCATATCTAATGTCATGCCCAAGTCCAAAAAGCACCTTCACTGGACAGGAATACTGTAAAGGAAAAGCCCTTTCTAAACCATTCACGTTCTCATTTCTTTCTCCTTTTCCCTGTTTTTTGGAGGATTCAGCATTCTCGATACAAGTGTTGTGCTGTGTTAGGCCACTTTAGAAAGATAACAGAGATAGTATGACTTTCTAGCAAGGCACATCCAATACCTTATAAGCTATATTAATTATATCTGACCTGCCTCTCAGTTGTTTCATCTGAATCCTTTTTCTCCCTTGCACTGATCAGAGCGCTCAAGGTTTTATTTATCAGATACTCTTTCTGTCTTAGTTCTTCCAAAGGCTGGGGGCTCCAGCAGACCAGTTCTGCCAGTTTCTGCTGCAGAAGGTTGAAGAGGCTCCTGCCTCTGCTTCCAAAGGTTGAAACTGCCATAGCGAGGATGGAGGAAAGTAAGAGTGTGCCTGTTGCCAGATGCTATAGTTCACAGCCTGGTGCATATACTGCCTTGTGTATCACCTGAAAATGATTTATGTTTTTATGCCAGGTCATGAACTGCAGTGTCTGAGAGGCCAGGACAGATCGACTTCTGTTGCTACTACCACCAAAAAAGCAGAAAACTTAGGTAGAGGGTGAAAGGAGAGGTTAAAGTCTATAACCTCCTAAACCACCACAATTAAATTAGAATAACACCATCTGCCAAAGGCCTTAGGTAAGAGTTAGGAAGGTGAGCCTGTATCTCGTCTCCTACACAAAGAGGGAAGACATAAGTGAACTCCACTCAGATTCCTGCTGCTATTCAGGAAAACCTTGCAAGACCGTTTGCTGCATGTGCTGCCATTGCAGTAAGGAGACATTATTTAAATGTGTTCTATCTTCACCAAAAATTTTCAAATGTGCACATTTTCTCTAATTACCACATTTTGTAGTGCAGATTCTACTCCAGTTTAACATTAAGTGCTCACTTGTAAACAACTGGTATTTGGTTTTAGGATAATTCCATCTTTAATTAAAATTGGAGAGTGTAACTGTTTGGTATAATTCCTTTTAATGTAAGACATCATTTAAGTTGTAAAATGCTGCCACAATGATTTAACTGACTATTTCACAAATAATTCCTTGCCAATCACTCAATATGAGAGCTTTGCAGTTGTGATGACAATTACTTTACTAAGTAATGCTCTACACAGATAGCACTTTATAAACAAATTCTTTATAGGGCTAACAACTAAAAAAGTACAGCAATGTTCCACTGCTTTTTTATTATCTTGTTTATTTTTTAATTTTGTGTTTGTCCTGAAGAGTATATTATCTAGGAATTTTTTTTAGAATAACAATAATAGTTTCTGCTAAACAAGTAAAAGTAAAAGTAAATACCTAATGATGAAATTTGGGGAGGAAAGAGGTATGGAGGGTTCAGACTTCAGGAATTCTGATAAATAGGTTGATTGAAGAGATGTTACCTTAGGAGACATAAATTCTCATACTTCATTATGAAATATAAGCATGCTCATTTCATGGAGAAACTCAAGTAACTACCATCCTAGTGTGAAATAAACCCTGTATTGATTAATCTACGGCAGTGACAATGCCAGATGAAGCCATGCTGGAATGTGTACAGGAAAATATTTGTGAATTTTGAAAAAGCACTTCTTAGCAATTGCTCTGCAGGTGAAGATAAGAGGTTTGTTCAGCTGTAAAGTCCAAGTTCCTTCCTCATTTGTAATAATAACTTTGGTATTGTAGGTCATTGGTCGTAATATTCATTATGCTCAGGGTGCTAAGGGTTTCTTACCCTATTTTTAATAGCCTAGTCGCATTTAAGTTTTCAAATGTAGGAAATCAAGTGCTCAGATAAGGTAGTGACTGATATACAGATGTAAGATACATAGGTCTGATTCTCCTCATTACAGTGTTTGACTTCACATAGCTTGTGATTACAGGCAAGATCTTTACTAACACTAATTAATGAAGCCTTACTAATGTGTTTATTTGTATCATCTGAGTGTATGCATTTGGTATCTGATAGAAAATATCACTGGCAACATACCAAAGAAAACTTTTTTTGGTTTCTAGGTCTTGGAGCACCTTAGCATTGATTAGGCATCTCAGAGGTAACAGGACACAGACTGTGCCAGTGTGGTAGAGTTTTTCTGCTGTGCCTCGACAGAGCACCTGGCAGGCAGGTTAGCGCATGCTGGGTGCTCCTACACTAGCACCAGGAGTGCTCTTTTGAAGCAGATTTCCCAATTGTCTCCATTTATCACTCTTCTTTTCACATCACTGAGTGGGCTCAAAGTACATGACTAGTTTGAAACTAAACCAGAAGATGCTGAATTTGTGAGAATTCAGTTCAGAGGCTCAAACTAGGGCCAGTCTGAAATGGAAAAAACTCTCTAGAAGGCACATAGTGTGAACATCATGTCCTCAGCAGCAGCTGTTTCACTCTGCAGATCATTCCTATTTGCATCCACTGTGTGCTAATATTGATGTAGCACCTGGGTCCTGATGCCTCCCCAGCTCTCCAGGCTAACAACCTTGCTACATGTGCCATGGTTCTGTCCCAAAAGATGCCGGAGTGTGCCATGGGCCTGCATGACCACTTTTATTTTGGGGTGATAGAGGCATCTGGTCTCTCCCTGAGCATGAGGCAGGTGTACACCCAGCCCTGGGAACTCAGAAGTGCTCCTGAGTCTTCCTGCACAGTACTCTGTTTTTCTTCCCCCAGAAACAGGAGTCATTGAAGACTTCTACTGCATATGGGCAGAAGATATACCAAATAAATTGCCCTCCTTTAATCTTCTATTTCAGTCATTCCTATACTTACTAGGGTATCAGAGATCCAGTTCCCTACTCTGTGTGACAGAATGAACTGTCAAAAGCATTTCCTGGATTTTCTGCAAAATTTTATCAATTCTTTTTCTGGAGAAATCACCTTAGCTGTCTCCCAGGTAGTATTCATTCCCTCAGAAGAGATTTGTGATTTTCATAAGAGCATGATTTTGAAAGTCCGTACGTTTTGAATTCAGCTGTGACAGCTACTGTGGGGATGATACTAAAGTTATTGCTGTTTTGTCAAATCAGTGTTTTAATTAGGCTATAATTCTTTAGAAAGTTCCATATTTAAACCTGTCACATTCTTTTAACTGACTGTATATCCTAAAACTTTTGTACTTCAGTTATTACGCTACAACACTGAAAAAAAATCCACATGTAGCACGAGAAAAGAGAGTGCTTTTAATTTATAGCGACTTGTTGCACTTCCTCTGTTACTCCTGAATTATAAATCATTTTCTATGACAGAATAAGTAAATCATGCAAAACTTTCCTATGTAGTATTTCAAATGGTAATTTCACTGTCTTTCACCGTTGGAACCATAGAATTGGAGAATCTAAGACAAAAGTCCTGTAATACTGATGTGCATGTAGTATTGAACATCTGTATAATTCCAGACACAGTATATCACTGCATGTTTCATGTTGTATTACAATACAGTAATAGAAGATTCATTTTTATTGAAAATAAGGGAAAAGTAAAACTCCTTCCACACTGTCACATTCCCACTCACCTCTCAGCAACACTGATAATAGTCTGTCTCCTCCCTGTGTGGCAGTTTCCCAGACTAGTTGTACTCTGATGCGGCTCCTTTCCTGTCTGAGGCAGATGTTCATGGCAAAAGTGGCTGAAGCCTTGTAAGAAATTATTTTCTCCGGTAGTCATTACTGCTCCTCTTGCTGACATTAATTAATCTGCAGGGAGAGCTGGCAGAGTGGAGTGCACGAGCACTCCTCATCTGCTCCAGTGCTAAGTCAGCTGGAGGGTTTCTGTGATTCTCCACTACCAGTTTAAGCCAGGGCAGCTCACAATACCAAAGTAGATTTGGAGTACCCATGCCGTCTAATTTGTTAGCCCCCTGAAGAGAAGGTACTGTCAAGCATAGGGACAGTAGTTTTTTAAAAGTTACAGCTAAGTTCAGAAAATAGACTATTAAATCACAAAGTTTTCCTAGCATTTCTAGTTTTTAAGCCATATATATTGCATATGCAGTAGATTTAGTAAAATAAGTGGTATTTAGGACAGTGTCAGTAAGCATAGTGGTTTTGAGACTGTTTTGGAAACATTTTTTTGTCTTCTGACAAGATTCCACATTTCAAATAAGAAAGGTACCGTTAGTGATTTGAAAGATAGTCACTTCAGCTATTCTTCTCACAAAATTGTAAAATGCATAGATATCAAGTCAAAAAATCCCATGTATGTTGCAGACTTTGCAGATAAGCAAAAAGAGAGGAGAAGAGTGAAAAAATAAGCGGATGCTCTCTTTAAAAAAAAAAAAAAGATAAAACCTGTTCTTGAATTTTTGTCTAAAATAACATATACTTGTCCAATTATGACACAAGAGAAGTGCAACTGTCTTTTCTGTGTGGATTTATGGGGTGAAATCCTGGCTTTGTCAATGTTAGTTGAACTTTAGTCATTAGCTTGTGTAGGGCAAACTTTGCAACCATTGCTTAGTACTTTGTCTCCACCCATCTTTTCATGAAGGGAGAAGTTTGGAAGCTTACTAGAAAGACAGTACAAATTGAATTATCCAAAGAAAATAATTCTAATTTTAAAGTTAAATGTCTGGTTTCTATTGGGTCTTCTGCTCATCACATCTATAACACTTTTCTCTTACGGCTCAGGCAGTTAATTACATCTCAGAACACCCCAGGGAGGTAGGTATTCCTGTCTCATTCTACCCGTGAGGAAGCCATACCACAAAATATTAAACAATTATCCAAGGTCACTGAGCAAACAAGGAGTAGAGCTAGTAATCACCGAATTTCACTTACGCTCCATCTCTAGTGCAGTGTGCTCTCTCCAAATGTATGCAGTATAATGACCTTGCAAAGAAGGTAGAAATTTTTTTCCTCATAGGAAAGAAAACTATTTTATTCTGAATTAAAAGCAGCTTCTATGTTTCTAATAGCACTGAAAGCTAAATGGCAAATCAAATTAAACCATTATCTTAATTGCTGTTAACTATCTAAACAGAATAGCTCTTTTTATCTCTTACTGGCCACCTGTCCCAAAATAATTGATCAGAGATAAATAAAATTGTGCCCAAAAATTGTGGGCAATATTCAGATGTTAAATAAGTTACCAGGAAGGAGAAGAGATCAGGTCTTTATTATTACATGGAATAAGCAATGAATATAAATGTAAAATTATTAGGAAATAACATATTCATATGCAAATCACATGCTGTTAATATGTATTTTTTAATTTTAAAGCATCTGTTAATATGATCTGCTTTTTAATTACTTGTATGGTTGCCCTCTTTGCATTTGTGAAAGAGTTTTATTCCATGCTGGAAAATTCCATGACAAGTTTGCAGAACGCTGACTGAAGAGTAGAAAAAAGTGCCCTGAATACGTGGTTTTCTTGAATTTTGTACTCGAATACGTTTAAGCATGTGGTGATAGCCACTGCTTGGGGTAGAATTTTAGGGTAGAGAGACTATGAATTTTTCTGTGCTTTCAATACTACATAGGTAAAATAGTAAGACAGGAACAACTTCATATGTATCTCTCTCTGTTATAAATGATACCACTTAGTGACCCCACATTCAAAGGGATTTCACTGGTTAAAAATATTATGACCTGTTTTTCATTCTGACTCTGCAGTAAGAAAAAAATCTAACTTAATCTGTTTTTAAACAGTAAATCAGAGCTACTGAGTCTACTAGCAATTGATCAAACAATAATCTTTAAAGATAGTCTCAGCTAATATATCAATAATATCTGTAGTAGAAACTGGAAGTATTTATATAACTCAGCGAACACAGCAACTAAGAATTGTAAAAAGCAGTGCAAAAATACTAACATATAATTTCAATCAATCATAAACCAAGGGCGCTGATTGCCTGTGATAACAACAATTAATTTATGTATCCTAAAGGTGAGCTTCAAATATCGATTCACAGGGACCATATAGCAAATTGAAAGAAGTATCCAGTGTAATTGAAAGACCTGTGCCCATGACTTCACATTTCTTAACAAAGTAGCTACCAAAAAATTTGCTACGACACTTGTTACCGCACCCAAAGCAATCCTCATGCCCAAGCACACTCAGATTCCTCAGCTATAAACTCTCTTATGTTTCCGTCATGCTGCCATAACTTATACTTTTAGTTTCTGAACACGAAGCATACAATATTTCTTCTTCGCTGAGAATGGCAACATCTGAGAGCTGTTGCAAGTTGGCAATAACACCAAATTCCTGGAAAAAATCGGACCCTCAGCCCTCAGTTATTAAGCTGCCTGGATTTCCTTTCAGTCACAGTCTTTGACACCTGGTAGCACTGGGGACAGTCAGAAGTGGAAAGGACAGGGGGTGAGAGGAGCCCGCCAGAGCAGAAGGACTGGACGGCAGGCTGGACATCACCGAGGGAGCGGGGAGGTCGGACTCCAGAGGGTTTCTTTGCGCGGGAGACAGAAAGAGGAAAAGGACTCAGCGTTCAAGCACGATGACCGCCCTGCACATCCTCTCAGCTCCTGGGCACACTGATTCACAGACTCGCTAGCAGTTCTCCCAATTACCTTTCTCTCTCAAGGCTACATACAGCTCTTACCTCTGGTCGCAGAGAAAGACCAGACTCCACTGTTCTCATATGTTCTGAAACACAATGAAGCTCAGCCTGGGAATCAAAAAGGCTGAAGGGCCTTTTGACCCTTCTGCTACCCAATGAGCTACCCAAATCTCTGTGTGACTACGGAGATAATCTATATGGCTTCAATCCTTTAAGACTATTCCTGAAGATAGAGCTTTCCATTCTCAGGAGCCCTCCTTGATGCTAAAACAAAAAAGGTTACCTTGGAGTACTGGAACTGAGATACGAAAGAGCAACTTTGCATATCAAGGAACCTTTAATTACTAGTATTCAGATATACTGTTCTTCATTAAAAATCCCTAATTAAAAAAACACTAATAAGCTGGGTTTTTTTTGGTGTGACTGCGTCTTGTAATTTATTGGCATCGTGTGATTCAGAGACTCTTTATAGTGTTGCTCCATATCATCTTGCTTTCTCCACCTTGCTTTCTCCACAATAAATATATAATCCTTTTACTGCTCTATGAGTGGTAGAGGCCAGTGTTTTCCCAGTTGAAGGCTGTAATCCCAAAATTTTCATCTATGTTTTGGCTACGGATTCACCTGTTAATGCAGTAGGGTGTATCATGCAATATCAACAAGATCTGTTAGCTGTCAACCATCCTCTCATATTTTGATGATGGTATTACCAAATAGATATAAATAAGTTGCGGCCATCATCCCTCCTTGTTAAAGTCTGAAATCAAGCAAATAGGTCCACCATATTACTGGAAAAAAGAGCATAAGAGACTTGTACCACAAATTACTTTTCTGTTCTTGTTCTGTATCAGAAGCTGGTACAGCCGCAGCAGCAATTTACTTTGGGAACACTGTTAGTCAAGGAAAAACAGCTTCTTCCAATGGGTAATATAAAGTCATTTTTTACTATATGAGTACTGCCAGAAAGACTGTACGTTTCACCTTTATATGAAGGTGTTTCAGGCCAGAGGTGGGGGAGGGGACTCGAAGGGAATAAGAAATTGATTTGGTTTTGTGTTGTACATTTAGTGAGTATTTTTACTACTTCAGTCATTTTCATTTATATAAATAAAGC
This sequence comes from Calonectris borealis, assembly GCF_964195595.1. Lineage (NCBI taxonomy): Eukaryota > Metazoa > Chordata > Aves > Procellariiformes > Procellariidae > Calonectris > Calonectris borealis. The sequence continues at coordinate 29,204,045 of NC_134314.1, read as the reverse complement.
TTCTCCTTTTTTATCTAAATCTTACTTCTCCCCAAGGCCTCTCCGCAAATGCAGTGACACTTCAGCAAAGGGTAATTGAAGCTGCAGCACATTTACAGCAAAATGCCATTTTTAAAGGGTGTAATGAAACGTACTGCAGAGGCAGGATTTTTAAATTCACTATATGGAAACTGATTCCCTGTAGGAATGAGAGACCTGAGGATTTAGGACTATATCATATTGGCTGCCACTTCTTCAACCCTCTAGGCAATAGCTTTCCACAGTAAACTTTGGTTTTGTGTGACAATAAAACCCCTGATATTCAACAAGAGAACATCCTGAGCAGCTCAAAGAAAAAGAAAATAAATGAAATGCACCAAAAAATTGCAACAGGAATGTTTCTTGTTCCATAGCAAGCTCAGCTGCCACCAAATCTTCTCCAGAGATGTCCACTTCTAATACGTGCTAGCCTGAGCCTCACTTTAGCTCTGCAGCTGATATTCCCCCTCCCCAAGCTTTCCCCTCACACCCCAAAGCAACAAGGTAATGAAATATATTTGCAGAGAAGACATTTTGCAGAGAAGAAATAGCTTGCAGAATTTTGTAGGCTTTTTATGGTTTATATTTTCATTTTTCTGTTTTCATAGAGCATTATCTTTTTACAAAGGCAATCTTTGATACCTGTTTTAGTCTAGAGTCAGCTAATTATTTTCTTACTGGCCACAAAAGTCAGCAGTGATTAGCAAAAACAAGATACCAACAATAAAATCATGCCCATTAAAAAACAACAGGCTCATTAACTAAAATGCTTCAGTTCAGTCAAACTTTTTTTCTGTTATCTCTGCTCACTCCTGGAGTCTTTGGAATATAGGTCATTTTTTGCAGTTGTAGATCTGTAGCAACATTAGATACTCCAATTAGTCAGGTAAAAAAATGACAGGTATTCTGATTTTCTAAGGATGCTATTGTGGTTTTTTCCTACTAAATGAAAGTGCATATATGATGAATTTCATTTATTCAGGGAGAATTTTTAAAGTCTTAAAAGCCTTTAAATGTTATAAAAATATAAAAATAGGCAGCAGCAACTTTCAAACTTCAAAGGTGAATGGCCAGAAGGAATAATTCTTTCTTAACATCAACAATATTTTTATTCTTTTTTAAAATGAAGTTTGGACTATAAGGAGGTCAGTAGATATATAATACTTCATTTACACTGGAAGAATAGCCAGTACATTACTAATGGCTGACTGTCTTAAACCAAAACTGAAAAGAAATCTGCATCACAAAATTTTAAACACTCTTTGACAACTCTGATGTGATTGGAAGGGCAAATTTACCCCTTGGTTTTGGGAAATATAGTTGATTTCGGTGAAAGAGTATCTGAGATGAGGAAGTTAGTGGGCCAGTAACACCTGTGCCCAGAGAAGCAGATGGAAGTCATCAGAACATAAGAGGACAGAAATAGGCATCCTCTCCAGGCTGCATTTGGGCCCATTCACAATTCAACATTATGCCAATATGTGATAATATTTTGTGTGCCTACACTGCTGGTCAGCCGATGAGCCTGGATCTGGTCTATGATTGAATGGCCCGACTGACCACTCACACTCAAAATTCACTTTAATAACTAATCTGACCCCAAGCAATGCCTACATAGTATAAATCGTGCTGCCCCTGTGGTAATTTTTGGGGAAAAAATCGGTGCTTCACCTTTGGCAATATCTCCAGTCACCAGTGTCTCCCTTGGTGACTGCCAGAGTAAAGCGTTTGCTGGAGTTTATATCATTCCATAAGTTCTCAGGTTTTGGTTACTGCTTCTCAAGTAAAACATGGTGTCTGACCCTGCGCACTGTTTCAAGTCAATGTGGTTTACTTTGCATTAAAAAATAGACTATTTGCACTAATGCAGTCACTGACTGTGTCTCAACTGAAAAGGCGTTTTGTGAATCCAGCTCTTAACTGTAACCAAAGATGTGAGTGCTCTCTTAGTTTCAGTGCAAGGTGAAACATTAATTTACCTTCAGTGTTGATTTGAACACACCCATTTTGCTTTGCCCTGAAATGGAGGCATGGTGTACCTTCTTCAACTAGGAAGCTCCCCAACTATTCTGCAAGAGCTTTTCCATACTAAACATCAGTATCTTTGTACTTTTCCACCCATGCAACCTTTAAAGAGAGTTCAGTTTCCCTCCCATGGCCAGGAGACCTCATTCTCCTTTGCCCCGGAGGACTTCCTGACTTGCCAGAGAAAGAAATTGTGACTTCAATTTCCCATGTGGGTGGACAGCATGTGGTCCTATCCATGTTGGGTAAGATTTCAATTTCGCAAAGTTTCTGCTAAGAGGATGGGGTTTTAAACTTATTTACTCACATACTTCCTGTGTTAGGGCTAAAAGTGTGGTATGATGACTGACAGCAAAATATATTGTACTATAAAGGTTTTGGAAATAGTTAACCAAAAATGTAACATCAGCACACTATTCCATACATGTAGCTAATATGTCACCATATTGCTCAAAAATTCATTTGGAATTTGGAGTCTAACACATGCATATAAAAAGAAAAATCCAAACAATTTTTTTTGTGCTTGTACTATGCAACAATATCACTATCACATATTTGGAATTCTATATTATTATCAACAGACACATTAATCAAAATGGAGAAGAGAAACAAAGGCCTTTGTAGGTATTAGTTTTACTGGGGAGTCTTGTCATTTTAAGCTCATCACAACCAAATTATATGAATAAACTATTTAAGGATAAACTAGTGAAGATTTAACTTTAGTAAGTTGTCTGTAGCAACCGAGCCCAAAGCAATCAAAATATGGAGCTTTTACTGAACTCTTGTTCTGCTCTAGAAGGTATATTTAAGAAGTCTGCTTGAGAGGAAAATGTTGCTGTCACTCTAAAAACTTGCTTTAATAAAAGAAAATCTTTGACATATCTTAATGGAGATTAAGATTTTTTCAGTTCCTTTTTATGTTTAAGGCCATCATTCCATTAATCAAGTAGCTGACTAAATTTAAGGCAATGTAGTTAGCCTTCATTGAAATGTATGAATAGTACAATTTTGATTTTTAATATTCTCATGTACTAGCCTATGTATTGTATTTTGCATAGAAAGCTCTATTCTCTTGTTTAGGTCATTCTGTTAAAAAAATTGAACAAAATTCTTCAATGCTTTAAGTGAATTGCAACAGACACACTACTTTCAAACAGTTAGGAATCCGTCACTGCTTTCTGGCAGTGAGCTGAAAGCCCAGTCTCTCCTTGCAATAGTGGGAATGGAATACAAGAAAAAAAGAAAAATTAGCTGAGGTTGGATTCACTCTACAGGTACACCAGGAATCAGATTGAACTCAAGAACATCTCTACTTGGCTTATTAGAAAATAAATGAGAAAGTTGCATGTAACATGGAAAATGTAGTAAAAATATGTTCTTCTTGGCTATGAACAACGAATATTTTTGCCCCTGCTCTCCATGGCTAATTGGCTAATATGATCCCACATTGGCTCACAGCTTATCCCCTAATACCTGGGAGTTCAGCAAGTTTCACATTTATCTTCCATATACATGAATTTTATTGACCATGCTGAGTCAGGAGTACTCATTTCAATACTTGGTGGCTGAGTGGGGTAGCAAAAGTCTAAAACAAGACCTGAGCAAGGAAAATATGTTTTGAAATGTTAATTTCTTCAGCAGGCCGTTGAAAATTTTTTTATGGATCAAGGCATTCTTAAAAAATAGATTCAACTGCATTTTTAAATTTATGGGGCAAGGACCTCAAATGTTTTAAATCTTCAGCAGTAGTTCAAGACTGGATAGTTCAGCTTCTTACTGTGTTACCTATTTATAAATGAAATAAAATAGCCCCACTTTAGACTTAGGAAAAAGAATCTATTTTAATAAACCAATGAATTAGTTTTGTTTTGATAGCAACAGCAAGTATACTGTTTCTTCATCGATTTGAATCTTCCTTTCCCGTTCCCACTGGCTTCAAGTCACCTTCCAATCTTTTAAACTCCTCTCTTTTCAATCTCTGTTTTTTATGGACCTTAAGAAGTGTTCTTTCTTTCCCTAGCATCAGAAGGCTTGACCCTTACTTTTATATTTTACAGACATTAATATTCTACGCATAGCTGTCATACAAACATGCTGATCACCAATGAAATAAAACAATACGAAAATAACTAACATTTGCCACACTAATTTCTGAATAGCTTCTATATTTTATTACAAAGACATAGACAGACTATCATATAACTTTGGGGGGTTTGTAGAGATTTTGAAACTTCTCATGAACATGTGTATGTCAGGTGTATTCTATGACGATTGTAAAAGGGGTAATGTTGCACTATGATGTGATACAAGATAGATGATATACTATCATTTCTGCACTTCCATTTTAATCACTGTGTGTATGATCAGTTGAACTCAGTGGAAGACAAAACCAGAAATCATTTGACGATCCAATAGCTGATTTAGGAGAGAGTTCAAGTTTGGGGTTCAACCGCTGGACCACAACTGTAGTAGCTTCCTGTTTGCTCCTTTGGAAGGCTTAACTTCCAGAAATACCTTGTCTATGGAGGGGAAAAAAACCCATGTATTTGTAGAAGCTTTGTAAAAATTGAACTAGCCTTACAGTTTTTAACTTATTCTTCCTGAGCATATTTCATTCACACAAACTTGAAAAAGTATTCTAAAGATAATGCAAAGTAAAAACTATTTGGCAAAACTCTTCTGCTTAATGGAGTAGCTTCTTTTCTACACATTATTTTTCTTCCATTATTTTCTTTCTTTTGGTCTCAAATGGAAGTAAAAAATCAAATGTATTTCTATTATCTTTTCATGATTCAACTCCTCATCTTATTAACATACCAACTGCATTAAATGTTATTCACATTGGTCCTTTAACTTAAGTGCTAGAAGCTTGAAACATCAAATAAATTCTGAGCTGGCAGACTAGTGCAGTGATTTATCCAGAGCTGACTGTACTGCCACCATAGCAGGTATTCATTCTCTGCTGAAAGTGAAGGAGTGAGATTTTTTTCATCCTGAGATAGACAGGTTGCCTGTGTAGAGAAGTAGAAGATTAGTTTTCCATACGTTTTTGTGGGAGGATAAAGAAATGGATCATAACACCATCCTCATTTTATTTTTCTAAATTTTTCAGCCAAAACCCTCGAGAATTTTGACAGCCATTAGCAGTGGCATCACTTTGTTCTTTCAAGTTTAGATATTTACAAACATGTTTTTCTCTTCTGTTTTTAGCACAAGAAGAATGGGCCACAACCCGTTCCAGCCTAAAGGCACCACCTCCAAGGTCAGCCAGAGGGGGTTACAGGGAACACCCCTATGGTAGATATTGAAGGTCCTCCTCATCTGTGACCTCTTCTCAAAGACAATTAATAGCCTGTGGTCTCCACATAAACAGCAACAAGACAAGTAATAGTCCATTTCTTTTCTATCCTAGGGATTACTGCTCATTATTATCCTATGTACTACTTGTATTTCCTATAACATTGGAGTGACATTGGCATTAGTATTATTTTATAACACGGACTTAAAAAACAGAGACAAAAAACCTTTGGCAAGCATTGTCTATAAACCATTCAAAGATGATGTTCTGTTGGTTGTATTCATTGCTGTGTGTAACTTAAAAAGCATGACACTGTTACAGATCTTGAGTCTCTCTACATACTAGCTAAGGCTTAGTTTTTGTTTAGGGTTGCTGAAAGACTGTAATGAGATTCTTTTTTTTCCTTTTTTTTTTTTGAACCAGACAATAATCAAGCTGTAGATAAGATGTTTTAACCTGTCTTTTTTAATATATGTTAGTTTAGATTAAGATGTTCGATATTAAGTTTGTAAATTTAATTTTAAATGCTGTTTTAATGGGGTTGAAAACAAGCAGCTACTGTATGTATGTAGCTAACTGAATTTGTTCAGTGTTTTAACCTGTATTTGTTAAAAAAAATCACATAAAGTTCCATGTGTAAGCTTCTCTAAATAGGAAACCATAATTTTGTCAAATATGTTTGCCATAATTTGTCAATAAAGCTGAAACCTTTTGTAACAAACTAAATTTGGAATTACTTGTTTTCTAGCTTTAAATGCCTGCTTTATTTCTTTTTCAAGAGATGCCTAAAATGTTTTTTATATAAAAATTACAAAAATGAACCCAAGCCTGTTTTAAGATTTTTTGTGTAAGACTTTAAAAGTTGTATTAATAACTTCTGGTTGTTAAATAATTTAAAAGTTAACAAACTAAACTGTTACATGAATCATGGTTAGTATCCACTAATGTATAACATGTTAATGGAAAAAAATGCTTTAGAACAATAAATGGATTTTAAACTATCCTCTAAGCTTGATCTTGCTAAACACAAACTCTGATTGACTTGTTTGTATTAGCATGTCTCTCGTGAGAATGTAATGGAGTTTAAAGAGGTAAGATTACCACTTACCACTGTTAGACTGTCTAAATGCTAGTTCTTCAACCTTTGAGTTTCCCCGCACATTAAATATCCCATTCAACATGTAAGCATTGCATAGATTCACCTATTTGTTTTCACTCAGAAGAGTGCGTTGACTGCATTTTTCGTAGTATATAACAATTTGTCTTGATAAACAAATCATCAGTGTCACTGCCCAGTTGTTGGTACTCAACTTCAAAAACTTTATTTGTAATTTTCAGTGCTAAATATCACCGCCCTTGAAGGCAGTTTAGAGGGCTGATATTTCTTTTGAGACTATCAGACTTGATGGCTGATGATTATTAAGGAAATATGTCGCAGGACTCAAAGGATGACTAAACGTTAAACAGGTAACACTAATAGTAACTCTGTAATTTTGAGTATGCAACAGTAATGTTAAATATTCTCAGTTATTAAGTTACTGATAGTTAAAAAAGTAAACCTACCAAAAGATAACAAATAGGTATATAGGCTATTAAAACAACTAATTAACATTAACTAGTGACAACAAAATTATTGTACAATATATAACCCTCAAGGTAATAAACAGAACTAAAATTAACAATAATAGTAATGCAACTCTTGCTAACAACAAATATATAACCTAAATTCTGATGAAAAAAAGAAAAAAAAAGAACAGAAGACTTGATGGTAGGGATGCCAAAACTGTTAATCCTTTAAATACAGTCTTTTTGTTTACAGTGGCTTTTTGTCAATGTGATTGGTTTACTTTTTTGATGAGAATAAAGTACAGGCCTATTGCTGTTCAGTTTGTGAACAAAATCTTTTGCAGCTGGAGTTGCATGCTAACTCTTTTTGAATAGTTTATGAAGCGTATGTTTTGTCGTTTGAAGTGTTAAAGTGAATTTAGTAGGCTACATGATGGTTACATTGAGTTTATTCTGTCTCACTATTTCAGGGACTCGCAGGCACTGGACAGCTAAGCAGCAGATCTGCTGAGAAGTGATCAGGTAAGCTCTGCCGCATCTCAGGGGTTTTTCCTATTTCCTATTTTATCGGTGCATTTGTTTTCAATAACACACACAAACGTTTCAGCTAGAGTTTTAAAATAAATAATTCCTTCCAGCAATGTTTCTTTGCATAGCAGCATAGTGATTATGGTATAATGGCAATCAAAACATTCGCTTTTATATGGTATGATACCCTTCATTTAAATAAAAGAAGTCTTGTCATCTAGCCTTTTAATGGTAAATATTAAGATGGTATACTTTATAACGGCTCCTGCTAAAAACATAAAAGCATACCTACATTTTGGAAACAAACTAGTCACATGACATAGAAAAATACAATACTGGCTTACCTTTGCTTCTCAAAATATTTATTATTTCTTCCTATGACAAAAGTATCTATAAAGAGACAGAAAGTTTGTTATTTATTCTTTTGCTCAGTAGGGTTTTTTTTTTTATGCTTTAGAACGGCAGAGACATTAATGGTATTACCATGCAATGGCATGGATCAAGCCATAACTTTCTATATTTCTCTGTTAAATACATTTAAACATAAAGGTGTATGTTGGATAAATGGCTTACATAGACTTCAGATTATATGAGATTTTTGATTGAAAACAAATGTCATTGCTCAAAACATAAAAAAAAATTCAGCTCAGATACGACTTCATCCACTCACTCTGAAGTGTCAACCTAATCACCATACAAAAAGTACAAATTCTCTTCCTCTCTCATGATTGTTAAACTAGATAAGAGTTAATAAACAAAACTGATGATGTTGCGTACCAAATACACAATCCCAGACACATTTATTACTCTGGCATCTTTTCCCATGATTGTGGTCTGGCTGATTTAATGTTTTCCAGCTATCAGTGCATTCAACAGTTACCTGCAAACCACAGGTTGTGTTGTATAACAAGATATAAAGGGCTTAATTTTCCTCTCCAAAGGGTTGCCTCAAACCTTTATGGTTTGATTTATGTGCTACAACCACTCTACAGGCCAAAGTGATATAACACAGCATTAAGATTTGTCTGCGTATTACAGTCACGTCAGTGTGAGTGTACTACTATAGTAAAAAGCTTCCATCTACCCACCCTGCATATAGTTATACAAATGTGCTTCAGTCAGTACCTGTTATACCTATACAGATAAGAAAAACACACACCACTGCTATAAATACAGTTCTGTACTGGTATAACTGTGATTATAGATTATTACACATTATAGATTTTACTATATAAGTATTTCAGGAAATGCTTATATGCCTTACTGAAATGATTAATGACACAAAACTGTGAGCAGGTCACACTTGATGTAAGTGGGATCCAGGGCAAAGTACATAAAATTAGTTTCTCACTTGTGCATCAGATTTTTATGTGAGGGTGACTAGTGTGAACTCCTTGAGGATGGACTCCCATAAATACAGCTTTATAGCAGACCAGTGTCCTTTAATATTATTGTGTCACAGTCCACTTTACAGCCATTGTTTGTGTAGATTAAAAAAAATGCAGAATATGTCAGTAAAACGGTGCATTGTGAAATAGTCTTATACAAGAATTATTTAGAAAAAGTAGGTTAGTAAGTCAGTGCAAGCAACTGTTTACGCAAACATTTGTTCCATTGATTTTCAGGAAATTAGTATGAAAAATTACCCATGACTGCATGTGCTGTTCTGTGCTAACTACAAAGTATATTTCACGTTAGTTTCTGAAGAAGTCTTACAGTTAATCAACTATGTCTTAATAAAAAAATCCACCTTCCTAATTTGTGGAAGAGTAAAAGAGAGTCTGGTTATTCTAGTTAACAGTCATCTTTAGGTCTTCCATGACAAGCTGTGATGAATTCCAGATATCCACCAGTCAGGTCAGCCATAATTCTGAGGTCCTGAAAACTTACATGCATTATCAGAAAACACAGATCTTCACTTGTGCTACAGATAATTCCAAGACACTTGTCACCAACCAAACATTTTCTTTGGATGAATTCACATACCAAGTAGTTTTGTTTGTCCTAGGAAGAAAAACTAGTATAAAATATCAAAACAATGAGTAAAAAAACACGGGAAAAGAGAACCAGAGTTGAAAAATCAAAATTTCTGTTAAAAGATTTCTAAGATTTTTTTTGTCCAGGTTGACCTCAACTATAGAACAGTTTGATCTTTAAAAGAAAGTAGTGCATTATAATTTTCAGTACTTAAAACAGGAAAATATATTATTTTACAGAATTGCGCTAAAATATTCTTAATTGTGTCTCTGCTGCATCAAGCTAAATATTCTTGTCATTGTCTTCTTTTTAAAATGGAGCTGTGTACTTTGAAAAATTCTCTGTTTTCATGCGATAGTAGGTAATATATGCACTCCTGGGTGAAAACCCTTATTACCCTAAATAGGTACACTATCGCATTATAAATGCACATTCCAAAAAGTATTTTTATGAATAGAATCAATGAGCCAGTTTCAAAACTGATGATTTCTGGAGATGGGTTATGCAACATTTGACAGTCCGCGTTGTTGAAATGGTGATCAGATAGTGGAGCGCATGGCACAGTGATAGAATCTGTAGCTTCCTATGTCATACTGACACAGCTTCACTTGCTGGAAATTTAGTCTGGGAGGAGGGAGCAATTTTCAAGTCCAGCTAGAAACAGAGTAGGAAGAAGGCGTCAAGGGCTGAGGGCATAGTCACCTGCTGGAGCAGAACCCACAGAGCTGCACCACCAGGGACAAGCTCCTGGAAAACTAAGAGATGAGGAAAAATTGCACTACTGGACTGTTTTGTCTAGCAGACTTGTTACATATATTCAAGAGCCATTCTAACTCAAAAAATTAGATATTCCTAGAGTAGCAACCTTTATCAGGAAATGAAGTAGCACCATGTAACTATTTTCTTTCCTTTTCTAGCTTCTCTTACTGTTTAAACAGGAAGATCTTAAATCTTCATATGAATAAATGAAGATCCTTAGGAAGTACAGTATACCTGACCTCACCTCAAAGGATATTGGCAATGTTTTTCTAGCTCAATGAGGTCCTCAACCTCCATTCAGAATAATGGAGCTATAGCCATAAAGCTAGGAGATATTCCTTACTGCACGTGCCCCATTCAGTCTATAACCCAGCAATAATTACTTCGTTGTACTTGAACATGTGCTGACTTCTAAACCAAGTAACACTGATGTTAGTGAAAGTGAGTGAGTACATGTAAAACAGATCACTGTGTCTATGGTAGCTCTGAAGGAAAGGGTGTGCAGACCTGGTCACTAAGCACAGCAGGCTGGAAGAGTCTATGTCTCCAGACAGCTAGGCAGCTAGGGAGCTGCCAGACCGCAGCCAGGACTGAGGTACTGAGCTGAGTATCTGGAATTTAGTAAAGCAACCAAATTACTGTTAGAATCAGGATAATGAACATATTGAGTGCATCAGTTAAAAGGCTTAACATTTTATCATGATAATATGGATTTATGGTAGTCCTCATGAAATATCATCCAGGATTATTATCTGAAGGTTAAAACCAAGAACAACTAAGTGAGTGATGTATTGTGTTCAAATATAAACCAATAAATATATTTGTGTTCAAATATAAACCAATTTAGTCTACATTAGTGATGTATTTCCTTCATGTTTCACAGTAGGAGTGTTGTTTTGTGTACTGTCTTTCTAAGAAATCCAAAGTTTTGCAAGAGTCAAATAAAGCAGTTACAAAATTATAAATGATGGTGAAGGAGAGTCATAGAATAAGCTAAACATCAGAGAGAAAAAGTCTTTGTTAACATCTGAAAGAATAATATGATTCATTAAGAAAGGGAAGTCCTAGAAAGTTTTCCATAAACTTGCAGAAGCAAGTTAAGTCAAGATTGTATAAAAATTAAATAGGGACAGCACTGGACATCAGTGTTCTCCATACAACCTACTTAAAGACACTCCATACCCTGTAAAGTTTACTGGCACATTTCCTTTCTTTTATGGAAAAATATTATCTACAATGAAAAGATAACTGAGAAACTCTACCTGAACTTCCTAAGCAGCTACATATCTTGACAGAAAAATTGTTTTCCTGTAATAATGTGAAACAAATACCAAATCTAAACAAAATTATAATCTCCCTACAGAATCTATTTACTAACAACTTTCTAGCAAAGATATTAAAGAAAATAGTATTTTTTTTCTGTAAGTATTACCTGAATCTTTTTATAATGCTCCAGTAAATGGCTCAAGATTGCAAGATGAAGTAGTTTGGGAAAAATATTCATACAGTCAGAATCATAGAATAGGTTATAAATTCATCCTACGTGACAATGAACCCACTTATCCCTATATCAGAACATACATATTTTTAGGGTTCAGGAGGGCAGAGTTTATTTGTGGATGCATTTTATCAAGGTAGGAATAAAAAAAAAATTAATTTTACTAAGAGATTACAAAGTTTTTATCAAAAAAAAGCAACTGTTTTAGCTTACAAAAAATTGAAAAGGCTGGCTGTAATTAAAGATATAAAAAAATGAGGATCATTTTTGTTCCTATTTCAAGTCGTCCTCTGTTGTCAACAGATTAACCAAAGTACAAAAAGAGCCGTAATTAATAAGTAAAACCACAGGAAAAACTGAAAAATATTTGAATGCTAATCAGAAAAACAAGTCTAATGTCTTCTGAAGTTTTTTGTCCTCCATTAAAAACTTAGATGCACTCTGTGACCTCCATCAGTTATTAGAACCCAAGAGTTATCAAAAAAAGTATCACGTTATCCATTTTACTGTATTGGTCTATGGAGACAGAAAAGGCACACAGGTAACTTTCTTAGATCAATTACGGCTTCAAAGATGATCACCATCTTCCACTCTGTTGTTAGCTAATTACATTTTTCTAGTCATTATTATTGTTCATTGGGACCTGACTGAAACCTTTGAAATCACTAAGCCTTTCCTTTTTCTTCAATTGGTTTTGTTTCTGGTCCTGTAGGTTAGATGCTAACATTCATTTGGAGACATTAAAGAAAGTTATTCCCTCTGAAAGATTTGCTGATCTACGTAGTTATTAGACAAATTATGAGCTTTGCTCATGAATATGCTGATATCTTTTAGTGAAGACATGCTGTATACAGTATTTATTTTCTGAAACAGTGGAATCTAAAGACAAACGGTGGCTCCCAGTGTGAGTACAGGAAAGATTTTCTGTCCTTTCATGATCTCTGGTTGACTAAGTAATTTATATTATAGCTCAGCAGAACATTTTAAAACTGTTGAAATACATCTCTAAATCATGCATATCTGGAACAAAGTTTTCATTCTCAAACAGAAGCAATCTCTGTCAACTTAAGCATAAGAAATGCAGATTTCTAAACTTCTACTAAAAACATGTCACTGTTTTAAAGGTTTGTTTTCCTTATATAAATCCTAATAAAGGGCTGTGTTTAGTACTCATTGAAAGCCACAAATGCCTCTTTTCCTGAGATAATTGAATTAACTTTGAAATCTAGGATGCTTTACCAGAGAATAGGAAGATTTATTGAGAAAGCAATTTCAGGGTTTCATATTTCAAATCTGTAAATCAGAAGGAAGGTTTCTTGGAGGAAGATCACACCCATGCTGTAATCATATAGGTCATCATTCACATAGTAAAAGGAAAAAAAAATGAAAGAAAAGCCTGTGTACTTGATTTTGTAAATCCTGTGTATGCCCAAAGAATTTTTAAGATGCTGTATAGAAACGGTCAGAAATTTCTGATATCTTTTAGCAACATTTGGGTATACAAGTAGGATAGTGGAAATGCTTGAGTGCTCTGATAAGAATAGAATTCTGAAAACAATGTTTCGTGTTTCTTCGTGTTGCTGCTGTACCCTATTGATTTAATTGAAGTATACTTTCTTATTATATAGTGTTATTATAAAGTGTGAGAGTAGCTGCTTATATCATGTCTGGCACTGTTCTTGCCATGCTGGATGCATTAGCTGATGACGGATGGCTTACTCACAGGAAAACAGTGAATACCTTTGTTATATGCCCTTGCGTTACAGGACCTTCACACTGTGTTACCACTAACAAGTCAGAGGTGCAAACTGCTGAGCTGCTCATTCATGACTTCTTAGCATTCTGGGTGGGTTTTTTTACTTTACTTGTGCACAATAAACAGAACAAAATGTGCAGATATTTTGTATCATGATTTACTATATTCACTTATGACTCCGTATTCATTGCTCAGCTAACTACTCATTGTATTTCTTCTTGAACTTTATAACAATCCTGTACAACCACTGGCAAAATTCAGTGGAGAAGCTGCCCATGCAGCTTCTTCTTTCTTTTTCCTTTTTTTTTTTTTCCTTTTTTTCCTCTTCTTCCCAGAAGAACATAATTGTTCATATACCTACTTTAGCTGACAAGATAATTAAGGACACTCTCGTTCAAATGAAATGCTGCTAATCTCTGATAATATAGGACTTCAGCTTAGTATTCCCATAGTATTTAAAATTGATAGGGTTCTTTTTCTTATTCTGTATGGTATTTTGAGCATTATATACTTTTAAAATATCTCTATTAGAATCCATGATGTAGAGATACAGGAATGCTCTATTATGTTGGATTCCAGTTAAGTAAAGTAGCTTTTTGATGGAGAATTCAATCTTGCAGATCTTAGTCAGGTTTCATTCACTAAAAATCCATGCTGACATCAAGGAATGAAAAGGGAATATGAAATTCAAAATTTGATCTGCAGTCATTTTTATAATTTAATTAAATTCAAACAGAACATGAATCTGTTAAGGACTGGATTGTGTCATTCCAGCCAATGTCCTGCTTACTGGGCAGTGTGAAATAACCTTGACCCAGGAAGAGTACTTCAGTTACAGAACCAACATCAAGATTCTACTTTTTATAACATTAAAACTAATTTTCCCATATGCAAGAAAAATACTTAGTTGAAGGTACTTGCTTGGGACTGTCACTCACTCCAACTCTCAACTTGGCAACCAAGTTCATCCATTTATAGTAGTCACCACTTTTTATTTTCATGGAGTGAGAATGAACAGATAACTTTCTGAAGGAGGCACAATACTTTTCTTTACATAGTCTTTAATGACGGTATTACTGAACTGGTTTGCAAATCTGAGGCAAAAATAGCCCAGTAGACTGTGAAGGCCAGTGGGATACGTGCTTCAGGGAATCTAGTGCTCATCTGAAAGAAAGGAAGACAGCTATCTGTTATTGTAACACCAAGAAATCTGCATAGCTCTTATAAAGCTTGAATAGCACCTACAGAACTTAAAAAAAATTGCTGCATAGGATTCAAAATGCTTACTGAAGGAAGCACGTATTTTAATCTCCGCCTTGTAATGGAGAATTAGAAAAACAGTGAGGCTGGAAGATTTGGCTAAGGTCACTCAGCAGGTCAAAGAGATGTAATAAAGCGTAATTAACAAAGCAGCAGGTGAGGGTAAGAAGTTGCATCAGGAAATGAAACACAGGATGTATTCGGAGCTGTGATTTGTTTTGAGAACTGAACTCTCTCGTCCACAGTGCAGATATACTATTGCCACTTGAAGCCTGCTGAGCTTTACTAGGCAGCTGGATGAAGTAGCTAGCAGAATGTGTGCATGTAGTGAGCATATATACATATGCAAAATTTACATTGAAGAAGCCTGTTATTATTATCTTTTTCCATTTGCTTTATAGCTGCAGTTTTCTATATCTGCATCACCTGTTGCCATGGTAAGTTTCTCATGCTGTACGTCTTTGATGAACAAGAAATAATGTCTCTAACCACTGATAAGGGCTTGAGACTCCTGATAATACTCAATGCCTTCCCCATAGCACTGAGCACAATAGGATTGGACCCTAAAAACCTACATATTGTTAAACATAGCGCTGACAATTCTAGAAATAACAGAAGTTCTATTTTAGATCATTTTAGGGATAATTTTAAACTCATAGTTGTTTTTTTTTTCCTACTTTGGAGTCTACTTAGCTAGATTAATGGAAATAAGACACCTGGCTTTGTAATAAATAGTCAACCAAAAATAATCCTAAGAATATATTTAAGGATCTAGAAAACAGTTTTGATTTTTTAATATAAAATCATTTTTATACCAGGTGCTTCATCTGGACTTATTTGGATGACTCATTCTCATTCACAGCTCTCACAGATACAATACAGAACTCCAAAATAAACTATATAACTTTAATCTGTCATGCCTCCATTTGTCGCATTTATTTTGTAAATGTACTATTGGCAGGGCTGGTAATACTATCTACCATTAAGATCACCAGTACTTTCTATAAATGCAACTGTGTCCACTTCAAATTAAACTTTCCATGATGGGTATCTGCTCAATCCAAGGATTTTGGCCAAAATGCCAAAAAAATACAGAAAAATACAAGATTTTGTTCATTTACAAAATAATGAGTCCCTCTTTTATCAGCAAATGTCTATGAAATTATATTGTAGAATATGTGTTGCACTACACTTTAGTGCTGGTTTTTCATGCATGATTGTATAAGAACTGCCTGCCTTTGTCAGACTATGAATCTATCCTGACCAGTATCTTTTTTCTATCAGATCCAGAAATGGATGCTTGGGGTGCATGGTGGAGGAGTCAGGAGAAATATGTAGAACAAGTAGAAGCTCTAGCTGTATTAGCAAATTAAACAACTCCAGAATGATCCTATCTCAGACTTGTCTTCCCAGTGCCCATATTTTTAACTCTACTGTCTTGCCTAATGTGCAAATAGACAGCTGTGGTAATGTGTAAGGGCTGTGTGCCCAAACAGGCTCTTACCCGCAGAGCCACCAGCTGGGGTGGTGCTGGGGTCTGTCCAGTGATTTGAGCTACAAGAAGAGTGAAGGGAGTTTCATGACCAAACAGCTGAGTTTGACTAAAACAGAGGAATGGATAATATTCTCCTTCAGCATCTCTACCAACAGAGTTTTGTGTGAGGGCAGGCAAATTGCTCAAAGTAAAAGCCCGCTGATGCTGTATTTCTCGTTGTCTTGAGGTCTTACAGAAAATCCCAGGATCTGATTTTCATCAGGATTGCAAGTGGCGTCATCAGGAGTTGTGCCTGACTATGCGAAGTGCTGTTTAAGGTTAGGTATTTAAAAAATCAAGCCTTGGGTTTCACAGGTTATGTAACAGTGATGAATGGTTTATTTTAACTCAGAAACATAATAATAAAAATTAGTCATACTTATGAGGTATTCACATACCATAGCAACAGGTAGCACAGAAAGCCAACCGTGAAATCCATAATTTTGTCAAGAAAAATTAAGGATTTGAATAGAGTTAAGCAAATTAATAAAGGAATAACACATTGAATAATGAGGATAAAAGAAATCCTGAATAGCTGTTCTTTCAGTGCCCTTTCTTATGCATGAAATCAGCCAGAAAAAAAAATTAACTCAACCATTGTAAAGACTACATCAAATGTATACATGAAAGGAGCTGAATTAGGGTTTCAGTGGCCTGTAATTCATATTTATCTAATTTCAGAGCACTTGGCTTACTTTCACCATTTCTTTTGCAAGCCTGACATTTATACCTACCTAATGCTTTCCATCATAGAAAAATGTCTCCAAGTTTATGGAAGGGTTTACACAGTGTGCAAATTGAGGGTTCCTGCAATTTGTAACAGGAACTTGCTTTTGGTAGGGGGAATTCTCCTGAGGGTCGCAGAAATTATTTTTTGATGCTTTCGTGAAAATCTGTTTCTTTTGGAGAATATCATTAGACATCCAAAAAGTTGCTTTTTGCCAAGTCAGTAAACTTGCTAGAAGCTATACGAAAATGTCTATATTCCCCTACCCCACAGATCAGAATTTTTTCCTTTTATGTGAAGTTACCTTAGTGTAGCATTTGGGGAAATACTGAGCACATTCATCACCTAGCTTCAAATACCTAGCTTTTGCCACTACAGGGACCTAGGGTACATATACATTCAGTGGAGTGGTCTTTGCTTACAGAAAATAATCCAGAGTACCTAAGCCAGGTACTCTAAAACACTGTCTGGATGTACCTTCTCTCTGTTGGCTGGTTGAAGAGACTAATGAACGCATTTAAAAAAAGACCTCCCTCTTTAGCCTAAATCTTCAAATTTTCTCTCAATCCATTGATTTTAATAAGAACTGATTTTAATTAGTCTCTCATAGACCTGATTATGTTAATATTATCAAGAAATGAAACACAACTCCAATCCAACCTGTTCTCACAAGTTCCCATTCGCATCCATACAAGCACTCAGAAGAACTCAGGATGAGTATAATTACTCTGCTGTATTATCTGCATAAAGAGTGTTGGTGTTCATAAAATTCACTGCCACAAATCTCCTTTTTTATTATATTGATAAAAGTATACTCATACTACTGTGCATGGACCATGAGCCTTCATCTCAAGCAGATGACTGCAGGTAGAGAAAAGGTATTGAAGGCAGCACTACATAAATTTGTAGCATTATAAAAAGAAAGAAGTTAAACGAGAAAGCTGAGCTAGAATGATATCAGTGAAGTTCCATATAGTAACTTTAAAAAAAAGAAAAAGTTCAAAAAGATAAAACAAATTTCAAAACTAAACATGCCAGTATTTAGTTTGTCCCCTTTCCTCATTTTTGCTCTGTTGTGCACATTCATTATTTTAGAGACCCTAAGCAGATGATCACACGCTCTTCCATTCTACTTGTGTTTCTTGCAGGAACGGAAGCGTGTCAGAACTGTGTAGCAAATTATGTTGTTAGTTTTTGTAACTGCTTTATCTCATAGCTTGCAGAATTTGCAAGGTAGTGTCTTCCAAGGGTTTTCTGTCATCCAGACTAACGCTGTGTCACAGAGATGCTGTGTGAATCTACATAAGCCATTTAAGCTAAAATATTAATGTGACAACTAATTTTGTGTTCTTCATTGAATATGTCTGCCCAGCTTTGTCTTGATTTTCAGATTTTTGGAGCCCTGAGGGAAGTACTGTACCTTTTGAATGGTGTTCAGGGAATTGAGAGTGTTCAACATCATTTGCAATAAATCAGTGGGATCTGAAGGACTGAGCCTCAGGTGGGGACTCTCCACAGCCCTGAGTTCTGGACCTGCCATTACCACCCCCTCTAGGACATGTCAGCACTCAGACTTACAGTGACATTCCAGTCTATCAGGTGAGCTGAGGTATTTGTCTATATATTTTTAGTTTCTGTCAAATGTGAGATAATTCAGCTTACCTCAGTCTGCAAAAAATAGGATTATTTTAAACTGGTTCACCTTATGTTTGCCATTGGAAGAGAGCTCATACACGGATACCTATGATGCATGTTACTTTGAGACAGGATAGTTTGATAATGTATCTAAGTTCTTATGCTCTCTTTCTGTGGTAAAGAAATAAAATATTTAATCATCTTTCTCAAAAGTAACATAAAAATAATCAAACTATATTTGTGCAATATGTTGAACACAGAAATAGTTTTTTTAAATGCCAAAAATTTGGAGAAATCATCTCCCCTTGGGATGAGTTAACTCATTAAGATGGTCATGTTAAAACCAAATTTTGCAGATTCTGGGGTTTTTTGCTCTGCTCTCCATCTGTTCATCTAGAAAAATCTTGGTATCTACATAAGTTGTGAACATACCCTTATTAATGTTTATAAGGTTCAGTTACTGTAGCATTGTTGCTATAAACTATGGACAATGAAAACCTGGAAGTAAATAAATCTACACCAGCGGACATTTGGATGGAAAACAGTAAACAAAAAAGAGTCATACCACTAGTGTTCAAGACAGATACAAATATTTAATTTAATCTCATATCCAGAATGAATTAGGTCTTGTGGAGAGAAGGTGTTCCGGTTTCGGCTGGGATAGGGTTAAATTTCTTCCTAGTGCTGTGTTTTGGATTTAGTATATGAGGAGAATGTTGATAACACACTGATGTTTTCAGTTGTTGCTAAGTGCCCTCCTAGTCCAAGGACAACTCCCGTGCCTACTGACTGAGCTAGGTACACAAGATGGGAGGGAACATAATCAGGACAGCCAGCCCAGCTGGCCAATGGGGTATTCCATACCATGTGACGTCATGCTCAGTATATGAAGGGTAGGCGCGATCCAGGAAGTGCCGATCGCTACTTGGTTATTGGTCAGCGTGGGTGGTGAGCAATTGCATTGTGCATCACTCATTTTGTATATTCTATCATTATTTATTATCATTATTTTCCCTTTTCTGTTCTATTAAACTGTCTTTATCTCAACCCACGAGTTTTTCTCACTCTTACCCTTCCGATTCTCTCCCCGTCCCACTGGGGGGGAGGGGGGAGTGAGCGAGCGGCTGCGTGGTATTTGGCGGCCTGCCAGGTTAAACCACGACAGAAGGGTAGCAAGGGGTCTTATAATTAAAGGCTACGTCCTCTTGTATATACTAAAGAACATCATCTAATTATATTGTAAAGTGTAAATCTAATATTTCCTAAATCTTCCAAACTAAATACTTATGTGGAAGTTGTATTTTTCTGTAATAAGCTTATTTATAACCATATGTCATATAAAAATACAATTATTGCATTTATTTATTAGAAATGAGCTTATTTCTTCAGCAAACAGCATGTGAAACAAAAGACCATTTTCAGTCTTTGTTGATGGTGGCTAGCAACGTCCAGAAGGTTTCAGGTAACTAGCAAAAGTAGTATCAATAGCAGTTACTCTGCGGCTGCTCTACCCGCCTCAATCCTGTACACACCATCACTTCCCATACCTCTGGTGCGACCACAGTCCTTCCCTTGCTCCTTCTGACCGAACACCAGAAAACAGACCTGAAGCTTAGTCTCCTGCACTGCAGAACAGCATGAAGTCCTCTTACAGGACTCCATTCCTTGTCATCGTGTGTTCTGAAAGTGATGTTACTTTTTTGCCCATGCTATTTTTGGATTTGCTCTCTGCAAATGGCAATAAAAATTTGAACTATGCCTTGCTTTAGATTTAGATTTTTCTCTACAGAGAAAGAGCTAAAAGAATGTGGCCAAAAGCTATTCAAACCTAACACGTCTCTAGACTTGAGAAAAAAATCAGTGTATTTTTCAAGATTCCTCCTCCTAGCTAGAGCTGGAAATAAACCCTAGGTCACAGTACTCACACTCC
Organism: Calonectris borealis; assembly: GCF_964195595.1. NCBI lineage: Eukaryota > Metazoa > Chordata > Aves > Procellariiformes > Procellariidae > Calonectris > Calonectris borealis. The sequence continues at coordinate 29,183,534 of NC_134314.1, read as the reverse complement.
AGTTTTAAGTAGGCTGTGAGTGAGGTAAAGGAATGGGTGAAAATATGCAGGTTTCTTAAGGGTTTACTTAGATTATAGTTAAGTGTGTTAACACTTTGTAAATAGTCATCTAGGGCTCTTAGAAATGTTTTTCTCATTATAGCAATGTGGAATAAGAAGATTGATGCCTCTATTATTATTTGTGCTTTGCACATAGCAGATGAAAGGAGAAGGGGAAAGCTGTTTGCTCTGGATCACACAGAATGCTATTCATCAGAACCAAAATATCTTTACTTATAGCCCAATATCCTAACCATTGGACCACGTTTCCTAAAAATGCTTAAAAGTGAGACTTGGAAGTAGGTGATCATCTTCATTCTTTGCCTAAAGAAAATGACTTAGTGTTCTTGGAAACTCAGAGTAGTGATTCCTTTTGGCTTGATAACTTCAAGTTTTAATAAGTGAAAAAGTGTTTCAGGAGGGTGGAAGACCCTACTTATATTTCTAGAAGGTGAACAGAAATCTGTGGAGGAAGAAAGGGTAGGCTGATTTTTTTCCCATCCTGAGCAAGCCAGAACTTCATAGTAAAATACCAAGGTTCATCTGCTTCCATGACTTCCTTTGCATTTTCTGTCTGTCTTGTTTTTCAGCTGTATATATATGTGCATATATACTCAATTTAGGTTCAAAGGACAACTTAGCCCCTTTTCAGGTATGTGTCAAAAACAAGTGGGATGAAATGCCCTCTATTGTTTAGAAAATGGGACTAGATGCCTAGTGTAGACTATGTAGCTGTCTTTTAGATAATTGAGGTTGGGTGATATTAATCCCAACCTTAATAATTAAACTTTCAAGGAACAGAATTTTAAATTTCAGTTATGGGAGATACTTACATTAAAAGCTATAGATTGTGTGTATCATATCATTAATTAAATTGTGTAGAGCTGAGGGAACTCAAGGCTTGACACATATGCTTGTCCTTGGAGTTTGAGGTAAGCCTCATTGGTTCTGTGCCCAATGCTCTGCTGTGGAGCAAGAGGTTGAAAAGCGGGCATAGAGAAGCCCACTGCACAAGAGCTTTGCTCTGATAGAACAGGCTGTTCAAGGCCTTCACTCTGAGCTCCTCATGCACAGCATTCACCTCATGGAATGTGGCCTATGGAGTTTCCCAGAAGTGGATTTTTCTGTACTTCTATAACCTTTGCTAATTCTTTCCTCTGGTCGCTTTGTTGTTGAATTGTTTGTTTATTAAAGAAATGGGATTTGCTTAGAGAAGGAACTTCTGTTGATAACCCTCAACATTTTCAAAAGATAGATTAGAAACTTCCATCTGTATTTGAGCACTGAAGACATACTTTTGTTTTCAGAAGTGCTGAAAGCCTGCAGCTTTCACTAGCCTCAACTTCAGGTTCTCAAAAATCAGGAGTCATCACTGGCACACAAGATCTAAATATCCTCACCCAAAACACCTTTTTTGAACTTCATCTTGCATCTTTATACAGATACTGTAGAAATTAATATATTACAGATTTTGAGACAGCCAGCTGGTATTAATGAAAGCCAGAGAAGTACTGAAGATGCATATATTACACTAATATTTCACTAATGGCTTGAATTGCAGCTGAAGTGAGCCTACTTTATTTTTCTAAAAGCATCCCTAATGACTGGGATATGTTGCTGTACTCATGCAATATAGTGATGACCTATGAAAACAGGTAAGCAAATAAGAAGATAAATTGTATAAGTATATGCATTTTTTTAAAGGTAGGTAGAATTAAACGTTGGAGAATATTCAGCCTGAAGCTAATAGATATAAGACACTGTGGACCATACTAGTAATAAACACATTAAGCTGTTAGTTCATCATAGATCTTACTGGTGAGTTCTGCAGCTACGTCTGTAATCGCTCTGCAGCATGTAGGTTCAGGTCACTAAGCACTCCTTATAACACTGATACAGAAATAAATGTTTGGTTAGGGCTGAATCTAGCCTTTAGGCTGTGTCCTGAACTCTCTTTTCTCTCAAAGTCAAATATTATTTTTAGCTTCTATTGACGTGGCCAGCTGACTCCACTCAGCATTAGTTTCTGGTCAAATGCACTTCTACCCCTCTATGTGTAAATTGACTGACCAAAGAAGTTGTGTTCTTCAGACATGAAATGGATTTTTGTTACTGAGGTCCACAGTGCAGATCATTGGAAGTTACGTAATAATGTAAAAGGACATATAATTGAAAGGCTGTCAGAAGATAAAAGTGTTTCAAGCTTCCCAGAGCATTCGCATTGCAACTCATGAGGTCGGATGACTTTGAAAGAGCAATTCAGTGTTTAATGCATGCACCTGTGGTGGCTGTGCTCTTCCGCAGCACTAGCTGTTGAAGTATCAATCACAAAGTCTGTTGCATAGAATTTAATACAGGAGATTTCCATTGAAGAAGTTAGCTGTTGCAGTTCAGAGTAACTTTCTTTGTAGCTCAACTTACCTGCTGAGGACACAGTACTTTGCAGGATTGCTTTCATCTTATTCTTCCCACTGGAGCAGAGAGGAAGTAGAGTGTGAGTACATATGGAGCAACGCACAACAAGTGAGTAACTGCAACACAGGCATATATTATTATTGGTTTTTTTTTTTAATGTCAAGCAATAATATATGAGAAATAAAAGTAAGTCTGTAACCATCCTGAAATTCTCCTAAATTTGCAGTAACACCATAAAAGATGCCTGTATTTACTACAAATAATAAAACTGTAGCATTGCACTAATCAAATTCAAATCAGTTCAACTGCATAATTTTCAGTGAAGAGGTGCTTATGAAACACAAAATGAACTCCAGAATGGAAGGTTCATTGCTTCCTAATCAAAAGCAGTCAGCTTTAAACACCAACCAGTCAGGTGATAAGTTTGTCATTTCTCAGCTGCGCTCTTGGAGGGAAGTTGCCAAGAAGGCTTGACAGCCTTTAAACTTCACAGACCATTTTTTGCCTGTTTCTGAACATCATGTTGATCTACAAAAACTCCTGGGAGGCTGGGAGGAGAGGCAGAGTAATAGCATTTCTATTAAAATATATTTGCAGCAATGAGTGTCAAGCAGAGTTTATAGTGTGAAAAAATGTGTTGTTCCTGAAAAGAAATTTTCACCACCCCCCAGGTCTGGTTCTTTGTTGTCTAATTGTGTCCAGATACTTTGGGAGACTGAGGAGTGACAATGATTAATTGCCTAGGTGTCAGAGAAGTACAGGCTTGTAATGCATCATTAAAAGCCAGAGATCAGGGCGTCTGAATTAAAATGGGAAGCTCTGAATTAATATATTACTGCTATATACAATTAACAGCACAAGCTAGAAATCATTTACTTTCATAATTTAGAACAATCCAGCTCTCCAGTGAAAACATATTTACAGTAGTTTTACATTGCTTTCTACAGGCTTAGTACAAAAGGGAGAGACAAAAATTAATACACCAAGACAGTAACAGAGAAACCTGTCTTTCAACTGTTCTTTCCTTTTAATCAGCATAAGCTCTGCTAAATAGGGGAAAGAATTATGAGTAGGTGGAGAGCATCTAGGCTACTGAGGGCAAATCACTCTCAGGGGAATAACTTTGCAAGTTGAGCAACAGAGTCTGACCTTTACATGACTTGGGATGAACAGGTCTTCTCTGTTTTAACCCAGCATGAACAGCAATTGCAAGGCAGCCAACCTGAAGTCACTCAACCATCTTTCCCTACGTGAAGGTCTGATTTCCCCTCCTTTGGCAATTATACTGTCGTCCTGGAAGAATTTTCTAATGCTGACTAATGTCTTCTATTTCACATCCTCAAGTGTGGTACCTTATACGTATTTTAGTAATTTTTGGTATTGGTATAAGCTTCTGAGGTTCTTAAATTGCTTCTTGGAGTTTATTTGTCTTGTAACTTAGGTTATAAAAGTAGCACCATAAACATTAATTGAACAGCCATTAAGCAGTATGGCTGTTTGTTTTGGGTTGATAGAGGACATAAAGCTTCATACCCTGTGGTGGAAAACAATTAGATTGGATGATGAACATGCTATTAAATATACCATTACCAGACTTCCATCAGTTTAACTTTAGAAAATAGCAACCAGCTGTAGCCAAAGCATACACAAGTGATAGAAAGTTATATTTTAATTGTCATGTCATAGCCTGTTATAAATATTGTCATTTCTAATGTTTTATGCTAATGACAGTGACTAATGGTAGTCATTACCTCCATTCATTCTCATAAAAAATTTCCTCAAGAGAGGATGATCATAACTAGAATGCTGTTTAAAATTAAACTGTGTTTTTCTAAAATAGAGAACAGAAAAAACATTTAAATACCAAGAGGTTGGCTAGCTAATTTATTTTGTTTTGAGTGTGTTTGACAACTACAGCTGTTGTTAATTGTGCCATGAGTTGAATAGATATTCCTTTTAGAAATGTTTTTGGCATACTAACATTTGTATACATCTCATGTCTTCGTATAGTCTCTGCAGTGTGGGATAAACAGTGAACCTCCATGCGATACCTGCAGCCAGAAAAAAAGTCTGATGCTGCTCCTGTAGAGCCTTAATATTAAGAACATTGAATTTCCTCATCCATTTCTTATTTCAGTTATGAATTCTGCTTACTTGACAGGTACAGAGTACTTCATTATGTGCACGAACAGAAATGCTTAAATGGATGAAGCAGCTATTTACGTCTGATAGGAGCTAAGTGGGACATTAAATTAATGCCAAACAAGTGAGTGCTCATTTTAGTTTCGTTACAAATGGCTGCAGCACAGCAGTAATGTGTTGACTCTCATGTGCTGACAAGTTCTATATTTCTTACAAACTTCCCTTAGAGCTCGATGTGGAAAGACAAATTCAAACTCTGCATGATGAAATTAGCGGTAAATGCATTAATAATTGAATAAGGATCTCTGGAGACACACCATAGTTCAGCAGGAGAGTTGGTGACTGGCTGGTTTTAACTAGAGGTTTCTGTCATATATATATATGCACTTACATAAGCCCCGAGTTGAGAGCCGCTGTCTGTATGTAGCCTTTGGTATCAAATCCGCTTCCTGCATTTAGAAGACCTTGCATAGTTACATTTGGCAGGTCAAGGAGCAGACTGCCGACCATTAATCTGGGCAGCGTGTGGCCTTGCTCGTCCCTCCTTCGTCTGTGACTGGTCTCAAACTTACAGCCAAATTCAACACAGTTCCTTCTGAATTTGTCTCCAGACGATGAGTGGAGTATGAGTGACTGAAAGGCTTTCACTGTATGCAAGACTCCTGCCATAGACCTCCACATCTGGAGTTCCTATAGAATGGAAACATTTTCCTGAAGTGCAAAACCCAGTTCTCTCTGAAAAGCATTAAGATGCTGTACTGCCATCTTCATTTCCATCCCTGTAAGCAAAGTTGATGTCCTTTGATTGAACCAAATGCATTGCAGATTCCCAGGTTTGGAAAAGGAAGGAGCTTGTGTCTTTTGGACTGTTGCAAAGAAAACAAGAGGATTGCCAGAAAAAAACTCTGCTTTTTAAAGATACCACCAAGACCACGATGCAATTCCTAATACTTAAATTATGATCATTCCTCACACCAAGTAATATTATGCTCAGAAGACATTGGCAAAACAGTGTGACATCTCATAAACAGCAATACTACTGGTAAATTCTCATGGGTTTAAAATCAGCACTTTATTGCACTAGTGCCAAAAGAGTGATAGGAGTTTGAATAATCTGAGAATTTGTTCCAGTTAGAAGAAGAGTAGCAAAATTTAGCACACTCTTACTGGATTAACTCCACATAGTTGTCAGCTTTACTAACTGTCCATGCAGACTTCAGTCACTGGTTTCAGGTTGCACAGGTTGAACTGACCTCTGTGTTTTGCTTTCCTGCAGTTACAGGTTATTTTATAAATCTCAGGATCCGGAAGACAGAAAAATTTAACTTCAAAATATCTGTCAGTGTATTTGCTGAAGTTTCATCAGCTAAAGGAAAGCTAATTCTAATCTTAGGTTTTTTAATATATTGTAATATCTTGAATAAGCTATAATATGATTTAATAAAGTGGTACTGTCTGTAAAACATACTCATTAATATAAGTATGAAGTTTAATTCCTTCTCTTTATAAATGCAACTCTTTTTATTCAATAACAGTGGATATGTTGTTTATTCAGTAAGAGTTTGGTATCAATTTTGTCCTAATCAAAATATTGTATTTGAGATCTTTTTAGTATAAGAAACATTTAAACAGTTTCTGTTGTTACTTGAAATAGGAGATAAGTCCCAGAGATTCATATTTGTATAATGAAATAATGTCTCGATCTATTAGACACCTGAAATGTCCTGCAAGTGACTCAGCTGAGGAAAGAATGGTACATTTTTTGCTTTGTGATGTTGGACCACAATGCAGATGTTAGAGATCAGAGAATACCAGATGAAGGCGTAAACATGCTAAAAGAATACCCTGGTTTCAGCATCACCTCTTCTTTTGAGGTGCTTGAAACAAAGATGTGGAAATTAAATTGGATTTACATACACATTTTTAGTGGACAGAGGTAACATTTCAGAATAATATTTTTCATTTGATTCACACATGTATAATACATTTCATTGCAGTTTAAAAAAAAGTAATGTTACCATCATCTGAGTTTTTAAGAAAAAGACTAAATACTTAAACAAGGTCATACACTGCTGGATGAGAAGAATATACATGAATTACATAGACCAAAGAGGAATAAAGAAGTTGTGTTGATGGGGACGTGGGGAGAGAGATCGCGAGTCCATTAACTATGGCTTTATACTTCACATCTCTGTACAGTAGGTTTAATCCTATTAACTGCTTTCCATTCATTCTGTTAATCCCATGGAATAGGATTCTAAATCTGCTCCAGGTTAGTCATGAATATTATGCAATCCAATAACTTCTGTATCTTCTGTTAGCATATAAAAGGCATGTCAGAGGTGCCACTGTTTATTCTTAACATCTGAAGTAATCACCAAGTTTCACAACTCCGGGAAGTTATCACTCCTGTAGAAGAAAAGAGGTATTTCTAAAGCCTTCTAATGAATGAATAAACCAATGGCTTTTATCCAGGTTTTGCAGGTCACTGGATGTTCAAAACAGCAAAGCCAATTAAAAGAACTCCTTCTCTTTTGCTATCACGGTAATTTTGCACTTGAGTATATGAAGATTTGCTAATATAAAACCTATTGAGGAAAATATGGAGTGATTTCCTTCTAGCACTGCCTTGAAAAGTAGCAATAAATGTTGCATTTCAAATACCAGCTTTCCTTGAAATATGACTTCATTTTAAAAAAAAAGGCATCTTGAACACCAGATTTTTGTCCCTTGGTGACTTCCAATCAGAGGTAATCCACTTAGAAGTAAAAAGATAATTTTCTAACTGCCAGTCCAGTAACTTCAGCCTGAAGATCAAATGCCTACTTTTTGGTTTATGCCTCATCACTGATATTGATGCTTCTGCAGGCCAGAATTTTTGTTCCCTTTTACATTCACAACTTTCTAGTCTTCATACTTTTCCTCAGTTGCCCCTTTCTCTTATTATTATTGTTATGTCTCTTCTGAATTGTTACCCAAGTATTGTTTAGATGAAGCATTGGAATAAGTTGGCAAGTCTGTTGGTACTCCATTTGTGTATTTGTACTTTTGTTCAAATTCCCCAGAAGAATAAATCGTACTTTAGACTCGATATGTGAAATGAGGGGAAAAAAACCAACCTGGTAAATGCTGCACCCTCCATAACCGCTCTGCTGAGCACCAGCTCTAGGTATGGCCAACACAGCTGAAGCAGAGCAAGATGCTGCAGCAGCAAATTATTGCTGCTAGAAACTGGGCAGAATATCAGTTCTTTCCTTGGGAGCTCTTGGGGTGACAGACTAAGTATGGACAGTGTCCATAGAGAGTCCTAGCCTGCTGTATTCAAGCAAAACAAATACATATAGATAGGGTCACTGTGCATTTCCAAATTATCCTCTGAGGGCTGTGATTGCTGTGCTGAGCTGGCAGAGCTAAAAATTCAGCACAATCCCAACAGAATGTATTTGATTTCTTTTTAGCCCACCCTGAGAAGAGCAAGGGCAAGTGTTTCCATGTATTCCCTGTAAACCTTCTTTGAATTTAACAAATCAGATGGGATACCAGTTGCACGGAGTGATGCAAGCTTTTGCATAAAATGATACCCCTTCATTCATCCCAGCAACTAATACCATAATTCTACTTTTTCTTCTTCTGCTATTTGAGAAAGTAGACCTATTTTTCCAATGTCCCATATGAGAAATGCAGCCTCTTCTGATCACAGAAAAAGGTGTGTATTTTTACCAGCTTTTCCCTTCTACTTTCCAGTCTACTGAAAGAGACTTTCCTCTCCCATCATGGTCTTCATCAGTTCCCTAACATTTCTTAATCAAATTAGTGTTGTCACCTTTCTTGCTTCCTTTCTGTCTTTCTGATAATGCATGGATAATGCATGAGATGTCTGCTGACTTTGGAATTAAAATGGCTATTTTGAACTTCGCTATGCAGAAATGTCTAAAATTGGGCACTAGCTTAACACATGCAGTTCCAAAGTCTTCAGTATTGCGCAGTGGACCAGCCATTAAAGAAGTAGACTTTTTCCTCAAGTCTCATTTAGGAGCTGACTCTCCCACTGCTGGAACAGTAAACCCAATTTTGTCTTTCAGATATCCTTCCAAAATCCCTATCTCCCACACAGTGTAAGGGTACTTCAGCTGCAGTTTCCTGTCCTTTCTGTTACCCTACCTTTGCTAGCCACTGCTCCTGTGGAGTCGATATGAGATTTGCACATAGATATATTACAGCAATTTTAGTGAAGGAAGGCTTTTGCAACTTAAAAATGGCAGTCTTCGTGGGGAATAGGGTGAATATTATGGTGTGAATAGATAGTGGTTACAACCCTAATCCAAGCCGGAGGTCCATTCCACATACTTTCATCCTCTTGTAAAGTAATATTCAATACGCATCTCCACAGATGTATTTGCGTGCTCTGAATATCTCCCCTAATGTCTCCCCTAATTATTTAGGCATTTATACTTGTCATTTTAAGAAATAAAATTTTTTTGAACATAGATGGTACAGTAAAGGACTTTCAAAAGGTAATTACAAGTTCAAAGACTTCAGTTAGGACAGTGATTCCTGACTACAAGCAACTGGATTCTCTTAGTTATTCCCTGGATAAATTCACTAAGAAAGTGAAGGGAACTGTTAGAAGGGCAGGAATCTCAAGATGGAAGTGGAAGATGGAAACACAAAGTGAGAGAAGATGGAAGACTTTTTTTTCTCTGAAAAATAAAAAGCTGTGAATCTCGGATGTTGCCTAGCACAGCCAACTGAAACTCAGGCAAGGGACAAGGGATATAGCACTGACATTTTAGCCACTAGAATTTTTCAAGTATTTTAGATGCAGATTCAAGCACACTTTGGGACTATAAAATAATCTAATATTCTAATTGCACTTCACATTCAAGTATTTGCTGTTTCTTGGACATCTGTTATGCATTGAGCAGCTGTTTCTATTGGGATGGACACAATGAATTCTATATATTTTCCATGAATCCAATGATTTAAAATCAAGGAATGTATATTAGTATCCAGATTCCTGAAGTACATCATTCTGCATTTTGTCAAAATGCATGTTGGCATACCAGTGTATTTCTTCGTTACCTGCTTGAATGTCATGTCTGAAATTTCTTAACTGTCTTTTCAGATCTATCCTACTTATATTTTCAGGTACTTCCTATTTTGACATTTCACTTTCAGCCATATTCTTATATTTTAATTAGAGTATATTCAGCATCAATCTTTATATGAATACCAAGGTGGCGCAATATTAGCCTTCTAATATGACTTTCCTATCATTCCTATTGCTTGTTATCATAATCTCATCCAGTTTCTTATCCTCTCACAATCGATCTTTGTCCTGAGAGATTTTTAAGGTGTGACAATAATGACATAGCGCAGAGAGCAAGATTTTTTGTAATGACTGGTTGTTTAATTGGTAGTTGAGTGGAAAGCATTTTCACTATTTAGGTACTGTAAGCTTTGTCTATGAAATCAGAAAGAATTATATCTCTGCACAGCACCACAGAACAGGGTACAAGGACTGTGACACTTTTGCAGCCTCTTCTAATGCATCATATAATGACAACACCAGAAAAAGGATCCTGAATTAGATATAAAAAAGTTATCTGTGTCTACTGTTCTCGTGCTCCAGGTCCCTTTCTCAGCATTTCTACTTTCTCTGTACCCCAGAAATATTTTCTGTAATACTGTAATATTTTTAGCATTCTCATAAATATATTTCTGAGTAAAAAGCAGTTATTTTGTAAATATTTGTGAACTATAGAGAAGCATTCAGCTCATCCCAGTATCTGTGGATTCAGCTGGCAGAATGAGCTAGGTGTAACAATACTGTGGCAAATAATTCACTTAAAGAATGTAATGTATATGCTTCAGAGGTACACATACATCAGCAGAATACTGCATATGCCTGTCCTATCAACAAAATGGCAGATTTTCCTGTTACATGGAAATTGGTTGGCACAACCAGTTCTCTGTGAGAATCTGGAAAAGGGACAACAAAACTGATTTTGTCAAGGACAAAAGGAGAGTAAAGGGCAACACAAGAGGAAACAATAATATATTTAGGCATATACTTGAAAATATTTGAATTATCCTGATCCAAGCAAAAGACAGTTAAGAATGATAAATGTAAGAACCCTGAAAAATAAATATGAGAACTCATTTAAGCTTTTTACTAAAACGGCAAAGGGTTGACGTACCCTAAGCTATAAAATAAGTCATTAAATCATCAGCCTTCACGAATAATTGCCTGTTGTGGTTTCTGAGGTGCTCCTTTCTCTCCTAGTACTCTGAGTAACTATGAATTGATACCTGTAAGGAAGTTCCAGTGTCAGACTGACAAAGAAAATAAAAAATAAAAACCAGTCATATCTTACTACAGTAACGAGAAACCTTATTCACTTCAGGGGGTCTAATCATAGGTGTATAGGTTGTAAGATGTGTCTCTAAAATTATACTGTGCTAAATATAAGAGTACAGAAGACAGTATAATAAATGGGCTACATCAAGTCACTTCAATGGTGTTCTGTGGAGTGTAGTCTGTATACCAATAAAAATCTCCATGATTTTTATTAATTCCATCAAAGTAGCACACCACCTCCAAATATTTATAGAGACCAAGCAGACTCACTTCAGGATGAGCCCTTCATACTTACCAGAAGTACCATTTCCTGAAATGTAATCAATTGGCATCTGCTAAGCCATAATCCCTAAATCAGAAACACAAATGTTTGGATTAACAAAAAATGGGAAGCCTCATTCTTTGTTGTTGACCTCTCAGTACATATTTTTTTCACTTTCAGTGTTATGTGCATGACTAGCATTCTTTATCCAGGACTGGAAATGCAGTGGCTTTTTGCCATAGTGACCACAAAGGACAGCGGTGATCAAATTCAAGCCAATCCAAACCCTCACTGAAGCTCACTGACTTCAGGAGATTTGAAATCAAGCCTCCAATTCAATGCTACACGTATGATGCAGTATGAAGGAACTGAGATTTGATATTCTTAAGAATCAGAGAAATAAAAGGATATTTATTTTACCCCTTTAAAAGAGTAGATGGATTTGATACAGGAAAAAGTTGAGGAAATATAAAGCATAAGTTTATGTGTACTTTCATTGAAGTCTATTTGATTTTTATATACATAAAGTTTTAGCATTCCACTGCACCAGAGACGATGTGTTTAATAATTCTTAAGTGTTTTAGCACAGACCCAGAACTGCTATCTGTCATATTGCAGCACATGTATATGGAGTACAGAATGCAGATATACAGAATAATCCATTGTACAAACTAAAACTATAACAATGAGCAAACTGCTTAAACTCTAATGCCGAGGGAATGAAATTTGAAATTCTTTTCCAGAATAGTTTATTTTTGGACAGGGTTTTTTCTTGAGGAGGTTAAATACAGAGCTAGTGGAAAGCGCTGAGAGGTTGGAGAAGGGTGAGGAAAGTACTGTCTGGGTTGCAGGTGTTGGTGCTCAGGACCTGGGGCACAAGCAGTGATATCGGAAGTCCTGCCTGTTCTGTTTTGTGTTGTGTTTTTTAGGCCGTATGGATCCCAGTAGGATAATCCATAATCAAGCGTTTGCTGGGGATTCGGGGCTTCCAGTCTTCCCAAGCCACGCTCCAGCCACTGCTCCCAGCCTCATGCCAGGGGCTCTAAAAGTTGTCGGAGCTCCTCCAGCTCCGTAGCAGGAGGACAGGGAACCAAATGCTCCAGCTCAGCCTGCCTGGTGAGAGGATTTCCTGCAGCCTCTGCTCCTAAAAGTAATGGACTGGTAACTGCAAATTGGAGCCAGCAGTGACCTCTCTGAACCAGCAGCTCTCTGGACCCTGAGGTGGTCACCGGGCGTTGCCTTTAGCAAGATGACAGGGGAACAGTCACATTTCCACTGGATTCTGCCTAGCTTTAGACAGGTTAATCACAGATACTCAGTGTCCACTCTGTTTCTTCTGATTCCACAATCTATTTGGCTGGGCAGTAACTTTAAGAAAGTTTCAGGGAAGACTGGAATTGTCCACATACAAAAGATGGATGTTTTGAAAATGCTACAAAGCAATAAAAATTAAAATCAGTAAAATACCCCTAAGTGCAATTTTAATTGTGTTAATAAGTCCTTTTCATGCTCTATTTGCATGTTCTATTAATTTCTGGACACATTAGATTTCATTACACTCTGTAAGAAGAAAGGAAGTTTTTCAAATTCGTTGTTAGGTTGCATATTAAATTTTATGTCTCTGCATTAGAATTTCCATACGACTTCAAAATTATCAAAATAATTACTTTTTGTCTATGCAAATATGCAGGTTTTGCTTTCATTCCTACCCTGTCATAAGAAATCCAAAATTCTAGGCAGTAAAAAAAAGCACCCTGAATCCTAGTGTCAATATTCACCTATTTCCCTTTTCAAAATGGAGTGTAATTTTATCAGACATCACTTTAACCCTGGGGTAGAGGAAAGTAGCTCTTGCCATGTTAAATAATAAGTTGTGTAAATTTCAACTGTTGGGGATCTATTCTGTGCCTCCAACAGAAGAAAAAGCTATTTCCAGTGGTTATGACTTTTAATGTTCACAATTTGAAATAACCCATATCCTGATGTCATTCAGGGGAAATCTAGTTTTTATGCACTCTTACCAAAAAGGTCTTAGAAAACAATATAAAATCATATTTTATTATGGCCGCTGCCTTGACACTAGAATTGATATAGTACAGTGCATTTGTATTTATAGTTTGTATAGTAGTACATTTGATCCTTGATTTTATTATTCTACTGTCATATAATTCATGTCTTTCCAGATTTTGTCACACTGAGATACTTATTCACCTGGAGCAAGGCCAGAAAAATAAGACCCGAACCTCTTTCATCGTAGCCACGAAACGAATGTAAGAGTTGAGAACGCTGCTCCGGCTGTGGGTGTCTGTGTGTGCACATATCCATATGCCATCCACCGGACTGTGACAGGCAAGCAGGACACAAACAGGTGACAAAAATACCTTTGATTTCTGATCTGAGAGATTCTCTGTGCCAGCAACAATACTGGCAAAGAGCATCCCAAACCTTGGGTGGGTCTCTGTTGTAGAATGATATTTGTACTTCTTGCACAGAAAGGAGAATTCTTCCTAATTTCTCAAAACGCAAAATATAGACGATCGCAGCCACCACTAGTAGGGTCTGTTCAGGGGTTTTCATCTTTTTTTCTGTAGTTTGTATTTTTAATTGTGAATATTAAAGCCACATTTTTTGGTGAAAAACCTGTGAAGAATATTCTTAGAATCACAAATGTATCTGTGAATTTTTAATCATTTGTATTTTAAGTAGCCAAGTTTACTTTATCATTGTTGAGCAGTTCAACTACCTGTATTCATAAGGTATACCTGCATGCCACTTTGATGAGTACTGCGAGGTTAAGAAATACCCTGCAGAAAATAAAAGGTTTGTCTTTTTTCAAAATGGGTCAGTGATTATGGACTGCTTCATTGCCTATGAAAAATAAAGGAAATTTGCATGAGGTAAAAGGAAATACAAGGATCCAATGACTTGACAAGCAAGCATAAAGTATTTGGAGAATTGAGTCTGAAGAAACTTTCCTGACATCTAACTTTAAACAAAAATTTGTTATGGAAAAGTCTTCCTGCCAGCAGGAAATACCTCCAGCTACCAGGGAAGCTGATTCCTATGGGATACATACATAGCTCCTGTCTTAAGAAAAGAGGCTGAGCTACTTAATTCTTTGAGAAAATTGTGTGACTCCTCTAAAAACAAAAAAAATTAAAAAGAAGAAAAGAAAGCAGAAGAAAAATAAAAGGAAAAAGAAGAAAAACTTTAATGTTACAATCCATTGATAAAATTAAATTAGTTTTCTTGGGTTTAGCTTACTGGTAAAATATTTGGGAGCACACAAAAATGTTTCTTAAACACAGTCAGATCTCCTGTCATGTAAAATCCCTGTCCTTTCTTCAAGGACCTGGCAAGAAAACTGAGTTTTCTACCTCAATTGTGTTTTTCTAACTAAAAGCCAGAATGCCCTGAAAAATTAAGTTGTCACTAGTTAATGCTGTCAAAATACCATATCTCAACTGTTCATGCTTTTTTAATTAGACTTCATTCTTTCTTCCCTCTTGTTTTGAATGGTATTTGTGCATTTGTTATTCTCCAGGCTCTTTTTTCACAGTCCCTTGAAAACAAAACATAAAATCAATGATGCTGAAGTTTTTGTAGGCTTAATATTAGGCAAAAAATGAAGGTGCCTAGTCCCGCTGTCAATAGGATGCATTTCTGTAGTTCTCCATGTAGCACTTTAAAGTAGGGTAAGTGACAGCAATCTCATTCTGGGAAGAGGAAGAGCCATATGGCTCCATTTTATGTGCGGCTGGTTTTATAATAGCTCAGAAAAAAACATTCATGATCCTTAAACAGATTCAGATTACTCACGTAGATGGGCAAAGTAGCCATGCACAGTGTCGTGGGGTTCCAGTCTTTTCCATGTACTGCCCTGTTAGGAAAGCATGCCAAGGATTGCAGTTTATCAGGAAAGAGGAGAATGTTTCCTCCAAGGAATCTATAGATTCAGCAGGAGGTTCTCACGGTTTGTGTGGTTACTTGAGGTCAGACTCCGGGAATTAGTTCATACCTGTCTTCTTTAGTGCCTCCGACAATGCCTCTGAAGGCATCCCCAGGCAGAACAGGACAGTCTGTGGTGATATGCCATACTGCTAGTTCAAATATGTAGACACTAGAAAAGTCTGTAAGTTCACATTTCAGTCACTATATGTGTGTATCCATGTGCCCAGCTGCCCACATGTGCATCTGTATGAATACTAGATCTCTGAAAGGATCTTAAATTATTTGCTTTGGCTTTGCTCCTTCCTTTTGATACTGAGCTGTCTGTATGAATTGAAAGTGAGAAAATAGTTAATACAGTATCTAGTTTCATTGTAAACCCTTCCTGATTGAAGACTTGCCTTCTCCTGGGACCCAGCATTATAGCACAAACCAATTGGTATAACCTGCAGCTAAAACTACTTCTTGGAATTCTGCTTCTTTTCTAGGGAAATGTGATTTTCATTAATACTAATGTTCAGATTCAGGAAAAAATGTATCTAAGGAAGTGTGTTATACACAGAACTTTAAGCTATTGCTCTTCTTGATAATACTAATCTGTTTTCCTACAGAGCATCACATGAATTGTTACCTGTCATTGCATCCCCATGTTCATCTCTTAATACTTGTGGGTGTGTTACAAACCACTTAAAAGAAATTCACTGCCCAGACTAGGCGGTTTCCTCTGTTACACCAATATATTTTTCCTATTGTATATTTTGGTTTGGTAAGTGCTAATACAAAGATTCTTACCAAGTGCTTTTAAAATGCTTACTGATCTACGGGGACAGAAAAAGTAAACAACAGTTAACAAATTGCTCTGATAGATAGCGCAGTCCCTCAGGAGGCATTCATAACATCGACACCAATGTTGAGTTATTCTCTCTCAGGAGCTCCGTTAAGAGTCGTTTTATCACCACCGAGTGTGTATGTAACTCTGTAACACCAGTCCCAACACTGGGCAGTTCTCCTGGTCAGAGGTTAACTACAGGCAAAACCACTTCACTATTGAAAAGAAAGTGGAAACCAGCCTAAAGTATTAAACTTCCAGTTTAAAGTCCCATTAATACAGGCATTTACAGACAGCAGAACCAAACTGTGAGCAGTGTATTGAAGTGAGCAGTGTATTGAAGTGTATTGAGTGTATTGACTTTTTAAAAATTGTATAAAAAGGGACAGCTTGTGCCTTACTTTTTGTTTTGATTAATAGTTTATTTTGATTTTAGTCTGTTTTAATCCTGAGTTAGCCGGAAAAATAATAATTTTGAGAAGGACACAATGTCACTATAGATAATAAATTGGATATGAACTATGAGTGGGATGCTATCTGAAGACAAATATAATCCTTGTAAGAGTAAATAGGTAAATAGTAGTCAGAAAATGGCAGAGTTATTTGTTCACAACATTTGTGCAACTTTTACTGGAAAGATGTGCCATTATGGTTTGTTGAAAAGGATGTTGAAAATCAAAAAGATGTACAGAAAAGAGTTCTGAAATGAACAAAATTCAGGGAAAAAATACCAATTGTGAAACACAAAAGAAACTCTAGCTATTAATTCAGTCAAGAGAAGACTGAGAAGCAGCTTGACTACAGCCTTCAGGGACCTACAGGCAAAAAGGATTTCTGACAATTAAGAGCTCTCTAATTTAGGAGGAAGGAATGTATAATTAGCTGGAGCTAATTCCATTCTGTCCCCCCTCCACCAAATTAATAATGCGAGCTTTTAACCATTGGAGCAATCTGTGTCCTTCTGAAAGATCTGCTACATCTCATACAGAGGCCACAGAGGCTGACAGAGAAAATTTTGGGACCACACAGGAGGTTAGACTACACAATAATGTACAATTTCTTCTGCCCTTAATAGCTATTTCTGAATTTAAGAAGCTGTAAATCAACAAAGATGAATAAGGTTAACAGAATCTGGCCCTCAATCATATATATTTTATCATTTAATTACATTTTCATTTGAGGATTATAATTCAGTTCTCTTATAACTTCATCTCTGAAACTTTTCTACAGAGCCCAGAAATAGAGTCTTATTCTAATAATTAAACTTTGAACCAAATAGAAGCTCTTCAGCTTGAGACTCTGAATTGTCATGAGGAAAATTAAAATAAATATCATTTTAGCTTCTTTGTTACGAGTGAACACAGCAATGATACAGCACAAAAAGTGTTAATGTCTGTTATAGCCCTTGAGCTATACAAATGTGTGGTTCTGTTTTGATCATGCTTGATATGCTATGTCTTGACTAGGTCTTATTCCATTCTGTTTCTGCAGGTTAGTGAGACTTTAATCAAGAAAAAAAAAATCTAATGAACAGCAATTTGAAACACAGCATTTGGAAAGGTCAAAATGGTATATTACATCCTTATTATCCAAAAGAACAGATGAGTTTAATATCCTGGCAGCATTTTCCTGTGAAGAAGATATTAAACAAGAACTGAAAATGGCACAAGGTTCCCTCTTCCTTTCTTATGACAAAGATTGTAACAAGATGATGAAACTATACAGAATAAATCTCTTTCTGCTTTAATGTTCAGGCTGTGGATCCTGCCTAGATTTCAAAAACCTAAGCTAACCAAAGAGCCAACACACATGCTATTTGTTTCGGGTCCTTTACAACACATTTTTCTGCTTATATGACCCAGTTTCCATTAATATTTTCTAGTCTTAAAGATGGGAAGACATGTTAACAGAAGGTACGCAGTGCAATGAGTTTTGGCAAATGCTAACTGCGCTGCACTGCAACAAATAATGCACTGCATCAGCACTGCTTAAAATGTAGATTTTTCAGCTTTTGTTTGAATAGACCAAAGAACACAGATATAATGTATTCCAACACACAGTGCATTGCATGTGTCCTGCTTTGGAGAGTCCCTGAAGGTATGAAACTGTTTGAAGGCAAAGGAATTTGTAGTATATCCTGTAAGTTGTTAATAATTTGATTAATATAAGGAACTGTCACAATTTTCTTCCTTACATCATTATCTGCATGAAGACTCTTCCTTTTACTTTATAAGTCTAAGGAGAGAAAAAAACCTTCTGGAATTTGATGTATTTTAACACTGAAAAAGATTTAACACTCATGTTAAATCTTATTATGACAACTGAACAAATGCTATGCTTAAAAATCAAAAAATGAGTATATGACGTGTACTTGTATTAGTTACTTGTATTCATTCCACATGAGATATGAGAAGTCTGCCATTACATGAGAATGTAACAGGTTATATATTAAAGATATTCATAATTATTAAAGAAAACACTTTATATTATTCTAAAAGATATCTGTCTTGAAGTATTGCTAGCTGAAGTAGACCTACACAGATTTGTACAAGGTCACAAGTAGAAATATCGAACCTCTTTTTTCCACACCATCTAGGCAATGCATTTGAAAAAAAATTTCTCCATGGTACATTACATGCAGCATCTTGCAGAGAAAAGCCATTCTGCTTTGGTCAAGAGAGATAAAATGAACATATCCAAAATATGCTTTCAGTGTCTGGAGTGAATATATGTGTGTGTGTGTGTGTGTGTGTGTGTATGTGTGTATGTGTGTGTATATATATATTTGGTTTTTTCTTTTCCTTAGGTGACTTTATTTTCCACTGGAGACTGTAAATGTATTTTTCATCCTTTGTTTTGCAACTATAAAGTAGGATAGCTTTTTCAATGCATTGGCAATGTGCAACCTATTTTGAAACTTCAAAGGTTTTGCAAAACTACAGACAAAAATCCCTAATGGGTGTTCATTTCATAAATGCCTACGGAAATTAATGTTTTCCATGTGTCTAGAAAAAATCCACTAGATACAAGTTTCTATCAAGTTCCTTGTGATTTAGCTAATAGTCCTTGAAACTGAAATGACTACAAATAGCGCTTTTCTGCTTCCCAGCCAGATATGTCAGCCATCGAGTATGCAGACTACTGGAAAATAATAAACAAAACTATTTTTTCAGTTCCTAATTATTATTCACAATAGAAATCCATGAATTTTTATAACTTGAATTACTAAGAACTCTGACCATAAATACTTTTGCTCTGAAAAAGTAAAATAGATGCTGTTGTACCCATTTTTTAAAAGATCATGGTGAAGCAACAACTGAGTAGAGAATCCAGGGTATTGACTACACGATGTGTAGTCACACAAACAACTCCAGGATTTCATAGAGAGCGAGTCCAATATATCAGATGAAGACAATGGGTTTTGTTACATTCTTTTCAGTTTGCTCATGATTATGCAAAATGCTGTTACTGTGTCACACACTATTTAGCATGGGGAACACCTTGAACACATTATGCAGCCTTATTTAGTTATTTCATGAAATGGATTTTTTTCCACTGGGTGATCACAGTCATTCTTTTTTGAAAAATTACCAAAATAATCAGGTACATCTTATGAACCAATACGCCAGTTTGAAGTTAAACTTTAAGAGGCACCTCCTTTCATCACTTATCTTCAATAAATCACGTGGAGATTGGGCGTTTGCATGAAGTCTTTCTTTAATGAGGAAGGTGAAGAGTAAAAGTTGAATGTAAAATGTTGGACCTGTGAAGCCATGAGAACATCTCAAAGCCAAGGGTCATGTAATCCCCTGTGAAGTATATTGATTAAATTAACAGCAGATGAAAAAAGGATGTGGCTGATGGGAAAGGTGTCACATTGAAGCAAGATCGCAAAAGAGAGACATCAAAACACAGCAGACCACGTGCAGCACACACATTCCCACGCAGATGATTTTGCACCAGGAGGTGCTGGTTTGTTGTAATCCCAGTAAGCAGGGCACTCAGGCTCTGTGAAGTATTGCTTAAAATACCATTTATTGCAGCTAACACTATAAAGAAAAAGAGGTTAGGACAGATAATCTTATGTCCCTTCAGATGCTGGGAACCCCGAGTTATGCACCATCGAATGGGCCTCCAAGCAGGGCGCAGCATCCCGTACAGAACCTGTCCGTGTAAATGTTACCCAATATTTCAGTCTTCTGAGTTCTTGTAAGGTTTTACTAAAAGAAAATAACTCGATTTATCATTGTCACTGTCAAACAAAAAAGATGTGCACGTGAGAATTTGTTGCTGCTCTTTTAGATAAAGGCAAGGACCTGCAATTGGTGGGACCAAGTGGTAGCTGCCCACAGGCTGCTTCGTTACAATTAGCCAGCTACTTTTATCCTGCGGCCAGAGGATGTGCACAGCACAACACAGACCTGCAGGCCATGTTGTGTGCACAGCACAGTGCAGGCCTGCACCTGTTCGGGGTAATTGCTATGTGGGTCTCTAACTCCTCCATGTACAATGGTCTTATGGTCAGGATCTCGGCACATATATACATACATAACTATTTTGCATCTGCACATAAAAACTCCTTTTGTGCTCCAAAGTGAACCAATTGTATTCAAATCTGCACACATTAAAAATCTGTACATGTCTATTACATACACTCCTTTGTACAGGTCTCTGTCTCCATCAGGCTGGAATTGTGCAGGAAGTCAGATAGGTTTATAATTATGCAATTTATACCTCCAAATGCTGTTAAAAGGCTATGCAAGTATGTTTTTGCAAGTGTGCTTTTTGTGCCTGCAGCTCAAAATCTGGTTATACTTGCATTTGAATTTGTTTTGTTTTGTCACACAATGTTACTTGATATTATATGAATAAATAATCCATCAGCTAGAAAACACTCTAAAATCAAAGCAACAAAGTCAGTTGCATTATTAAAGAGAGATTAAAATAATTTGACATGAAAGGCATTTTAGACACAATACAGCCTGTCTGATTTACTGATGTGCACAGAAGCTAATACATCATTCAGCCCTGCTACCACCTGACAGCTGCTCAACATCTAATGGGAAATGTGATGGTGGTCACAGTCCAGTTCATAGTGGACAGGTGTCGGCATCACAAAAATCATCATCACAACTGGCACTAATTGGCACCCTTGCTGACAGTCTCAGCAGAGAGGCCAGTGATTGAATTGGCATGGAGGCTGCCTTGCAAGCTCCGCTGGCGTGGGGCTCTGGGCTCAGCTCTTCCTTCACTGAAACCATCCTTAGTTTTGCACATATTTCAAAGGAACACAGTCAGGTCCTGACACCCTTTGCTTGCCTGTAAATTCTATGCATGTGCATTGCTGTGGCATAGCTCTGGAAGTGATGCCTCCATACAGAGGGTTAGACACATCTCAGGGACACTGAAGCCTGCACACTGATGCCGGCCAACAGAAAAGCCCGTGGACTTAGACTTGGGGTGGAAGATGGCCAAAGGGGATGAAGCCAAAGGCTGATGTAAAGGAGAAGCCACACATGACCCACATGGGGCTCCAGTCTCATCCAAGCTTTTCTCAATTTTACTTTATTTTAGGTGCAACTGTGATTTTGTGGACTTCTAGTAGCCACTTTACTCCTCCATGCCTCAGTTTATTCTTTTGTATGAAGGTCATAACATTTGTCTCACTCTCAGACATAATATGAGGCTTTGCTAACTAACCAATGCCTTAAAGTATTTAAACACCTCTGATGGAAGTCAATAGACACATTAAAACTCAGGCTTCAAATTTACAGGAACTTTGGTTTCTTAATAATCCTGTTAAATGAGTTGTAGGCAATGACTATTGAATGTATCCATCCATTTGCATTTACCCATCTTTCCATTCACTCTGTTGAATATTAAATACAGTTTCTTCTTCCACTCAGCCTGCCTTGTCCAAATCAGTGATTAAAACTATGTTTCCTTTGGTGTACAGAAACCTATACTGTTTGTGGGTTAATTATCACTTATTTGTTTTTTTCAGCTCTATAGACGAATGTAATATAGATCAGTAATGTGACTGTAGGATTTGAGAATGTTTTTATGGTAATAAAAAGACGTAAAAAATGGGTGATAAGTTTGATTGCAATTAGCAGCAGTAACTGAAGTATAGAGAGGTTATTAGAGCTCATTAGCACCTTTTTCCAAAGTGAAAAAAGAAAGGCAGGAAGGCAGGAATGAAGGAAGGAAGGACAAAAAGCAAAGGAAGTAAAGAATAAGAAAAAGTAGGGAGGTTAGAAAAAAGGAAGGAAAGAACAGTTCTAGTTTCATGTGTATGGAAAAAATGTTGAATTTGTTGCATATGGCATTGTCAGTATATAGATAAAAGTGAGAAAGCCAAACTGGAAAATTGACATACAAATTCAGGTAAAATATATCATAAAGGACTGGGAAAATTATGTAAAAAGCCTGAGGTTTATCTGTTTGCAGCATTGTACCTGAGGCCTACCTTCATTAGAAACGATAAGGGTTTAAGATAACATGAGCACTTACAGAGGCCCCAAACACCACCGAGCCAGATTCTGATCTCTCCCCATTGACTTTTCACTGTTGTATTACATCTGATTTCAAGGAAATGTCTTCTCATTTACATGCATCTACATAAATTCAGGATCAAGCCACCAGCTTTTGCTTCCCCCAGTGTTAATAATGAGCAGTGGCTGCTATAGTGTGCTCCTAAAGACACTCTGGAAAAAGAATATGTCATCGTTAGCCTAATGAGGGGAAAGAGGGAGAGAGATTGCTAAATGTTTTCTCTCTAGCCCAATTAAAGGAGAGAGAGCAAGACAAAGAGAGGGGAAGGCATGCTAGAGGGAGAGCTGTGTATGTGACGGATTTCTTCCTGCCTTCAGCTACAAGAGCATTCTCGTTAGGTAGAACTGAAAAAGACAGGAGGAGGTGGGAATACAAAGGATAAATCCTTCGACTGAAATCAGACTGTGGCAGCCTGGACCATCAGTCTGAGCTGCACATTAACTTCCAAAAATAGCTTGCTTGGGAAAGAAAGAATATGATAACAAGTACTCTATTGTCATTACTGTTCTTAAGACAAACTACCCATGCAAACATGAAGGAGCAAGGCTTGTCTGCCTGCTGAGACCCTCCTTGGCCATCTACGGTCACCTTTCAGGACTGCTCTAGAGGGAGAGGACTGCTTGTGTACAAAGGACTTCGCCGGTCTGGACCTTGCTGAGCTCACTGACAAGTGCCAGCTCACTGTTTATAAAACAAGCAGAACTTGATCCCGTCCAGTTTCGTGCCAGCAACATCAGGCCTGCCAGAAAGGGTGTCTGCACCTCAAACTGCATGCTAGGTCCCACACTCATGCTGTCCCATGGGCTGGGCCTGGCCGCTGTCAGGAAGGACGGTAGCTCGCCTCGCCCAGACCTATGCCGGGTATCATGCCAAAAATTTCACATTACAGATGATTGCAAGCCAGCGCTCGGGGCCACATGCCAGGCCAGTTTAGGTTTTTTCGTGACTCAGAAGTCTCTGGGGTTGAGTGTGCTGTTTAGGCTGCAGCAGAGATATAAATGGGCTTGCTAGAAAGATTTCTTTGCACCCGCAGCTCTGCTGCTGACTTCACATGCAGCTCACAGCACCCTTCTGCCATGCTGTGACCACATATTAAAGGCATACCCAGTCCCTGGGCCTCAAGCTGCATGCTGCTGACTGACTGCATGTGACCCACGGTCCATGGGCAGCTCCATGGTGTCTGCAACAGGACAACCCACATGATGGGTGAGAGTCAAATGAATATTCCTTGTGTCCAGACTCCAAAATTTAACAGGACTGCATGGCCACATGAAGATGCAAGATTTTTTTCCATAGGTTGTAGAGACCTATGACCAAAGGTAACTAGGAAGGTGGGAGTTTCCTTGTCATCGCATCGGCCACCAGCCCCTGATGGGATTCCAGGATTATATCCCACACTGTTCTCATTAGCCACACAATGGTCTGAGCCACGCAGAGAGCAAAAGAAATTACCTTGCATCCCTATTTATATAAAATGCTCAGGCACTGAGCTGAGCAATAAAAAGCAGGCTTGATGTGCCTGGTATAATCCAGTCCCCAAATGTTGAATTCCTGTTACTTATTTTAAATCTCTCCATATTTCCTTGCCTTCTGACTAAAATGTAGCAGCTTTGTGAGCTAAGCTATAGCTGCCCTTTTACCATTTCAAGTGCCAGAAGCTTTAGCTAGGGAAAATGATTTTGTAAAGACTTCCTGTGCTCTGCTAGTCTTATATATTGCAGTTTCTCCCAATAACTAAAAAGACATTGAGAAAGTTCCCGAGAAAGACTTGCATTGCCAGTCTCTTGCTGTAATTATTTTTTAATCTGTGACTCCTGAGTCCCCATCCTGGGAGACCTTTTGGCTTGTTCCATCATGAAGCCATGACTGGATTAGATTTTTCCCCCTGCAATGAGACCTATTTGCTTTATTCACCACTTACCTGAGCACAGAGAACAGAGGGGGAATGTTGAGTCTGGCTTCTGGTTGTCCAGCAGGAGTCACGGGATGATTTCCCAAGCCTTCCAGTGAGGAACGCAGGACAGGAATGGCTCCACGAACTCTCCTGTCAGCACAACAGAAGATGGTGGAAAAAGCAGCCTGCGCTGCTTTGGGGACAAGGGTCAGTCTGCCAGGAAGACTGGCAGTAGCCCAGACTCATGCAGGCAAGCCCAACTCGGGCTTGTTTGTACTCGGGCAAACAAACAGGAGGTGAGGGAAGACTGTGGTTAGGGTCCAGATGCTTTCAATCTCTTTACAACATTTTTAGATTATTCCAAATGTCTTCCTGGGTTTTTATACATTATAGATATTCTGGCTAACAATAACAATGTCATGAGATTTCCATTCAAAACTTTGAAAATTTGAGTCTCAGAGGGCTTTTCACATGTTATATTCCTCTATCCTCTTTTATGGTTTGTTTCTTAGGAAGTACTAAGCTTCTTAAGAAGCTGTCCAACTCACATTTGCAATACTCAGCTTTTCTCTATTTTTTGATTAAAAATTCTGGCCCACTGAATTCTGACATTCTAGCAGTGCACTCTGTGCTGGGTGCTAGCAAAATCAGTAAATGATATGACTCGGTACTTTCAGCTCCTCTGTCCTGAACTGCAAATATCACAATATCTGAAATAGAAACATTATGCCTGATGTTTGAGAACAAGATACTAAATTCAGTTTGATTTAGTGATAAAGCCTGCCACTTTGAGAGATATAATGGCTAGCTAATGAAACGGTATATTTGCTTACAAATGCCATCTTATAAAATATCATACTTAAAAAGAAATTAATCACTTACCGTTTCTGTTGGGAGTTTAGCACAATGGTAAAATTTAATGGACAAATGTAAGTTCAGTCAACTCCAGCTCACATACAAGGGACCGAGGAGCCATCGCATAACTGGATCCCTCTCAAGTTTACAAATGGCAGGTCTTTGTGCCCCAGTCTGGAAATAAGGGCCTTACGTTACCCAGCAATGGTTTAAGGTGATGGAAGGAGGAAGGAGATGTGTCCAGTCAACGTTAGTATGATGCAGATACTACTCCGACCCTTTCTGGTCACTTTCCCCTTCCTGTCATATCTCAACCACTGCAAAGTCTGCCTCATATTAAGGAGGCTGAAGTTATTAGCTTCAACACACAGCAGTTTAATTTTTATATAAAAATACTGTATTAAACTGGAGGTATGTCTGCAAAAGCTACCAGTAAAAATTCAATCTCAATCAGCAAGACGAACACAAAAGGCCAATCTAGTCTGAATTATCAGTCAGCAATTCAGCAACATTACAATTATTTTCATCATTTAGAATGACCCTAGCAGTATTTTGAAATTATACTTAAAACTATAGTGGTTATTAATTAGGGAGCTATGTCAAGCCAGCATCATGATCCGCAGAAAGGTGGAGACAGATACTGTATCATTTTGATCTTACTGAATAATTTTCTTTTAAGCACAAATCTTCTTGCAACTGTATCTCTTCATCATTTGGATGTCCAGAATAACAAGCAGAGTATCTTGTGATGGTTTAGAGGGCTTTTACTACATGTCACAAGAAGAAAAATTAAATTAAATTGCACCTATCTCCCCCCCAAACTGCATGATATTTTCAGTCATATAGATCTAATCTTCATTAAATCTCAATTTCTTAGCCGTTAGGATGCACAGTAGGACCTGCAGTAGCACTGGCTGTAGCAGATCGGGGCTGGAATGAGTTGTTAACAACACTTGTTCAGGGCTGACATTTCCTTACAGGAAATAAAAAGAATTGATTTTTTTTTCTTTAATTTATGAAACTCTATGGCTACAATTTTTGTTTGTAGCATTCATTCGCATTTTCACTATGTAAAAAGCAATACTGTTAAAATTTTCTTGATAATATTACTTAAATACTTGTGCCTTTAAGAAGAAAAACAACATTTGTTTTTTGCTTTTGAGCAATTTTGGGACTCTTGCATTCTTCAACTAACCTCTTCTTTTCCAGTGTAGCTAAATTATATCCTGAGCATCACCACTTGGGTATTATTAAAAAAGAGATGTAATTTTGCTTCATCTTATTTCTTATTCCAAGCAAAATAAATGGCTAATGGTGGCATCAGTGGTTTCTCTACTCCTTTAAAGTTCTATTTTCTGTGGATCAGCAAAATTTTATTACAACACTCAGTAAAATCTGGCCAAATTTACTTTTATTATCTTTAAGAAAGGAAGGACAATAAAGCTATTTTTTCAAGTAATGCTCATATTCTTTGGTGATCTTAAACATTAAACAAAACAATTTCTTTTTATGTATTAAAAATGGGAGCTGTTGAGGACTGGATTTACATAATCCTATTTCTGATTAAAGCATCTCATTTAGAGAAGCTGGAAGTGCCAAAACCTGCAGACAATAAAGTGATATCTGAGGAGTATTTTATTTCTCTGAAACACAGTTCAGACAAACCTGTTCCATGTAATTATCCACACAAAGAGCTGCTGGATTCTGTTTTAGTTAAAAAATCAGAAAAATCTTTAAAGATTTTCTCTGTATTAAAGCCGCTTCAATGCCAAGAGTACACACTGAATAAAACCCTTCAAATGTCTCCTAGAAGATCCATAATTCAGTTAGGTTCTGAAGAATGAGGAAGACTACTGCACGTAGGATTTCCTTGGCTATTGCAGTACTAGCCTAAAAAGCCTGTGTCATCTTTGGTATCAGTCAAATAAGATTGAAGCAATCCAACTTGTTAATTTTATTTGATTCTGGCCACCACCCCTAGATAAGAAGAGCAATGAAGGCCGCAAGTCTGGGTAAGCGTTGAACCTAAGGTGATGCTATGCTGAAACATCTCCCTTAGCTTTGGTGTTGAGAAGGAATCGACCAGAATTTCCCTGTGACTATCAGAAAGACACTTTACTGAGCTATTCCTTTTGTGAGGTAAAGATAGTCACTCTCGGCTTTGCCAGAAGCAAGTGAACTAAGGGAAGGATCCTTCTGTATCTGCCACCTTTCAGATACTCTCCTTATGCATCTGCTGCCGGCCACTGACAGAGCTACACCTTTGGACTGAACTCGGTGTGATCTGTCTTATGGGTCACTTTCACCCTTTCTACTCAGCTGCTTTGAACCAGTAAATCTTCTGCTCTTCTTCTTTCCACACTGCTTTTTGCAGATACTCTTGATCCATTTTATATAGACACAAACCCCAGAAATATTCTTCCCAGATGGTTACCTAGCACCCTTATTAATTACTAGTTGAGCGTGTACTTCAATTATCATGACAGGAGGTGTACAGGTGTCAAAGAGAATTTAAAAAATTCTCTAAAATGTTACAGACAGAAAAATCCCTTAAGCTCAGTTACAGCGTCTTCTGTCAAAACATAGACTTTGGGAAAATTCAGTCTGAATAACAGCGTGTTCATGCTTCAGGAATTTCCACTGAAACAGTGCAACATTCTCATTGAAAAGGAAAGAGGTTTTTTGTCACGTTCTCTGATTTCCCAATGATTTTCCATAAGACTTGACTCTTCCTCGTATGGAATAGCATGCAACTGAATGACAAGAAAAGACAGTGTGCCTAAACACGATGTTTAAACAGCAAAACAAAAACCAATCAGGCAATGTTAGCAACACAGCAGACAGATGAGGAGGGCGTATTTAGGGCTATGACAACCAATCTAACCATGTGTCTGGACAGACAATATAACACATAGGAGAGAATGAAGTTATTTACTGGCTGCAGCTCCTGTATGATACCAAGTTGTAACTCTCCTCTTGTATCCCGACATGTTCATTCGATCATGTTTCATCAACTGAAAACAAGTAGATGAAGAAAAAGGTGTCTTACTTATAAGCACCTGTGAGAAGCTTGGAGTTTAAACTATAAGAAAGGGGGTTGTGCATGTTTTGTTTTTAGTTAAAACTCATTTGGTAAGTGTACAACTATGCCACAGCAGGTAAAAGGCACCTTGCTTCTAGAACTTTCTTCACAATTGTGTCAAACTCCATTTACTTGAATATTCAAGCGCCATACCGCACAATAAGCACAGTCTGAGAAGAAAATATGCAAAGCAAAAGTGTAACTTTTCAGAGGTATGATAGATTTACAAAATACAATACACTTGACCTTGAAATATTGCCACAGTTTCTTACACTCATTACACAGATTATTTAATCCTCCTTATATATCTGCGTGATCTTTATATTCTACCTTATTAAGTGAAATAGGTATGTGACAACTCTGAAATTCAGTCCCTCAGACACATACTTTGTGTCTAAATTTAAGGATGCACTTTGAAATTTTTACATAAAGTTTTACATTTTAAAAGTATCTGGAATCACTACGCTTCTATTTTTTCCCCATACGAAAACACTGAAATTGATTTTAAAATGTATTGCATTTAGAATGAGAATTAACTTCACTAAGTCTTATCTCAGTAGGTCATCTAATACCCCGTAGAAAATAAACTCGAAATTACTACTAACACAGCTGAGAAAGATGAAAGAAAAATCATATTTAAAACATTCAACCCGTAATAACATTCCAGAACTAATGTATTAGAGCAGTCACAACCAACATATCCATGTGCTATATTGAGGACTCTGAAAAGCAGTTTTAAATAAGCAGTTATAAACACTTAGTTGGTTCAAGGAATTCTAACAATGAGAGACTGCATGAATGGTAAACAGCTAAGCAGAAAGCAAATTATTCACTTTATCCCCAAAGCCAACGCACAGTCTTTCAGCATCAGAAACTCTATGAAGTTGGAATATATGGGTACGCACTTTTGAAATATCATCTTTTCATCCAATCGAAGTAAACAAACATCTTGCACACTTCAACAATGAATTGAAGAGTTTCCTTTTACCTTTGGGATGCAAAATGAGAGCGAAAATAAGCACTGCATTCATGCTTTGTGGTTCAGAAGCGAGCAATTCTCTGCCTTGTTTTCTCTGAAGAGTGTACAGCAGCTTGCCTGTGTAGTTTGTGGAATGTAATCCAGAATGCAGCTATAGTTAACATATTTCAGAAAGCGTAACAATTCCACATGTTCTGCCTGATTTCTGCTGTTGGACTAGCCAGTAAAATATAATGTCACTCTTCTTTTGGGGAAGGGATAAATCTTGAGTAGAATAACAAACTTATTATTATAACACTAGCAGTCAAGATGTGGTAGTATTTGAAAGCATGGTTTGAGTAAATAAATAATTGTGTGACTTTTATGCACAGGTGACGGACTGGAAATTTTGGAGAACAAGGCTGACAAACCAACTAGAATAAGCAAACAATACAAGCTTTCTCTTCCAAACCTGGAAATGTCTGACAATTCTTGAGTGAACATGTGGGCTATATTCTATTCTCATATAATAGTTGAGCTTTCTGCTAATACTGCAAATCGGTGTGCTGCTTCTGTACTACCAGCCATCAACCAGAGCTGAGGCTTCAGGTGATAACAGCCCTGCTCATGCAGGCATCTGTCTTTGAATCGGAACCCATAGGATTATTACCATCTACAATCCCTCATACTTTAACTGGGTTACAGCACACTGTTCTCTAGTTCTATGCAGGAAAATTAATTTGGGAGAAAAAAACCTAGCTCCTGGATGGCTATGGGATTCCACACCCGCTCATGAGAAGTGCTAACCTCCTTCCACTTTCAGTGAAATGCAGAAGAGGGGTTTTTCTGTTGGTACATTGTACTATACAGGTAATCTGAGATAGCTTATGTCTTTGATACTTCCGCTTCTCACATTAGGAAGGTATGTATCATTTTTCTCTTTACTGCTCCCCAAACAAACACAATAAGCAATGATTATGATTCTGCTTTTCATTGCTTTTCATTTTTCTCTTCTGCTTTTTATCTGGATCCTTTCGAAAAAAAATGCAAGATTTTAAAAAAAAATTTTCTTTAGCTGGAAATGTACTGAACTATCTAAATAATTGTTTTGAAAGCACCTTCTGTAAAGAGTTAGATTTTATGACCACCGAGATGCATCCTCAGCCATATGTAGCAGGACAATGCTGACACTGAAATGTCAGGATAATCAGACAAGCGCACAGCAATCCATACAGCTAATGCATAAAGTCCTGGGGTCATTTCCTTATCCAGCATGATTGTCTAAATGTGTTGGTCTGAATTCATACTGGATGTAAACTATTGTGTGCTTAGCAGAATTTAAATGTGATGTGACATTAATAAAGCATAAAGGAAAAATACTAATGCCAAAAGTCTTTCACAACATATCTGTGCTGGGCACCCATTCTTCTCTATTAAGGATCAATTTTAGCAATGCCTGTAGTCTTTTCTTGGCTTATTTTTTCCTCCACTGCTCATAGGAGTTTTTAGTGTACTGAGTGGGCCTGAGTCTTAGGCAATCAGATAGCCCTGTTCATCGAGCTATCTTGGTGAATCAGAAAAGGAATAGGCAGACTTTTTAACACACAGTGAAGTGGTGAATTATTTCCTTCTTTGTGAGTATATGTTTCATGAACCTTCTTCCAAGAATAGGAACTTGCATGTTACTTTTACAATGCTGGTAGCATAAGAGATTTGTTTGTGTCAGATTTTACACCTTTGTCCTCTTTATAAACAGAATTAAAATAAAATCAGTTTAAAATCTCATGACTTCACCCACTTTTTAGACCCATGAAGGACAGAGTGTTGTCTGTTTCAGTTGAAGGACTTTTTGTAATTGCCAGCAAAAATATAAAACTCTTGAATGACAGAGCACTTTCTCTGAAGGCTGTTTTGAAAAAATCACATTTCCAAGGGCATATGTACAAAAACAGCACAGAATCATCGAGTGTGCTTGTTAAGCTACAGTAAAAGCATGCACTGCGCGGCAGTCCGTCCCTGGTTCTGCCACCCGTGCAGCTCTGGGGCTGCAGCGTGTGATCAGCAGCGGCATGCTGCCTTGTCACCCCAAAGCACACCAGTCAGTTGATTGCTCCCCACAGCCCCTCCCCACTCTTCCTTTGCTCTGAGGCAGATGTTGTTTACCACCACTCTGTGCCTGTTAGCGGTTGTTATAGCTGCCCATCACCAGCTCACTCTGCACATCTAGAGGAGATCACCCAAATTTGCAAGGACCTCTACTCATACACTGGGCCAGCTTGAGGAGGAGATGAAGGAGAAGAGAGAGGAGGTTCTGCTTCCTTTCTTTTCAACTCACTACCTGCGCAACATGGGCTGGAGTGCCGTTTGCCTCCTCATAGAGGTGAATCAAATGGCTTGCAAATAAGACACTCTCATCAACCACCCTGCAGATGGTGCCTGGGATGGGCGATGATCCAAAAGCCTCCAAAATACAATCCCCCACCACCACCCCAGAAGTTTAGATCAGCACAGGCCGTTCATGAAGTTTCTTGCAAATGATACTCCTCCCCTTTCAGGTCCGTACGACTGCCCCCCGCCTCAGTGTCTGGCCTGGCTCTATTTGAACAAGCTGTGGGTGAAGGAGCTTTCTGACAGCACAATCTCATATGAATTGGATCTGTTGTGCAACTGTGCTGCAACTACATTTTTCAAAGCTATTCTTTTCCAAAGGTTATTTTTAAATGCTTTTTTTTCCCTGCTTGATGTTCCCTACTTTTAAAAGGCCACACAGGAAGATTTGTTGGCAATTTACTGTATAGATAGTAGGGAAGTGGGAAAAAAGATTTCACTTGCCACCTGGATGGACAATCATTCATAAATCCTGGTCACAGGTGTGTGATGCTTGATCCCACATCAAGGCAGACTTTCATTTCAGTCTGTTTCTGCCCTTACGACTGATCAAACCCTGCTTTTGTACTGGCCCTCAAAGACAAAATGCTGCTTTCTGCATTATATTTCAGGGAAGAGGAAAAGTGACAGAAATGTGACATGGGGTCCGACAGGCTGTCGGGATTAGTGCCTTGCTTAGTGAAATGGGTTCCAGGATAAAACCTGGCATAATCTGGGGAGCAAAGGTCAACATTTCTGTCAAAATGTTAGGTGCCATTTTTCAGCCTCCTCCATCTTCCTTTTTAGATATCCGTCCTAAACACTTTCAGCAGGAAAGGTACCCCAAATTTGTCTCTTTCAAGAAAGACACAGCCTTAGGGGATGAAGCCTTACAGCCTGCAAGTATTCCAGCCATATCTGATGTTATGCACATAGCTCTTTTCAGAACTATGTGCCCTGTCAGAGCATATAAATTCAACAGACTTGGTAAACAACTGGCCCAAAGGGAGCTGCTACCGGCTGTGTCATAAATATTCAAGACCCAGCCAGCCATAATTAGTTTATTCCCTCATGTTGACTTTAATACATCCCCCTCCTTCCAGTCTGTATATTTTGTTAAAGTTCCTCCTTTAGAACAAAATCTTGCCCAGGCAGTTTTATCCTCCAGGTACAAAGAAAATCTTCTGGCCATGCAATAGCACTGTAAGTGTATCCCATACATAGAATCATAGAATCGTTAAGATTGGAAAAGACCTCTAAGATCATCGAGTCCAACCGTCAACCCAACACCACCATGCCCAATACACCATGTCCCTAAGCGTCTCATCTACACGTCTTTTAAATACTTCCAGGGATGGGGACTCAACCACTGCCCTGGGCAGCCTGTTCCAAGGCCTGACCACTCTTTCAGTAAAGAAATTTCTCCTAATGTCCAATCTAAACCTCCGTTGGCGCAACTTGAGGGCATTTCCTCTCGTCCTATCGCTAGTTACTTGGGAGAAGAGACCAACACCCACCTCGCTACAACCTCCTTTCAGGTAGTTGTAGAGCACAATGAGGTCTCCCCTCAGCCTCCTCTTCTCCAGGCTAAACAACTCCAGTTCCCTCAGCCGCTCCTCATAAGACTTGTGCTCCAGGCCCTTCACCAGCTTCCTTGCCCTTCTCTGGACACGCTCCAGCACCTCCATGTCCTTCTTGTAGTGAGGGGCCCAGAACTGAACACAGTATTCAAGGTGCGGCCTCATCAGTGCCGAGTAGAGGGGCACGATCACCTCCCTGCTCTTGCTGGCCACACTATTTCTGATACAGGCCAGGATGCTACTGGCCTTCTTGGCCACCTGAGCACACTGCCGGCTCATGTCACCCCCAGGTCCTTTTCCTCTGGGCAGCTTTCCAGCCACTCTTCCCCAAGCCTGTAGCGTTGCCTGGGGTTGTTGTGGCCCAAGGGCAGGAGCCAGCACTTGGCCTTGTTGAACCTCATACAGTTGGCCTCGGCCCATCGATCCAGCCTGTCCAGGTCCCTCTGTAGAGCCTTCCTACCCTCCAGCAGATCAACACTCCCGCCCAGCTTGGTGTCATCTGCAAACTTACTGAGGGAGCACTCGATCCCCTCATCCAGATCGTTGATAAAGATATTGAACAGGACTGGCCCCAAAACTGAGCCCTGGGGAACACCGCTCGTGACCGGCCGCCAACTGGATTTAACTCCCTTCACCACAACTCTCTGGGCTCGGCCGTCCAGCCAGTTTTTTACCCAGTGAAGAGTGTACCTGTCTAAGCTGTGAGCCGCCAGCTT
The DNA here is from genome assembly GCF_964195595.1 of Calonectris borealis. Taxonomy (NCBI): domain Eukaryota; kingdom Metazoa; phylum Chordata; class Aves; order Procellariiformes; family Procellariidae; genus Calonectris; species Calonectris borealis. The sequence goes on along the minus strand of NC_134314.1, from coordinate 29,149,531 downwards.
CTCTAGGAGAATGCTGTGGGAGACAGCATCCTCCTTTCTGATGGGAATGCCAGAGTTTTATTATCCTCCATGTTTCTTCTGAAAGGAAACATCACAATTTATATGCTTTGTTCCTCCAAACTTTGTACTCTTCTGCATTTTACTTGGTTATTAAATTTTTGAACATGAAAGAGTGTAACTTACAGTCTCATCCCTATTAATGGTAAAAGTGGCTTTGCTGTTGTATGACCCAGAAATTCTGTAAAGTGCCTCCGTTCATATCAGAAGCGTTGCACAAAGCTGGAAAACACAAAACGTATTTTATTGCATATTTGCAAAATGAAGCATAAACACATTAAAAATTAATCAGTGATACAAAGGCAGAACAATCCACAGAAAATCTACCCAGTCGAAGGGACAAGGGATAAATGAACTGAACAAGAAATTATCTCTTCAGATAGATAGTTATTTCTAGTGTTTAGCGCTTGAAGGAAGGTAAGCTGGAATATTTCTGGGTTTAAAGAGATCGAGTTCAGATAAAGCATTCCCTGTCCCTTTCTAAATACTGGCACTGCAGCTCAGCAAGCTCACTGCACAGTGTCTTCTCTTGCTTGGTCAGAACCCTATCTCAGAAGCTGGCAAGTGGGGACATGGCAAGCTGAGTGGAGGGTAATATCTGGTTATATTAGACATCCACTGCTGCCTATGTTGTCTTCTTGTTCTACAGCCTTTTCTAATGTAGAATGAAGGTTTTCAAAGTCAAACACTGAAACAGCCATGCCATAGGGTCCCGCCCCTGGAGAGGAATCCAGACTAAGCTCTTTTTGTGGTGCACAGTAGCTGGAACAGCTGGATTTTATAAGTGACTAATCCACATTTAAACCCCATAAATGGAGTTATGGCAATACCATTATAGAAATATCATTAGGATTATCATACAATCTAATGACAAAAAGAGGAGTGCTCTTAAATACAGGACTTGGAGCCATATGTAACTTTCTTCAAAGCTCAAGAAAGTTCAGATCAAATGTTTAGTATTGGCTCACCTCTATTCATAGTAAGAAAATGTAATCACTTTTGCAGCTAGAAACGTTCAGAGAATAAACACTGACAATAGCTTAGATAAAATCAAAACAATTGTCAACGGAGTGAGGTGATGTTTAGTCAAGCTGTCAGGGCCCTGAGGGTGCTACCATCCCTTTCTGTCCCTGGCGAGAGTACGAGGTAAATTGCTTTAATCAGAGAAAAACTTTGACTAAATGAGAGTAAATGTTGCTGACTAGATTGTGTGACTGATGGTTAACAAAATGATTTTATTTAAAAGGTAAAATCTGAAATGCCAGACCTGTGGCACTGCAGAACGAGCAGTGACAAAGGGCAGTTGGGATTAAGTCCTCTTATCCCAGACCAAAGAACTGCTTCCTCTGGAAGCAGTGTCTGATTAGTTGTCTTGGTACAAGCTTCACAAGCACAGTCTCATTACCCTAACTGATCTCTCTCCCTGCCTTGAAGCTGAGTCATTAGGTAACGAAACAACCTTGCTTCCAAAGTTTAGCCATTTTAGAAGTGCTCAGATTTTTACAGTTTAACTCCAATTTTATCTTTGGGTATCCATCAGATGCTAGCAAATCAATGGAATTAAACTGCACATATATATATATATTGAACTGAATGCGCGTGGGATTCATCTAATCTAACTTCAAATAATCTGAACTAGTCTATATGTAAACTAGTCATCCTGGGCTCCTTTTTCAGGCAATGGAGAGAAAGATATTTTTTTAACGGCAAGATCCATTGGATCTATTTTGGACATTATTTTAGCATAAAATATTTCACTTTCTAGAAGAGTCCTTAGTGTCTCTCAGCCAGAACAGGGGATAGCAGTGCTAGTGCTGGAGGCCAGGCAGCTCTTGGGAGGGACTTGGCCAGGGCTGAGAAACAGGCTACCAGGAACCCCAGGGGGTTCCACAAAGACAAGCACAAAGTGGATGGGCTGATTCCCTGCAGCAGGTTGGTCTGGGGCCAAGTCGCTAATGAGCAGCTCTGCGGCTCTTAGGGGACTGGGCGCCAAGTTGGGCAGGAGTGGGCAGTGTACCCGGGCAGCCAGGACAATCCTGCACCCCGGGCTGTGTTAGCAAGGGCATGGACAGCACTGCTGGGGAAGGACAAGTTAAGGGCAGCCACAAGGGCGTGGGTCTCAGGAAGCTCTAGCAGCTTCAAACAAGCATGGTCAGTTGCCCTTGACCGAGGGTGCCTGGAGCCTTTGATGCAGCTGCCCCCTGATTAGAAAGGGTCAAGCACCCTTGTAGCTGGTGCTAGGGAGAGGCAGATTCTGCTTTGGGAGCTTCTGGATCTTCTAGGGACAAGGTCCAGCATCATTGGGGAATGTTGTTACCACAGGACTTTGTCAGGGATCTCTTCCCACTCTTCTTCCAGAGCTGTGGCAGCCCTGGTGCCTCCACAAGCATGGGGATCTGCCCCTGGCTGACCTGCAGGGGCCTTGCCACCCTCGGCGATCTGGACCTCAGCTGTTCTTGCCAGTGCTGCTGGGGCAATGGTGTGTGCCGAATGACACTGTGCTCCAGCTGCCATCTGGGTCTCTGGTTTTACAGCTGTAGCGTGGCTCAGGACTCCACACACGAGCACCTGGACTGTGGCCTCCAGAGCCAGTGACAGGGGCTCCCTTTTCTGACGAGCTCCCAGGTACACTGGTAGGTGCATCTTGTATATCACTGGTACCTATGCTAGTGTCAGGACTTTCTCTATTTATATCCTATTGGCACAAAGCACTCTAGTAATGGTGAGCTCTAGTAATGTTACTTTTCCTGTAATGGAAATAGAACTATTTAAATATAAAGTCTTTCAAATGACAAAGCAACTTCACAGGTTGTCTAGTTTCTTAAAGCTCCAGTTAATCTGTTTCCTCCTGTCCTCAAGAGACCTTTGTGTACACAGATATTTTGATAGACCTTACTCTGATTTTTGTTGCTAAACAGTGGATAAAGACCCTTCACTATCATCACCCTGCTCTCCACTCTATCCACGGGATACCTCTCCAGATCCTGTCTAATGGCTACTTTCTCCCTTGTAGCTCACAGACCCCTGCCATATCAGGACCTACCACGTATATAAGAATTTAGTTCAACATATCTCTTGTTTCTGCTGTTAGTGGAAAGCGATGTGTTTGGCTGTCCTGTTTGAACTTCACGGTGCTTTACCATAACAGTATTTGGCCTGTTGTTGCTGCTGTTTAACTTGGCCTCTCACCTTTCACACTTCAGTTGTGCTTGGTATTTTGGTGCCTAAAACTATATAGCCTCAAATTAGCTTGTAAATAAGTCTTTGGCACTTGAGGCTAATAACTGGTGCAGTCTGACTGTAAATTTGGTCTATGTACTTTCCGTTTAATTTTGATCAAACTAGGGACATCTCTGTGAGACTGTGTTTCTCTAAACAACTGTGGAATTAAATGAATGAAAGATAAATGCTGAAGGCAATGATGATTCAAGTTGTCAGAGAATCAAGGAATTATTTGATACCTTCAGTGTATTCTGGAATTCACAGCTATGTTCATGATGGGACATGGCTATTGCAATGGAAGACTTCAGCCTCAGATATTAGGAGCCTGGTGAAATTCCACTTAGTCTTAGACATCTATCCTCTACACCATACCCAGAGAATTAGACATCAAAGAGTGGCAGCCCCAAAGAGTATGAATCTATCTCCATTAAAAGTAGGAATACTGAGGAGCTGTTTCTTACATCTCATTCCCCACTGGAGCTTTCACGCAAACTGCACTACAAATGGAGGACCTATTTCCTTCACCTCAGGATGCATTCATAATCATATCTTCAAACCTTCATATCTTTATATCCTAGAAGGGAACACATAAGCACTAGGAAGAAATTTAACAACACTAGGAAGAAATTTAACAACACTAGGAAGAAATTTAACCCTATCCCAGCCAAAACCGGGACACCTGTTCTCAAGGAAGAACCTAACAAAATAATACAAAACCCACAAGTAAAATGATTCTTTGAAACTGCAGGGAGTTTCAGGGTGTAAAGGGGGGCAAACGGTTGGACTCAATGATCTTAAAGGTCTCTTCCAACCTAAATGATTCTATGATTCTAAATATTATCACTCCCACCTTTTCATCCACAGGATCACAGCACTAAGTCTGGGTACAGAAGATGTAAGCTCATCTCACTCATTGAACAAAGCTATCAGGGCATTTGCCATGCACAATCTAATTTTAACTAGTTTCATAAATCCCACAACAGGTTACCTGTTGCACTATCCACTGGAAACTTATCTATTTCCTATTAATTTAGATATAGAAGAAATCTGGGAGGGGGTGTCCCCCATTGGAGTGTCCCCCATTACAGACCAGTGAAATACCTCAAAGGAATTAAGGGCTGTTCCTCTAAGAAAGTGACACAGCGAACAGCCCAGCTGAAGTGCCTCTACACCAATGCACGCAGCACGGGCAACAAACAGGAGGAGCTGGAAGCCACCATGCTGCTAGAAAGCTACGACCTAGTTGCCATTACTGAAACTTGATGGGATGAATCCCATGACTGGAGTGCAGCTATTGATGGCTACAGGCTGTTCAGAAGGGTCAGGTGAGGAAGGAGGGGGGGAGGGGTTGCCCTCTACATCAAGAAATGGATGGAGTGTGAAGAGCTGTCTCTGAAGAATAGGTTTCAACCTTTCAATAAGGTTGAAAGCTTATGGGTAAGAATTAGAGACCGAGGCAACAAAGGGAACCTTGTCGTTGGTGTCTACTATAGGCCTCCCAATCAAGACGAGCCTATTGATGAAGCCTTCTTACTCCAGCTACAGGAGGCATCACGCTCACAGGCTGTCATCTTGCTGGAGGACTTGAACCACACCATCTGCTGGAAAAGTAGCACGGCGAGCTGTAGGCAATCCAGGAGACTCCTGGAATGCATTGAGGATAACTTCTTAAGCCAGGTAATAGACAGCCCTACCAGAGGGGATGCGATACCGGACCTGATGGTCACAAATGCAAGTGAGCTAATCGGTGATGTCAAGATTGGAGGCAGCCTGAGCTGCAGTGATCACACACTGGTGGAGTTTGCAGTCCTGAGGGATATGGGTCAGGCAAAGAGTAAAGTCAGGACCCTGAATTTTAGGAAAGCAAACCTCCAGCCGTTCAAGGAATTAGTCAATAGGACCCCCTGGGAAACTGCCCTCAGAGACAAGGGAGCAGAACAGAGCTGGCAGATCTTTAAGGACACTTTCCATAGAGCTCAAAAGCTCTCGATCCCCAGGTGTAAGAAATCAAGCAAGGAACGCAAGACATCAGCATGGCTGAGTCGAGACCTGCTGGTCAAACTAAAGGGCAGGTCAGGAAGGCCAACGCATGGATGGATCTGAACTTGGCACGGGATGCAAAGAAAAATAAGAAGGGCTTCTACAGGTATGTCAGCCAGAAAGGAAAGTCAAAGAAAGTGTACCACCTTCCCTGATGAACAAGACTAACAAACTGGTAACAACGGACAAGGAGAAGACTGAGGTACTCAACAACTTTTTTGCCTGAGTCTTCATTGGCAACCTCTCTTCCCACACCTCTCGAGTGGATGGACTGTGAGACAGGGACTGTGGGAGCAAATTCCATCCCACTGTAAGAGAAGACCAGGTTTGTGACCACCTGAGGAACCTGAATATACATAAGGAATATACACATGGGACTTGATGAGATGCATCCCAGAGTCCTGAGGGAATTGGCTGATGTAGTTGTCAAGCCACTTTCCATGATCCTTGAAAAGCCATGGCAGTCGGGTGAAGTTCCTGGAGAACTGGAAAAAGGGAAACATTGCACCCATTTTTAAAAAGGATAGAAAGGAGGACCCTGGGAACTACTGACCTGTCAGCCTCACCTCTGTGCCTGGGAAAATCATGGAACAGATCCTCCTAGAAGCTATGCTAAGGCATATGGAAGACAGAGAGGTGATTTGAGACAGCCAACATGGCTTTACCAAGGGCAAGTCTTGCCTGACCAACCTAGTGGCCTTCTATGATAGAGTGACTACATCCATGGACAAGGGAAGAGCTACGGATGTCATCTCTCTGGACTTCTGTAAGGCCTTTGACACGGTCCTCCACAACATCCTTCTCTCTAAATTGGAGATGTATGGATTTGATGGGTGGACTGTTTGGTGGATGAAGAATTGTTTAGATGGTTGCATCCAGAGGGTAGTGGTCAACGGCTCAATGTCCAGATGGAGATCCGTGACGAGTGGTGTCCCTCGGGGGTCCTTATTGGGACCAGTACAGTTTAATATCTTCATCAATAACATAGACAGTGGGATCGAGTGCACTTCAGCAAGTTTGCAGTTGACACCAAGCTGAGTGGTGCGGTCAACACGCCTGAGGGACAGGATACCATCCAGAGGGACCTTTAAAGATCACTTCCAATCCAAACTATTCTATGATTCTATAATTATACTTCTTTTTCTTTGGATACTTCTTGTTTTTCGAAACCAGCATGTTTGCATAGGAATATAGTGAATGGAGCTGAACAAACTCAAAATTTCTGTGCCTGAGCATAAATGAAGCAGATCTGGATACTAAGCTATCTGCCTCTGCCTACGATGGCAATACAGAAACATGCGGAAAAGCATTCAGTCGATAGGACCAGACTAAAGCTAGTCTAAAGTGAAAACCCCCAAAATACCTGTGGAACATCAGGTCTTCATCCCTAACTGTATCCTTCTTCAAATCTCCTGAACTACACACTAATGTAGGCATGCCCTCTTTGCCATAATTCCCCTTCAGACCAGCTTTTTCTGATAACAGTAGAACAAAAACACACAGCAACCTCAATATAAGAATTCAGCTAATATAACCTAAAAATTTCACCTCATTTCATCCCTTACACCTGTCTATTACGCATTAGAAATCTGGCAGAGAGCGCTCTATCAAATTGAACTATTGAACTCAGAGTGGCAAAAGTCCCTCCCCAGGCAAGACATTTAAATCATTTTCAAAGTTAATTTCCTGCTCCCAGACAGAGAACAAATCTAATCGGGTTTACTTCATTCTTCTGATGAACAGGAAAATGTTGCCTGCATACTCAACAAGGGAAAGTGTCCTAGAAGGGAGCCAGAGCGCTCGCTTTACAGCACCGAAGAAGTGTCTTCTGCAAAGCAATGCATGTGGATCAGCATGGGAATGGGGATTTGGATTTAACCTGTCAGATGTTCCTGGTCTCCTGCTAATCCCATTTTATAATGAAATTATGAACTGTTTACAAGCTAACAGTGCACATGGGAGATTGAAAATAGTCAGAAAAATATAGTATGGCTGCAGTAGTATGTTTCAGAAAACTGGCTATGCATTTAAAAAGACCCTCCTCTGGTCTCTCTGGGTTTCTGGTGACCAAGGCTTTTCCCAGCTTCTAAGGATACTTCCATAAAAACTTCTGATAACAAAACTTCAATGAGCATTAGAAAGAACTGAATGAGGTTACTAGATGACTAAAGAGAATTTGTAGAAGAGTGAATAAAAGTGTATATTCACATGGGAACAAAAGCGTATATACATGTATGTATGATACACCTTAAGATAAAACAGGGTTAATTAACATCTAGGTCACTGTATTATCAAAGGTAAAAGACAACCAGTATTAACTTTCTAAACAAAAGAGATTGTCAGATTCTATTTCTGCATGCGTTTTTTATAATTCCACAGGAAAAAGGTATATAATAACACCTGAGCTCCTAAGTATTATTCATTTCTTTTAAATGAAATAGTGTTGGGGTTTTTTTTGTGAAATAGCAGATATATATTTAAGTCTTCTTGAAGCACTTTAACTTTAACTAACATTTTCCCAATTTCAGCATATGATATATGACTTTTTATTCCTCTACAGAGCCAAATGCTATACTTAGAAAAAACAAAAAATACTGATATCGTCAATTTAAGTTTACTTAGCAGTAATAAGTTTTCAGTCCATACAAGGAAATCAGATGTTCATTGCTAAAAGCATAAATCTTTATTTGTATTTAATTTTAATGTTTGTGCTTTTAGTTGTGCATCATATGTAAGTACAAGGATGAATTACTTGAATGGATATAGGGTTCTTAAGTACAGTATTTCTATAAACCAGGGAAAAAAGTAAACTTCATCAAGCTCATGCTGTAGGGATGAACAATCATAACAATTACAATCTCACCATTAAAAAATAATTAGTTCAAGTCACTGAAAACTATTTTTTCAAGTTATTGAAAACTACCATTGGAAATTTGGTCATTTCCAAGTAGCTCATTCGTATTGGTTGCTTTACTCAGAGTGTATCTCAGTTGCTTTACTCCCTACTTCTGTCTGTCCAGAAATTCTTCTTTCTGCACCCAAATTTATCCCTAGTGATTGATGGAAAGTTCTCTTCCTGCTGAGCAATAATGTAACTTACCATACAGCATAATTAGTCATTCCACAAGAATTAAGGCAGTTAATGCCATTATTTACTACCTTAATTTTACTTTCTCTGACAAGCCTACATAAACTTTTGCATAACCAAAAGTTATGCATATCTCCAAACTGCTCCTCAGAGAACCTAAAATTGTCCACTGAACTAAAATTGACCCTTCCTGACACTTAAAGAAAAGGAAATATTTCTTCAAATGTGCTGAAACAAGCTCAGCATGAACAAACTAGCATGCTAAATTTTCAAGGAACACTTCTAAAGCGCTGCTATAACAAATTAAATTGCCTAAGGGTAATGGGTAGGAGAGGGAAACCAGGAACCTAACTGAAAACTGGGATACTTTTCTCCCATATTGACCTTCAGGAATGTATAATGGAGGAAGAAGCATCCCAGTTTCATTTCTGTATCTTCAGACTTTCTCTGTTCCCTTCTTTTTAAGACTACTACTAAGTCTATCTTCCTACAAATCCTAGAATATACTCTAGGTTTAATATGTGTTATCTGCAATAAAGTAAGTATTTATTTAGGTTTTATTTAGTTAGTAAAAACATTATAATTAACATTTCCTTGCCCAGTAGTAAAAAAATTCTCATTTAAGCTCTTTTTTTATATGTGTGAACTCCTCTGTATTGCAAATGTTTCACTAGCTCAGACTGTATTTTGATAAAAACTGATATTTGAGCAATATGCTGTGAAAACACTCCATTTATCTATCTGCTCTGTTGTTATTAATAGGATATTATATTGGCATGGAAGAAGAACTCTAAGTTTAAAAGTCAAGGTTGAATTATTTTTTAGTATTGTCTATTGTCAAGCAGAAGGTTACAGGATCCTTCTGCATTCCATTACTTAATATTTTGTGTGCTCAGCAAAATCATCTTTAGATCAAGTTACAAGATTAATACAGTGTAATCATTTTTTTTTTTCTTTAAGAAACTTTGGTGGCTGTGATTTAAAACAAGTCCGTTTATGCAACAGAGTAACAAAATGGGTGGAGACAAATCCCATAATGCCACCTTTATTGTGCATCATCAGCCAGGTGACTGTACCACTGGATATTTTCACCCTCTAACTTCAAAACACAGATAGTTAAAAATTAAAATCAAGATGTAAAAGAAGGAATTAATTGACTGCTTCAGGTAATTTGGAGAGAGCTCACAGTGTTTAAAGCACATGAAAAAAATGGATCCATGTAAACTATTTAAATAACTGCATGAGGGTGAATGCATTTTTTTAACAGCTTTTAGCAAATGCTAAGTTCTCCATACAATGAACTTTACTGCTTCTTCTACTTCATTACAGTACATTTCTTTGCAAAAGTTTCGCTATAAGTATCTAATTGTCTTGCTGTTGGAAACTGCGGTTTCATCCAATTATTTCATAGGATGCAATAGAAAAAAAGAAACCTCATTGCTTTATATGTGATCATTCTTCCAGACAGATGGTACCCGCTAAATACCCAGAAGCATCATTGAGATTACTATATTACAGAAATTCAGGAAAGATTAATATGTAATTCTTACCAAATGATACACAGCCAGATCATCATTCCAGAATCAGGATTTAAGATAAGAATAAAATGAAAATACATATGGCATATTCACTTAGTTAGAGGGGCTGAAGGGAGCTAAGAAAAAAATTCCAATTATCAGTTTCTTAACTGGAAAGTGGTACAAATAATTCACTCATAGAAAACAATGCTCTCATCTTGAAAATCATTAATGGAACTACCGTTGGTTCAAGATCCAACCCAAGACTTTCTCTACTATATGCAAAACCCTACAGTGGAATTATCCTTTCAAGGTATAAATTCTATGGTGTGAATAGCTTGCTGATATAATTTCTTTTCAAAGGTCAATTGCAAATACTTAAAGGTTTTCGTCATGCCCATGGAGTCATAATTCTTACGGACAAAGTGGCACTTTCTTTTGAAAGGCAAATGTTGCCTCTCATTAAAGAGTAAAGAAGGTGTTTACAACTCTAAAAACAGTCTAGTCAATAAGAAAGGAATACTTTATGTTTGCTATTAATTGTCAAAGTAACACTGCTGTACACTAAGCAGAGCAGTAAAGATTATTGAAAGCAGATTTATTAGCACTTTATCATAGATTATTTAAAAATATTTGTACTTTTTAGTGTTGTTTTCTGATATTACAACAACTTGTTTAACCAAAACCATATCAAAACAGTCTGCTTTTCCCATTTCCCCCACTTCCTCACAGGAGAAACACCAATTAGAATGGTGGAATTTTCAAGGATCTTTATATACACTGTGCAGTGCCAAAGAAAGTTAGTATTAAGGTGTGCCTGTGGCCTTTGTTAAGATGAATTTAACTCTAGGTTGAGACACCATTTTGAGTTTTTCTCACAAAATACCCTGTCTTCCAAAAAAAAAAAAAAAGGCAAACCAAAATTAAAAACCAGGAGTGGAAAGAAATGGACACATTACTTTACTTTGAAAGGATACAGAATATTTCATTCTGAAAGAAAAGCAATTTTTTTTTTCTTTTGGTCAAGTAATATCTAAGACAAAGCAACATGGAAAAAACCAGAAATTATTTAGGTTTGAATTTTCAGTACAGTAGTAAAAACACGAGATACAAGATTTTCTGGGAAAATATTGCCTTTACTATAAAAAATCCCGCATATCTGGGAAAAAGGACAGCTTTAAGGCAGACAAGTCTGTCCTTGGGTTTGGAACAAAGGCAGCAGCCTTACAGTCGAGTTGGTCTAAGCTTAGCTTGATTATCTTGAATAATTAGACAGCTTGAGAGAAAGAGGTGATTTGAACTTGGGGAGAAGAGGGAGGAAGGGGAGGAAGAGGAGAATGCTGTTAACCCTAGAATGACAGAGAGACAGAAACAAGTAACTGCTGCTTATGAGACACTGTAAAGTTAGCTTTAGATATAATGCGGTAAAAGTTGCAATGTGCTAACAAATTACAATCTCTATTGAGTTCATGATAGGTAGTATCCACTAGATATGAAAAATAATTATTATGAAAAATAAAACCATGAATTTTTGTTCCCCGATTCATATTTTGAAGACCAAAGGGAGGTCTCTTTTTTATTCCAGCTGTATCTGTTTCTCTAGTACAAGATATTATCTTTCTGACAAGTCTTCCTCACTTACATCCTTAAACAATCAATCACAGCTACATCAGCAGCATAACATAAACAAAACAAGAACCCAAAACAGAACAAAAAGTAAATTTAGGTTAATTTCTTTGTGAGTTTAATAACATGCAAGACTAACTTTAGTGTGTGTTACCTTCTAAAACAGGCTGAAGATTAGGAGACAGTTTGCTAGGCTTCCACAAAGCATCTTCCTGTTACGATAGGTTTCATCTTTTATCTGATCAGCTCCTGCCATTTTGTTTCAAAAATCTATGTGCTAAGCTTGTCCTGTATCTAAGAGGGAATTCCTCCAAATTTCCTCTTTAAAACAAATCTCAATTGTGATAGACAGGCCCATGAAGAAATATGAAAGCATATTGGGAATATTATTTCCAAACATGAATGAATTAGACATTGGTAGTAGAGATTTCAAACATGAGAATGAGAATTACGTAGTAAAATTAATCTGTTAGTTTCCTCCATTGTACCCCAATTTTAGAAATGTTGGCACCAGTGACCAGTTTTCGCTCTTTACCAGGCATCTTCAATTATACCTTTGAAAGTTAAAGTGACTATGCCAATATTGATTCCTGGGGAAAGGAAGGAACCAAGTAAGGAAAGCAAAACATTTTGTAGAAGTCCTAAAGCCTCAGACACAGTAATAGCTTTGGAAACACAGGCAATTTGTTTTTATTTTTGCATTGATCACATTTAATGTTCCCAATTCAGATACCTGGATGAGATACAAATCTATATTTAGGTGAGAGGTTCATCGGTTATGCAAGTGATGTTCAGCCTACATTTCTGGCAGACATGCTTGTAGTCAATCCGGTGAATGAAACTATGAGAGGGTGTATAGCGTAAATTGGCAAACTGTTGAGAGAAACACGAAGAATGTGTCCCAGAAGCTCCATTCCAAGTCTTAAGAACAGGGTCTAAGAACAAGTTACTCAAAAAAAAAAATTATTTATTAGTCACACTATAGAAATCTGGCACGTCATCAGGGAACTAAACCTGGGATCTTTACTTTCTCAATTAAATTATCATTATAATAGACTGGGGGAATGCATCTGTCAAAGTGACAGTTTGCATATGGTCTCTGAATTGTACAGTTGTTCCATACAGTACTATAATCCTTTTTCCTTTTTAAGCTTTCATTTAGTGCCAGTGATTCATTGAAACTTGGTCATATTTTAATTTAGCAAAAAAGACTATGAACTTGTCTGAATTGAAAATGTCCCACACTGCTGCTTCATGTGTTTACAATAGTGCTTACATTGTCTATGGGTTAATCAAGCAAATTTCATGAGCACTCTGATATAATTAATGCAACGGGGCACTGCAGATCAGTACCTGAATATCAGTTACCGTCAGAAAGGCTCATTTCTAAATAACTTCACTTACAGTGCAGGTAGGGTGGGCTCTGGTCTCATGTGTAAAACATGGAAGGAACAAACACGCAAGTAGAGTCTCAATAGTAAATGTGTGATTCCACTATAGTGTATAAACAGAGATCCATCAGGTCATTCTTCAAACAGCAATATTTTAAAAAAAAATTGTCATTTCTTTGAGTGTATCTAAAAATTATCCATGAAAAGATGTTATCTGTTGAATAACATCTACATGAGACAATGAGAAAGGCAAAAATACGTTCTATTTGGAGACAGGAGAGCTACCATGTCAAAGAAGGCAAAGAAGCATACAGCAAATGTATGGTAATTGTTACCACAGCAAATTTTCACCCCTTCTCATTTAAGATTGGTATTACGAGCTTTTCTATTTTTCCTGCTCCACAAGAATGGGCCTTTATTCACATCACAAGGACAGTTGAGGAAGAACTATTATGGGTATAAATAAAGCCAGTCTGTTTGAAACGGGTACTAGAGCACGGGCACAAGCAAAGTCACTGGAGAGAAGTCTAGCTGCTTGTGGTCTTTTGGACACAGATTTGTATCTTGCAAGTCCAAATATAAAATGCCACACAAAAGCTCATTCTTCTTTCTGGAGTCCAGAAACTCCCACAACATTCACGGAATGAATTTGGGTATGGAAATAATTTTCTTCTACCTGACTTGATTCTGACACAGTTGCTTTTGTAAAATAAAACCTAGGACTATTTCAGAACAATGCTTCTGAAAGTAAAAGGAAAAAGGTATTTCTAAACATAATCCTACAAGAAATATTCTGCCAATAGTGGTTATTTTACCACTTTTTATTCTAAAATGGTTCAGATCAAAGTAGTTCTATTTAATAACTTCAGAAAACCTGAAATAAAGAAACATAAACAAGGGTAAAAGGCTTATTGAAAATATGATATAAGATGGCAGTATTTTATGGTATTGCTTTAGTAAAGTCACTTCATACATTTATTTTCTTTAAGCTGTGGCAGAACATTCAAGCCATTCTCTGCCATAAGCAGCCATCTGTCACATCACTGTCCTTCATATTTTTTTCATTTCTGTGTAATAGCATGCACTGCCTGAACATGTGGCCTAGAGGGTGGACAAATGCCCCTCCTGGCTAGTATAAACTCTTCAGAAGTTTTTGCTGGTGGAAATCATTACACCTCTCATTAACAGAGTCAGAAAACTCCTTCCTTCAAGCAATCAGCTCTTAGGTCAGGAAACCATCACAGGAGGCTCCAATTCTCTTCATCACTCTCTGTAAGCCAGACTGCTGGCCAAAGCATGGTACAGGCACTGGTTGATCTGACCAGTCTTAATCTTCTCCTAGAGAAGGACAAAGGTCATTCTTCTTTTCAGCTAAGTACAACTATCAAATATTTGGGCCCTACTGAACTGGATGAATCCAGAAAGGAGGTGGGGATGTAGAAAAAGTCATTAAAGGTTTTCAATATTTTACCATGTGCCTTAAGTGTTCTGCAATACTCTTAATTAGGGATAATATTGAGGAGACATGGGTAAGTAGCACTGGGATAGCTAGGTGCTCTAAAGTGCAGTGCCAAAAACAAGTAGAGGAAATTCAATCTGCTGCCATATTTTCGTTTAACCCAGATGATGCTGGGTTAGATAAAAGGATAGGGTTTTAAAAAACAGATCTGGTGGTGACTATGATAAGCTGGAGAAGGAATATTAAGGAATAAAGTGGTAGCAAACTATTCCTTACGGGGCGGGGGGGCGGCATCCCATCTTTCACTACAAATGCTTTAGAAGACCGTGTCCTTTCCTGATCTTCTACTTATGCAGAATACTGCAGGCCACTATTAGTGAACAAGCACATTACAACCTATCTTGTCCAAAGCATATCTCACCACATTCTTAATGACATCATCATATTAGATTATGCCCACCTTTGGTGTCTTTGTGAAAATTCAGCAAATGCAGAAAGTGACTTAGAAAGAAAGCAGAAAGTACATCTGCTTGAAAGAATCATAGAATCATTAAGGTTGGAAAAGACCTCTAAGATCATCGTGTCCAACCGTCAACCCAACACACCATGCCCACTACACCATGTCCCTAAGCGCCTCATCTACACGTCTTTTAAATACTTCCAGGGATGGTGACTCAACCACTTCCCTGGGCAGCCTGTTCCAAGGCTTGACCACTCTTTCAGTAAAGAAATTTCTCCTAATGTCCAATCTAAACCTCCCTTGGTGCAACTTGAGGCCATCTCCTCTCGTCCTATCGCTAGTTACTTGGCAGAAAAGACCAACACCCACCTCACTACAACCTCCTTTCAGGTAGTTGTAGAGCGCAATGAGGTCTCCCCTCAGCCTCCTCTTCTCCAGGCTAAACAGTCCCAGTTCCCTCAGCCGCTCCTCATAAGACTTGTGCTCCAGGCCCTTCACCAGCTTTTTTGCCCTTCTCTGGACACGGTCCAGCACCTCAATGTCCTTCTTGTACTGAGGGGTCCAAAACTGAACACAGTATTCGAGGTGCGGCCTCACCAGTGCCGAGTACAGGGGGACAATCACCTCCCTGCTCCTGCTGGCCACACTATTTCTAATACAGGCCAGGATGCCGTTGGCCTTCTTGGCCACCTGAGCACACTGCCGGCTCATGTTCAGCCGGCTGTCAATCAGCACCCCCAGGTCCTTTTCCTCTGGGCAGCTTTCCAGCCACTCTTCCCCAAGCCTGTAGTGCTGCATGGGGTTGTTGTGGCCGAAGTGCAGGACCCAGCACTTGGCCTTGTTGAACCTCATACAGTTGGCCTCGGCCCATCGATCCAGCCTGTGCAGGTCCCTCTGCAGAGCCTTCCTACCCTCCAGCAGATCAACACTCCCGCCCAACTTAGTGGCGTCTGCAAGCTTACTGAGAGAGCACTCGATCCCCTCATCCAGATCGTTGATAAAGATATTGAACAGGACCAGCCCCGGTACTGAGCCCTGGGGAACACCACTCGTGACCGGCCGCCAACTGCATTTAACTCCCTTCACCACAACTCTCTGGGCTCGGCCGTCCAGCCAGTTTTTTACCCAGCGAAGAATGTACCTGTCTAAGCTGTGAGCCGCCAGCTTCTCTAGGAGAATGCTGTGGGAGACAGTGTCAAAGGCTTTACTGAAGTCCAGGTAGACCACATCCACAGCCTTTCCCTCATCCACTAGGTGGGTCACCTGGTCATAGAAGGAGATCAGGTTGGTCAAGCAGGACCTGCCTTCCATGAACCCGTGCTGGCTGGCCCTGATCCCCCGGTTGTCCCGGACATGGCTCGTTAGCGCCCTCAAAATGAACCACTCCATGATCTTCCCCAGCACCGAGGTCAGGCTGACCGGCCTGTAGTTCCCCGGATCCTCCTTCCGGCCCTTCTTGTAGATGGGCGTCACATTGGCAAGCCTCCAGTCATCCGGGACCTCCCCAGTTAACCAGGACTGCTGGTAAATGATGGAGAGTGGCTCGGCAAGCTCCTCTGCCAGCTCCCTCAGTACCCTCGGGTGGATCCCATCCAGCCCCATAGACTTGTGAGTGTCCAGGTGGCATAGCAGGTCGTTAACCTCTTCCTCTTGGATTATGGGGGGTTTATCCTGCTCGCCGTCCCTGCCTTCCAGCTCAGGGGGCTGAGTACCCTGAGGATAACTGCTCTGACTATTAAAGACTGAGGCAAAGAAGGCGTTGAGTACCTCAGCCTTATCCTCGTCCTCGGTAGCAACGTTCCCCCCCATATCCAAGAGAGGATGGAGATTCTCATTGGCTCTCCTTTTGTCATTAATATCCTTGTAAAAGCATTTTTTGTTGTCTCTCGCGACAGTGGCCAGGTTGAGTTCTAGCTGGGCTTTTGCCTTTCTAATTTCCTCTCTGCATGACCTAACGAGATCCCCGTACTCTTCTTGAGTTGCCTGCCCCTTCTTCCACAAACGGTAAGCTCTCCTTTTTTTCCTGAGTCCCAGCCAGAGCTCCCCGTTCAGCCAGGCCGGTCGTCTTCCCCGCCTGTTCTTCTTATGGCACATGGGGACAGCCCGCTCCTGCGCCTTTAAGACTTCCTTCTTGAAGAACGTCCAGCCTTCCTGGACCCCTTTGCCCTTCAGGACTGTCTCCTAAGGGACCCTCTCGACCAGTGTCCTGAGCAGGCCAAAGTCCACCCTCCGGAAGTCCATGGTAGCGGTTTTGCTGGCCCCCTTCCTTACTTCACCAAGTATTGAGAATTCTTTCATTTCATGGTCGCTAAGCCCAAGCCGGCCTCCGACCACCACATCTCCCACCAGTCCTTCTCTGTTCGTGAACAGCAGGTCAAGCGAGGCACCTCCCCTAGCAGGCTCACTTACCAGCTGCGTCAGGAAGTTATCCTCCACACACTCCAGGAACCTCCTCGACTGTTTCCTCTCTGCCGTGTGGTATTTCCAGCAGACGTCTGGAAAGTTGAAGTCCCCCACGAGAACAAGGGCTAGCGACTGGGAGACATCTGCCAGCCTTTTGTAGAATATTTCGTCTGTCTCCTCGTCCTGGCTAGGTGGTCTATAACAGACTCCCAGCAGGATATCGCCTTGTTGGCCTTCCCCCTCATCCTTACCCACAAGCACTCGACCTCGTCATCACTACCATCGAGCTCTAGACAGTCGAAGCACTCCCTAACATACAGGGCTACTCCACCGCCTCTCCTTCCTCGCCTGTCCCTTCTGAAGAGCTTAAGAAAGAGTCCATTTTCATCGGTTAGTTTCTAGGGTTTCTTGAACACTGTCACTTTCCATTAGCATTATCATGAAGATTCGTATTAGCAGAAAATGGGTTTATTGATCTTCGAGTCAAGGTCATCAACTGATTGTGAAGGTCATCAATTAATCTGAGATGTTCCATAAGAAAAATTGCTCACCATTATTCAGATCTCTTGGGGAGATATTTTGCAGTTTTATTACGTATTTTTTGTCATGAACACAAATATGTGATGGCATACTTTTAACATACCTATATGAAAACAACATGGTTAGATTAAGTTGATGTGATCACAAGGCACATGGATAGCTTATTTTTTTACTTTAGGAATGGGATTGCTATATATATGCCAATAGAGAAAACATCACTTGCTCCAGGTTTACTGTATTACTAGGATATATATGGTGCTGGGAACTTTCCTGGTCAGCTGTTATTATGATTTGTGGCAATCACTTGTCCAAGCTTTTTAAATTGTAGGTAACAAAAGCTAGGATGATTCAATAATTATCTAACCAAAGACAACCTAACAAATATAGTCTTAGTCCCTGTCAGTTATAGCTGGCAGTTTTCTTGACATAATATATACAGAACCAGACTTGACTAATGATACTGTAGTCTTTACCATGTTTATGTGATTTCAGTAGTGATCATTCTTACTAAGTGTTTGAGCCTCTAAATTGCAGTAAAGAAATAACTGAGGACCTTGTTATACCTAGAACAATTTAACAGGGCAGCCTCAAAATATGACTACAAACTTTGAAGGACTACAGATAATTACAGATATAGGAGATGTTTATTGTCTGAGTGAATTGTTCCAGATTCTTCCCTGTATTCCAGTTTTGTAGGTTGCTAAGGGTCTTTCAGGACACTAATGATATTTGCCTTACCTTCCCCAATGCTCTTCAACCTTCAAGACGGGTTAAACAAGGCAAAGCTCTCTTCTCATATGTCCCAGGAGCAAGTTCATTTGTTGTCTGAATGGAGCTTAGCAGTCCCTGATCATACCTGCATACAGGGAACATAACTTCCCACACCTAAATCATTTTACCAAAATAGTGTACTGGTTTGTAATGTTAATTAACCTTTTGACCTGCATGCTCACAACAAGGCAATTAGAAGCAAAAGTTAGTGGTTGATTCATTTTGATTTATTTGATGCATTCTGCTGCTTTTACAAAGAATGTGCAAAGTCCCTGGATGCAGGAGTCAGCCTCCAGAGAAAAGTAAACATGACGTTCCAAGGTTTTCACTCATACAGTCACCTTACTTTTTGTGCTTTTTCTTAGGGCCACGTTGTAGTGTTAAGACAGGATGTGTTCTTCAGCCTTGCTCTTAAAGTTTTTTCAAAGGTGTTTTTTTTTAAACTACTTCTATTCTCACCTGCCCAAAGCAGAAGAAGCAGAATCCTCCTCCTACAACTGTCTGTATTCACTTTCATGTTCAGTCATGACATATATCTGCGTCTTGATGTGAAGGTTTATACTGTCTTCTAGAACAGCAGTCTTCTAGAACTTAGACATGCTTAAACCCTTACGTGTGCCCTTCCCCATGCCATGTCCCCACTTTTAAGCATATTTAATCCATGAATAATAGCAAGAAACAAAAAGATTTAGGCAAATTGGCAATATTTTTTAAAGTATGAATTTCCAAGTTGCTTGCAGGACACAAAATATTCCTTAGGCCCTTTCACCTATGATGACCTCTGAGCCCAAGAGACTTCCTTCCTAGCCTCCAAATAAAATGTATCTAAGGTAATTGGATGGCAGTAATTAGAAAATGAATTCTACTTTCCTACTGCTGTCTTGCAATTTTCCTGCTGGTCTTATTTTCTTTACATTGATCTCCTACAAAGTGGCAGATATAGTTTAAGCTGTTCCTGTTAATATTGATGACAAGAGGAAAACTATTTTCCCTAGTAAATGGCTTGATTGCTTTGCCTGTAGGAGAAGGAGCAGCAAATGGATGGAGTGCACTTTGGCAGATACCCATATTTCTGAATGGGTTTTCTTTCTGCACATGGTGCTGTGATAGGAAATCAACAGAAAACTGTTAGTTTCTTTTAGGGAACCAGTTTTTCTGAATGTTTGGTTGAGAGTGGAGGTATGGTGAAGATATAGTGCGGGGAGAAGTATTGTGATTTTTTTTTTCTAGTTCAAGAGTTCTGCAGCATTAGGAAGCTGATTTCCCTCTTACCAGCTGCTTCTTTTCTTAGGAAAGATGAGCAAAGAACTGCCACAGGTGCATTAAAATACTATTTTAAAAAAAATTGCTTCTTCACCTAGCATATTTAGAAAAAAAAAAAAAAAGGAGGGTCCTTAGTCCAAATTCCTCAAACCTATATAAGTGCCTGTGTCTCAGGAGAGTATGCCTCTCTGGCCCTAGCTGAAGCCACTTAAGGCTTTCCAGAGTGAGAGGCGTAATAGAACAACCTACAGAGATTAAATAAAATATACCAAAGCTTCAAAAAATGGCATTCTCACTACTCTGTTAGAATCGTAGACTCATAGTGTAATTCAGGTACGAAAGGACCTGAGGAGGTCTCCCGTTCAACCTCCAACTCAAAGCAGGGCCAGACAAGGGATCAGACCAGGTTGCTTAAGGCTTTACCTAGTCTGGTCTTGAAAATCACCAAGGAAAAAGGCTGCATAACATCTCTGGGCAACCTGCTTCACTGCTGGGCTGTCCTCATGGTGAGAGAGCTTCTCTTTATAGCCAGTTTGAACCTTTCTTTCAACTTACAATTTTGCCTCTCATCCTCCCACCAGGCGCCACTGTGAAGAGTCTGGGTCTGTCTCCTCAACACCTTCCACGTAGGCACTAGGGTCTGCTCTTAGGTTCCCCTGAAGCCATTTCTTCTCCAGGCTGAGCAATGCCAGCTTCCTCAGCCTCTCTTTACAGGGCAAGTGCTCAGCCCATTTTGGTGGCATCAGCTAACTCACCCTAGTACTGGGGGCCTAAAACTGGATGCTGTATTCTGGATGAGGTCTAACAAGTGCCGAGTAGAGGAGGATAATCTCTTCCCTCTGTCTACTGGCCAGGATTCTCTTAATATAACCCATGACACTGTCGGCTACCTTTGCTGCCACGGCGTACTGCTGGTTCATATGCAGCTCACTGTCCATCAAGAGCTCCCAATCCTTTTAAGCAGAGCTGCTCCCCAAGCAGCCCCAGCCTGTATCATTGCAAAAGGTTCTTCCTTCCCAGGTGCACTGCTTTCCATTTTTCCTTTAATCACATGAAGTTCTTGTGGGCCACTGCTCCACCTTGTCTGGGACCCCCTGAATGGCAGCCCTATCGTTGAGTGCAATCCAGAAACTTCCTGGAGTTGTTTAAAGAAGGCTTTGCGTGTTTATCCACCCAAGATGTGGGGTCTCCCACCACGGACTCCTACCACAATACCACCATCACTTGCCTCTCCCCTGGTCTTGACCCACAAGCTCTCACCTAGTCCATTCTTTACAAGAGCTCCCTACATTTGAGCTGTTATTTCATGCAGAGAACACCTCCCCCAGCTTCCCTGCCGCTATTTTCCTTGCCAATCTTTCCTGAAGAGCTTGTACCTGTCCATTGCAGGTCTCCCGCTGCGAGCTGCCCCAACATGTCTCAGTCCTCCTCTGCATTTCTGTTGGCAAAGAGGCTATTGCCACATTTCGTCAGCTGGATCCCACTGCTCTCATTCTCAGCCTTTAAAAAGGTTCCTGTGTTTGCAAAAACCAAATCCCCATCTCTGACTCAACTTCCGTACAAGGTGTTGACCTACAGGACTGGCCTACCCCTCCCCAAACCCTTCCCTTAGATCAAGGAAATGCCACCAGGGCTCCCATTGCCCACAGGCTCACCCCAAGGCCCCGCAGCCCCTCCTGATGTCCTCAGGGTCTCCTCTGGCCAGATCATCGGTGCCCACGTGGTTGAGCAGCAGGGGGATCAGCTAGCAACGAAGTGGAAAAGGTGATATTAAGAAGTGATTGGATGTGGTTTTATGGTCATATCTTAAAATGTTTTGTTTGAGGATTCATTAAGTGGCTAGATTTCACTTTTGGAAAACAATTCTCTGTTGGAAAAAAATAGCTGTGGCCTTCTTTCTGTCTTCTTAAGGAAAGAATTAAGAGTATTTAAGAGATTCTGTACCTGGCCCAGATTCTGTTTTCAAGTTCATGGGGTGTAAACCCACAGAAACCTCATCTAGTAAATGTGCTTTAATCAAGCTGAAGCTTCTCCTCTGCTAAGCATTTTTATTTAAAATGTAGCTCTTCTGGCTTTATATTGGTGTTACTGAGAGCAGAGTGTGATTCATTACAGTCATAGCCACCTTTTTTAAGTGCCATTATTTTTAATCCTCAGTTTTATCAAGGCCTTTCACATGTTGTGCTGATGTTTACAGGATGGCCAAGGAGCATCTTTATTTTTAGTCAAGGTTCTCCTTTAAAACACCTTGCCAGTATAATGTGTCTATGTTTGATTATGAACAGATCAGTCTTCTCAGGAAAAAATGTTAACTTGCTCCCAGGAGGCCAGAATAGCTGTTATACAGACATATATCTGCATCCATCTCTTGCATCTTCATGATTCTAGTAAAATAGATTTGTTAGCAGCAGAAAATACTTTGTACTTGTATCCTCGTTTCCAACCATGGATCTCAAAGCATTTTTCCGATGTTAACAAAGATAAATACATGTTAATTAAGATAAATAAGTCATCCAGACAAGTTTGACTATCCATATTTTTTGGATGGGGAAGAAAAAGTACAGGAAGCTTAGATGACAGGAAGTAGTACAGGAAGCTCCTCAGCTGGACAGGGGAGAGAAAATATAACAAAAGGCTCCTAGGTTGAGATAAGGACAGGGAGATCACTCACCAGTTATCGTCACGGGCAAAACAGACTCGACTTGCAGAAATTAGTTTAATCTATTACCAATCAAATCAGAGCAGGATAATGAATAATAAAACCAAATCTTAAAAACACCTTCCCCCCACTCCTCCCTTCTTCCCAGGCTTAACTTTACAATTTGGCCTCCAGCTGCAACTCTAACAGGGAGGAATCGTCCCTTTGGTCCACTGTCATGTTTCCCAGCCTTGTGTACCTATTCTAGATATTCCAGACCATCCCAAATAGGACTACATACTTGTATTTAGGCAATCCCACCCCATGCGTCCAGGTTTACTCTTCTCACATGAATGTAATAAATGTAGGTCCAAGTCCTCTCACCTTTGTCTCCAAGCTAGGGGGTCTTTGCTGTTACAGCAGTCCTACTTTGTATAGATAACTATTACAACAGTCTTGAATCACATTTTCCCACAACCTAGGGTGTCCTTTAGCAACTGGGCCAAAGATTGAGATATTTTCTTTTATTTAGCTCAATGCATATAAATTGTTCTGGGAAAATGAGACATTTCTAAAAAGAAAAACTGACTCAAGATGAGCCCTTGGTGCATTACAGCTCTCAGGAGCATGAGAGAGAGCTGAGCTCTTGTCTGTTCTCCAAGTCGCACAGAAACATGTCGACCCCTATCCTGAACTTCCCAAAGTGATACTGTAACCACAAAGTTATTTGAGGATAATACACCTGCTTTCCCATGATTTCTTAATGAAAGTGGGCGGAACTCCAGGGCACGGTCCATAAGTCACGGCTGAGGAGCCCACTGCATGTCAGGAACATATAGGTACCTTTAACAATGTAGACATTAATATAAGTAACTGTTAAAGCAGATGCTTCACGTTTAGCAAGAACACATTCTTTATCAGGTACATGGTGAAAAAATTTAAATCCACTGCTAGAAGTCTCTGTGAAATCCAAATATCCAAACTGTATTTCGTGATGGTTATTGAAACACTAGAAGCAGTTTTACGATGTGCTTCTAATCTGCATCAACCACATAATTACTCTTTAATTCAGCCAAGAAAAGCTAAACATGATTTACGTGGGCCTTGTATCTGATACACATGGAAAAATCCCAAACGTGAATCAATATACTGTCTGTTACTATAACCAACACACTGGGGTTATAGAAGAAAAAAATGCCTTCTGTTTTTGACCAGCCTTGTTCATGCAGTAGCCTGTCTGCTGATTAGAAAGCAGATCATGCTTTCCTTGGCATTTATCCAGTTGCTGCCTGGACTGCAAGGTTACAGAAGCACACGTACCATGGCTCTGCAAAAAGTAGAAAGGCCAGCAAGTCACGTATCCTCAGTGCCTGAGGCAGAGAAAATACTGTTCCCTTCTCAGAGTTTCTTTCCACCTTCAGTCTTCTAAGGAAGTGTAGGAATTAAGGTATCAACCTGCATTAACAAGTTTGGAGACTGACAGTTTTATTCATTTTTTTGTCAGATTCTTAAGTGCAATGTAGCAGACAGCATATGAGATTTACTTCTCACCTGCTACGCATACCAGAATTTCCACCTGGAAACCTAGCCCCGCTCCTTCCTATTTGATTTTCATAAAATGTAAAAAGGAATAAAGGTTGAGACAAAAGCTAAAATTCAGTTCAAGCTGATAAAGATAATCGTTTGGATGATTGTTTTTTCAACAAGACCATCTCTATTCTTTAGCCACATATCAATCAGAAATATTCTGATTTACAGGAACTTCCCTAATTAAATAACACAACAAACAATCAGGTAGAAAATGTGCTGAAAATGTTATCGTTCAGTTTGTAATAGGGTTCTTTTACACCACTCTTTTTTAAAAAAAAATCAGTCCCAGCAAATCTTCTATTTTAGTGAGAAACAAAATTCCGTAAGTCTGAATGCTCAAACTAGTCCTTTGGCTCAAACTATAATGCCAAAAAGTATATGTACATCGATGTAGGTCTGCTCAACACAGCATAGCCCCGTGCAGTTGCACCCAAGTTACCCTGTGGTGAATTAGCTCAGCTATCACGAGTGGTATAGTCAGATTAGACCAGCAGTCTCCCTACCTGTATAGACCCCGCACGAGCACAAGAGCAACACGCTAATATGGCCATGTCTGACATGGCACTGGAATTATTCACAGGACTGAATCCAGACCGAATGGTTTTACATAGCATGATACTCATTGTGAACTGTGTCCTTACTGAGCCCAGACTAGTCAGGCTTCATCTGACTAGGAGGCAGATCATGACTAACTTTTGGAGTTTTCAACCCTTTTTGCTTTTTCGTGGCCTCCCTTCCTGTGCAAAGTCCATCACAGTTAGAATTTCTGTGTGTCATCTACAGATTTCTTCCCAACCCATGGTGAGGGTAGCCATACCCTCCCAAAATTTCCACCCTTAAAAATCCCTTTCAGTCCCCTGAATTTGCTCCAAACCACACTGGTATTTCTATATAGCTTCCTAATGTCTCCTCTATATGTGTGCTGTTGCTTCTGATTTGATCAAACAAGCCCTTGGCTTACACTTCAGTACTGTCACGATTCACAGTCTAAGGACTATTTTGTCTGCCTTACCTGTAGTATCAGATCTGGAGGATATATGTTCTGAAAACATCCCTCTTCTTCCCAACTTGTCCAAACACAAGACATGAAAAGCTTGTTACAAGTGGTCATAAGTGCTGAAGTCTGCAACCTTTGGGTTCACTGTATTAAAACCTATGCAGGAATTTAACACTGATCCCAGCAACTTTGAATGTTCACCACATCAGTAGTAGATCCCAGAATCATAGAATCATTAATATTGGAAAAGACCTCTAAGATCATCAAGTCCAACCATCAACCCAACACCACCATGCCCACTAAACCATGTCCCTAAGCACCTCATCTGCACGTCTTTTAAATACTTCCAGGGATGGTGACTCAACCACTGCCCTGGGCAGCCTGTTCCAAGGTTTGACCACTCTTTCAGTAAAGAAATTTTTCCTAATGTCCAATCTAAACCTCCGTTGGCGCAACTTGAGGCCATTTCCTCTCGTCCTATCGCTGGTTACTTGGGAGAAGAGACCAACACCCACCTTGCTACAACCTCCTTTCAGGTACTTGTAGAACGCAATGAGGTCTCCCCTCAGCCTCCTCTTCTCCAGGCTAAACAACCCCAGTTCCCTCAGCCGCTCCTCATAAGACTTGTGCTCCAGGCCCTTCACCAGCTTTTTTGCCCTTCTCTGGACACGCTCCAGCACTTCAGTGTCCTTCTTTTACTGAGGGGACCAAAACTGAACACAGTATTCGAGGTGCGGCCTCACCAGTGCCGAGTACAAGGGCATGATCTCTTCCCTGCTCCTGCTGGTCACACTATTTCTAATACAGGCCAGGATGCCGTTGGCCTTCTTGGCCACCTGAGCACACTGCCAGCTCATGTCACCCCCAGGTCCTTTTCCTCTGGGCAGGACCCAGCACTTGGCCTTGTTGAACCTCATACAGTTGGCCTCAGCCCATTGATCGAGCCTGTCCAGGTCCCTCTGCAGAGCCTTCCTACCCTCGAGCAGATCAACACTCCCACCCAACTTGGTGTCATCTGCAAACTTACTGAGGGAGCACTCGATCCCGTCATCCAGATCATTGATAAAGATATTGAACAGGACCAGCCCCGGTACTGAGCCCTGGGGAACACCGCTCGTGACCGGCCGCCAACTGCATTTAACTCCCTTCACCACAACTCTCTGGGCTCGGCCGTCCAGCCAGTTTTTTACCCAGCGAAGAATGTACCTGTCTAAGCTGTGAGCCGCCAGCTTCTCTAGGAGAATGCTGTGGGAGACAGTGTCAAAGGCTTTACTGAAGTCCAGGTAGACCACATCCACAGCCTTTCCCTCATCCACTAGGTGGGTCACCTGGTCATAGAAGGAGATCAGGTTGGTCAAGCAGGACCTGCCTTCCATGAACCTGTGCTGGCTGGCCCTGATCCCCTGGTTGTCCCCCACACGGTGAGTGCCCTCAAGATGTACCGCTCCATAATCTTCCCTGACACCGAGGTCAAGCTGACCGGCCTGTAGTTCCCCGGATCCTCCTTCCGGCCCTTCTTGTAGATGGGCATCACATTGGCAAGCCTCCAGTCATCCGGGACCTCCCCAGTTAACCAGGACTGTTGGTAAATGATGGAGAGTGGCTTGGCAAGCTCCTCCACTAGCTCCCTCAGTACCCTCGGGTGGATCCCATCCGGCCCCATAGACTTGTGAACGTCCAGGTGGCGTAGCAGGTCGTTAACTTCTTCCTCTTGGATTATGGGGGGTTTACCCTGCTCGCCGTCCCTGCCTTCCAGCTCAGGGGGCTGAGTACCCTGAGGATAACTGCTCTGACTATTAAAGACTGAGGCAAAGAAGGCGTTGAGTACCTCAGCCTTATCCTCATCCTTGGTGGCAATGTTCCCCACCGCATCCAATGAAGGATAGAGATTCTCCTTGATCTCTTTTTGTCGTTAATATATTTGTAAAAACATTTTTTGTTGCCTCTTATGACAGTGGCCAGATTGCGTTCTATCTGGTCTTTTGCCTTTCTAATTTCCTCTCTGCATGACCTAACGAGATCCCCATACTCTTCTTGAGTTGCCTGCCCCTTCTTCCACAAACGGTAAGCTCTCCTTTTTTTCCTGAGTCCCAGCCAGAGCTCCCCGTTCAGCCAGGCCAGTCGTCTTCCCCGCCTGTTCTTCTTATGGCACATGGGGACAGCCCGCTCCTGCGCCTTTAAGACTTCCTTCTTGAAGAACGTCCAGCCTTCCTGGACCCCTTTGCCCTTCAGGACTGTCTCCTAAGGGACCCTCTCGACCAGTGTCCTGAGCAGGCCAAAGTCCACCCTCCGGAAGTCCATGGTAGCGGTTTTGCTGGCCCCCTTCCTTACTTCACCAAGTATTGAGAATTCTATCATTTCATGGTCGCTAAGTCCAAGCCGGCCTCTGACCACCACATCTCCCACCAGTCCTTCCCTATTTGTGAACAGCAGGTCAAGCGAGGCACCTGCCCTGGTAGGCTCGCTTACCAGCTGTGCCAGGAAGTTATCCTCCACACACTCCAGGAACCTCCTCGACTGTTTCCTCTCTGCCGTGTTGTATTTCCAGCAGACGTCCGGAATTAATTCCCAGAAAGAAATTTAGAAATGTTTGGTCACTGTACTAACACAAGCTCAGTAACAGTTTGATTTCTCTATACTGTGAGCATGACAAAGAAAATATAATACATTTTCTTGGATGACCTTAATATATTTTCCTTATCACTTTTTAACTTGGCTTAAAATATGATACAGCAATTTTCAGGTAGAAAAGGAAAGACTAAAAAGCATGTAATTCAGCTCACAATGGATTTTACAGGCCTCAATGGAATTAATTACTGAGAACTTGCACATGTAGTAATTAATTTCATGCAATTCAGCACCATCTGCAGATGCATTATTTCCTTTCAAAGCTACTATAATTTGATGTAAAATAGAAATTGTTAGGAGTTTTTAGGCAGCAAAAGCTTTTGCATCTTGTTTATGCCAAAGCAATTAGATAAGGAAATTAAATATTATTTGAAAAACATAACCTCTTTTTCCACTGAAAAGAAAATGACTTCCAGTTGTTGGTAAGGGAACTGCTTGCAATTACAGAGATTTGGGAAAAAGAAACTTTGATTTAGGACCAGTTTTCTGGTTTAAGAAAAGATTCTTTTTTTTTTGGCAGGAATCACTTATCATTTGCAGGTGCAGTGTATTATTGCACCGAACTTTGTATCAAGTGCAAGCAAAACCTACTGAATGTACATCACTTTGTTGAAGTAAATTCCAAAACTACCTCATATTATTTACATGTAAGTTATATAAAAATGTTACTTTAGCTACTTTTCCCTTCATCAGCTTGTATACATCTTATTCTGGAACAGAAAACAATTGACTGCAATAAATGACATGAGTTGTTTTTCATGTATTCAAGGGTTTTTTTAATCCTTTTCAACCTCTATTCATCTGTACTGGTTCAACTGTAATGAAAAAGCAATTCCATAAACCAAAATTCATTTAAATTAAGCACTTTCTTCAGCAGTGTCGTGAGGTATTCAAGAGCATTCCTCAGTTGCATCTTTAAAGTCTATACATTTTAAAGCCAGAAATACTGTCAAAGAACAGATTAGAACAACGTACTAGAATTTACTCTATGCATCAGCTGAACTATCAGTTTTGTGCTGGGACCTCTGGAAAATCAGTCCTGATTTTTTCCAGATATTCATGTAGCACCTAACACAAGGGCTGATTCTGCTGTGATACTGTGACTGGGAAAGAGTATGTGTTTGGGAGGGAGATGGTATTCACATAGCACAGCTTTTTTTCTGTGATATGTTAGGCAGCATGCATTCTTCTTTGGCAGTAATAATGAACAGGTTACATCTCGATCAATTTATGTCCATTTAACATAGAGTCACATTATCACAGAATGGTTCCTGTTTTGAAAAAAATATGTAATCATTATTTGCATTTGTTGGCGCTTACAGTATTCAACTTCAGCTGAGAGCTTCTTGTCCTCTGTAAAAAACAAACACTGCGGCAATAGAGAGCTGAAACAGTCAAAGACCACAAGTCTTATAATTGCAAGAAGAGGTACAAGACCAGTGAGGTTCTCTATATTTTCCACTCACTGATCAAAGTCTGGACAGAGTTTTCCTTTCTGTCAAATATCCACCGAAGTCTCGTGCCTAACAAGCAAACTAGATAACAGCATTAAAATTACATTTGGAGTTAAAGGAGATGCCATCATGATAGTCACATATGAGAATAGTATAGGGCAATTCAGATGATTGATTTCAGTGCAATCGCTTATCAAAGCAAGAAGCAGTAAGCAAGCAAAAACTCTTTCCAATGCAGTTTACAAAGAAAACCTGAAGACTTGCAGGCAACAAGTCTATAGTGTTCCCACAACTACTTTTAAACAAGCAGGGTGTCTTTACCTAGGTAAGCGAAGCTGGTGAAACATGAAACAATTACAGTGAGGTGTCCTTATTTTTGAAGAGCAGTACTAATCCAGCTTTTTGGATGAATATGTACTGAAATGGAGCTGGCGATTGGATCTGTAAAATCCCCAGTTCAGTTCTAAGAAAGAAAAAAAAATTGGAAGAGTGAACATGAATGTCATTTTGAGGGCCTGAATAGGGCAATAAGGTTTTTTGAAAAGGACCTTGAAATC
The DNA here is from genome assembly GCF_964195595.1 of Calonectris borealis. Lineage (NCBI taxonomy): Eukaryota > Metazoa > Chordata > Aves > Procellariiformes > Procellariidae > Calonectris > Calonectris borealis. The sequence continues at coordinate 29,119,830 of NC_134314.1, read as the reverse complement.
ACACTTCTAAAAACGCCAGAGGAATTGGTTATTTTTGTACTGTTCTTACTGTCATTACATTCACTGGCAAGAGAAGAGATGAATAATTTGAGGGAGGGAAGGCTAGAGAGATTCACTCACTCTGCAGCCCTAAGATTTCCTCAGGTCTGGATTGATTGCCATTTCCTGATCCTTCTGTGATGTTATCACAATACGTTATCACCAGCCTTTAATGTCTTATATACTTTTAATGAATATTGTCATCCTCCTTACTATGACAAAAGGGCAGAGTCATATAGTAAATGCAGAAAATATCATTAATTTAGTGCATTTGCATAAAGAGATCTTCCTGCCAAGACAAAAAAGGCTCAGAATTTATGCAGTTTGATGATTAAATTGAGAATTGGTAAAACAAAAAAACAAAAAAATCTTGCAAATCATTCTTCCTCGACAGATTTAAGATTTTGACCTCCCAGTCCTTGGTGCTGTTGTACATGTACAAGGCAATTCAATCTCATGAAAGTTTTAATTTAGAGGGCTTAAGTTCAATTCATTGCTCACTTTTTTGACTGAAAAGAAATTATTTAGACTAATGAAATTTTACCATTATTTCTGGATGACCTTAAATAAACAACCGATGTGATAAATTCATAGTTATCTAGTAAAAACTTCCATTTTTAATTAAATACAGTGTTCAACATGTTTATTTTTGTGTTAGCCCTTCATGGACTTTGTCAGTTCTGTTATATGATGTAATGAATTACCCATTATTAACATTATGAAACTATTTCTTATGGAACTGTTTCTTTGGAATAGTTCAGGTGACAATATTATAATCATAAACCCATGACATGATGACGTGTCCTATGCTGTAATGAATGATATCAGAGTCTTTTTCCACTTACTAAAAACCTGTCTTAGAGAGGCCCCAAACCCTTGACCAAACATCGTGTGGAGATTACATGGCTTGCCGCTATAAATATTGGTACAACAGTTAATTGCACTTTAAATGAGGTAGACAAAACTTTGACTGCCATACATGCTCAAAGACTGAATCTTTTGATTTCTGAATACTGTAAATGGCCACATTTTGTTCAGCATGCAGCCTTATTACATACTAAATCTGTCTGTAATGTCTACTTTATGTAGCCAGAGCTTCTCCGCTGTCATATCTTTAAAAAAGAAAAATATTGGTATAAGTTAGAAGTGAGAAGCTAGAAGGTTTTATCAGTCTAATGGTATATAAAAGTACATAAAAGAAACAAACACATAAACAAGTATGTGAGAAGACTGACAATGCATAAAGGAACTGAAATATATTAAGAGGCTTATGCGGTCTGCTCGCTCTTATATAAGCCTTTGAACTGCACCCCTTCAGGTACATTTCTGATTCAAACTTCTAAGTGTCTGCAAGTCTATGTAAAGCTTTCCTTTCCACTTTCCTAAGGTAACAGATGCAAGAAGATGAAATAAACAAAACTGGATTGAATGATTTCCTGCTTTCACCTTCTTCTTCTCTTCATTAAAAATTCTCCCATGTCACTTTACACTGTAAATGCAGTCACAGCTTGGCACAAACGACTCTGTGTTTCATAGCGATTGCAGTAGAAGAGAAGTAACTTGAATACAAATATTTATATGTGGTAGACTTTGATTTCTTCCCTGGAAAATTTTCAAAAGTTAAATGAAACATTTTGCATTAAATGAAATAACACTACTTTTTTGAATGTTCAGGCTTCAGAGAAGAGATACACATATATAAAACAGCATAGGAATATCACATTCCAGTGAAAAAAAGAAAATTACAGCAGCTCATTCAAACATTTAGCTCTCTAGAACATAGGAAATGTAGGCAACGTGATGTGTCACAAGGCTTGCAAGGTATTTAAAAGCAAGCATCTTACAGCACTTACCTACAGCTCCTACAAGCCATAAGCTAGCAATTTTTTAGCGCAAAATTCCTAACAGACCTTCCGATCTTTTCCTGTCCTAAATAACATTCACTATAAATACTGAGAATTAATATACACAGATCACAGTGACAGAGTAATTTTTAAAAAAACAACCAACTTGCAAAGCAAGTCATTTGCTCAATGATCACCAACTTCCTTTTAATTGTTTCTCATATAATACAAATACAATAACGTCTACTTCATCTCTATTCTCCTTATCACTGAAATTCTATTTTCTAGAATGTAGCTGCTTGAAAAAAAATAGTATTTAATATCAGGTATTAATACCACCAAGACTTACTTCTGCTGACAATAAGGACATAACACATTGCTGCTCCATCTTCTAGGTTTTTTTAAGTATTCCCAGTGACAGAAAGCATATGCTTATTTTTAATCTATTTCAATCTGTAAATATAAAAATGTCATCCTAATGGTTTGTGTGCCCAGATTAAAGTTATAGGTAGATAAATAAACAAATATAAGCTAATTTCTCTGCAGTCAACACTATATGCCTAAGAAAGTGAGATAATACAATATCCTTCTGTCCATGAAATTCGAGAAAAAATTGTTTAAGCTAAAACTCAAAGCAATGAACAATATTTCTTTTGACTTTGGTAGATTTTGACTCAAACTTCACCATGTTCATGGTCTTGAAATAGTCTTCCAATCTATCTAGTCCCACTGTTTCAATGGTGTCATGGGTTAACTGCAGCTGGCAACTAAGCACCACACAACTCTCAGCTCACCCCCCCCCTGGTGGGATAGGGGAAAGAATCAGAAGAGTAAAAGTGAGAAAACTTGTGGGTTGAGGTAAAAACAGTTTAATAAGCAAAGCAAAAGCTGCGCATGCAAGCAAAGCAAAACAAGGAATTCATTCCCTACTTCCCATCGGCAGGCAGGTGTTCAGCCATCTCCAGGAAAGCAGGGCTCCATCACGTGTAATGGTTACTTGGGAAGACAAACACCATCACTCCGAATGTCCCCCCTTCCTTCTTCTTCCCCCAGCTTTATATGCTAAGCATGACGTCATATGGTATGGGATATGCCTTTGGTCAGTTGGGGTCAGCTGTCCCAGCTGTGTCCCCTCCCAGCTTCTTGTGCACACCCAGCCCACTCACTGGTGGGGTGGAGTGAGAAGCAGAAAAGGTCTTGACTCTGTGTAAGCACTGCTCAGCAATAATGAAAACATCCCTGTATTATCCACATGGTTTTCAGCACAAATCCAAAACATAGCCCCATACTAGCTGCTATGAAGAAAATTAACTCTATCCCAGCCAAAACCCACACAAATGGGCACACCACATAGCAGAAAAGATGCTTGCGAGATGTTTACGACTTGAGATAATGAAGTGACCCGTGAATGTTGGTAAACCAGAGGAATGTACTTTGATTTGTCTGATGTTTTAGCCATTGCTGTGGCAATTCCTGACATCAGTGTTGTATCTAAGTTAAAGGTAGTGGCAAAAGGAAATAAACAAGTTTTCAATGACATAGAAAAATAGCCAATAGCTAGCAATTCTCCTATGAAACAGGAGCCCTGAAGTTCTCAAATTTACCCGAAGTCTGTTTCAAGCCTTCTCAGATCATCAGGTGAAGGTGGTTAATGCAAACAAAGTACAGTGCCCTTTACCAACAGTGCACGAGAGCAATGCGGCCAGCAAAACATCCCCAGTGGTTGCTGATTCTCACAACCCGTGGGAACTCACAATTGAGTCCAGTGAACAGATTGCTCATCACACTGGCTACTGTTGACAAAAGAATGTACTAGTGATCCTAGAACGTGAAAGGAATAGTTTACAAACTATTGGGATGATATAGATACTTTAAAATAATCCTAACTTTAAAAAAAATCAAACTGAACTTCATCCAAAGATAAAGACAGAGTAAAAGCAATCTCAGATTTACAGCAGTTATCTTTAAGAATTTGTGTATGGCAGGTGAAGGACAGAAGACAGAAAGGGAGCAAACAGAGAGTAGGGAGTTTTAGGTCAATTAGCATAATGTGAATTCTCAGGTGAAAAAAAATCAGCTGGAAATATAAACTTACTGCTTATAAAAAACAAGTCAAAACAACCTAATACTTTTGTAAATCAATGTAACATTGTGGATTCAAGAGAAGTAGCTTATCCTGTATATGATGACTCTCACATGAGATTTTTTAAGCAAGCTAAGACAACATGAGCAAGATTAAATCATTCTGGAATAGGTTTGCTGTCAGCATGACGCATGAAGAGGAGTTCCTCAGACTTCTGCTCTGCATCCAGCCTTATTCAACAATTCCATTCGTGACCAAAAAAGACAGACTAGAGTGGGGTTTTTTTCATCTCTGCTGCCAACAGGAGGCTGGTGGGACTGCGTGTATTTTGGAGGCTAGGGTTCAATTCAAGATGATCTTGACAGAGTAGATAAATAGCCCAAAAAATAATCTAGCATGTGGAAGTGGGAATAGTGACCACTTATAAGTTCTTTGGAAAAGGATCTGGAAGTCACAGTATATCAAATATTGAATGCGAAACTACATCATGCTGTCATGAAAAAGACAAACATCAGGATGAAAGATATGTGATGTCTTCCTCCCACTCCGTTCAGCACCGGAAACACTTTCTTTACTATATAGTACCTGCTCTCTTCAGCAAGAGCATCAGTTCAGTTTTAGAAAACGTACATGCAGAACAATTAGAAAAACTTCAGAGGATCAGATGCATAAAGAACAATCTGTTAAAAAAAAAAAAAAAAAGAACTGAGGTTATTCAGCATAAAGAAGGGATGTCTGAGAGAAGAATTCTGAAAATAGTCTCCAGTTCCCTAAAGACCGCTGCAATAAGGAAGAAATCAATCTCTACTCCACATGCATAGTTGATATGAGAAGACAATACCTTAAGCTACAAGGGACAATAATTTAGGTGAGACATTAGGAAAACTTTTTTATGGCCAGAAGCGAAACACTGAAATAGATTACCTTGAGACTGTGGCATCTTCATTGTTTGTGGTCTTTAAGAAAAAGTTGAGCAGACCTTAGATGACAGGAGACGAAAAAGGAATAGGTTACCTTAGGGTAAGGCAGTTGATTAGGTGACCTCCTAAGGTCTCTTTCCAATGAATTTTTCAAGGCAGAGCAAAACTTAAAATTATGCTCCTGTGTGTATACACTAAACCCTGTGCCCATTCTGTTGCCTCACTCCTATGTATTCTCATCTTACATATTTTCAAGGAAACTTTGGCTCTGCAGCAACCACTTTCATCTTTGACATCTTCTTCAGCGATGAAGCATGCAACAAAATTTAACTTTTCTTACACAGCATCAGAAAAAGTAGTTTTCTTTGTATTTCAAAACCACTCTACCAAGTAGCAAAATGACACTATTTATTTTTACACCAGACATGCAATTTTTGTGCCTTTTTGAGGCACTGTCATGCCTGACAAATACCACTCCAGAGGCAGACCCAAGGGACTTCCTCGCTGCAGAGCATAGCACCAACCAAAAGGCCTCGAGGGATACTTAAGGACTTTCTCACGTTCCCTGTGGAAGTGATGGCAACTGAAGCAGAGTTAGGATTAGAAAAGCCTGCACTGCATATACTTTTTCTGTGCCAGCTTCCTAGCTCATGGAGAAGACTGATGTCCCCAGTTGCACCTCCCATGTATCAGTGCTGCTGGCTGTACTAGCCAAGCACTCCTCCTGGCCAAGCACTCTGTGAGCTCAATTGCCCCCAATTTACACACCTGCACACCCTTATACCTAGCTGCAGTCTGGCCCCATGGCATTAAAAGAATCCGCATGAGAAACAGAAAATTCAAATACCGCTTCTTTATGACAGAGTATGAATAATTAAGAGTGAAAGATTTATAATACATTAACCATTGGAGAATTCAACCACTATAAATATAGTGTACTCTTGAAATTATAGTGACAATTTGGAAGTAATTGAAGGATACTATGTGTAAATGTGTCTCTATATACAGGCAGGTCCATTCACCCAAAATTGTAGAGAATAAATAACATGCAATACAATTTCTTTTATACCAAAATGACACCCTAGAGAAAATGGAGAGCAGAAGCAGGATAATGTGACAGAAAAAGGCAGACAAAGGACAATGTAAAAACGCTCGGGGGGGAGAAAAAGAGAAACAGGAAAAATAGGACAATGTGCTAAGGAAAAGAACTAGGCTGCAAAAAGAAGAAATAAAGGTTGGTTGATGTGATATGTTAAAACAAAGAGATCAAATGAAAGGGATAGGGGAAAGAAAAAATAAGATGTACGACAAAAGAGAATAAAGCCAAGAGTGGTATATAGAAAAGAGAGCTAATATGATGCAGATAAATATAAAGGTAGTTCAGTGCTAAAGGAGAAGAAAGGAAGACTCAAGTTAGGTTGGACATTTCCTTCTTGAGACAAAGAGACTTATGTGAAAATGGTACAGGATCAAGTGTGAGAAAAATGAAATACATGAGGAAAAAAATAAGATTAAAAGCTGTGAGTTCTGTTATGGTAACAATGTTTCTTCTGTGCTGATGTGCTCAAGTTTAGTAGTACCCATAATGGCACAAACACACTCTACATAAATCTTTGCACCAATGTCATAAAAGACAGGATTTTTGGAAATGAGAAAGATAGTGGTCTGATGGGGGGGGGGACAGCTCACAGCATTTACTTGTGGATATCTCAAGGAATATAATTCGTAGTGCTAAAGGGCTTCTTTTTCTTCCTCCAGTAATTTTCGGTATGCCCCATTGCATACTAGTGACTCAAGGCAACATGTGCACAGAGAATTAGATGCAGGAGGCCATAGAGCATCTGGGACACTGACATGGGATTGGAAGACATGACGCAGGGTCTACAAGAAACTGGTGCTTTTTTGAAAGCAGCACCTGGAGTCCAGACATATCCTAATTGTCCAGGGCATCTAAAATAGCACTAGCTACCTAGGCAGCCAAGTCCAACCCATGACCTAGTTCTTAATGGGATAGTGCTTGACTTTGTTGGACATAATATCTGCTGTAAAGGTTTTACAACTGTGTGAATAGAGCTGTATAAGGTCATTTCACAGATGTGTTCTTAGCAACCACTAACAGGCAGAGAGAACACTACCTCACTACCTTATAACCTGTCTGTATGTGATGAGACTGGGAAGTTGCTGGTAGGAAATTGCTGTGATTTTCACCTTCTCCATTACTTCTCCAGAAAACTGAAAATCTAATTCAAACTCAAAAGTTCTTCGTAAACTGACAGCCAAGAAATAGTTCATATCTAGGTCACCTTGTAAAATTGCCACTCTTTCTCTAAGGGAGAAATTAATACACTCATCAGATATTGGGGGAGGTCCTTAAAGACATCATCTCTACACACAGGAATTACATATAACTATGTCTATCTCTCATCCTCTTCGCTGTGCCATGTGACAGGAATTTCAGATGGCATGAACTTGAGCTGGAAGAGCAAGAACTTCTTCTTGTTTAGAGAAATTGATTCATACTGAAAATTACTTTAAAGAGGTTCATATTTAGATTTAGTCATGTCTTCAATAACCAGGAAGGCAAATTGTTGGTGAAAGTAGTAGAAACCATAATGCTTTCTACTAAAAAGTGAGCTGCAAAACTGGGACTGACATCCCACATAAGCTGTAACACTTTGGTCAGCCTTGTAGGATGAGAAAACACCATCTGCTCATAAGGACAATTCCATTCACCTTAACCAAGCATAAGGACAATTTGCTCTCTCTCAGCCCTAGACAGCAGGAGAATTTATGAATAGCTCATATGGTACTAGAGGCTTTACATTGAACCAGACAAAAAACCCCAAAAAAAGTCCTCTACTTTACTATGTATTCCTGACATATAGGTAGTTTTCTCAGCCCTTTCAGGATGTTGTGCACCGGGGGAATGTGAGAAGAATCTTGGAATCACTGAGATCATCCAGGGTTCAAAGAGAAGAGGGTTAAGGTCATTGCAAGACTGTTCTTTCTTCTCTGGGGATCAAGACGAGTCTTTAAAACTGAGGGATGAGAGAAGTAAAACTTCTAGGAACAAGAATTGTCCATAAGAAAAGTACATAGGAAATAGCAGTTTTAAGTTGTTTCACAAGTAATAACCTTCCTCAGCAAATCCAGGGCAGACATACTGGGATCATCCCATTGAACATCTGGCACTTGAGACTTGTTTCTCCTGGCTGATGTCTCTCAAATAAAAATAGCAACAGGACGTAGGAGAACTTCTTCACTTGGACTTTCCAGAAGAAGAAATTGACCTCACTTACATCTTCAGTGGAGACTACTGATTTTCAATATTCTTTTCAGCTCTGCTTTATTTGCCTTGTAGGCATCTTTTTCATCAGATTAGCAGCTACAGTGTTTATTTAGCATTTCTTACCCTTTTGTTTTTTCTGTGAAAAAAAGCTGGAGCAACATTTGTTTAACTAGTACCAGATACACAATACAGGAGTAAAATATAGGGAAATGTTATCATTATACATTAACGTTCTTAGAATGCTGTATTTGTGTCAGAAATATATACTCTACGTGAGACGATGCATTCTGCTTTCAATTTTTAAAAATCTAACAGATTTTTATTTAATTCAAAAACGTTTTTAACACATCCGACTTGGTGAAAATCCTAGAGAAAAAGCCCTCCTTACAAGCATTTGTGGGTTATTAATCATGGGATAAGTACAATACACTATTGAAAGAAGAGGAAAATGTCTTCATAGATTTTCAGTAATTTCACATCTTCTTTTGAATAAAATTGGCAAATAACAAAGAGTTGTTAAATACTTCGAAATTAACAGTTCCTGGTATTGAGGTGTATTAATGATTATGATGAGTAGTTTTCATAATCAAGCAATAAACATACACACTTTCTAGCTAGTAATTACGGTAGATTTGTAGAATGTGATTCTAAATGTGTGTATTTGTCTTGAGTAGTACCTTCTCCCCCTAGTTGTATCTCACTGAAATCATGGCATATTCAACAAGATAACTCAGTGAATAAACTGCAATTAGCATGAATGCCAAGCCTGGCTATTTTGTTATATGGTTATAGGGCATATTTCTACTTTCCTTGTCCGTCAGCAGCTCCAAACTCAATTGCATTTCCTAATTATTCCCAAATTGCTTATAAGGAAAATCTTACTTCTTGTACGTAAAATGTATTGCTGTCTTTGGGATCTCAGCTTGCAAGCGGAACCCTGCACCCTTTCTTGCTTACTACAACAGAAATTGAAGGTGTGCATAAAAAGGTGAATTGTTCCTTCAATACATGTCCTTCAATTGTCAGCTGCAAGATTAGGACTTTCTTTGAAAAGACTGCTTCCCTGAAGATGCTCTTGTACACTGTAGTGAATCAAAAACCTGTACTTTAAACTCTTGAAAAAATGCATCAAACTGGAATATGGGAACTGGTTCTATTTGCTGTCTGTAGAAATAAATATTTGAGCCAAGGGGGGAAAAGTTTAATTTCAATGCTGGTAAGCATGGTTCCACAAGCAGCTGAGATTCATGAGATCAGACATAGGGAGTAAAAACACAAAGCCAGTAAAGGCATCCTCATGTTCATGTGTATGCTTCTCAAGGAATGTTAGAGGCCAGAAAAAGCATGACTTGTTGGCCTAACTTCCTCTGTGAAAAGCATTAAAACAGTAACCACAGCAAGGAAAAGATCACTATTGTGAGATCCTTTACCTCTCTTGCCTCTGCTTTTGAAAAGTCTTCTCAACACAGATTTAAGAAACCCTGCATAATATTACATTTTAAAGCGGTTCATTAAAGACTATAAGTGGTTTCCAGTGGAGAGAGAAAGACACCTGTTGTCAGTAGGCGGTTCAGTGACTGAATCTGCTATTGTAAGCTGAGGTTTTTTGAATGCAATAAAAATTTTGTCTGCATTTTGAACTACAATATTTATATTTAGAAATTCCAATTTTGTTTTTAAATTCCTTCCCAATTTATGTTTTCTGCCAAGTCTATTCTTAACTATTTTTGCCTCTTGATGGAGGATATTACAGGCCAAGAAAGCTTGAAAATGACCAAACTATCCAGAAACTCAGTCATCGCAAATGGTGACATGGCCATATAGCTGAACTCCTCTTTGAAAGAGACCTAAATGATATGGAAGGTGTGCTTGAAAAGCAACTGGAGTAAATATTGTTAAGAAAAATCCCATGAAAAAAACCCAAAAATTCCTTCATTTGTTTTTCTGCATTTTTTAATTAAAAACCAATTGTCTCTGCAGTAATACATTTATTACCAATATATTAAAAAAATACATCATTTTGCAGTGTAATAACACTATAACACTTTAAAATTTGTAGAGGAAAAATTAACAACATAATGAATGGTTGAAATCTGGAGTAACCAAACTGCAAAACAGTAATGCAGTAATCCTTACGGAACAATAATAATTCTAATCACAGGAGAAGAAAGAAAAGCAAGGAATAGTAGTGCAACAACAATAAAGAAATTTTTTCTTTTGCTTTAAAAATATTACAAATCAGAATTTACTTGTTGCTAAATAACATGTTACTGGATAAAATACTTTGGTCAATGTTCTCTGATATTTTCCGGGAGCTACAGTGCAGTCTTTCAAGTTGAAGAATGTCTTTGAGATTTATAACGCATTTGTCATTTGGCAGAGGGAATTCTACTCCCCAGTTTATTTGCTTTTTGGCAATCAATAAAGCTATTTGTACAAAAGTCCCTTTGAATTTGTCTAGTCGGGTATTTTCATTTCTGTGAAGTAAACAAACATGGGGTAAATAGGAACTTTTATTTTAGCTATTCTATTTGTGACTTGAATCATTTGAAACTAGTACTTTCACAATTTAGAAGTAGTTCAAAACATGCATGGGGTCACTTTCATTTTTTAAAAAAATTGGACAGCAAAAACTAGTAACCTTTACTGAACAAACTAAAAGATTTGTAGCTTGTAAAAAAGTACTAATATAACTACTGACATTTAACAAAATTTAATATTTTAAAACTGATTTGCATTTTTCATTTGGCTCTGAGCAAGCTTCTGCAGACTTCATTGTTTCCTGTACTTCATGTTTTATGATGAATTTGTAAGACGAGAGTAAACTTGAGCTTGAAAAATTGTCATCTACCTCTGCACCAGTACTCTTTAACTCACAATATGTCTGAGAAACACTTCTGCTGAAAAATGGATTTTCTGACCATTCAAGGATACATCCACTTTATACATCAACACTGAGGCAGGCTCTGCCATCATATTTCTTCTTCCTGCCTCCTCTGAAGTGTTTTGTATGCCAGTGACAAAAGTCAGCATCTGGACAACATCCACATGATAATTCCTTTTCATTCTAGTCATCACTTTCGACTCAATTATCTCTATCTATTATGTATTACTTGTTTTTCATTTTAGGCTTTACAAGGGTGCTTCATGCAGGGATGCTGGAAGCATGTAAAGGCAGAGAGCCTTGTTGGCTTTTCACATCTGAGACTTGGTATATATAGTTTGCATTATGTGACAGTATAGCCTTTCTAGGTTACGTTTGCTCTCCAGCAAACCCAAAGACTTCACCAGTGGCTTTTCTTTTAGTTTGAGGCTTATGCAATCAGATTTGTATATAGCCTAGTGTGTGTGAACTTGTGCACGTGCTTATAGGTACATCTCTTTCTTTGTCGGTTTCTGTGTCTGCCAGTAACTTCTAAACACACAGCCAATTTCAAGTTAACATGACAGAGCGATAGGAATTTCAAAATATATGAAGTTCCTAAAGTCCCATGAAAATAAGCAGCCGGGTGAAAAACAGAGAATGGAAAAGGTAGGAATACCTCTGTTCTTACCTTTTTTCCTTTGGCCCATATCATAGCCCACAAAGAGCTGTCTGACCATTTCACACTTACTAGCTGTCAGGTCAGCCCGCACTCACCCTGCAAACTAGCCATGGCATGTGCTGCCTCTTGCCTCCGCAGAAGAGGTAGGAGAGATCTGTGTGTAGATGTAAGAGGTAGGTAGGAGAAGTAAAGAGACAGAATGAGGTGTGAGCTATGGGATGGCAATAGCAGCTAGGGGGACGTGAGATGAAAAACTGCTCCCAGGACCAGTTTCATGGAGAAACGGAGTGCCTTCCTATTATAGTGTCTTTGTTTCTTCTCTGCTTGAAGATATCATAATTAGTTAGCTGGTAATTGGATGGAAAAAGAACACATAGTCTGAACTACTTCATAACCCAGATTTTTTAGGCGGCGAGAGATATTTTGATTCTTGAACAATTAGGCCTCTTATTGATAATGGCTTGTTGATACGAACAGCAATAGAAGAAAAGGCTGGGATGACTTTAATGAATGTACATAGTTAACTAGAATAAAGTGCTTTGATGGCTGGTATTCTCACATAATTGGCTTATTAACCTTAACTATAACATCCTTTTCTCATTATCAAGGTTAAATAATTGCATAGATATCTAGGGAACTTGCAGTCTTACACAGAGGACAGCCATTTACTCACAAGGTAGAAATCTGCTGTTTAAAGAAGCTGTTTGTGAGAGAGGAGGAATATTCACACACATACACACAAATTACTAAATATTTGCATTTTAATTGTGAGGAAAAACAACAGGAAAAAAACATTGGGCAGCCCTGAACAATTTTCAAGCAGCAGTCATGCATTTTATTAAGTATTTATTTACCAGTGATAGTACCTGTCAAATTCTGCTTTCTTGTAGATAACCAGCAATGATTATTTCATGTGCAGGCCTCCTCGTTCTCTAGCTAAGGTTCTCAAAATTGTTTCAATGACAGAAACACCTGAAGCCCCCAATCAGCAAACAGGTCCCCATTGAGATTTTTACGGAAAAGAAAAAAAATCTTACTCCAAATGAAAGAGAACGAAGAAGATGCTGTCCAGTAGTCATTACAGATGAGGGATATAGAAGCACCGCTTTGTAGTCTAGGTATCATCTGCATGTCACAAAAAAGGGTTAAAACAGACTGGTGTAAGACCAGTATGCACCACTACGGTGGCATTACAAGAAATCAGGTTCTTGTGCTGTTCTTATTCTTTGAATAACTGAAAGACATAATTGTAAATGTTGGCCTTACAGGGACAGTGCATGATGGTAACCACCATGCACTGCTCTTCTCAGGGCAAGGAGCTAAGCACTACCTGCTGCCATCACCGCTACCACATTCACCTTGCAAATGGGCTTCCCCACTTTTGAAGACATCATCTGCTACTGAGAGCCACTGCAGAAGTATGAGTGAGGGAGTAGTTTGCAAACACCCTTGGGTTGGCAGCAGAAAATCGTGGTCTGAGCAGCTGGAGGGGGCTTGAAACGGGAGAATTGACAGTGGGAGGAGGAGCAGCGCTCAAGCTTCAGCTTTCAGATGGATTACGAATTTATCTTTTCCTTAGGTCTAAGGTGAGAAGGAGGGTTGAATTATTCATTGCACACCAGGCTTAGCAGCAATACAAGGACAAATGATGCAGACAGGGGCAGATTAAAGAAGTCCCCTAGGAATGGAGGGAATCTCCTAGGTAAGCCAGTGTATTCAAACACACAAAAAGACCTGAGATATTACTGAGAGATCAGTCCAAACAGACACCTATAAACTAGTTACAGAGGATAAATATGGAAATTTAACTAAGAAGTGATACATCCATCATCTGGAGACCCTGCTTGATACTCCAAATAAAGCTATTAAATAGGAGAAGCCTCAATAAAAAAAAAATCCAATCCTCAGCTCATTTCTCTCTTTCCCAGGGTGCTTCCAAGTCGTTCTTTTTCTTCTTTTTTAAATTGTTTTTGACTCTCCGTATATCTACAATGTAAACAATATGAAATCACCACTTAAGATGCTATGGTTTTGGAAATCTATACTGTATAAAATGATCAAATAAAAAGGTAAAGGTCAGAATAATGTCTTCCTGAAACGACTGGCAGCTAATTGGAAAAATCTGTCGACTCTGAGCTCAACTAAACTCCCTGTTGTATTTCTTCAGAACCTGTCTGGTGTTTTATTTATGTATGTAGTGTGTTGTGATTTTGCCTACTATGATTTGTGTTTGTTTTTCAGCCTGTTCTTGCAGATACTTGGCATGGAACTAAACCCCTCTCCAGCTCATCCTCCCTCACTTCTAACCTAACTTGAGTTATAGCTTGATATTTGAAAGATTTCCTGCAAATAATTTTGTCCTGAGTGGGAGGATTATAATAATGTTCAGAACATTGATCTCAGTGAAACTTATAGAGCAAAAAATTGCACAGAGAATCAGGAGTTTATCCACAGGCATAAAACATTAAATTAGTCAGACAGTTGATAAATATGTAGTGAGGGATGTATAATATTGAACTGGCTGATGCAATTAAATGGTTAACAGACAAGGTTCAAGGAATAACTATACAATGCATTGCATTCCTAGGTGCTCTATTATAAATCTCATGCTTTCAAAATGGCCTATAAGTAGTCTTGTTTTATGGATGAATGGTAACTAATCTGAGTGTTCTCTAACCACTTGTTTTTAGACAGAACTAGGCTCTGAATATCTCAGTATTGAAGCCCTTTAAATTATCTTCAGATAAGCAGTTAAAATACCAATGTGCCCAAAATATTTTGTCACTTCATTTATTTAGTCTTGACTTGAAAATACTCTAAAGAAAGGATTTCTTATAGTAGAAAGTGATGAAGAAACAGATACTGTCTATATCACACAGTTAATACCACACATTGGCACTGCAACTATCAAGGAAACTTTGCATGATTTCCCTCTAAAAACACACTGCAGCTGGAACGATAAAGAAAGTGCCTTCCTATCTTAGGCAATCAATATCATTTTCTGCGAAATCAGGTAAAACTCTTTAATCACTATTAAACTTTTCTGAGCAGAGACTGAATACGAGCTTATGATTTGCTCACTATTACAATTTTCTACATAAAACTTACTTTATCATTGTATGTAATAACCAAGGTCATGTAAAAACAGGGCTTTCTCCTGTAATCTATTCATTTTAACAGCAAGGATGATTATAAAGCTATCAGACACCCAAAACTCCAACAAGTTAACTCTTCAAGAACACAACTGGAGATGCACAATAGCCATGATGGAGCTTGTGCACTATAAAGGAAAAGGTGACTTGCAAGTGTCTATTGTATGTGCCACTGCTTTGTATATAATATAAAATATATACATACATTTTGCATACAACGTAAACACAAACAAAATATTTTTAAAGGAGATTTCCAGAAGGTGAAGGGTGAGAAGAGGTGATCCATTATTTAGATGTTCTTAGAACAGTAGAAATTGTCTAAGCTGAAGACTGTCAGTGACAGAGGTCTGACTAGTAGTATGACTTTTGGGATATTTATTCTCTCTGTCTTAGGGTCTCTGTTCCAGGAACCACCACAGCTGCTGGGTCTTTCACATGGCACCTGCAACTCGGCACTCTATATCCAATATGAAACCAGGTTTCCTGAATTTGGTACACACAGAAGCAGATTAGAAACATTACAAAGACATAGAATGAGCTGATAGGACTGCAGAAGCCTCCACTGTCTATGTCTATCTTGACTTAGGCCCACAGCAAAAGCATTGTTGTACAAAAGTTAATGCTCCAGAAAAGGACTGCCATAGCAGGTGTAAGGAAACCCCCACCACCGCCGCGGAGCCCCAAAGTGGTGTTAACAGAGAAGGGATAACTTTGGAAAACATCTGTAAAAAACATCTTTTCACCAAAAATGTCTCTCCCAACTTAACTGTTAAGATAAATAGGCAGGTAGGCAGTCACACAGATGGGCAGATGTGAACTATAAGTTAGGCATCATGAAAATGAGTTTCTTAAAGCTAGAAGCTTTCAAAGTAGAGGAATAAGTGTAAGGTCAAAAGGAGTCATTCTAATCTAAACTAGTCTCCTGCCTAAAACAGGTCAAAAGTGACACTTAATTACTGCCAACACTACAGAAATACCTTTCAAAATTTGAGGCAGGATAATTTTTTTAATTATCACCTGTGGTGACAACCTATGACATTATTCAGTAAGTTGTTCCACTAGCCACATATTGTAACATCTACAAATGTTCATCTGAACAAGCTTAGCGTCAAACTTCCATTTTCCTGTCTAAATACAGTTTTGAGGTGGAGCAGCAGAGTAACCAGTTCCTTTCTATCTCTGTTATGACCGTCCCCCAAAGCCTGTGCAGAAGGAGAGATGAGAAGGTAGGACTGGATTGGACATGACTGACCGGCTTGCATGCGCTGAGTACTCACACTTGTGCACCGGAGCTGCATGGCACCGGGTTTTCTTCCGTCTGAAAAACAAATCCCGGTACCTGCCAGCTCAACACACTTGCAGTGAGGTTGCAGTGAACAATGATGTGTACGGGTCCTGTAGCTGGCTGCTTTGGTATCAGCAGAGATCATAAGAGCCCAAAGGCTCTCATATATGCTACCATATGCAGTGAACTGACCTTTTCTTTTACTGCCCTCAAGATATTTGACCAATTTTGTAGACAGACAAATTGACTAGCTATTCTCTTTCTAATTTTGTTTTATTTATATGGATATATTTACTTTAAGGATATTGTTAGTTATCTCTCATTCTCCTTGGACACTTGAACCTGGGTTCAAGTCATTTCTTTGCATTACACTGGTCGGCTATTGATCTTGATCAGGTTGTTACCATGCTCTGTTACTCTACACATTTCTTTGGCAAAGTGCTGTGCCCTTTTCCCCTCTTATTGTTACAGACTGCAGCAATTTTTATTCTCAATGAAGTTGTTTCAACTTATCTCTGTGTTTATGACTTTTTTTCTTCAGATGAATTGTACCTATTCTGTGTCAGGACATTTGCCAAGCAGAGGTGCACAAGGGATTAACTATTTCTGGAATTCATTTGGTTACACAGCTCAAGAAGGTCTTTGTACTTTGGACAAAGGCAGTGTCTCCCACTAGTTATTTATATATATACACAAGACTTATCGATGACAGGAGACAATAATTACGGGTGTTACCAGGGTGTAGAGACAGCGCAGGTCATAGATTCTCAGATGTCTTTTCTTGTTCTGTTAGAAAAAGGTTTTACAAGAGAATTCAGTCTTTCATACTTGTAATTAGATTGCCGGAGAGAGGAAAAAATAAAGTCATACAGTTCATACAAATCACTTACAGTAGATACCTCCTACAAAGATTGCTGTTCCACAAAGCGATGGTAGCATTATAATACTGTATGCTTTTGAGGAGTGACAGCTATATCAACATACAAATATTTTATGTGTCATTCTGTCCACTGTGCATCTATCTGTGAACTAAAGCATGCATATACCGATTCCAAACCAATTTCCTTCAGTCAGGTAGAAAATGTAACTGCCCAACACAAACGCAAAATGAGAATTTCACCTGGAAAATGTTCAAGATTTGTTCATCAATTTTTCCTTTGTGAAAGAGATTCAACAGTTATGGGAAATCATTTAAGAAATGTTTCTTTAAAAGCACTTGTCCAGTTGAAAATGTGTTCATCAAAGTTTATTCATAATTGCTGAACGTCATAAATACTTAATAAACACATAACTGAACTTTTAGATATAGCTTTAACAGATCATGTTTACCAATGACTACATACTTTTGCACAAAAAAAAACCCAACCTGGAGATCCTTAGAGAGTTCTTTAAGGAAAGAATTAGACTGATAAGAAGGATGCTCATTGCACATTGTTGTTCAAATCATTGCTTCCTCAGACTTTGAGGTCATGAATTCTCTGCAGATCACAGCAGGGTATTAACCAATCCATTCTGCAGATCAGTTTTGGGAGGATATCTGAAGAATAAGCACTCCTACTATATTGAGTTTACTTCTTGGTTTCAAAAGTAAGTAAAGCCTGTTCAGATATGCCTGTTAGCTCCAAGAGCTACAGATAAAAACTCAAGGAAAGACCATGATGTGGATATTCTTCTCTGTTCTGGAAATCATCCAGTGAACAAAGACCACTGAAAGCAAATAGTTAAATAGACAAGAAATAAAATGTGTTCAATACAAAGTTTGCAAGAGAATTTAGGTAGTAGCCTGGACTTAGTGGCTCAAGGACAAGTGAACTCAGGCTTCCCTTTACTCAGATAACATCATGACATATGTAGTCTTTGATATTCATACACTAATACTCCTACAACAAGGCTTACTGGGCATAAAGAGCAGTGTAAGTAAGTGGCCTTTGCACTGATAAAATGAGAGAGAGCAGGGAGAATTTCTGACTTTAGGTGATCTTTCTGAGGAACAGTAGTATTTCAGAAGGGATGTCAAGAAGGACATTTTCCTTCTCTTTTAAGGCTCCATATTCCTACTCAGTTTTGCTGAGTAGTTTTCCAAAATTGCTCTTCATTTGTTTTGTTTCACAAATTATTTGGGACCATGCTGTTAAACTGCTGCACATACGCATCAGTTCCGTGTGAATTTCCTGCACAACTTACTGTACAAGCAAGTGCATGTTGAATAGTCAGTGGTAACTGTTCCTGTGCACATGCCGAATGTGAACAGTTAAAGCAGCTGCCATGGCTTGGGTTGCCTCCCATTAGCTGAAGGCTGAGCATGTGTATATGAAGAGTTGCTGCAAAGCAGCTGACACTTAGTAGTGTGCACATATTCTAAGACTTTAATCTAATTTGGCTCTTTAAAAGCCCTGTTCATGTAATGTTCTCAAAGTGCTTATAATCCCTCTCTCTCTTTTTCTCTCTCTTATTGCTTTAATAGCTTAATATAGACTTCTCTAGCATGTGCATTAAAAGGCAGAACAGGTAATAAAAGCAGAAGGATAAATACCTTGTCTCCTTTAGAAAATTACACTGGTTTAATTTTGCCTTCCTCATTCAAGTAGCATGAGAACCTAGTATAAACAAGGACAACAACATTAAAATGTGTTCAGCAGTATTGGTTGAACCAACTAAACTCATGGCTTAACTGTTTTCATCCAAGATACACACTAAATGGTATCACCAAGTTAATCACCTTTTATAAGAAGCTTCATTTTTCAAATGTTGTCAAGACCATTAACTGCCTATGCAAAATACTAGTGGAAGCCAAGATGGCTTCACAGCAAGCCACAGATCACCAAAAGGTTTTCTAATTATTTTTTCGCATGGGGAGATGAGAGAAAATACATCAGAAAAGCTAATAGCTTGAATATTTGTTAAAAGTACCTGCTGACATCAATGAAGAGCGAATGAGAGACAGTCTCAGGGATTGTATACAAAGCTGACACAGAAATTGCAGGCTGTGGTCACACAACACAACGCTGTGTCAGGTAAGAGGTACCAAGTAAACCAACACCAATCAGATCAATATGCACAGCCCTGAACATTAAGCTGAGTCCACTTTGCAGTCTGTTTTGGTAATGTGGTACCATGCCTGTTAGCCCAAAAAGAGAATCGCAGCTGCACACAAACCTGCTCTGTTTTCAGATCTAGAGCTGCAGCTTGCTAAACTCTCTCAGCTGGGACCACTCAGAAACAGAGCTCTGCAGGAGACCACTGAATTCACAACCCAATTTCTGGCAGGATCAATGGTATTTAAAGCTTTCCTGACAGCTACTTGTCTATTCAGTTGTTATTGTTTGGTGACAATTTGATTTCTTTCTTCACAGTTCACTCTATGTTATATTATGTTAGAACGATGTTGCGGTTCTCTAGGTCAGTTGAGAGCCTCTGGAGGGGATGGTTCCTTCCCTGGAAAAATTGGGTGTGATCAGATGGGAGAACAGTCTGGTATGTAGCATGGAGCACGTGGGGACTGAAAGGCATAGCCATTAGGGAGACTGCAGCATGAGCTCAGCACATGGGACTCTAGACAAAAGCTGGACAAAAAGCCTGCAGCCAGGCCTTAGAAAGAGAAGCAAACAGGACGCTTTCCAGGAGAGCCAGAAGGGACTACACAAAACATGTTGCAAAGCAGTTACTAGCCTGAGAACAAGACCAGAGGAAAGCTCTTACCCAGTGAGGGCAGAGGGAACAGGAGAGAAATCCGCAAGTTCTTTCATGTCAATCTCCCTCACCTAGCAGATCTGAGCGTTCCTCACTTAGAGTTCCTGGTTCTAGTTCGTATTTGGTAAGGACTACCTTGGGAGGCTGTAACCCAAACAATATTTTTTATTAACTTACTGAAGAGAAAGTTGAGGGAGTCCATCCTGATCACTCTGGCTGGTGCAGATTCCCACTGTGCACACTCAAAGGTATATAGCTTTGTGGATTTCCCAAATTTCCTATGCATTTTTTTTTTAAAGATTAATGATAAAAGATTCTCTTTTATTTGAGAAAAGTTGCTCATGTAAATTCTCATTACTGTAAATTAAACCCAATTCCTTCTTGTTCCCCTTCTCAACAGATGTGGAGACCAACAGATACTGTCTTTTTGTGAGAAATGTTTTACACGTGATCCCATCTATCTTCTACATAAAGTCTTCTTTTGTACAAGACTAATCAAACCCAACGTTTTCCATCTTTCCTTGGTAGTCATATTTTTTAAATTTAGCTGCTCTCTCAACTCTTTCCAGCTTACATATATCCTTCTCAAAATATGATGTATAAAACTGGCACAGAACTTTAGCTGAGACTACAATGTGACTGGGTGTCAATGTATATGAAACAATAGCAACGATAGATTTATTTCTGACATGATTCATATAGACTTTCTGTTTTACAGATAGAATACTCTACCTGTAGAAATCTAGAAGTTGTTTATCCAGCGTGCAAATGGTCTTTCACTGCTAAAGCAGCATAATTATGTCTCTGCATATGATACTTCTATTAATACTTTAGAATATCATCTGGCTGCTATTTGGAAAAGTGCCTACCATGTCTGTTGACTTGTTTTCACTTTCTGATCCATCGTAACATACAGACCCAGCCCTGCTGCTTAGCAGGACCTTCTCCATTTATTCTTTTGTTTTCTACCTCCACTTTGTATTTTGCAGATGGATTTCATCTTCCTGATTTCAATTCACCTATTAAATGAATCCAAAACAAAAGCAAAGCAATGGCAAAGGGGAACAAGAACTTGCTCCAGGTTTGCCTCTAAATAGAGGACTAAATGCGCTCAAATGTACAGAACTAATGAAGCCTATTTCTTGAGAAAAAGAGTGTGAAACCTGAAAAATATCACTAAATGAAGAACTTAATTTTCAATATCCATTGCCATCACAAGCGCTGAATAGCAGAGGATGTGAGGGAAAGTTGGAGGAGGAGGTGGCATCATTCATACTACTCAGCCCAGCCAACTTCTACTCATGCCTTTGAATGTGTTTGTAAGGCCCTTCAGGATGCTGAAAATAAATGGTTTCTCTTTATTCCAGCACCTCAAACTACTAGTGAAAATATTCACTCACACTGAACTCAGATTAGGATTTTGTCATATTGCATGTGATAAACCTTTAGTATGACAGGCAGCAGTTGATAACTACTATCCCACTACCATTTTTCAACCACTTGTGCATCAACATTACTATAATTTCATCACCCATAATTTCATCATATTTCCCTGAGAGTGTCATAGGGGATATCATCAAAAGCCTTACTCAAGTCAAGAACTATCACATCTTCTGCTTCTCCTTTTGTCCTTTAAACCAGTTATCCTGTCAAAGAAGGAAATTAGGCTGGTTTGTTGTTATTTGCTCTTAGGAAATCTATTAGCTGTCTCTTATCACCTTATTATTCACCAGGTACTTTCAAATTGATTGCTTAATAAATTGTTCCAATAACTTTCTAGTATTGAATTTATGCTGCCTGCTCTATAATTCTCTGGATTGTCCTTCTCTACTAATAGGTATTACTATATCTGCCCTTTTCCAATCCCCAGGAGATGTTAACTGTCTCAGGTTAGATCTTGGAGATAAATGCTGATGGTGTATTCAATTCTGATGATTTACTAGTTGAAGCAGATGTTTGTTTACAAGAAGAATTTAAGTTAAAATCAGTATTTCGAAGCAGAACATTTACAATATTATATAACTTTAGCTGCAAGTTAAGACCTTGCATAAAACCACTATATGGAAATATCATTGCCCTCAGGAGATGTTTGTCTGCATTCCTTACAAAAGTATTACTTCACTTAAAAATAACCACCTAAATGATTATAGGTGGATTTATAGGAAAATATGGAAGGCAGAAAAGAATAAAGATAGGAAGGCAGGAAGGAAGAACGGAAGGAATGGAGGGAAGGAGGGAGGGAGAAAGGGAGGGAGGGAGGGAAATATATTTCCAAAAAGGTAAATACAGCAGGAAAGAAGCAGCATCACAGAATGACTCTGAGAATGGTTTCTAGCTAAATCTCCATCAACACAGTACCCTAAAATAACAATAAATAAAAAATAAACAGAGCTCTTTTGAAGCAGAACATATGAAAATACTAAAACTAGTATAGTCTGTCTGTCCTTGCTGCTACTTAAGTATGTGAATGACTTTCTGGACGACTCAGGGAGGCTGATCTGGAAAAACTAAACTACAGCTTCCTCCAAAATATAACTCTCCCTACAGAGGTGTTTCTTAACCGTTTAACTTAAAATATTTCAGACTTTGTGTACGTTCCTGGAAACACCTGTGAAGTAAAGAGTTGCCCAGATTAAAAGAAAAAAACAATGCAGCTTGAAACTAAAAGACTGATTTTTCAGACAGCTTTGTCATTATTTAAAGCTGCCATTCTGTTTGTAGGTGAGAACGAAGTATTCTGCGTAGAAACGTTTCCTAATTTAAAGAACCTTGTGTACATTTTTATTTTTGAACATAATCACTGGTGAACGTTAACTACTTTGTGCATATTCCTAACTGTTCTCATACATAATTTTATGCACAAAATATTAACTGTAGTTTACTCATATCAAGGATGTAATTTGCATTCATGACTGCAAGACTACAGTCTGCTATTATCTTCACTGGTCTGTGAAAATAGGATTCTTCCAGAGAAAGCCTTCAGTTTATCAAATCCCATTTTCACTCTGGTAGCAACTGGCCATAGAAATATCTAAAGTACAATAGAGGTAATATTTCAGCAACATAATAGAGTCAACGCTGAAATTCTCTATTGGTATTTAATTGAATATACTCAATAATACTAGCAAGTAAATACTGGCTGTACTTCAAAAACTGTCTTAGGTAGGTAGAAGCACATAGGGAAGAGTTACTCTGTAAACAGAAGGTAAACATTAAGGTCATTTATCCAGTTTAAGGGATGAAAAAAGGAAACATTGCAGACACAGCTGGCTTTCAACATTTCCTTCTCCTTAGAACAAATTTGTCTTTTTATAGATTACAGTAAGCTGTAAGGAGAGTGAGATGTCAGGGAACTGCAAGAAATCCTTTATGAAACAGGACAGGGAGACAGTGACGAGTGGCAAGAAGTGAAGACAGCTAAAGTGAAGGGGAAATTTCTAAGAGGCATCTCTGCTCACAGTGTGTCTCTTGTGGCTATAAAAAATGGCTTGATAATGAGTAAGGCTCTGGTTTCAAACATCCAAACCTGATGAAAGGAGGCAAATTCTGTTTCGGTTCCCTATTGTTCCATTTGCTGGAGCGTGCTCCCATGTCTCTTTGCACACAGCCTGCACATACGAACGCCCCCAAGGCCCTGGCTCCATCAGCAACAGCATTCTCCACTTGCTTTAAAACATTCCACATGAAGCACGTTAAACGTCCCTCTCAGTTTCTCTGGTGAGAAGAAACAGAAGACTACGTCTAAGGGGACATTTTTGTTCCATTTACTGCTAATTATGAATATAGCCTGTGCAGCATTTCTTTGCAAAAATAACTTTTCATCCTCTCTCATAGCATATCACTTCCTCTTGTTTTCTAAAAGACTGCTACATTCAGAAATATTCTCTGTTTTCGAGCTGCATCCATTTTAGCTCTCTCTAGTGTCTTCTCCTCCCCCACAAAACGTTACTCGTTGGAATTTCAATCAGATCACTCTACTACCTATTTATATGCTCAAATCATCATCAAGGTACCTTGAGATTCAGGATTTCCTCCAAAACCTGAAAATCGTCTGATTGCCTGACTGGCTGAGTAGGAAAATGAGTGAAAATGTGAACCTTACATGTGGTATTACAGCCGGTCATGGAAATAATAACTGGGAAACTTAAGGGACTGTGGTGAGATTACTGGTCATTATGCAAATCTCACCAGATGATCTAACCAAAACCCAGGCAAGGCAGTGTCACAGATGTTAACCATTAGGTGTCAGTTTCTATAGAATTACTTAATATGGCAAAGATTGTGTGCTACATATGGAAAAATATTAAGTTCATATTAAACAAAAAATGGATGTAACAAGAGGTTAATTTGATTCTGACAAGTAGTGAGAACTGTTCCAATAGTTCCAAGCAGTGAGAGAGGCAAGCAAGATGATGCCTTGCAGGATGCCCCAGACCAATCTCCTTACAGAAATGTCTCCAGAGATAAGAAGAAATATTTGAGGAAGAAATACAGTTGATTTGCAGACAGTTCTTAGAAGACACAAACAGGGCAAATAATGAAAGAAACATTTTACTAGGGAAACACAACACAAAGCACTAAAGAAATCATAAAAAAAATAGGCAGAATGTTTTGGGAAAATAAAAGGGTCAATTAAGAACAAGAAAATAAGACAAGCTATGAAAATGATATGCATAAGATTAAGTTATTTGGAAACACAGTCAAACCAAGGGGTAAAATGGGTAAAAAAAGACTAACTGTAAACTGACAACAAATACCAAAGAAAAGCCAGCAGGATAGAAGGAACATTTTGACAAAGTGCTAATCCCTGCTGACCATGCAAATCCAAGCAGTCCAGGCATGCTGGAAGGACAGGGCAGCTTTCAAGGCAGAGGGGATGTGAGCAGTACGCTGCCAGCAGAAAAAGAAGGCAGAAGGAGCACTGATGTAGATCAGAAGAGGAGAGCTGATAGTGCAGACAGCATAACTGCTGAGCTGTAAATAGCTAGAAGGACAAGTGTGAACAAAGCATTGGAAGTTCAATCCTTTAAGCTTTTGAGCAGAGGTGATATTTTGACTGGCAAAACACAGCGGCTGTATCAATCTATAAGGCCACCTACCTAATTCAGGCAATGACAGATACGAATCTCATTGTCAGTTTCTGAAAGAAAACCAAAACATGAAGAATGAGACTTTTAACGCATTCAGACAAGTTATAGAGAAAGTTGTAGAGGAAAAGTATAGTTTCAGATCAGGTACTGTTTGGATGTACTCACCCTGAGCTGATCAAGGACAAAAATGGGAATAGGGATGGTGGTGTTAGCTCTTTTCACTGACTTTCTGAAGGCATTTGATTTATCGTTTAGAAAAGCATTGTGGAAAGCAGCAAAATCATATGATGTTCTAGATAAAACAGATTCTCTTTAAAATGCATATATGAAACCTTCCCAAGTGAAATTGGTAGCTGGTTCACACTGGAGGTTAGAGTAAGAGCAAAGATGGTCTTCCTGCTGTTTGACACCTCTCTATGCTGAATTAGTAAGGGAGCTGTAAGAGATGTCAGATGAGAAATTAGATGATCTAGAACTAATCATCTACTGTGCAAACAGGACTACACAGTGTCAATAAATGAAAAGCAATGAAATGCATTGTGGTGAAATTTCAAGTGTACCACAGTTTGGTTAGCACGGATGATTCAAGAATGAGGTTTGATGAACAATGGGAAAGCTGATGGAGATGTGTCCCAGCTATAAGTGTTGCATGGAAATTGATGAAATTGGGAATAAATGGTTATTAACAGCATTGTTAATATGTTAATTGGTAATAACATTTATAGATGCGTCTGATGGATAAAATTATCAAAGTTATCCTAGTATTTTGGGAGCCAAAGTAAAAGTTGAAGCTTCTAGTGAAACTAAAGATCCACTACCTCCAGATCTTCAGAAGTATTTTATTAAAAATTAATTGAACTATTTTTTATGAATCTTGGCCTCTGTACCTAAACTGCAAAAACATGTTCAGAAATGTACCCTGTAAGAAGGAAGAGAGCACTGAATTTTGGTGCATATCTAGGATGCACATATAGATAAAAAATACTAATTTCTCCTTTCACAGAATTTCAGCGAAGTCCGTATATTTATGCATAGGTATGAAAGGCCATAGGACCAAGGAGCTTGGGGCAGGTCCCTGATGACCAGAGAAATGCAAATGTTGCACCTAAGCCAAAAGGATGGTCTGGAGAACCACAGAACATGCAACCTCACTTCAGTCCCTGGGAAAATCACGGTGTGAATCCTCTTGGCACACATTTCTAGGCACAAGAAGGAGAAGAAGGTGGATTGACCAAGGATTAAACATGTTTGACCATCATTATTGTCTTCTGTGATAAAATGACTGAATTTTTGGATGAGGGGAGAGCAGCACATGTCTTTTACCTCAATTTCATCAAGGTTTTAACACTGTGTCCCTCAATGTCCAATGTAACCAAGTTACAGTATTGTGGTGCAATGGGAAGACAACTAGATAAGCAAAAAAACTGTTCAGCAGTTGTGCTCAGGGTAGTGATTACTGGGTCAAGGAGGTGAAGGAGAGGACTCTTATCAGGTTTGCAGATTATACCAAACTGGTGGGACCTATTGATATTCTTATGCACAGGGTTGCCACCCAGGAGACCTAGACAGGCTAGGGCAACCTCACGTAATTAAAAAAGGAAAAAAAGAAAAAAAAAAGAAAAGTCCTGCACCTGGAAAGGAAGAACCCCCTGCAACAATATGGGCTGGTGCTGGTTGGGGAGCAGCTCTGCTTAGATGGAGCTGGTATGCCTTGGCAGCAAAGATGGCCAACAGTGCCCTGGACTTCTCAGTGTCTTGAAAATCACGGCCAACAGAGGGAAGGTATTACCCCCCTTTACAAAGTATTCATTAGACCTCACCCAGAATACAACAGTTTTGGGCTGCTCAATAGAGGAAAGCAGGCACAAACTGGAGCAAGTTCTGTGGAGGCCACCGAGGTAGTTGAGGCTGGAACCCTTTGAGAAGAGGCTGAGGGAGCTGGGCTTGTTCAACCTGAGAAAGAGACAGTTTCAGAGACCAAGCAGCAGCCTCCAATGCCTACGGAGAGGATATTGAGGATACAGTGCCTGGCTCTTCACAGCAGTGCTGATGGGAGGATGAGGGACAGCAGGCACAAGATGAAAACAGAAGCTCAGATTGGTATGAGGAAAATCATTTTCACTGTAAGGACAGCTCAGCAATGGAGCCGGTTGCCCAGAGTGGTTACGTAGTCTCTGTTCTTGGAGGTTTTCAAGACCCAACTGTATAAAGTCCTGAGCAACTTAGTTAGACCCATAGCTGGCCCTCCTTTAAGCAGGAAGTGTCCCTCTACACCTGAATTATTCTACACTCCTGTGATTCTATGAGATAATCATATGAATACATGAGCAAACTCTCTAATAAAATCTAAATAATTGAAATTCTTGGAAAATTTAGAGCAGATCTAATTTTAAGTCTAAATTCCTTTTCTTAACAGTCCAAGACCCTTTCAGCAAAATCAGTTAATATGACACACTTCAGCAGAATGGGAGACAGAACAGGCATGGTTTTCCCAACATTTTTTGAATCCATTTGGAAAACATTATTGAGAACCTAACAGAACCGATTAGATCCAGATTTGCTGAGGGTGAAATTTCATTTCTATAGTGTTTGATTTATATATTTCAAAGTGTTTTAGCAGAAACAATATATCCATTAAGAACAGCTTAAAAGGCAAAAATACTATTAGAGTTTAACAGGCCTATATAAACTAATAAAGAAACAGACACTTCAAGGGACCCATTTTCACTGTTTTTCCTCTTGCTCCCACATGAGTTTAATGAAGTGTTAGAATAGGTAACTTCAGTAGGAGTGAATGAACTCTGAACACCTTGGGCATTCATGCTTGATTTCCTCGAATCAATGATCCAATTTGGTGTTCGAGTTCTGAGGCTAAGAATATAGCAAAATTAGATGTTTCACTAATTTCCGCAGTAAAATTTCAGCGCATGTGAATTGGCAATGCGAAGTGAAACGGAGAGGCTTGGCTGCTGGACAGCTTTATGAACAATTAGGACAGAGGGTAAATACTGCAGTGCCATTTGAATGTCGGCACTGTCTCAATATTCCATAGCATGATTGCTTTACGGTCACACCTTCTGGAGAAATTAAATATATGAAAACTTTCATGGTTTTCCCCACAGCTTCTACCTGCCAGCATTTGAATACAAATCAGCTGCAGAAGCCTCCCTTCAGTTATTCTCAGAAGAACAACCTTCCTTATGTGTTTCCTCTGAATATAAATGTCAGCTTTATCACTAAGCAGGCCATACAGCAGCTTGGTCTGGAAAAAGCATCCTCTTCCGTCATGAACCAGGATCAGAGCTCCAAGTGCCAGGAGTAGAGGTCAACATGAGCACCAGAGCCTGCCAAGACACTCTGACTTACAGGTTTGTGCGGGACATTTCTGTGCTGTCCCAGCAGTCAGGATAGAGAAGAAATTGTAATTCAGTTTTACAGCATCTTCACAAGTTTCCATGGTGATGCAGGGACAAAAAAAGTGCCGTTAACTCCTCCCCGCTACCAGTATCTTAGTGTAGCCAAGATGCCCTTGGGAAACAGAGATGGAGGTTTATGGTAAGGAGCAGGAGCCTCCCAGACATTGCTCTGCTCACCCGCGCAGCAGATATGAGTGCACGTACTAGGTGGTGTGAGACAACAGACACAACCACATGATCCAGTAATGCCAGAGGAGCTGTTGTTATCTCTCATCAGTACTGTGGCACCTCTTTTGACAGTATCACAGTATGGTTGTATAACACTTAGTTATGTGTGTACATTCGTTACAGAAATTATTTGGGAAGTCCAGCTAGCAGCAGCTTCAAAAATTAAACTAGAATATTACCTTCAGCCTATTTTTCATCCTTTCAGCCACCTGTGTTAGTCAATAGGAATGAGACTAGCTTTGGGAATATTTATGACTTAGAAAAGCAGCAGGGGCAGATCACACACCAAGGTCTTACACCCTTCTTTTTCAAGCCATGATTATGCCGGAGAGAATGCCTCTGTAGGACAATATAATGGGATATAATGGGTCTAATTTTTTTTTAAAATATGGATGATATTGCCCCGTAAATCAATGAAAGTCAGGAGTCAAGCTACACCTGTCAGGATGCTCAGCACCCTGGAGGATTTGGCTTAAGTATTTTAAGACAGAGTTTTAAGGGTGTTTTTTTTAATCTAATCTGAAAGTTTATGACCCCATGCTAAGGACTGTTGATCATTTGCCGTTCTCACTAATAGCTTAGCTATTAGAAATGCCTCGTAATTTGATTATTAAGCAATCAAATAGATACTCTTTGAAGAAAAAGAGTCCCTTATAGCTCTTTGAGACTGCACTATGGTTTTCATGTTATGATGAATATAATTTGCATCCTTTGGGTGTTATTTCCTACTTGTCCTTGCCTAACAGAAAACATTAATATCACTAAATCTTTCAGAGGGGTGGAGAGGAGCTGGAGAAGCAAACAAATGCTGCTTATCCCCCAAATTAAGATCATCGGAACCATCCATAAAGGAAAGCTTTTTAATAGGAGACTAGTGACTGACACTTCAGCTGCAATAAGATATATACACTCATGCTTGCACCCACTCAAAAACATAAAAATAGCAAATTCGGCATTCAAGCTTATATTGTTGACAGCATAATAATGCAATCAAAACTCTGCTACAGAGAAGTAAGTAATTCCCCAAAGCCTTTGCAAACTAACACCCACTCCATAAGGTTGCTTATGAAGGACAAATTACTCATAAATATGATTGGAAAGTGCCCTCCAAGAATTTCTTAATGTAAATACTCCATCAATGTAATCCAAATAAATTATAAAATGCAATTAAACAAAAAAAGCAGGTTTTTTGAAAATTAACTACTTTGTAATAAAACATTAACTTTGTAATAGCCATTGCACATAACTATTCCTTCAATAAACATCAGTTGGAGAATGCAGAATAATTTTATCACCACATACCAGACCAAAGAAGACAACACTTAAATACAGCAAATATTTCTACAAAAAAAGGTGTGTGCTATGTTCTTAGAAATATTTAAGAAGAGCCAACAACGTATAACACAGTGTTGTGGTTTAACCTGGCAGGCAACCAAACACCACACAGTCGCTCGCTCACTCTCCCCCGTCCCCCAGCAGGATGGGGGAGAGAATCGGAAAAAAAAAGTAAAGTTCATGGATTGAGATAAAGACAGTTTTATAGAACAGAAAAGAAAGGGAAAATAATAATAATAATAGTAGTAGTAATAGTAATAGTAATAGTAATAATAGAATATACAAAATGAGTGATGCACAATACAATTTCTCACCACCCACTGACCGATGCCCAGTTGGTCCCCAAGTAGCAATCACCCCTCCCCCAGTTTATGTGCTGAGCATGACATCATATGGTATGGCATACCCCATTGGCCAGTTGGGTCAGCTGTCCTGGCTATGCTCCTTCCCAGCTTCTTGTGCACCTGGCAGAGCATGGGAAGTTGAAAAATCTTTGACTAGTGTAAACATTACTTAGCAACAACTAAAACATCAGTGTGTTATCAACATTATTCTTGTACTAAATCCAAAACACAGCACTATACCAGCTACTAGGAAGAAAATTAACTCTATCCCAGCCAAAACCAGGACACACAGTGATCACAAAATCAAACCACCCATTTCAGGTCCCTAGAAATTGTGACTTCAGGGAGAGCTTGGTTCATATTCACACCTGATTTAGTTACATGGCTGCAGCTACAGACAGCTTAGACACACAAACCAGAAATTACGTCCCTAGTGACTAAATTTTATGACCACAGCTCTGTTGGAGAAATATGTGAGAAAAATCAGAAACCTCTCTTGTTAAAACCTGTTTTCTTATTTCTCAGAAAGAACGCTTCTGATGGTAAAGTTTAGGCCAATTGGATAGATGAGATATATGAGCCAGAGAAACACGCACTTGGTGTTCCCCCTAAGGATGCTGCCGACCCCCTGTATCAGCACAATATGGTGGAGCCAACCCTCCAGCACTAGTCAGGACAAAACTGTGTCTCAGAATCAAATACAGATGTAACTGGCAGAACTCTGCCATTTCTTTTCCTTTTTTTTTTTTTGTGAGAATTTTTTTAACGCTGATTTTGGACCAAAATCACAAAGACAATTTTCAAACCTGACCCCTTAGGCCAAGGAGAAAGATGTGCAAACAATGAAATTGCTCCTGCTTTGTTCGATACAGAATACTTTAATATTCTGAAATTGAAATGTTGGTGTCCTGGTTCCTGACTTGGCCCAAAACATCATTTTGTTGTTGCACAAGATAGTCCCATATTGCTCTGAAAAGAAAAATACCTTAGTTTTACATATATGCCCTAATGCAGGATCTTAACAAACCAATGCATCACAAATTGTGAAATTGTGCTATTTTTAAAGGATAACAGTTACATTTGACCCGCAGCTCGATCAGCCCATTTTCATGTAGTACTAGAGACAGGTTGGCTGCTGCTGCAGCAGACTGCATTGGTGCTATTAAGAAATCATCTGCTATGTAAATACGGGTTTAACCCCAACCTATTCCACTGCCTCTGAATGACAGCATTCATATTGAAGCTTGTGAATGATTGACTATCCAGGGTATTTGTGGCCTGCCTGCTCACTTTTGCAATAGTGTTGGGTACTAAACTGACACAGGCAATAATAATTGAACGCAACGGTTGCTCACTTTGTAGTGCCTTCACAGTACCACTTCACCACACAGAAAAAACAAGTTCCCACCCATGTTGTATCTTGGATTCCTTTTAACGGGCTACCTGCTTCCATGCACTGTTTCTTCATGTAAAACTACCTGTTTAGTACTCCAGGGCTCCTGAGAGCTACAGATTCATTTTTTTTCCCCCCTGTATTGCATTTCTCCCCTTTCAATTTATGTTCCCCTAAGAAGTTCTCCTAAAGCTACATGTGTAGAGATTAAAGGCAGAGTCTGCTGTGGTTTACAGACATCAAAAGCCAAGAGCAGTAGGAGACTGGAGTAAATTGCGTGGTACTGGCTTTTGTTAACCTCCAAAAGCCTCTCATTATCATTCTTGTTGTAAGTGCTCTCTACCACTTCTCTAGTGATTGTAGATGCCCATCAGAGGTGATAAATACTGCCTCTGGAGAGAGCACAGGTGATTTAATTGACATGCAAGAGGAGGAACTGAGACGGGTGGGTGTAGTGACCTGTGAAAGCTGTTATTTGTGACACATCACACGTTGTTTCCCAGATAATTTATTGTTTGCAGAAACAATTGCGGTTTGTCTAAAACCAGATTGCAAACAGAAAAAAATCTTTTGGTGGTAGTTTAAATACACTGTAAAGCCATGCTCTCACCACTCTCCCCTCCATGTGATGCAGTTATACTGGTGTGAAGGGGCTTTATATACATAGCATTATACATATACCTCTCTCCCTCTGGAGAGCCAAGTACCTATTCCAATATAAGCTACCTTCAGAGTTGTATAACAAAATGTGTGTTCTCATAAAATTACAC
This sequence comes from Calonectris borealis, assembly GCF_964195595.1. Taxonomy (NCBI): domain Eukaryota; kingdom Metazoa; phylum Chordata; class Aves; order Procellariiformes; family Procellariidae; genus Calonectris; species Calonectris borealis. Next base: position 29,087,407 of record NC_134314.1, on the reverse strand, counting down.
CCCTTGAATGCATGAGAATGAACATATTGGGTTTTTTAAAGGCCCATCTATCCCAGTACCCCATCTCCAGCACCAGCTGTTAGCGGATCTGGATGGAGGAGTGTAAGACCAGAACAAGAGCATACAGTATTCCCCTGAGTGCTGTCCCATCCCACTAATCCCTACTGGAGGGATTTTCTGAGCCTGGTGTGGTTTCTATATTTAGAAATTTAGGTTAGAACTATAATATAATTTTACATAATAACTCATAAACTTAGACCAAATATAAGTCTCTTTTCTATTTCTCTGCACAATTTACTGCGTTTTACAGAGTCCATCTGCTTGCAGTCCTAATTCCAGGTTTCCCTGTTGGTATTCAGGATGGCTTATGGGTTCTTTCCATTCCCTTCATATCTAGCTCATCACTTTCCCAATATTTCATTCCTTTCTGTCCATTTCCTGCAAATGTCAGAGGGATTGCTCCGTTATTTGTTCTGTCATGGCGATCTCATTTTGCCTACTCAGCTTAAATCTTCCTTCTTTTGTTCTTTATTGTATAAGTGACTTGCAGCATAAAATTCTTGCAATACCCTGTATGAAAACACCAGAATATTTTTTCTGTATGAACAAATCAGGAATGTTTCTTTCATTCTTAGTCAAATTGTTGGCTCTCTTCAGAAATAAAAAGGCCTTAAGTATTTTTGTATTTTTCAAATGGGCTTCTACACATACAATATTCTTGAATTTATTGTAGAAATGTCCCTAAAAGACACAGAGGGTTGTTTCACTTTTACAAGTAAATTAAAAATAAATGCATGTGGGTTATTACATCTTTGGATGGTTTTAGGAATTGGTTTTGTGGGTTTTTCTTTTTACTTCTGAAATTAAATATATTTAATTGCAAAAACTGGTTTAAATAACTTCAGTGAAAAATATGTTTGATTAAAACTTCCAATTTAACATACATTCTTTCAAAAATTTTATGTATGTAGAGGAATTTAGTTAATTGTAACTAGGTATTATGTTGTAGACAAGGCTATATGGCAAAATATGGAGAAAAAAGTAAATAAAGAGTGACAAGAATAGCATGAATGTAGGATGATGATAGCGACATGAAGAAATGGTCTAGGGAATGATGAGTCACAGAAAAAAGTTTGTGAAAAATTGGGTGAAAAATTGGGTTTATTATCTTTGTATGAGTTGTTGTTAGTTCACATAAAATATCATCTCTCCTCACCTCTTTATTAGTTTGTTCTAGATGCAATGCCTGCATTTACACAGATAAAGGCACTTACTCTGATAGATTATCCACATCCTAGGCCAACTTGTACAGGGTCACTCATGTACAGACTCCTGAGGGCCAGACCCTCTTTGGGGACACTGACAACTTCCACACAGCCTAGCACTTGGCTTGAGTCTCCTTTCCCAAGATGGTCACCCAAAGCTTTTAATAATCATTTTCTGTGAGCTTTTAAAGTTGAAAGAATTTGAAATCACCTGAGGTTTACATTTCAAATCACTAAAGCAGAGTTGTTCTACTATTAGACTGAGGATATGTGGTTTATGCCCTGGAGGCTTTTGACCAAAGAGGAGCTTGGAGAGTGCAGGGTCTCTGTGTTGGAAAACACAACATCTCTACAGGACGCAGTTCTGGGAACTACCTCCAGAAATGCCCTCTGGTTTCATCAAGAAGGGAACTGATTTACTCCAAAGGAGAGTACAGGAATGAACATAGCATGTATGAGATTGAGATGATTAGTGACAAAAAAAGGAAGTAAATTATTTGACAGTGAAGGTATTCCTAGTGAGTTCTCAGGGGTTTCCAAAGAGGGCCTTTTAATGCAAAAACTTGGTATTATGGGAATAAATTAGAAGCTGGAAGTAATGAGCGGTATACTATGTGGCTCAGATTTGGACAAGATGAAAAGGACAGTAACAAATGTTAAGGTAAATGGAAAAAGGTTTGCAACATGGGCAAAGCAGGAGAGGAATCTAATGGGAACAAGAATTCTGCAAAAATATACAGAAACCTACAGTGATCCCTTTGAATTGAGTTTGTATACAAGAGAAAACATTGTATACAAGAGAAAACATTCATAGGTTATAAGTTTCTGGGTTTATGTAATTATAGAATATTAAAAAAAAAATGTAAAGGAATCTATGTGCACTGTTGAGTAATACCATACTTTCTTACTCAACTTTTCCTTCCTGCCAGTGTTTCTCCATATTTATTCAAGGTACACTGGAGGGAATATATAGACATGCATTTTTCTCCAGTTTCAGCACTATATACTTGAACCAAGTAAAATAACAAATTCCTCTCAGATTGTCAGTCTAGTAGGTGGTAGAAAACCCACCTCTTGCCAATTCCCAAACTCCATTCCGAATTCTTCCCATTTTGCTCCTCTTACATGCGTTGGAGGATATATTAATCCTAAACATGTAGTGGAGCAGCAAAACAGTTATCTAAATAGTCCAGTCTGGCAAATTCCTTCATCTGTGTGGAGCAAGGTACAGGAAATGAAAATTCAATAATTACCCATTAGAAACATGAAAGACAAAATAAAAGGCAAATACTAATTATTCTTAAAAAAAAAAACAAACCCAAACCAAACTCAAATTGATGGTCTCTGCTATTTGGCAAACTTTTATGTTGTTAATGAAGAGGTTAGACAAGCATTATGCATCAATACAGGGTTTCAAGGACAATAAACCAAGAAAGAAGAATAATATTTTGCTGACTTGACAAAACAGTCTAATATTTTGAGAACAATTGTTTACCCCAGAATATTTTACAAAAGGGTGGGATTGCAGAAAATTATGTAATTTCTTTTACTAGTTTTCTATTTACTTCATATGCTTCCATAAATGTGAGAGGTTTTAATGTTTTGTTTCCTTTTGGATCACCTCTTTTTAGAGTTTATTTTTTGCTTAATTTAATCTAAAAGTGCAGTTATCCAAATTTAACAAGTACATTTCTGGACACAAGATCTTTCTAGATGATAAAGCCAAGAAACTCCCTTATCACAGTGAATAGCTGAATGATCACTTTGTAAGCTTATCTGTAGAAATATGAAGTACAGAGTAATCTAATCATTTTTAAGGAATTTGTGTTTTGAAAGAAATATGAAAAATCAGATTCCTCATTTTGGAATCCAGCTCTATCAGCTTAGATTTCATAACAACAACGTAAAAAAAAAAATTTTGTGTAAGATTTTAACTTGGAAATGAGAAATCAGTAAGATTAATTTTTCTCATTCTGGTATTTGTTAGAACTTAATCTTGGACTCAAACTGAGCTGCACCTACTTCTTCTTTTGAAGACATTGAGGATGATTTCTGGGTGGGCCCAGGAGAAAAACACATTTTTTTAGCAGACATTGTCTGTCTTGCTGCTAGTAGTAGCAAAGTCCTGCCACCTCTCTAAAGCATTTATTTTTAAAACCTTCTTTTGTCTATTCAAAAGGAATTATAATTAACACTTATCTGTCATTTTGAAGTCTAATTAGTTAGACTTGCATTCTTACTAAATTATGAAGAGTTGAAGGTCATGTCGTACATCATTCCAAAAGTAAATGTCCCCTAAGTTTTTGATACAGTCTTGAAATTTACCGCTTTTACAGATATGACATTTGGCATTAAGATTTCAATGTCGTTAGAACACAGGTTAAAAAGAAAAATCCAGGTTTTATAAAGTGCATTGATTTTCTTATTTTATAAGGGGAAATTTGATTTAGTATACTCATTTTCTAAAATCACTGAATAGCATGATTCAACATTTGCAGAGGTTTTATACCAGCTTATCTCAATTGCTTTATTGGAGTTACTCCTTGTGTATTTTGAAATAATCCAACACAGAAATAGGTCCAATTACCTATACATGTTTGTCAACGTTTGCGTGATAATATCGGACTCAGCAAGTCTGTTACACAGCCTCTTCTTCTCCCTGCCCCACCAATTACAGAAGTGGGATCCTCCGATGGCAAAGGAAAGCCCAAGCGATTTTTTGCTATGGAGGAAGATAGGGAGCTGGGAAAGGGTCCGGAAAGCCAGCAGTCTCTGGGGTGGGGAAAAGCAGAGGCGTGGGAAGCAGTTTTCAAGTCCCCTGCAAAGGGGACATGGGGAGAGGGCTCTGGGTCACCCACGGAGGGAGGTGGGAGGCTGTGGGGTGCAGGTCTCACTTGCGGGTGCTCCAGGCAAGGCTCTGTCTTGTGGAAGGAAGGGATTAAAGTCCACAGAGGTTGCCTTCAGCTTTTAAACCCCACAGCTTTGCTCAGCTGACATCAGGTCCTCTACAGCCTCAGCTGGAGAGTCCTGCCTATTCAGCATCTCCTGGGTGCTTCTTAGCCCAAAAGGCATCCCCACGGCACCTTCTGCCTGCTGCGGACAGATTGCTGGGTATGAACAAACCTTCACATCAGCCTGCACAGGAATAGGTCGCTTCTGTGTGTGTCTCTCTGGTTTTCATGTCTGTGCTCATGAACTGCACCTGCAGTTTTGGTACAGGCTGCTCAGGGAAGACTTTACACCTGGAAGAAACTGTACATTTGAGAATCAGCAGCAAAGATTTCAGCAACTTTCGTTGTTTTGCTTATTACGGTTCCCATAACTGAACTCTCAACATTTGTTATATCTAATGCAAATATTTGTGCACCAGAATTGTTTCATTTTTCAAAATAATTTAGAAATAAAAATCCATCTGTGTTCTGATTTGTATTTAGTCAGTGCTTTAGACATTACACTTGGGTCTCTATTGGTATAAATAAAACCAATAGATTTAACAGGATAAAAAGCATTTTGGGGTGTTTTTTCTGTGGTTTCTTGTTTTTGCCACATCTGGCTCTCTGATGGAGTTTTATTTTTAAGGCTTCACTGTGTGTTTTGCTGCCAAGTTAACCAAAAAACTGGTAAAAGCATGTGCACCTGCACCACACTTGCCTTCATTAGCAGTGTGCTCAGAGAGAAGGGAGGGAGACAACTCAACAAACCAAGTTGCAAAGTGCTAAATCCAATTGCATGTCAATGTGGTGAAACCTTGGAAGCCCTTCAAAAGGATGTTGGCATATCTGTCCTTTCTATTGTAATAAACTGACAAATGTCTTGATTGGTTTGAACAGATCTTTCAGTAACTATTCCAGAATTATGTTCCATGGTGGATAATCCATTTTGGGGGGTCAGCCACTTCTTTGATGGCTACAGCTACAGACTTATCACTAAGGATTATTAACTGGTTCTAAGCTTACAGTTTATGATGGAAAACAGGGCACATATCGAAGAATATTGGTATTATATTTTTCTCTAACTGAAATACAGGGAAGTTGGATGGAAGAAAAGGAAAGCTTAAAATTGGGGCACCTGGTGAGAAACATGAACTTCTTCCTAACACAGAGGAAATTCTAATTCTTCTAATAGGCCATTACAGTTGGAAAACAAAAAAAAGACAGCACCCACCTTTCAACTCTGCAAACCTTATATTTAGGGCTCAGAGATACCAACCTGAAACCCAGAATTTGATAGCAGGTACTCCTGAAACACCTAGGAGTACATTCATCTGATGCAGCCTCATTGCTTTGTAAATACAAGCCCACCTTTTTACTTGCAGTACTGCTATTAAAGAAAAAAAAAGAAAAGAATAAATCATTCACAATCTCAGCTAAATCTCAGTTCAATCTCAAGATCAGCTTCAGGTCTTACACTGTCAACTTTGACATCTCAACTTTAGGCAAAAAAAGGAACATTAGGTAAAAGTGTAAGGGTACAAATTTTTGCCTGTGGCTTGTCCATAAAGGTTTTGTTTCCCACCGTGCCAAATGTTGTTGCAAGATAAATGACGTGGGCCACCCTTGAAGCATGGAAAGCTAAGTCCCCATGCATCCCTCTTTAAAAAAGAAAACTGGCATTCTGCAAAGCCAGTTGTAGCCCTCCAATTGCTCAGCTGAGAGGCTGAAGATGCCATGAATGTGCTGAGTCTCCTTTTTCCCCACATGATAAATTTGAACTAAATAGTTTTTGACGTCTTTTAGGACAAGTCAGAGTCAAAGGAAACCAATTGCCTGCTTTATGCCTTAGACCTAGTCAGGCAGGATAACCAGAGCACAGCCATCAATCATCAACAAATTACAAAGTGATCACCATGCCAAGTCAAAGGTAAAATCAATTACAGTGACAATTAAATTGGTCAGATATCAGAACTGAAAGGTTTGTAGTTAATAGATATTCTAATACAAAGTAGCAGAGACTATAGGCTTCTGAATCTTCCACTGACAAACTAGATTTTCCCTGGAAGGAATAAAGCTATTAGTTAATAGCAATTATTTGTATAATAAGTTAAACACAAAACTACATATAGAAATTAAACTAATGAACTAATCTCCTCCCTTGCAAAGAATAATTGATAGTTAAAACAACAATAATATTGAACATTGCAAAGCTTGTAATAATCACAGTTGCTTTTAGCTGCAATTATATCACTAGGAAGATAAGAACAGAAAAAATCGGCACCTTCCTTTTCTTTAAATTGAGTGATAAAAAGGCAAAGGAAAGTGTGGATTACTTAGTGGCCAGGGTCAGAAGTAGTACAAATTGTGCCTTCTACTCTTATTCCTGGAATGAAGTAAAGACTAACAAGACTTTTCCAATCTACAACTCTGTGCAGCTAAATGCATCCTTCCATTGACATAGTATAGCATGAATGTTTTTAAGTCGAGTTGAAGATGTTCAAGTGAGCTGAATTGAAATGAGAATTCCAGGATCAAAGAAAAGCAACAATCAATCAGAAGGGAGAATGAAGATCCTATCATGTGAGAAGGATCTGAAAGTCCAGGAAAATGAAGAGAATTCAGATATCACTCTCCCAACTAAAGCTCAGGCAAACCATCATACTGCTATAAATACACAGTGTCTGGTTTGAAGATAAATTATCTATTGGGCTGCCTGAGAACATGAACATAGAAAGCAGATCCCTCCTGAGAAGACCATGCAGGCAGATTGGAACACCTGGATTGGTAGACCCAGACTCCTGAATGCAGTTTCTCAGTTGAGAGAGGACCTCCTTGAGAGCCCTCCCTCAGGCACCTAGGCTTCGAATAGGGCCTGGATTTCTGAAAAACAGCAGCCCTATATCAGTTTACACTTACGTTGCTTCCAAGGGACAGTCACCAAAAAATGCTTTTCTCTCTCAGCTCATCAAGGATGCTTGGTAAGTGGCCCATAGTTAACATTAGTTGAAAAGTACTTCCTGTTCTATGAATGAGAAATTTGTGCACACAATCAAATCAATTTTCTAATAAAATACAATAACAACAAAAAAATACAACCAAAACCTCACTCCCATCAGGTTTTAAGTACAAAATACAATTTCATTGAGTGTTTTATCTGGGTTCTACTTCTTATTTCATTCCTAGGATCTCTTGCTCTCAGAATTTCTCTAAACCATGGACCAAAATTGCTGGGTTTACAAGCTTGAAAATTCACTGTGGTTATGCCCTATTTTGAATTCCCAACCAGGCAGGGTCATTTCATACCAGACAGCTGATGGCCAATGCATTCAAGTAGAATGAATTAATGATGGACTCACCCTTCTTGTTTATTAGAACTTAATCCTCGTATTAGTCTTTTGGCTTTTAAAAACAATTATTCAAAACATTTAAAAATTAGATATTCATATAAAGATGCATTTAAAAAACAACGGCCAGTAATGACATTTGAAAAAAGGTAGTAGATAAAATGCAAAAGCGTACAAAAATGCATGGAAACTGCTCTCATGCTCATACTTTCTGACACGGAATCAGCACAAGCAGATCCATGCCTTCCAAACCTCTGGGTTTTTTTTCACAGAGTAATTATGGAATGGCATCCATTTATCACTATGTAAATGGATGTGCTCAGTAACTGAATCCAACATACAGAATAACTAACTACATACATACCTATTCTTTAAAAGTGAAATGGACTGAAGCCTAACTTATCTTTGCTGAGAAGTTTCACTGTGGGCCAAAGCTCATATAGTTATTATTCAATTTTTAATGGGAAACTTTTCAAAATACATATTTATTTCACTTATAACTGTGGAATTTCAGTTTAACAATCTACACAACGTAGGGGCAGGAGCTTTTATATTTTTTTTATTTTTGACCATGAAATAGGCTTTTTCTTTCTTATTTTTCTAACAAAAAGACTGGACCTATAATGAGCACTATTAACAGTCTCAAACTGTAGGCAATGTAGTGATGTATTTTTCTCCAGATACAGATACTATATGTTTTTAATCTGTTCAGTTCAATAAACGTTTCACAGCTTGGACTAAAAATATTATCTTAATGCTTTAATCATGGAAAGCATTTATCTGAGATAATCTATAATGTTTTAAAATACATATAAGTTAATATTAAAACCCTGAACTTAGGCAACCCACCTCCAAATATTAATCAACTGGTGTGTTGATGACTAGTCAAAATTATTACTGGTTACAAGGTCTTAATCTGTCTTTCCAATCAGATATGGACCTTTTCTTCAGATTGTGGCGTTATTTTTATTGCTAGATGGATGCCAAAGGTTGAAACAGCTACATGTGTGAGGCACTGTACCTGGCTCAGTAAACTGTGAACGATTTGGCATCACTCTACATCTCATAAGTGTCCTTGCCTCCTTTCCTGGAAGACCATGAAGTAATACCTCTATCTAGGTGGGTTTTTGCTTGTCCTCCTGACTGAATATATTCCAGAGGCCAAATACATCTCCTGAAGTCGAATACCTAGGCCACCAGTTGACCTTACCTGGTTTAGATATGCTTTACATTTTCCTATTTCTATAATTTACTTCAGTAGTTAGCTTATTCAAAGTTATTTCTTCCCTGCACTCTTATCATTAACCTTTAATAACTTTCTGTACATAAGTCATGAAAGTAAAATGACCAGATCAACAAGTACAAGATGATTTGAAACATAAGAAATTATGTTAAGACTGGGGACATATGAATATTGTTTCTTTACTTTGTCACTAACTTACTGTGTGTCCTTGAGCTTTCTGTATTTCTACATTCTATCTCTAAAATGGTAAAAATAATAATTAAGTATATTCTATGCACATGTGTATATATTCCATATTATATATAGAAGTCATTCTCTTTCAACATTTTACAGCCTTTATTATAGGCCTGTCTCTCAAGCTTTCAATGTTAAAGCTAGATTGCATTAAACACAAATGGCTACTCTTACAAAGGGAAAACATCAATCTGTGGGGTGAGAGAAACCAAAATACAGAATTGGCCTTCTGCCCACTGGAGTTCTGCAGGATAGAGCTCTAGTACAGCAAATTTCAGCATTTTCCCAAGTCCCAACACATTTTGAAGAAACCCCTGTGCATTCCCAAGATAACCACTTACAAGTACAGGCAAGCTCCCTCCTCTGCGCCAGGGTGTCTGCTTTCCGCATTGTCCATTGCACCTGCATCTCCAGGAACCTCCTCTTGCAGTGCATGTTCAGACTTTGCCTGGCAATGAAGAGTACCTCCTCCAGACAGAGGCAACTGCCAGAGTAACTGGTTGTTCTGTGCTTCAGAGTCTGAGCCTTTTTTATCTACACAATACTAACACATTAATATATGTATGAGCAAGATGAGAATAAACACCCATATGCTCTGCCAGTCCTCCTACCCCGAGTTTGTAAAGTCCTTTGCATTATAGGGAACTGTTAGGTCCAAAGCGGTTCTTTACAGATCTCTGTCCACAGGCAACTTCGTCCTTGTGCTGCAGCCTGGAGACCCTGTAGTTCTAAAACTAATTTGCTTGTTTTAGTCTTGCACCTTCATTACTCTAAAAATTAAAGCTCTTTGGATCACCATTTCTTAGCCAGACCATGTAAGTTCTATGACAATCCCCCAAAGACCAGCTTGCCACATAAAAATAAATTGTCCTGCCATAAATGTTATGAAAACCTACTACCTAGCAGAATATCTCCTCGTTGTAATGAAAAATATCAGTTGCATTTCGGCTTGGATTTTTTTTCCTTTCTGAATGATAAAGGCTCAGGAGACTAATTTCTTCCTGTACAGCAAGAAGGTCGTTCTATGAACTGAAAGTTGTGAGGATTGGACAGGCTAGGGCTACATCAGATTTTGTTTACTGGAAATATTAAATAGATACTTAGTGACCCAGAAGCAGTTTTGCAACTTTTACAGCAATTGCAAAGGAGTTGCGTGAAATATTTGATATCTTTATCATGAAATATTTGGATACATTTCTAAGAAATTTTGTGATGATGCTGTAGACACCAGAGAGACAACGGCAGAGGGAAAAAAAAATTTAAAAAGTTTAGTCTATTAGAGAAAAGATGTCAGTCTAGGACTTCCAGAGACTGCAGAGTTGATAAACAGTTGTTGATTCAACAGTGTTTGAATTACAAGATAGAATAAAAAAAGGAGGGTGAGATAAGCCCTGGTGATTGGGGCAGGGCAGGAGGGGAGAGGAGAAACTATAAATAAGTCATAGGTTCCAACACGACTAAAATTTATTTGTAGATTTATTATTGAAATAAAACACTGGAGATAGGATGTCATGCTGTAGAGCATGGTCAAAACCAATTGACATAAGAAATCTCAACAAAACTTGATGAAATAATGCAACAGGTAGCTGGAACCTGTCTAGAAAGTTTACTGAGGTTCATCAACACTGTCTGTGAAACAGTTTCAACCGCAGAGGTGAAAGAAGACCTATTCAGCAGCTAAAAAGATTAGAAAGCCCAGTGAGATATTCATCTGGAAAAAAAAGCCCAGCCATGGTGTTATATGTTGATAAAGACATATGTTTTCACTCTAGGATGCAGTGTAATGCTGGAACAACTTGATCTCATTTTAAGTGAGCTAGCTCAGGTATTGGAAGCAGGGTAAACGCTATGCAATGCTGCGGTGTTTGTTCTGCAAAGGCAATTAGAGCTCTCTGCTTCTATGGCTAGCTTCCTTCTAATGAGTTTGCTTGCTACTTGCTTATCAAAGCAATCTAGCTCACTGAAAGCTATTTCCAATATCTCTGCAGTCTTTAAAAGGTACATGTATCCAGATGTCACAATAATGTGAGACTGAAACAAATGTTATTGGGACTACACTGCCAGTTTCCTATCTGGTAAGAAAAAGGATACTGAACAGATTCTGCTGACATAGCTAAAATAAGCAAAAAAGTCTGAAAAACAGATGTGAGGGCAATGTCAGCTACGCAAATAAATGATCATCTTCATTAAAGTCTGGAAATCACACAGGCAAATCAGTGGCTTAGTTGTATTCTAGAAACCTTTTCTAGGAGAAAATGGTCTTTGGCCTGATTTCAGTTATCACTGCCAACCCCCATAACACAGGTGAACTTCAAGTAATTTCAGGAGTAATTTCAGCTTTGCCCAGAGTAAATCTGGAGTAAATTTAAAATGCGCAGATTCAGAAGTTGAGGGACCGCTTCTCTTTGCCGGGACCAGGCACCACTGGCATTAAAGGCAAGCCTGTACTCTGTCCCACTAGGGAGAAGCAAAAGAAGATAAAAGATCTGGAAGCCTGCGAATATCAGCCTGCTAACTGTTCTTGCACCTTACCCTCACACCAAAACATGGCAAGGGAACCTCCTCTTCCCTTATTCCTAGGTCCCTGGTCTATATAGTAGCGCTGCTAGTTGAATCTGATTTTATATGGGATAGATCAATTTGCTCCTTAATATGCAATATCAAGACAGCTACTTTGTAGATATATGTTTGTCAAAGGCTTATACTAATCAAATCTGCAGAAATCTGGTTCACTTTTAGGACCCTTTTATGTTCACCTTCTAGAGAGTTTAAGCATTTTTTTACTTGAGTGTTAAATAATTTCTTCTTCAGATTGAAGTAAAAAATATTAAATTTCAATTGCCTTTAAAAGCCTTGTAATGTTTTATCTTAACTAGACCTTTAAACAAATCTCTCTTTAACTATATTATTTTCCTTAGTAGTGGGAAATCTACACTGCTACAGCAAAAATCGACTTTTGTAGTCGCTCAATTTTGACTTGTAATGAAATTCTCTACTACTGCTGAAATTGATATCTTCTAAAACTTCTTTTAAGATTTTGTCCATGACAAATGTTCTTGGAACTGCCTTCACAGCAAGGTTTATATTGATGACAAGAAAAAATAAATAGAAGAAAGGATCAACACAAATTTAACCTATTGTCTTCAGTATTTCCAGGAGAGAGATCAGTTCATTGATTATTTCAGAAGCAACAGTCCCTTTCACCCACTTCAAGGTCCCTTTGCTGGGAAGGCATCCAGGTAAGGTACTTATTCCATAAAGGCAGGAAGACTACAAATTCAGCATACTATAGTTTAATAACTGAATTTCTCCCGGGCAATAATTTATTTCTCCATAAAATATGTGGACCTAATCTTCCTCAATGCAAAATAAAATATGTTAATTTAAATAACCACTTATGATGCAGTCAGTCATTTTGGCAGAGGAGAAGTCTTACTTGTGATGTCCAACATGGCAAAATTCAGTCTAAATAGCTAAAATTCAGGAAAGACAAAAGCAACTGAAAATCAGATCTTACAATGGAAATTGTCAGAGGCATTGATTTCTGTCACACAAAGATGCATACACATACACACACACAAAATAATCAGTCTCTCTATTTTTTTATTCATTCCTACAGCACAACACATAGAATCACACAATTTTTACTATTAAGCAACCATGGGAAGACTAGGTATTTATTATTTCATGCACAGCCACCTCGCACAAACGGAGTCTAAAACCTCGGGTAAATTTCAGCCCTAGCCACAACTTCTTGATGCATTAAAAAGCAATTGGAAAATGAAAGGAAGAAAAAGGGCTATACAGCTCACTTAAATCCAAATAGTAAATCTGATCACATTCCTAGAATCAAATAAACAGATCTTCCAAACATATCTCAAAGTGTGATTCAAGTTTCAATCATGGTAAAAACGAACATATTCAAGAGGCTTTCTAAGCCTCTAGCAAATGAAAGGAAGTTAAAATGTTGGTTGTCATATAGATCAATACATTTATTTAGATTATATTGGTTACATGTCCTGGGTCAGCTACAGTTGCATTTCAATGTCTCTAATGAAATCCCAACCTTCAAACACATTTACAATTATGCATGCAATCTTCGCAGCTGTTTCCAGCGGTACAAGAGTCTCCACAGATATGTCTTAAGTAAAATTAGGAAGGATAGTGCTTTGTTGTCAGAATGAGTAAAAAAGCAGGTAGGCAAGCATTACAGAAGGATAATGATAGTTACCTCAGTAATCACATTAGGTACTTTCAAGTCACCTTTACAGACGTCTTCACTTATGTATACTGTGGGACACAAAACATGCTTTTCCACTGAATTCAGAGTACAGAAATAACTGACAGCACCGCTGGCTTAAATGCTTCTTTCTATAGCAAGACTGGCAACGTAGAGTGTGATGATTGTGCTCTGACATTGTGTCCTAATTCTCACCCAGATATTAATAGGGTAGATGGGATTCATCCCATCTTAGTCTGAAAACGAGGTGGTTAGTAAGTTGGCAAACTAGATGTGATGAATCAATGGACAGACACATGGTTTTGTATCCATTGATGGTAGCGGGACTGTAGCACTCCTAGCTGAAATATGGCAATGAGGTGAATTAGTCATAATGAATCCCCACTGTGTGTTATATGCCAATCTCAGGCAAAAATTCAGCTTGCAGTGTCTTTACTGGCACTTCCACCAAAGTCAGTCTCAGTACTATGTCACTGCCATTGTGGTAGAGCTATATGAGGGTCCCTAGCAATAGCTGTTAGCTAGCACCAGCCAGCTGAATCTCTTTCTACTCTGTGTCTGCCAGATTTCTTTAAAAAATTTCACTAAACCTTTAATAATCATAATCAAAACAAGGTGAGAAATAAAGAGGGAGAACAGAAAATAACCAAATCCAAAAAAAAAGACAGAGGATAATGAAAAGGAAAACTCAGGAATAAAAATAAAAGAGGGGAATAAAGGAGAGTGAGGACTAGAGAAAGAAGAGAGATGATCAGTAAAACAGAGAAGGATAAAATAAGGAAGGGAATGGAAAACAAAAAACCGAAAGGCTCGGGAAAAGGATGAGAAAGAATATTAATTACTCCATTTATTCCAATTAATCCAATTGATTTAAAAGCTATAAAGATTTATATGAAATCCCTAGTTTGTAGTAATCATGCTCACTCATAATTCAACCTTGCTTTTGCAAATTTTTAAGGGCAAAACCCAATATGATTATAACAGGAGTAGCAAACTAAAATAGCCTACAAGTTGAGAGCATTAGTATCTCATTCTTGTGAAAGATAAATAAATTCAGCTTGTCCATGGGAAAAAATGAAAACAAAGGTATTTGTTTGATTAATTATGTCTATAAAACCAGTTAAATTTTGCAAAACTATGTCAGTGAAAAGATATCATGCCTTAACACGCAGCTGCAATATAACATGAAAATGAGTCAACAGGAGAAACATACTCTCACTTGAGTTCCTATTGTTTCTACTGTTTCTATTAAATCAGCTTCCTAGATAGTTGAAGTAAAATTCATGTCAGCATGGGAGCATTTATGCCTGCAATCTGAACCGAAGAAATCCTGATACTTTAGTCTGAATGAAATGTGGCAATATCCATTTCATTCAAAGACCTTCTTTTTGTCGTTTGCTGTTTCTTAGTCTTAACCTATAACATATTCTCTAAAATTACTTTATGTAGAAGGAGAAAAAAGAGTTGTGAAAGGTTATCAGCTTGTAAACTATTTGCTGAAGAACAACATAAAATGGGCCTGCTGAGTATACATTATTTCTGTACTTTGTGCCTGAAATGATGTAAGAAGACAGTTTATAACTAAACAAGGTATATCCTTCTTACCAATCATATGCTGCCATAATTCAATTTACTGGGGTAAAATCCATTTTACAGGGAGACAAAGAATGTATAGGCTGGTATACTGATAGTGTGTAAAACCTCCTAATACACAATATACTGCTCAAATCGAGTTGCCTCTTCAAGTTTATTGCTTACTCACTAGTATTCGCTTCACATTTTTCTGTGAGACGCTACGCAAATTCAGAATTTCAGTGTTTGTGAGAAGTAAGATCCAGAACTGCAAACAGGAGACAAGCCAACTATATTTTAAAATGTGATCAAATTCAATAGCAAGGATTATAATTCAACATGGTATTGAAAGAATAGAGATTTCTAATCTCAGTTGTTGTGCTAGTTGTGGACAAGGACCTGCAAGACCTTGTGCTGAATATCAGATACTGATACTTAAATAATAGGATCATGTTTACAATCATTTTTCTATTTCAGCTTTCCAGAATGCAGTGCTTCACAGCACTTCAGCAAGATACTGTTCCATGTTAGAAGGAACTTTTTCAATACACTGTCAGGATTGCAGTTCTAGGAAAGTGGAGAAGTGCATATTCTAGTACACTTCACAGTGCAAGGGAATTATTCACACTAAATTTTGGAGATTGTCAGCTTCTTCTTATGTCTGTCTAGCTGTACTTTTACTGTATAAAAAATTAATCACATGACCACATCTGAATGGAAAAGAAACTCCTTTGCTTCTGATACCACAGATCTGGGACCATTTACTGGAAACACATGACTCTGTGTGTGCGCGTCTGAGTACCAGCAACTGCAAACCTCAGAGCATTCAAATGTGCAGATGCTAGAAACTGGAAGACCAGGGATCTGGGGCCGGCTACTGGGTTGATCGAGTGGCTAAGGCCGGCAATTGGAGAGATGCATATAATTTATATGTGTGTGTAAATATATATGTATGTATATATTCCACTAGCAGATTTCAATCCTGACCAGCTGCAGGAGACAAACAGGACTGAGCAGTCCATGCTGTTCATGTTTGTGCAAGACCTACGTGTTTTTACGGGTTCTTGTGAGTCACTATTTTCTATCTGTGCTGACCTGTGTGGCTGGCTGTGCGTGTACACACATGCCTGTGCATGTGTGTGGATGCCTATCAGGAATAGGCACTCAGTCTTGCTACTGGCTGAACCTGGGCACAGGGAGCCACAGCAGCCCCACCACTATGGGGCTAGTGGATGGAGCAACCGTTGTGCTGCTGGAGCTGTCTTCTGCTGAACTCCAGAGTGCCCCTTGTGAATTTCTTGACATTTGACCACCAAGGTGACAAACAAGCTTATCCTACTCAGCAACATGTTAGCCCCACTGACTGCAGGACAGATGGGTCCCATCTTGAAGGAGTACATTGCCATAGTCATCTCACATAGATTGCTGAGTGGTGACAGCTTATCTCTAACAACCAGGTCTGAATTCAAGCTTACAGAAGACTCATAAGAAGGTCTGGATCACTTAACAAACCCTGGGGCACCTAGTTCCCTAGAAGATGGTGTTCCACCTTTTGTTAATGAAAGTAAGACTTATTCTTAATTTTTATATTTCTTTCAACTCTTTTACTGGTAAATTCCCACTGACACAAAACAGCTAATACAAAAGTTCTGAGAAAGAAATGCAGAATGTGCATTCAGATTGATATCAAAACTTCAAAAAAAAAATTAAAGCTTAAAACATCCATAAAAACTTTTAGATTTAGGTTATAGAGGGCAGAATCTTGTAAGCAAACTCTTGGAATAAGACAGTTAAAGGCATGAGATCAGCAGGTAACTTGCATTCCTGAAAGCGGCAGAAAAATGTGATTCTGATGCCGCTCAACAGAAAAACCACAAGGAACCTAACAGAAATTTCATTTCAGTCAATGACTTCATATTTCTAACATTAATTCTAAGATTATTATGGTTCATTAACTGAAATTGCTGTAGAAAAGTTTACAGAAAGATTTATTTGGGAGGATTATTTTAGCTAGTGAGGAGAAAATCTTATTAGACTGTCAAGTCCATCTGCCTTCAAAAGCAGCATACTTTCTACTGACCAGGGGACAGGTCAGATATCAAACTAATAGCTTGCTCTTAGTCAAAAGGAAGAAGAAAAATACATATCTATTAACATATCTTTTTCTTTATTGGAGAAGCTACAATCTAGTTCTAAAAGAACAAAACAGACCTTTCAACTTCATCTTGTCTTTTGTGAATCTTTCTCATTTGCTTGTTTGTTTTTGTTTTTAAAAAACACATAGATGCACTGTGGATACTAGCCTTACCTTTTTTTTACAAGTAACCCTGACAATTATTCATGGAACTGCACTGAAAAGAGACTCTGAACTTAAAAGACACTCTGGGCTACAAAAACACATTGGTGTTTTAAGTGCTGTGGTGAGTGACACTCCCATCATATGCCTAAGGCCATGCATCAAGCCACATCTCTGTCTATACAAACACACCCCAGCGCTTTTTATTTTTCTTATTTATAAATACCATGTATCTTATAATCTATATCTTGTAGGTATCCATTGTGAATCAGACAGCATACAGCCTGTGTAACCACAACTATAATAAATTATTGTTTTCCTTTCCCATTTAAATCCAAGCCATTGATTCTTCACTGTCCCTCAAATTAATTGCCTTCCTGTTCCTGAACCCTCAGCTCTCTCATAAACTTGCGCTCATAATGAGCACTTAACTTTCCTCATCTTTTTCCTCTTTCCCAGCGTAATTGGCCTTGTTTCCTTTTTTTCCCCTCAGATTTTCCCTGTTCTTAGTGCTATCCCTTTTACCCAGTGTCGTGGTTTAATCTGGCAGGCAGCCAAATACCACGCAGCCGCTCGCTCACTCCCCCCGCCCCCCCAGTGGGACGGGGAGAGAATCGGAAGGGTAGGAGTGAGAAAAACTCGTGGGTTGAGATAAAGACAGTTTAATAGAACAGAAGAGGGAAAATAATAATAATAATAATGATAGAATATACAAAATGAGTGATGCACAATGCAATTGCTCGCGCTGACCAATAACCAAGTAGTGATCGGTACTTCCTGGATCACGCCTACCATTCATATACTGAGCATGACGTCACATGGTATGGAATACCCCATTGGCCAGCTGGGCTGGCTGTCCTGATTATGTTCCCTCCCATCTTGTGTACCTAGCTCAGTCAGTAGGCACGGGAGCTGTCCTTGGACTAGGAGGGCACTTAGCAACAACTGAAAACATCAGTGTGTTATCAACATTCTCCTCATACTAAATCCAAAACACAGCACTAGGAAGAAATTTAACCCTATCCCAGCCGAAACCAGGACAGTATCCACCCCTTATTCCATACCATTTACGTTATGCTTAGGTCTCACATTTTTCGATACCTTTCAATTAATCACCACTATCTTTTTTATATATATACATATATAATACATATACATACATATATACATATAATACATATACATACATATATATACATAAATATATATAAATGTCCATTGAGTTCTTTTAGTCCACAACTTTGGGCTCCATCTGTCATAACAGTCTTTCAGGGCCAGAAGGATGATGTGTGGTGTTGGGCTGTTGCATCCTGAAGCCAGTTCTCATTTCGGTACTGCTGCACTCGTTCAGTTCTATCATCGTTGCACTTTGCTCGGTTTCATCGGAGTTAGTTCATTCTTCATTAATCTGGGTGATTTTCACTGCTATACCATTGATAGCAACCATAGAAATAATGATATACAATATTATATAACAATTGACATCGTAAAATTCAGTTCATTGGCTATATTCACCCAAAATCAAATCCCCCTGAGGTACACACCGGACTTGCCCATCCTTTCGCATCACCTACCAAGTGCATCCAGGTCCTTGAGCAAAAACAATCCCACGGATGGGTTTTCCCCTGCCAGAGGCAGGACTAACCCAGACCGTCTTCCCCAGCATATTTCTTATGTGCACGACAGGGACTTTATCTCCATCTACAGTATGTAAAAGTCTTGATTGGGCAGGGCCAGCTCGAATGACAGATCCCCTAGTGTTCACTAACCAGGTGGCCTTTGCTAAATGTGTGTCCCAATGCTTGAATGTCCCACCACCCATTGCCCTCAGTGTTGTCTTTAGCAGTCCATTGTATCGTTCGATTTTCCCGGAGGCTGGTGCATGGTAGGGGATGTGATAGACCCACTCAATGCCGTGCTCTTTGGCCGAGGTGTCTATGAGGGCGTTTCGGAAATGAGTCCCGTTGTCTGACTCAATTCTTTCTGGGGTGCCATGTCGCCATAGGACTTGCTTTTCAAGGCCCAGGATGGTGTTCCAGGCAGTGGCATGGGGCACAGGGTATGTTTCTAACCAGCCGATGGTTGCTTCCACCATGGTGAGCATATAGCGCTTGCCGTGCCGGGTTTGTGGGAGTGTGATATAATCAATCTGCCAAGCCTCCCCATATTTGTATTTCAACCATCGTCCTCCATACCAAAGAGGCCTTACTCGCTTGGCTTGTTTGATTGCAGCGCATGTTTCACATTCATGGATAACCTGTGCAATAGTATCCATGGTGAAGTCCACCTCTCGATCACGAGCCCATCTATATGTTGCATCTCTTCCTTGATGGCCTGAGGCATCATGGGCCCACCGAGCTATAAATAATTCACCCTTATGTTGCCAGTCCAGATCCACCTGAGCCACTTCAATCTTAGCAGCCTCGTCCATGTGCTGGTTGTTTTGATGTTCTTCAGTGGCCCGACTCTTGGGTACATGAGCATCTACGTGACGTACTTTTACAGTCAGGTTCTCTACTCAGGCAGCAATATCTTGCCACAACGCGGCAGCCCAGATGGGTTTACCTCTGCTCTGCCAGTTGTTCTGCTTCCACTGCTGCAACCACCCCCACAGGGCATTTGCCACCATCCATGAGTCAGTATAGAGATAAAGTACTGGCCATTTTTCTCGTTCAGCAATGTCCAAGGCCAGCTGGATGGCTTTCACCTCTGCAAACTGGCTCGATTCACCTTCTCCTTCAGCAGTTTCTGCAACTTGGCGTATAGGACTCCATACCGCAACTTTCCATCTCCGATGCTTTCCCACAAGGCGACAGGACCCATCAGTGAACAGGGCATATTGCTTCTCATTTTCTGGTACTTTGTTATATGGTGGGGCCTCTTCAGCACGCGTCACCTCCTCCTCTGGGGATATTCCGAAATCTTTGCCTTCTGGCCAGTTCGTGATCACCTCCAAGATTCCTGGGCGACTGGGGTTTCCTATTCGGGCCCGTTGTGTGATCAGTGCGACCCACTTACTCCACGTAGCATCGGTTGCATGATGTGTAGAGGGGACGCTCCCTCTGAACATCCAGCCCAGCACCGGCAGTCGGGGTGCCAGGAGGAGCTGTGCTTCAGTACCAACCACTTCCGAAGCATCTTGAACCCCTTCATATGCTGCCAATATCTCCTTCTCAGTTGGAGTGTAGTGGGCCTCGGATCCTCTGTATCCCCGACTCCAGAACCCTAAGGGTTGACCTCAAGTCTCCCTTGGTGCTTTCTGCCAGAGGCTCCAGGTAGGGCCATTCTCCCCGGCTGAGGTGTAGAGCACATTCTTCACATCTTGTCCTGCCCGGACTGGCCCAACGGCTACTGCCTGAACTATCTCCTGTTTAATTTGTTCAAAGGCTTGTCGTTGCTCAGGGCCCCATTTGAAATCGTTCTTCTTCCGAGTCACTTGATAGAGGGGGCTTACAATCAGGCTGTAATCCAGAATATGCATTCTCCAAAAGCCCACAACGCCTAAGAAAGCTTGTGTTTCCCTTTTGCTAGTTGGTGGGGACATGGCTGTTATTTTGTTGATCACATCCATTGGGATCTGACGACGTCCATCTTGCCATTTTATTCCTAAAAACTGGATCTCCTGTGCAGGTCCCTTGACCTTACTTTGTTTTATGGCAAAACCAGATTTCAGAAGGATTTGAATTATTCTCTCCCTTTTCTCGAAAACTTCTTCTGCTGTGTTGCCCCACACGATGATGTCATCAATGTACTGCAGGTGTTCTGGAGCCTCATCCTGTTCCAGTGCGGTGTGGATTAGTCCATGGCAAATGGTAGGGCTGTGTTTCCACCCCTGGGGCAGTCGGTTCCAGGTGTACTGGACACCCCTCCAAGTGAAAGCAAACTGTGGCCTGCACTCTGCCGCCAAAGGGATTGAGAAGAACGCATTAGCGATGTCAATTGTGGCGTACCACTTGGCTGCCTTCGACTCCAGTTCGTATTGAAGCTCTAGCACGTCCGGCACGGCAGCACTCAGTGGTGGCGTCACTTCGTTCAGGCCACGGTAGTCTACTGTTAGTCTCCACTCTCCATTAGACTTTTGCACTGGCCATATGGGACTGCTAAAGGGTGAGCGAGTCTTGCTGATCACTCCTTGGCTCTCCAGTTGACGAATCAGCTCATGGATAGGGATCAGGGAATCTCAGTTGGTGCGATATTGTCGCCGGTGCGCTGTTGTGGTAGCGATTGGTACCTGTTGTTCTTCAACCCTCAGCAACCCCACAACAGAAGAGTCCTCCGAGAGACCAGGCAGGGTGGACAGCTGTTTAATTTCCTCTGTCTCCAAGGCAGCTATACCAAAAGCCCACCGGTACCCTTTTGGGTCCTTGAAATACCCTCTCCTGAGGTGGTCTATGCCAAGGATGCACGGAGCTTCTGGGCCAGTCACAATGGGGTGCTTCTGCCACTCATTCCCAGTCAGGCTTACTTCGGCCTCCAATACAGTTAACTCTTGGGATCCCCCTGTCACTCCAGAAATACAGATGGGTTCTGTCCCTTTATAGTTTGATGGCATCAGGGTACACTGTGCACCAGTGTCTACGAGAGCCTTATACTCCTGTGGATCTGATGTGCCAGGCCATCGAATCCACACAGTCCAGTAAACCCAGTTGTCCCTTTCCTCCACCTGGCCGGAGGCAGGGCCCCTCTAGTCCTGGTCATAATATCTGTTTCTCACTTCTTGCAAACATGAGTCAAGAATTCCTTCATTACAGTCCAAAGTAAGATCAGCCCTTCTACTCTGTCTGGGGAACTGTTCACTGGAAACTGGACCGTCGTGAGACAGGTTTTTCCTGACAACTGGAGCAGCATTTTTCCTGAGAGAACCCCCTTGTGTCATTGTTTTTCCTTGCAACTCACGTACCTGTGCCTCTAGGATGAAGGTAGGTTTTCCATCCCACTGCCTCATGTCCTCTCCGTGGTCACGCAGGTAAAACCACAGGGTGCCCCGTGGTGTGTACTTTCTATATCCTCTCTCTTGAGGAGAAAAACGCTGACTCCTAATGGCTGAGATACTGGTCCGTACAGGTGGAGAATAAGACATATCCTCTTTGAGTTGCTGGACGTCCCGGGACAGTTTCTCCACAGCTGAGACAAGGGAGGAGGAGATAGTTTCTTCATATTCCCGGAGATTGCTAACCAACTCATCTACCTTTGGTGCTTCTTCCTCTTTCCAGCACAGTACTGCCAACGCATTGGCATATGACGCTGGTGCGTTCCGTAGTAATTTCCGCCACATGGGTCGCGTTCACTGGACTTCATCTGGATCTTTGGGCGTTTGATCATCGTCCAGGTCACTATAAACTACCTCCAGCACACCTAGTTCTCTCAGGTACTGGATACCTCTCTCCATAGTGGTCCATTTGCTTGGGCGATATATAACATCTTCCTTGAACGGATACCTTTCCTTCATGTCTGACAGCAGTCGCCTCCAGAGGCTGAGGGCCTGTGTCCCTCTTCCAATTGCTTTGTCAATGCCTCCTTCCCTAGCAAGGGATCCCAGTTGTTTGGCTTCTTTCCCCTCTAATTCCAGGCTACTGGCCCCATTATCCCAGCATCGGAGCAGCCAGGTAACAATATGCTCGCCTGGACGACGGCTGAAATCTTTCCGCATATCTCGCAGCTCACACAGGGATAGGGATCGGGTGGTTTCCGTCTCGTTTATGAGTTCTTCCTCTTCCTCCTCCTCTCCTCGTGATGGCCCTGCTCTTCCACCATCCCTTTCTAAATGACCTGACCTCCGCTTCCAAGATTTCCTCTTCTGTACAGGGGCAACGGATACCAGCAAGGGTTGGTCCTCTGGTTCAGCTGTAGTGCCTGTTGCTGGGGTTTGGGTAGCTGCAGTGTTTGTCATGGGGGTTGGAGTAACTGTAGTGACTGTTGCTGGAGCTTGAGTGGCTGCAGTGCCTGTTGCAGGGTTTGGAGAAGCTACGGTGACTGTTGCCGGGGTTTGAGTAGCCACACGGGTTTTCGTGGGGGTTGGAGTAGCCACCATGTCTGTAGCCGCTCCCGAGACTCGCCGCTCCACCCGCCCCGATGAGGCACCGCTGCTTGCCCTCCCTCTTTTCTTGTTCCTGAGGGTTGATCTCTGGACAGTATTCCTGAATAGCTGTTTAACCCTAAACAAGGCCTGAACCACATTCAGGAGACATAGTAGCAATATGAACATGCTTGTTTGAACATCCCAAGGATATTCAAAATTCTCAGGCAATATTGTGGACATCTTTGTGAAGAGGATAGAAGAAAAAGGAGTTTCTGACGATACGGAAGGGAAGATGAACAAGTGGGAGAGAGTGTCGCATCCCGTCTCCCCCTTAAATTCATTATCCGAGGAGAAAAAAGTGCAATTGCCAATAATTTCTAAGAGGTGGTTCCCAATGTACAGAAATGACGGCAGTGCCGAGTACAGATACCAGGTTAGACTTACGACCAATGATTTTATCACCTCATAAAACAGCAGCGAAATTATAATCTTGGCCCAGTTCCAAATAACGATAAACAGCACAAACAGGAACATATACTGCAAGCAAGGTATTACATGACCCAACATTGAGAGCCAGCCCCACAACTTTGACAGCCAATACATCAACATTGTGACCAATCAATATAATGGATGCTTATAACAATTTTGCCTTAACACACTTTGGTCAGATCTATCATTATCTCAACCCTTCGAGCCCCACTTTGGGCGCCAAAAAGGACTGTCGTGGTTTAATCTGGCAGGCAGCCAAATACCACGCAGCCGCTCACTCACTCCCCCCGTCCCCCCAGTGGGACGGGGAGAGAATCGGAAGGGTAAGAGTGAGAAAAACTCATGGGTTGAGATAAAGACAGTTTAATAGAACAGAAGAGGGGAAAAAAAAAAATAATGCTAGCATATACAAAATGAGTGATACACAATGCAATTGCTCACTACCCGCGCTGACCGATAACCAAGTAGCGATCAGCACTTCCTGGATCACGCCTACCATTCATATACTGAGCATGACGTCACATGGTATGGAATACCCCATTAGCCAGCTGGGCTGGCTGTCCCGATTATGTTCCCTCCCATCTTGTGTACCTAGCTCAGTCCGTAGGCATGGGAGCTGTCCTTGGACTAGGAGGGCACTTAGCAACAACTGAAAACATCAGTGTGTTATCAACATTCTCCTCATACTGAATCCAAAACACAGCACTAGGAAGAAATTTAACCCTATCCCAGCTGAAACCAGGACACCCAGTTTCTCTTTGCCTGCCAAAGGTACTCAGTGCTATCCCTTTTGACATATGATTGTGCTAACACTTCCAGTTATTCTCAAGGGAGAGTGTCTTAAATGGAAATCAAACCCTGAGTCTATTTTCCATGTCATAGAAGAACTGATGTTGAGAAGAATGGATTTCCCTTTGATAGTCTTCACAGGCACATACTTCTCTTCATTTACTGTGTATGCTATATTAGAGGATCTATTTCTCCAGTAGGTGCTGCTGGGAGTCTCACATCTAAGATTTTGGTGAGAAATTTAAACCAGTCCCAATCTTGGTAGGAATGAACATACATTAATCTACAAAAAACGGAGCCTATCTGTGAGGTCTGCTGGCAATGTGGAACTTGGTTAGTTAAGAGTTTAAGCTTGTTTTTCCAAACAAGGGGATTTGTCCCCCTTAGTGCAAATTTGTCCCCCAAGAATCATAAATTCTTGGACTGAAATAAGGAAGAATCATTCTTTTCCTTCTCCCACTTTTTTGGCTTCTTCCTCTTCCTGGACACCAGAAAGCTCCTACCATAGCTTCCAGTGGGCTAGAGCTGCCCTGTAATTTTTGTATGGGTAAGACAGGAGCAACTAACTTACTGGTCCTTCCAAGGCAAAAGTTCTAATCAAAGTCCGTGTTGAAAGACACCGGCCTGAAAAACAAGGATCCTGACCCACTAAGGAAATGTCTGGAAACACTCTTACTGAAGATGAAACGTTCTCACAAAATTGCAGAGAAAACCGTTTGCATTTTATTTTTTACATTTTAAATCAAATGAAAAAGAAATTATATCTAAAAAATACATATCCCAGTGATCAACAGGACCAGATATAGAAAGGTGATAAACATATAATTTCTTTTAGTTCATCCACTCTTCTGTGCTAATTGTTTCCTGGATATGCCAGCCCACCAACCCTGGTTTCAGTATAGCTTGGCCATGCACATTGATGTTCATTTGCACACCATGACTGAAGAATGAATATAATTTGAATCTTTGAGTGCTTTATAGTTTTCCCTGGCAAAAGAGGGAAGTCCACTCTCTGAGACAGACCAAGTAGGATGGAGGAACAGATTTGTTGTTGCCTTTTCCTGGTGAAGTGTCACTCTTTATTCCACTAGCAGCAACACTCCATCCACCTGTGAGCACCATCCAGTGTAACTTCTTTCCTTGTGTATTGCTCAGGATTTCACTGTCTTCCTAACTATTCAGAACTAAATTTGAGACTTTATTCCCACCAGCTGTCTAGTTAGAAAGCATTCACTATTGTATCACTTACAGTTGTGGAGAAACTGTCATTTAAAATGGCTCCAACTCCAATTTAGTTTTCTCTGGTTGTCAAGCCATTTTCTTTCAGGTACTAACGATAATAGCCAAAGCAACAATTTCTATTAGCTACTGAAACTTGATCAGCAAGTGGTTCTACTCCACCTACACCTCTACATAGCTAACAATACCAAAAGTAGGAATTGATTGGGACTTTGCCACTTTTTCAACTTCAGGGCGCAGGACTGCCTTTTAAAAAAAAAAAAAAAAGGTTACATTTTTTGTTCTTTTGGTTGGATTTTGATTTTAGCTCTCAGTAAAAATAATATTTATCTGACTAAAAATAGCGAAGAGCCAGGGCAGACCTAGCTTAGATTATGATTGGCATAAAGAACAACTGACTGTGGTGACCATGATGG
Source organism: Calonectris borealis (assembly GCF_964195595.1). Lineage (NCBI taxonomy): Eukaryota > Metazoa > Chordata > Aves > Procellariiformes > Procellariidae > Calonectris > Calonectris borealis. Next base: position 29,061,328 of record NC_134314.1, on the reverse strand, counting down.
GAGGTATTTCATACTCTGGAGGAGGCTTTTCTAACAGAATAGTAATTGAGTCTGAACTCCTTGCTTTTCACTTCTTATTTATAGTCTCTTTTGTTACTTGATGGCTGAGACACAGTAAGAGGATTTCATTTAATACATGGTACTTTTTAGAGATGATGTTTGAAATCCTTTTTCTTTTTCCATTTCTTTGCTCCTGACATATATCTGAACAGTGATCCAAATTTGAAAACTGGTTCATTTAAACCCAGATGCTATAACTCAGTAATTGACAGAAGGCTGTTTCTTGTAACTCCACTACAATTAAAAGCACTGTTTTGTAAAGAGCTTTCTCCTAAGTAAAGCTACAACTCTAATTGATTTTATCAATGACACCAATGACAGTTTATTTTTACTTTGAAGTCAGCATATAAGACCTACTTCAGGGAGAGCTGTGAGACTTGTTAGTGCTAGAAAGCACCCTTCTTTAAAAGAAAGAACCGCTTCCAATCTCTTTCTTTAATGACTCCGCTATCACCACACCGCACTGACCAGTGTTCATGGGGAAGTTTTTTATACGCTTTCTCATCTCCAAGTCTTCCGAAGTTTTTCTTCTCAGAGTCAATAGTTTCTCTTCCTCTCTATGTACTTAACACTGTCTTAGGCATCTGTGTTAGCTGGTCTTCCTTCATCCTCCCATCACCTGTACTCTTATCATACAGCCCTGCCTACTTTGAATTTCCACCTACGCTGTACCTCAGTTTCAAAGTACACTTTAGTAACACTTCTGAAGATCATAAACAAGGGAATATTACAGAGCACAAGGCTCCCCAGGGTGAGATGGACAACACTGCCAATTCCCACTGTCCCAGAGAAAAGAACAAAACATGACTTCATTCAATACAAAATGTAGCCTTCTCTGCTTAAAATTAATAAGGACATCAACAGACTAAAAGTAGAGACATTAACACTGAAATACTTAAACATTACAGACCGAGGCCATTGAACTTAACGGCTAAGCTCTTGACTGACTTCAATGAGCTTTAACACAACTGCAGCAAATTAAGAGCTTCTACGTGTCCAGCATGGAGGAAAAAGAGCTCATAAAAAGTTATTCAGCATGAAGATTTTTAGCAAACATCTCTGACTTCTTGGCAGTGAGCTGGAATATTTCCAGTCATAGTTATGAAATTGTTCTGGATTTATTCCATGATTACTCTTTTATGAATGTGTTTGTCACCTCTGCTGAAGACCTGTTTTCTTCCAATTACCTCAAGTCTGAATAGGATATGCATGCTATTTAATAGTCCTTCATCCACTGTAACACTCTTATGCTTACCTCTGGGCACACTAATCAACAGCAGATAAATCAAGGTAAAGATTATCTCTACAATTAGTCCTCTCTATGATGTGAAAAAGGTGATGTGCATTTTCTGGTATATTCAAATGCATCTTCTAATTTGCAAACTATGGACAAAAAATGGCATTAACAAGGAATGAATTATTGTGCATTATGAGAACAATCTAAAGGAAAAAAACAGATATTCATTTTAATTCTTCCAATCATCTTATATGTTCCAAGGTATAAAATGCAGTTTTGTTTTGAAAACAATTTTTAGCAAATGGGTTATGTGGCTTCAACATAAATTCACAGCAATACCATATTTAATCTCTAATATGTCCTAACTGTCACATTAAAAATATTCTGAACACATTCTCTCTAACTTTTGATACACCAGCAAACAAATACCCTGTAGAACATAAAAAAATAGCGCTGACAATTCCTATGTGAAAGCACAGTAAGATCTTCTATATCCTGTTCAACAGAACCTTTTAAGAAATTGTATCGCTCTAGAAATTACAAATCAGCAATTTATACTATTTCTGTTACTTTGTACATCTCGGAACTTAAAGACTGTCCTGAGTAGATTCAAAAGCACAATGCCTTGATATTTTTCTGTACGTTTTGTCCTTCTGATAAACAGAAAGAAGCGCCAGGGGAGGTTATTTCATCTTTCACTACTCACAAGTTTGGGATACAAATGTATCTAGTCCAATTTTATTAACTATATGCTCTTAGCTTTTGTTATTACTTTGGGTGGAGGCAGATTGGAAATAACAAAAGCAATAGCAAAGATTTCATAAATATAGCACTACTTTCACAACTTTAGCAAAAGCACTCTATCCTAAGGTAAGCAGACAGAATAAATTTCCATGTCTCCATTCTTCCCCAGACACATTCAAGTCCTTTCACAAGAAAGTCTTCCAAGGGCTCTTGATCAAAATTAGCAACCTGTTGAGTCTAATAGTTATATATTTATAGCTCATCCTTTTAGAGCTTATGTTCAGTAGGTCATATCAGTCTGTGATGTAACTCCAAAGAAGACAAGATTTGCACCAGCAGTGATATGGAAACAAGCTCTCCGGACTGGTACAAGCTGCACATCATCAGTTTTCATCTGCTGTTCTCATGTAAAGCATGCTGAAGGACTGAGCTGCTCAACTGCTGTGGAGAAGAATTCTGGAATCGGGAGTTTCGGATAGGACTTTGGCAATGCTACAAAATCATAAACAAAAAAGTGGGAGATGTGGAGAAGAATTAAGAGGTGGCCTAATGAGTACCAGCTGATTCAAGAGCAGAAACAGGTGAAGGGAATTGTGAGCAGACATGTGATCCTTGCCGGAAGGAAGATATAAGAGAGGCAATGGAGAGAGACAAGGGAGAGAGGTACAATAGAGAGAGATGGTGGGGCTGCCCTGTTTTGTTAAAGGCTGTGCACGTATGCTGCAACAAACTGCCAGACAGGTATGTTTACCATAGCTCTTCATTCTTTCTCCAGATTCCTATCTCAGATATTTTGTTCATGAAGGTTTTTGTTCGTACAAAACTTTTGGGGTTTTATTATGTGGTGTTGGTTATGACTAAGCACTACTTGTCTCAGTGTATCACTGCACCTACAGCATAGAGCAGACCAACCACGAACCCAATGAAGCCAGCAAATTTTCCTATAATTTTAATTTCTGGCTGTAATGTAAGTATGCATATTTACATGCCTTATTTTCACACATCAGTCTATAGGATAGCTATAAGCATTACCAAAGAAGAGATTTAAATTCTTCTTACAAATCCATTTCTGTGTTTCCACATAAAGGACAATATCTTTTTGCCTTTGTTTGCAAATTAAAAATTAAATTGTTGGGTGACTTGACTGTATATCCAAACCTCTACTGCATGAAAACTCTATATGCATATTCAGAAAATCAAAATGTACAAGGGTACACTAAAAATGAGGATTTTTTATTTCATTTTGCATGGAATAGCATTTGGTATGGGTTTTTTTGAGGTTTGTGATCAATCCTGTTCGAGCCTTATTAATATATGTCATATTTTGCCTGAATTCAGGAAAAAAAAATGCACAGACTAGATCTGCCAGATCTTTCACTTTTGTGAGCAGACTTGTCTTGATAGCTGAAATCTGCTCATTTCCGAGTGATTTCAGATTTTCTTATGAGCATTTCATATAATGTTATTATGCATCAAACAAAAATTCAAAGTCTGGTTGTACAGGACACATGCCTCAAGCAGGACCATGGTTTATTCCTACCCTTCAAATATTAGGGGAAATGGTGTGCTGTCAACTAGCCCTGTGTTCATTCAGAAACAAGACTCTGGGAAGCAGTCTGCAGTCCAGAGATCTTCAGCAGAAAATTATGCAAATGGAGCTGCTGGTTTAAGATCTCTTTAGAGTGAATTTGACTTTCAGATTCTCTCAGGAAACAGAACATCACGCAGCAGTAATACACAAGCAACTTTTACTGTGGTAACTATATATTTAAACTTCATGAAGTAACATTGCATAATGCTTCCAATTGCATAATACACTTCAAAGCTTGGCTGTGTACTTTTTTTCACATTAAAAAGTTTTTTCAAGCAAAGGGATTTTTTTCCTTCAATTTATTTTCTTTATATTTATGCCATGTTTCCTTTCATCTAATAACATAGTTCCTTCAATGGGACCACAAAACTTCTCTATAATCCCTTCAAAACTTGCCTCTCAAATTTTAGTAGTCATTCACACTAGTAAGGAAGATGAAATGCCATCTTTTAAAAATTGAATAGAAAGTGTCTCCTTGCTAAGATTACATTTTTCAGCAAATTATTTTTTAACTTCTCCTCTGAAGGCCAAATTGTTTATTTGCAAGAGCAGAGAAGGATTGTCCCCTTTCAGCAGCAGGTAGCATATGCATCAGCTTGCCCAGCACCCTCTATCCTTTCAGAATGAAACAACACAATACACAGAAAAGTAACTGTGAGACAGCAGGGAATATATGAAAATTATTTTTTTCTACTTCTCTCTAATTGAGAGACATCAACTATGTGAACAGAGGTAAATATGATCCTGAGAATATTTTCTTGCCCTGTTTAATGGCAGGTACATAGACATAGTGATGGTGGTGTCAACATCGCCCAATGAGATACCACTTCTGTTGTTGGGCTTACTTGAGTTTGGCTCTTTGTGAGAATTTATGACATTGTTGGATGTAAAAAAGCAACCCCCAGCACACATCTTAAAGAAAAAATGATGTTGGCAAAGAAGGTTGTCATGAACTCCCATATAGTGGTCTAGCAGCTCCATTGGAAGAGGGGTTCCAGACATCTCTAGTTTGCCATGCTATTCTGAGAAATTCTTGGCAAAGACAACTTGATTAATCCTGTTATAATAGCTATCAGGGTCCTGTTATAATGTGAACTTACACAAACTGAGATATCTAATGAACACATAATAGTTCTCCAGTATGATGCTTTGGTGATAATTATGGCTGTAAATACTTCTGTAGATGTAAATATTAAGCAGCTGTCAGGAGAAAAGCTATAATCATAATGTGCAATCTTGGGTTTGTAGGTTAGCGTAATTTCTGCTAAGATATAGAACATGTTTAAGAAGACATTTGCTCTTTTTTCTTTTTCAAAGCTGTCTATACTTTTGGTGTCCTTGTGAGTTGATCTCCAACAGAAAAGAAAATTACATAGCTCAGAATATAATTTTATGAGCAGCATTATACAAGTGTTCATCCTGTATTGGGCTATGTTGCCTTTCACACTTCACGCATCAAGTTTAGCTACAAATTTACCCTATTTTCTCTAATACAGCAAAAGATTTATTTTGCCACCTGTTTTCATGTTCAGTACCCTAATTTGCAAAAGCGACGAGCTGCAGAGTAACGGATTGCTTTAAGTAATACAGGGACGGAAATGGAATTTTCCATTAGGACTTTAATTGTTCATTTGTTCAAGATATAAGCTAGTGAATTGTGAAATAAAAACCTCAAAAATGATTGACCATAAGGCTGATACTGAATTCTAAAACCTGGACTCAAAGTCTAAGACTTCATAATGTAAATAGGTTCTTTCAGGTTCAGTAAATAATTCGACTATTACCAAGCCTAGGCTGCTGCTCTGATGACTGAAGTGTAAAAAGTGACCAGCCTGAAGAATCATTGCTCTCCATGCGAGGGTAACACCGACTCAAGCAGACTTTAATATTTTTGTGTTTTATTGCAAGAGTGCTTCCCACAGGAATAAATTACACTGCAGTGATAGTAATCACTCATCAGCTGAATGTCTCCTCAGCATCCAACAACACTTTTAGTAACACAGATTAATCTGCGCTAGCATTAGCTAAATTAGAGAACCTTAGCCAGGAGGACAACAGGTCAGAGCATCAGGGATATTATTTTAAGGACTACAGAATCTCTAACAATTTTTGCAAATTTGGCCTCACTTTAATGCTGACCCAAAAGGCTGCACATTTAAGTCAACTGTAATTGCCCCTCAGTGTTACACTAATTACACTGTTACACATGCTGGCAGTGAAACTTTGATTTATTACCCTGTTTTTCAAAAGTAGGAACCATAGGAGCTCCCAGTACTATTAATCCTGGGAGATGCTCAGGTAGAAAACTCTGTGGATTATCAGGAAAAGTTCTGGCAAGTATTTATGCAAAACATTGAAACTGATACAGAAAACAGAGTTATCCATGCCTATCAGAGCTTACCGTACCACTCAGACTGCAGATCCTTTAGCATTTGGTTTAGAGCAATTGTAGGATTTGAATCGAAACATTCACTTATCACTCACCATCCACACTTAACACATTGAATGGTTCACTTCACAGAACAGATGTGGTGCTCACAGACAAGATTTGCTTTGGAAGCCTCTGCTTTAGGTACACAACAAATGTACTTCACCTCCTGGGAGTGGAAAACATAATGGTCCAAACCAGTATTTATCCTTCGGGCAATTTTAAACCACATCCACAATAAGGACATCCAATCGAGGTGACTAGACTAAATTCCATCCAAAATAAAGCCTCTGAATAGGCTGATGTAGGGGCCCCAGCACCAGTGGATTCAACCTGTGATCTGCTCCTACTCTGCCAAATTACTTGCTAATGTAGATACAGCCTTAGCCTTATGATGGGAGTTGTGGAACTCTATGAAAACAGACATGTTATATTGCTAATCAAAGAAGTAATATTCTCAGCTTTTAATGATGACAGCTATAGTCTTCTCAGGCTATTGTAGCCCATACTCCAGAGAATGGATCAGCTCCTGGATTCCTATCCAAATATCTAAATATAATTATGAATTAATTTTCTTCACAATCATTGATAAAAACTTAGTAAGTGCTTACACTCTATTTTAGGAGAAACAAATATGGAATTCCTATACCTAATCCAATACGGAAATGAACTCTTAATGTAGACTTCTTGGCATCTGAGTTTTCATTCTAATTAAGGTTAATTCATAATTAAGAGAAAATGCCTTTTTTATAATAGTGCACTACTGAAACAGTAAAATCAATGCAACAGGCAGGAAATCATATTTCAAGGGGGAAAAAGAAAAGACAAAGCTATTCTTTTCCGAACTACATATTTAAATTCTTATTGATGTCTGCATGTTCATAATCCCTAAATCAAGTACTTTCCAAAATATTTACATTAGGTAAAATAATATTAACCATAACATAGATTTGTATATAAAATTCATCAGTGAACTTATGTAAGAAGAAATTTTCAGGCACATTATGCATAGATTAGCTGTATAAAGAAACTTTTTAATTCAGCCCTATTACAAAGGTATCCCATCCCCTTTTATTATGTCTCCCATTAGTTTCCATCAGTCTGATATCTTCATTAGCTGCTGCTTCTCAGCCAGGGACCTCTCAACAACATGACTGCCCGCAGCATGATCTGTCTGTCACAATATCTGCCCTGCCTCTCACTCACTTATCTATTATCCTGAGTTTGTATAGCTTATCTGATTATACATGTTATCTGAAGTGTGTATTCATGAAGGATGTTAATAGTTATCAGACCTTGGATTTTCAAGTTTTCAGCTGGGTCACCAGCTACCTCATTCCTACTTAGTGCTGTGGTAATGTATCTTTTCAACATGTTTTATTTTGTGCCATTATTCTAGTTGCAAATTCTTTGTGTCAGACTTGTGAACAACTGAAGTCCTGGCAATAAATTAGAGTGTGATTAATTGTTTTGATAACATTTATAACAAAAGGCCAACCCTCAGCAGGTCAATTGTCTTTAGAGCAAATTAGGTTATAATCCATCAAACAGATGTCAGAACCCCATAAAGATAGAAGCATATGTGTACACTGACAAATTCATTATGTGAAAATTGTACAGATGATGGCATGAGAATATTTTGTTGTTCCCTTAGGCACCATGTATGAAACATATTTTCTGAACTGCAGTTTGCCATATTTTATTGAATTTGTGATAATAAGTAACAGTCATCTGGAAGTGGCATACCACTGGCAACGGAGGCACAGTATGTTCACTCGCTGCGATAATAACAGGATTTGCCAAGGCAAGACAAAGGCAAGCCAAGGATTAGCTGAAGAAATCAGCTTTCAAACTTCAAGTCTTATGTCACCTGCATCCCTTCGTGCACTCCCAGAGAGAGATCCAAGCATACATGAGTTCTCTGCCCAATTCTCTCACAAAGGGGATCCAAGTCCTAGGCTGGAAAGGAGCTGTGGTGTGTCCTGGCCAGGACTCTGTGCAAATGACTGAAAGGTCATGATTTTGAGGTGTACCATGGCACTCATCCAGACTCTATGTAGTTCTAGTCTGATCCTCAGACTCCCAAAAGTCCCTTTTTTAGTATTAGACAGAACAAACCAAGAGAGCATCCAACCACCTGCCTAGGGGTCCACTGAACATGTGTAGTACTTGAAAACAATAAATAGAGTAATTCCATTGAGTAGCCCCAAAAAGCCCCAAAAAACTGAAGCTACTCACAAAGGGACTTCAGAAGTAGTAAGTCCTTGTCTAGAGCCTGTCAACCATTTGGCATCACTCTTATCTAAGACACAACTAGAAATTCAGCTCACACACCTTTGTAGCCATGTTGACACGACCTAATATAGGTGCCTAACTTACGTACTAAGACTGCAGCAGCATTGACAGTCAAGATAGCAACGAGCAATCACGTGTTAGGCCTGCCGTGCTCTGGGTCCCCATGCAGTCAATGCAAAGAACTTGTCACAGTGCTCCATTAGGCACTTTTAGTAGCTGCTTTTCCCATTTTGGGCATTGTAATGAATTTCCTCCCTTGACTGCATAAGGCACAAGAGTCTCACACCTCTGATTAGCAAATGGTCCAAATTGTAAGTTAAGCATCATCATAAGGAGGCTGGAATGCAGGCCATTGCAGTTATCTGAACCTGTTGCAATGGGACAAAACCAAGAGTGTCACTAGTTATTCCCATTAACCCTGTAATCCATGAATCGATTGTATTAAAGGGACTTTAAACTCCACAGGTGATTTTCAGCAGTTTGCTTCAATTAATGCCCAGCTTACCTTTTCTTTTCAAAATTCATGAAAGCTCATGAAAATTATAGCATGAAAAGATTATACAAGTAGCAGCTGCACAGAAGCATTTTAATTCTTTAATAATTTTTATACAGTTCGTTTCACTGACTTGAACTATTTAGAGCAAATATTTTTCTGGAAAATCAGGCAACACTGTAGAGAAACACAATGGTAGTTAATAGGAAACAGAGACTCAGGCACTCAGGTGGGGTTCTAGATAATTGGCACTCAGCTGTAATTCAAAATTATATTGTAGCTAAAATATGAACCTTTCCCAGAAACCTAATAACTATTTTTAGCTTTCCATTTTACTGCAATAATGTCACCTATGGATGTTTTCTTCTAGCAAATTAGATTTCAGTTAATAAGAGAGATTAAATCCATTTTACATGAAACCGTTAACTAGGGTTTTTTAACTTGTTTCTTTCTTGGGTGCCTCTTGAGATCTTCTGTTTGTTCCATCAGGGTCACTTTGAATTAAAACCCATGTGGTACTCCTTGAAATGCGTGATAAAAAGCACCTGACAATTTCAAGAGGTTAAGTGGCCATGATCTGTGCACTGTCCGTACTGCAGCTGACAAGAAGATGCAGTTTGACACAATATCTAATTTGCTGTGACATTCAAGTTTTAAGTGATGTTCAAGGAGATGGAAGTGCTGGCTCTGAACATATCCCAACATGTGCTGGTCTTCTGTCTGTTAACTTGCTAATGAACCATGATTGAGTAAAGTAATGAAGAGTTTACAGAGAGCCCCAGGAAACCAATTTCCAATTTTGCAACCAGCAGGCTTTAACTTCACTGCAGCCTTTGCTAATTGTGTCTAGAAGGGGACTTGGATACTAAATGTCATTTCTGCTTTGTGAATCAGACAGACTTTTCTAATCCCTGAATACTCACTTGCTAATGAATGTCTCTTCTTCAGATCCATTTTATTTCCATCTGTAGTTGTTAAAAATAGGCTGAATAACTAAAAAATGATTACTGAGAGAAATGAAATTATAATCACTGAAAATCAGAGGAACTGTTAGGCTTGTGGAGAGAAGAAGATTTTAATCTTCAGTCTGACCTGGGATGAACCATGGAGGTAGGTATAAAAGAAATACAGAAGGTTAATTTTGAGGGGAAAAAATAAAAATCAGTGTGAAAATCTTTTATACATGATGTCTGTATGTGACTGTAAGGAACCAGTGCTTCTACCCACCCTTCATACACACAGCTCCATATGCAGTCCATAGAATCACATTTGCTATAAAACTGTTTCTCTGGAGCCAGCATCCTCAACGTTTGTCACACAGGGCAACTGAAGGCGGTTGGAAAAAAAAGTAAAACAGGAGAGAAATCAAATGTCAAGAGAAAAGATAGATTTCTAAGGAGAAGTTTGCTACACATCTCTCTGCTGAACAGAAGGGTTTCTATACCCAGGCCCCTGTAAATTGCAAATGCCATGTTTGCTTTGTTTCTCTTCTTTTCAAGAAAACATCATTTTAAAAAAACAATTTGCAAAGAAGATAATACTAGTACAACATTTCAACAGATATGTCTGTAAATAATAGTGCAGAAATACTTCTGTACTATATCGATAAAAACAACTACAAAAGCAGTGGTCCCCGTATTTCAGCAAATCTTTTAATTGAATTAATGTGCTTCACATTACTTCAGTTGCAATCTAAAATGCTACCTATCATGCAGAATGGAATTTTTTTCCTCCTGTTTTCTCCTGATACTGAAGTCGTAATTTAGAGAGCTTGCAACTTTACCAGCAGATGTAATTTTGCAAGCCTTAAAACAGCTTTGTCTATGTTATTCATGCTTTTATGAGTGCAGGTTGATATTATTCAAAACTGTAGAGTAATATCAATGATTTTCTTAGTGAATGACGCTATTGTATTGACAGAGGAATAGCTTGGGATATAATGATTAAAACAGGCATAAAAGTGAAATGGTGTATTCCATGGACAATGGAGTGAGGAGAAAGCTATAATCTAAAAGTCATAAAGTGTGTGTCAGTAACTATACAGCTTCTATAGCTAAATATGACCAGTACAGCTCTTATGAATTCTGGGTGCTGATTTCTATTCTCTGTTCTAAAAGGCACTTACATCTGGGGTGAATTTTAACATTTCAGAGCATTGTCAGATTAAATATTTGAGATAATAGCAAACTGTCTGCAACCGATCATTGAAAGAGTCATGCTTCATAATTATCAACAAGAAAAGAGCCTTTTTTATTTTTATTTTAGTTGTGGAAAAAGCAAAAAAAGCATTATCAGGAGAGCATCAGTCTGGATTTCTGCCTCCAGTGCTGTTATCTCAGTCAACCTTCTACTTATCTTAGCTGAGTGAAGAATTCTGAGTTATTTCAGATCCTGTTGACAGTGAAGTGCACTGTTCCATTTATTAGCTGCATTTACTTAGTATGCATTCCAGTTTCACAACAAATCCTGATGGATCCATAATCTACATATAGTATTATTTATTTAATAAATCAGATTTCTGTTTTCCCAGGTTAAAATAGAACCAATATCTTCAGTAATGAACAGAAGCCCATTAGAGACTCAATAATCAGAAGCTGTTAAGAGAAATGCTGTTAGAAATTATAGACACTTTCTTCAGAAATTTTAAAATCTTAGGAAAACAACTACAACCTAGGAAGAGAATACTACCAGCAAAATCAAGATTCCACAGATCTTGGCACATGCTGTCTCAAATGAAACCTAATTTTTTTTTAATGTGAGTTTTATGAATGTCTTTCTATCATTAAATCTCCAAGCACATGTATAGCATAAATAACAATGAAATTTGACATATTGAGAAATGTTAATGACTACAGATATACCCCATAGAACAAGCATTATAAATCCTTCACAATGACATCTTCAGGCAAAAACCTGAAGAAGTTTTATAGTAAGCCTTGAAGGTCAACAAACATAGTCTTGATCTAAGCTGTGGAATTAAAATCAAGATCCAGGGCTCCTACATCCGTTAAACTCTGCCAAAAGCTTTTGGAGGTCCATTTAAGGACAGTAGGTAGCCATAGCTGCCATAGGACTATGTAAGGAATGGCACATCCAGCATCAAGTCTTGAATTTGCACAAGAAAATAAAATTCCATCAAAGAATTTATGAAAATGCAAAAGTTATACTGCTGATGAGAGCAAAGACTGCATTTTAGATTGCACATCTTTCCAGCATCACCGAGGATTGAAGGTGTAAGCACCTTTGAGAACCAGGTACACATCACTCACCGGAGGAAATCTAGTGCTTGTGCAACAGCAGAGGTACTAGGCTAGTCCAGTGCTCAGCCCAAGCCAGACTTTGCCTTCCAGCTCAGCTTCTTAGCTTGCATTTGCTGCCATAACAACATCTCGACATTATTATGGCCTTTCAATATACAAAGGGGGCTTACAAGAAAGGCAGAGAGAGACGTTTTACCAAGGCCTGTAGTGACAGAACAAGGGGCAATGGTTTTAAACTGAAAAAGGGTAGGTTCAGATTGGATGTGAAGAAGACATTTTTTACAATGAGGGCAGTGAGACACTGGAAAAGGTTCCCCAGAGAAGTTGTGGATGCCCCATCATTGGAAGTGTCCAAGGTCAGGCTGGGTGGGCCTTTGAGCAACCTGATCTAATGAAAGATGTTCCTGCCCATGGCAGGGGGATTGGACTATATGATCTTGGGAGTTGTACAAGCTCTGCAGCTCTCTGCCCAACCATGGCAATTGACATGGGTTGGACTTCCTTGACAATGATGTTAGCAAAACCTTACCTGATGGCAAAGGGGGGCAGATCAGGACAAATTGCAGCAGTAACCCACTAAACAGAAAAAGAAACAAAATATTAAAATTGACCCCATCTGAAAGAAATTTTGGAGGTCACTCCAAGGTTCTGGGGAAGAAATGGAGAAGTGGCACAAAAGCCCAACTGTCAAGCTAGCAGTATAAGCCAAGGAGGTGAGTGACAGATCAAGGAACAGCTGAAAGCAGAAGCAGCCACCAGAGCAAGCTGTGAGCCTACTCCCTGTTCAAGAAAATCTTCTAAACAACTGCTTAGCAAGTTGTGTGGAATCAGCTCCTGCAAGAAGAGTGTCCTGCCTCTGGCCAGGTGGAGGAGTCGGAGAAAGGTGTTTATTGAGCATTTATGGTACAGGGACCCAGCACAACCAATCCCATCAAGCACCAAGCCCTCACAGACACCAGTGCCCCACGCACCCTGTTATTCTCATACCAAACAGAAGAGATGCCTACTGCTATTACTGGTGTGGCTGGGAATATGACCCAGCTGCCTGTGCTGCAGGGACCAATTAGTCTTAATAGCAACTGGTGGGAACACATGACTCCTGTGAAAGGTCCAATTAGGACTGGATTACCAGAGGGGTGGCGACCACAAAGACCCATGGGGACATAAATGGGCTTTTGGCATTGCTGCTGAAGAGGGACACCTTGTCCTACCCGAGCTCTCCAGACTGGCTGAACAAGCAGAGGTGGTGAGCCTTTTGCAATTCCCTGAACAACACATAAATTTTAAAGCTTCTTGGGACAGACATTACGTTTTTCCAAATGACTAAAACATTGAGCTACATAAGTAGGCTGTAAAAGTAATCGAACAGGGATGGAAGAAAGAAGATTGAAACAAGGGAAACCTGAATCCCTCAGATTATATCTGTTATCTTTCAGACGAGCAAAGTTAATCCATTTGTTTTAAGAGCCTGTAGAAGACAAGCCCTTAGAGGAATAAACTTCTTCAGTACACAGACTTGTGCAATAATTTGGCCAAATGAAATTGATTCAGGTTATTAATAGTTGCATAATGAAAGTCTCACTTTTTAGAACTCACCGCATTGTACACGACTATTGAAAAAACAGAGAGTGAGTCTATATTGTATAGAATTCCAAAGCCACTAATTGAAAATGTATTATGAAAAGGAATGCATGGCTGAGATACTTTATTCAGTCCAGTAACAGATTCAATGACATTTGCAGCAATAGCTCTCTATTATCTACATTGTATTACTTGGTAAATTTAGCAGAAAGAAGGGGATGGGAAAATATGAACACAAGAAATATGAAAATAATGAAACTTTAATGTAGCACAAAAAGTGTGACAGATGTAATACCACAAAGATTCATTAAATACTTCCCAGTCCATCTCTTTTTATCTCTCTCATCCTGTCACTATCAATTATTCCTAATGTTTCTCCTTGTTCCTGCTAGACTTAAAGAAGCAAATTAATTTATGTTTTTTGCTTGTTATCTCTCCGTCTAAACTGGCTATTGACATTTCAAAATGCTGAATCACATGATGCAAAATCTCTTTTAGTAGAGGAAAAGATAACCACTTCATGAGATAAGCCAAGAGTCATTTTAGTATTTGTTTGTTTCTAGTGCTCACTTCTTAAAAAATAACATGTCTAAACAATAGCGATGGTTACGGTTATTAGCTAACCTCCTTATCTTATATTTACTTCTTGTTTTTAGGCCCACAACATATTCAGGTAGAACTTATATTAGTCTTTTTAGCATGGATCAATGCAGATGAAAGAGTGCCCTGAGCAGAACTCATTTGTCCTTGTCAGCTGTGGATAACCAACTAATACACTTAAAATAAAATTACACTGAAATAGCCTGATCTTATTAGGTTTATTTAAAGTAATAAGTGCTATTAAGTCTTTAAGACCTAATTTAAAGTTGCAATAGCCTACAAAAATGTACTGAATTCACCTAAAGCCATATTTTATATGGTAAATTGAAGTAGTCTAGCATATAGAATGAAACCATTTTTTTTCCATAAAAATAAGCTGCTCATTCTGCAGACAAAATAATGCCAAAACTAAATTAATTATTACTTAATTCTACTCATTCTTCTCAGTTCAAAACATTTCTAATAAATATAACTCATGAAAAAATATACAGTAATCAGTAAAACATTAACACAGACATTTTCATTATAGAGATCCAGGCTATTCTAGGCCAATTTATTTGAATATTTAGAGGGATGCATTATGTATTGGAGTTACGTAAGTGCAAGGTTAGTTAGTCTTATTTCTGCAATGGGACAGAAGAGTTACTTCCTACAGCTTGGCAGGCTCAGTTGTGGACATTAGGGCCTTGTTTCTATTTCCATTTAAAATATACCCTTACAATAGCCATTAAAATCAGATTCAAGAGTGCATTACAAAATACTGGGGAACACTTTATTAGCTAACCTTTAAAAAAAATCCCATCATAAACAAATGAATATATTTCCATTTGCTTCACATTTTGAATGCACATAACAGTTTTTTTTTTTCAATTACTTATATAATTAGAATAAATTGAAATAGTTGTATGTGAAATAAACATAAAAATATTGGGAAATAATATAACTTTCATGAGTTAAAATTCGAATTCTGCAAAATACAAAAGTCCTTCATAGCACAAGGTTCTGTACATGCTTAAATACCTTCATGATTCAGAAGCTGCATGATTATGAGGAATCAGAAAGATTCATGGAATCTACTCTGTTGGCTAATTTGAGATATGTCAGAAAACAATGATGCCTGTTGCCTATTTCAGCTAGAAAGAGATCCTAGACATTTTCAGTTCATAGGCGGGGATTTCACTATGCAAATCAAATCTCTGGTGGTAAGAGACAGAGTGGCTATTTTCAATAGCAATTGCACAAGGTATTTTAGACTGAGGTAGCAAAAATTCTGGCCATTCCTGGCAGAACAGCTCCAAAATACCGAAATACCAATTTCATTGGCATCCCAATGAAATCCTTCTGATTTTGTTTGGCCAGCTTATGTGCTGGAACTTTCCTCAACTTTCCCACTCAGAGTGCAACCCTGGGAACTAATGTGATGGTTGAGACAGCAACCCAGCCTCCTGTCCGGTCATGAAATCCAACAGAGGAGAAGCCTGGCACACAGAGTCTACCCCCTCTGAGTCTTGAACTGGTTCTTTTTCTTCTGTCTTTGGAGGTGAAGAGGGAAATATGTTTTTTGCTGTGCAAGCTGGCCGAAAGGGAGTGTCTTCTGGATCCTGAATAACTTTTTTTTTTTTCCCTTAACTGGTCACCTTTAATTAGAACAGAAAATGTTTATATGCTTCTCCAAATGAAACAGAGGGATTCTTACATGGATTCAATACCATTAACTTGCTTAAAAAAAAAAAAAAAAAACCACAAAGGAAAAATGGACCACTATAATCTTTCTTGAATATATTTTCCTGTCAACTTTGAAGATCACAAATAGCTCAGCTGTCAGGTATGGGCTTATTTAATCAACCAAATAACCATTATTTGCTAGCATATTTGTTCAGCCAGAGAACACTGAGGATCTAAGAACTATGTTAGCCTGCTGTTCACATGCTGTCTCCCCATCTATGGGAAACCTAGTACACAAGGGGTAAAATAGAAAAAACAGAGGTATCTGGTATCTGATCCTCTGTTAGACTACTTTTCACACCTCCTTTACTGCTGAGCGCAGTAAAGCTTAAGATGAAAGTGCTCAACTAAGCAACTAGTTTACTTGATAAATATGATTCAGCTCACTTGTTTTTCCTTGGTTTCCTCTAGTCTGACATATATCTCTTTTTACCTGTGTTCTTTAACAAAAGGAATTATATAAACTACCACCACCCAATCTCCAGTGAAAATAAGGCCTAGTATTTAATCTCTTTATTCGTGCACTTACTTTTAGGACATCTAGTTCACACAAAGCAGTTCAGTTTTCCTAGGTCTGTGAGTCAGCACAACTAGCCATCCAATACAGTTTGAAAGTACAGTTTCAGAGGTTTCTCTGTTGCCCTGAGAAATGGAGAGGAGATAGAGTATTCCCTCAACAAAGGCTACAGCCAGTTTGTTAGCACATTCTCCTCTGACTTAGCAAATGTAGGTTTCTATCTACCTAGGAAGAAAAGAGAAATGAACAAGGTATTTTACATCCTGGGCCAGTGATCTAAACACTTAGCTTAATTACAGCTCCGAGAGCCAAGATAGGAGGAATGCTGACTAAAAAGGTCCTAGTGCTTTTTACATACATGGCAAGTATGTAAAAGCTGACTGATTCCTAACAAACCAGAAGCAATTCCAAAGCAAAGATACGGTCAGCTGCAGAACTTCATAGTGAAAAATGAAAGTGACTACAGACCTGGGATGCATTCAGGGTTAAGCTGTATCTGAACAGGTAAACTGATGATTGGGAGTAGTCAGCATTTATGCTGGATTTATGAAGGGAAAGAGTGTCTGACCAATCTGATAGCCTTCTACAATGAAAAGACTAGCTTAATGGGCAAGGGAAGAGTAGCTGTTGTTTATGCTGACTTCAGCCAGACTTCAGACTTGCTGAGAAGGACCTTAGGGTCCTGATGGACACCAAGTTGACCATGAATCAGCAATGTACCCTCACAGCAAAGAAGGCCAAACAGCTTCTTGAGCTACATTAGGAAGAGTGTTGCCAGCAGATCAAGAGAAGTGATCCTTCCCCTCTACTCAGCAACGGTAAGGCCACATCTGGTATGTGGTTTCCAGTTCTGCACTCCCTAGAGTAACAGATATGGACATCCTAGAGCAAGTCCAGTGAAGAGTCATGAAGATGATTAAGGTATTAGAGCATTTGTAATACAAGGAGAGGGTGAGACAGCTATGGTTGTTCAGCCTTGAGAAGGCTCAGGAGGGGATCTTAGAAGCATGTATAAATGCCTGATGGAAGCAGTAAAGCAAGCACAGACAGATTCTTCTCAGTAGTATCCAGTGACAGGACAAGAGCAGCAAGCAGAAACTGCAATGCAGGAAATTTCATTTAAACTTAAGAAAAAACTGTTTTACTCTAAGGATGATTGAACACTGGACAGTTGCCCACAGAGGTTGTGGAGTCTCAGTCCTTGGAGATATTCAAAATCTGACTCAACACGTCCTCGAGCAACCTGCTCTACTTGACGCTGCTCTGGAGTCTAGGCAATCTCCAGGTCTCTTCCAATCTCAACGATAGTGTGATTCTGCGAGGATCTCAATTTTCTGGGCAAAGGCCCTAAATTAGGTACTCCAGTCCTTTTTTAAGATGTGACATAAGTATGCTTGTACCATTCAATATGATGACTTTACATTAATTCCTCTTCATATATGTTGAGTCTCCAATTCTGTAGATAACATTATTTAGCATTCCTCTAGATAAGTTATACATCACTCACCTGAATTCTTAAACAATAGAAAAGAGAATCATTCCACCTGAGATTTTAACAGTTAATATTTCAACAGGAATTAGCTATTCTTGAACCATATGGAATGTAGTTTAATATTTCTGACTAGAACTGCTCCTTGTCTTCATTTTATGAAGAATGAAGCTTCATAGATTATGTCAGTAACATATACTATAAAATAAGTTTGGTGGATGCCTAGTATCTGTGTTCTTGAGAAGTCCTTATGGCTTGAGGGGGGACAACTTATGGCAACATCCTTACAAGTCAATTTTTAATTAGGTAATTATAATTAATAATATGGCGTTCAAATTCATGTCCTGGATAGGAATTATGAAGTTAGACATCCCTTTGGTTGATCTTGTCAAGTGCTGTGGAATTCAGTTTGAGGTTACCACACATAAACTTAGGCTGAAGTTACCACGCATAAATTCAGGGGTCTGCAGCTGACCAGAAACACAAAGAGTTTCAGTTGCATAAACAAAAGCTGCATTTTTGTTAGCAAGTACTAGGATATGATAGAAGTGGACATTTAGAGAAAAACAGTAGGTGCTGAGGCCCGGACTTTGAAATGCTTTTCAGGGGACTTATTTCAGGCTAGCTCTAATTTAGTTCCA
The DNA here is from genome assembly GCF_964195595.1 of Calonectris borealis. Lineage (NCBI taxonomy): Eukaryota > Metazoa > Chordata > Aves > Procellariiformes > Procellariidae > Calonectris > Calonectris borealis. The sequence goes on along the minus strand of NC_134314.1, from coordinate 29,042,667 downwards.
TGGACTAAGCTCCTGCTGGCAGCTAGAACACAATAAATGCACTTCAGAAGCACACTTTTTAATTCAATTTCATCTGAGAAAAGTTATGTTGATGTGATCCAAGATTGCTCTGTGACATGAACCAAAGCTTTGAAGATGGGAATGATTGGAGATTTGCTTCAAAACAACACCCCTTATCTAAATTAAAATGTTAACGTAGACAGATCCCTACTGTTGTTTGAAATGTACTATGTCCCACCTTGCCTTCAACTGCTGTTTCAGAAGGACATTGGTCTCTCACAGGTCCTGTGTCACACTTAACAGCCCCATTTGAATGTCCTAGACACCCAAGGACATCAAGGGAACATCCAGATGCATCCTTCCAGGAAACTGAACATCTCTTAGATTCCTACAGTGGACAACAGACTCATTCTTGGGACCCCCAGTACTGACTAGCCTCCACTTTAAAATGTTATTTTAAAACACTGGAAATGTTTTTAAACACAACTGGATGTTTACATTTAGACATCATAATCTTGAACTGAACCCAACTCATTGTATACCCCTGCTACTCAGCCCTTGTACACTGTAATGTCCCCTGGTCTGACACCCTGTTTCAGGTTGCAATTTTTAGCAGGCAGACATCTTTAATGGAACAGACGGGCCTCAATAATTGGAGCTTTCCCCTCCTTACCACATCAGCAACTATTTGTTTCACACTTTCTTTTTCTGATTACTCAATTTCAAATATGGTCTCATCAGGAGGTCATAAATTTAATTCCAAAATTTAACTGACTTGCCAGCTTTTTGATGATCCATCTTTCCTCAGCATAAAGAATGCTTAAAAACTTGCCTGGTTTGAGCAATCGGCGAGATTCCTTGCCCTTCTGTATCAACTGGAAGTTGCATAAGACCACCTACATTAAGCATAATTTCCTCAAACTTCTTAGAATAGCAACATGACATAAAAACATGATGTAGTCTCGTAAGTTGATAAAGCTGTCCATATTATCCACCTTGCTGCTGCCTGCTTCACTGCCTGCATGGCTCTTTTCCTTTCTCTTAAGAAGATGATAAACATTGACATTCTCACACTGTGTAGTGGGTTGACCCTGGCTAGCCACCAGGTGCCCACCAAGCCGCTCTATTACTCCCCCTCCATTAACAACACAAGGGGAGAAAATGCAACAAAAAGCTCATGAGTCGAGATAAGGACAGGGAAATAACTTACCAATTACCACCACAGGCAAAACAGACTCAGCTTGGGGAAATTAATTTAATTTATTGCCAATGAATAATGAAGTAGGTTAATGAGAAATAAGAACAAATTTAAAAAATGTAAAAAAAAACGCAACTTCCCCTCACCCCTCCCTTCTTCCCAGGCTCAACTTCACTCCCAAATTCTCTACCTCCTCCTCCCGCACAGTGCAGGGAGGCAGGGAATGGGGGTTGTGGTCAGTTCATTACACGTTGTCTCTGCTGCTCCTTTCTCCTCACACTCTTCCCCTGCTCCAGCGTGGAGTTCTTCCCACAGGAGACAGTCCTCCATGAACTTCTCCAATGTGAGTCCTTCCTGCAGGCTGCAGTTCTTCACGAACTGCTCCAGCATGGGTGCTTTCCACAGGGTGCAGTCCTTCAGGAATGGACTGCTCCAGCGTGGGTCCCCCGCGGGGTCACAAGTCCTGCCAGCAAACCTGTTCCATTGTGGGCTCCTCTCTCCATGGGTCCCCAGGTCCTGCCAGGAGCCTGCTCCAACATGGGATCTCCATGGGGTCACAGCCTCATTCGGGCGCATCCACCTGCTCCGGCGTGGGGTCCTCCGTGGGCTGCAGGTGGATATCTGCTCCACCATTAACCTCCATGGGCTGCAGGGGGACAGCCTGCCTCCCCATGGTCTTCACCAGGGGCTGCAGGGGAATCTCTGCTCCAGCACCTGGACCACCTCTGTTGCAAATGAGTGGTTTAGAGGCCGCTTAAAGAATCACCGTCAAAGAAACTAGCAGAAAGTGATTTTAACAGAGATTTATAAAGGTGCGACCTAATAGGATTCGATGGCAAGGTTCACTTTATTACTTATTACATGGGTGAAACATATAAGGAAAATCATCTAAGGGTTTATATTTCAGGGACAGTCTATGTTTCATTCACAATTTAGCAACACTTAATTATCAACTAATCATTAACAAACTTTAGTAACGCCTAATCATTAACTATTCAATATTTGCAAAGTAGGTTAGTAAGTCTACTACAATCACAACTTAATTACAGATTATGTTTACTATTAGTTCACACACACAGAGAAACATATATATATATAAAAAAATATACAGAAGGTATACCTGTTAAAAATTCCCCTCGATTTCAGTGAAGAAATATACACGTCGAATGTCTAGGCATTCCCTCTGTCGTGGTTTAACCCCAGCCAGCAAAAATAAACGCCACGCAGCCGCTCGATCACCCCCCCTCCGGTGGGATGGGGGAGAGAATCGGGAGGGCACAAGTAGGAAAACTCCCGGGTTGAGATAAAAACAGTTTAATAATTGAAATAAAACTAAGTAGAACAGTAATAATAACAATGAGAACAACAACAACAACAGAATACACAAAACAGGCAATGCACAACACAACCGCTCACCGACCGCGTGTCACGAACGGGGGCGAGCCCCCCCACACACCTGGTTTTATACTGAGCATAATGTCACATGGTATAGAATACCCCATTGGCCAGCTGGGTCCACCACCCCGGCTGTGCTCCCCCCTCCCGGTGCAAGCATCACCCAGCAACAGCCAAAGCATCAATGGGCCATCAACGCTCCTTTCACACCGAACCCAAAACACAGCACACCCCCCCAAGCTACTGGGAAGAAAGTTAACCCTGTCCCAGCTGGAACCAGGACACCCTCTCAATGGGCGAAGGGTTGAGCTTCGAAAGGGACTCACCCAGGACCCAGTGGTCCTCCAAATATCGTAGGCCTGAAAGATCGCAAGCTCTGAGAGGCGTCCCACTCAGAGGGAGATGCTGGCTGCAGCCGCTGCGGTCCAGGAGAGCTCAAAGGGCCTCACTTAGGACCGCTGTTTATAGGTTTGCAAGATGGTTGGCTTTAGTCATCTGTAAATTTCCATCCTGGCCACAGTCCCAGGTGGTAATTACTAAAAAATTCTCAAGGTTTCGGTGTTGTTCTACTGGACACCCGGACCAGACAGTAGGAGGATGTTCCCAGCCTCAGCTATGCAGAGTTTCTGATACAGTCAAGGAGCGCTCAACTGCCAGACTCAATACACCAAGGCCGAGGTTTCATGGAAATTTCTGAGATCAACAAGCGGCCCAGATCAACAAGTGGCCCAGGGAAGAAGGGGGGGGTATGAATGCACCACCACAACCTCCTTCTCCTCCTTCTTCCCTGACCTCAGTGTCTGCAGAGTTATTTCTTTCACAAATTCTCACTCCTCTCTAACAACTACCGTTGCACAGCATTTTTTCCCCTTTCTTAAATACATTATCACAGAGGCGCTACCAGTGTCGCTGTTTGGCTCAGCTTTGGCCAGCAGCTGGTCCATCCTGGAGCCAGCTGGCACTGGCTCTGTCCAATATAGGGGCAGCTTCTGCCAGCTTCTCACAGAAGCCACCCCTGCAGCCCCCCCGCTACCAAAACCTTGCCATGTAAACCCAATACACATTGAAATACAGGCCAGATGTCTGTGGTCCTCCTGAAAGGATACTTTTTTCCCTCTCCGTCGCTCCCAAAGCCTTTCTGTCCCCTCCCTTCTCCTTTCAGTAATCCGTCAGTGTCTGTACTAACTGCAAGCCCCCACCTCATTGCTGTGCCTCTCTGATTGCTTCTCCTCATGTCGTGCAGTTCCTGTGACCTTCTTTCCTTGAGCAGCTGGTGAAGGAAAGAGCAACCACCCCTCCCCAGGAGGCTTCTGCCCTACCTGGTCCTGCTTCTTACAGGAACAGTACATGAAAGCTGAGAACAAGGTACATATGTCTTTCGCCAAAGATTTCTTCTAGGATTTTTTCCTTCCTTTCTAATTTTTCTTACTATTTTGAATCTTTCTGTCGGTGTGGACATCTAGAAGCTTCTAACCTTTGCAGCACTATGGTTTGAGTCAGTTCTCCCTGTTCATCTCAGAAACTAACACAGAACAATGTTTTATGCCACAAAACAATGAACTGGATGGCTGGCATTTTGCGTTTTTTTCTTAGCTGGGAATGAACTAAGAAATGTGAAATGAGAGCTTTAGTACCAATTCCAGACAGATAACTAAAGAACAGAGTTGACGTACAAATACTAGCTTTCTCAAAGTTACAAATGATCTCTAAATAAAATCGGCAAAGTGACATGCTGCATTGAAGCAAAAATTGGTGAACAGTTTGCTGAATGCTACCTACCTGACAGACTAGCCAGTTAGTAGTTTTACTCCAGAAATCTGAATTTGTAGGCGGAAAATGTTTTTAGTCCTTTATGCAAAAAGAGGTATTTAAAACTAAACTACCATTATGGTTCACTAAAAAAGAAATGTTGGAATGTTTAAAGTGCTATTCTAAGTGTGGATAAGCATGAAATCCATTTACGAATATTCCAAACACTTGTGTCATTTATTTTTCTCTTTGAAGATGTTGGGAGGTAATGATTAGATTTAAAATTCAGATTCTAAAAAAAATTGCAGACTTCTCTTCTGTAAGATGCTGAGACAGCATTGAGTGTTTGGTTACGGCCTCAGCAAAGAACTAGGTCACTTTGCCGAAAGAGGCGCATATCCTCAGGGCACAACGGGAGCCATCGGCTCCCTTGGGTCAGGCACCTGCAGCAGCGGGGGCTCCCCATGGAGGGGTGTGTCCTGGTTTTGGCTGGGATAGGGTTAAATTTCTTCCCAGTGCTGTGTTTTGGATTTAGTATGAGGAGAATGTTGATAACACACTGATGTTTTCAGTTGTTGCTAAGTGCCCTCCTAGTCCAAGGACAGCTCCCGTGCCTACTGACTGAGCTAGGTACACAAGATGGGAGGGAACATAATCAGGACAGCCAGCCCAGCTGGTCAATGGGGTATTCCATACCATGTGACGTCATGCTCAGTATATGAACGGTAGGCGTGATCCAGGAAGTACCGATCGCCACTTGGTTATCGGTCAGCGCGGGTGGTGAGCAATTGCATTGTGCATCACTCATGTTGTATATTCTATCATTATTTATTATTTTCCCTTTTTCTGTTCTATTAAACTGTCTTTATCTCAACCCACGAGTTTTTCTCACTCCTACCCTTCCGATTCTCTCCCCGTCCCACTGGGGGCGGGGGGAGTGAGTGAGCGGCTGCGTGGTATTTGGCTGCCTGCCAGGTTAAACCACGACAGGGTGGCAGGGCAGGGCCTGGCAGCCAGGGCCTGTCCCACCGCCCCAGCGGGGAGCAAGGTGGCTGGGGGCACCAGGGCAGCCCCAGCCCCGGGCATTGGGTGCCTCCCTGGGGACTGGGCTGAGCAAAGGCTGGGCTAGGACATGGGTCTGTGGGTGGCCCGGCTCGGTGGGACCCATGGCCGGGCAGGGCTGTGGGGAGCTGGAGAGCGGCCCTGCTGCAGCGCCGCTGGGGCAGGGGCTGATGGCCCGGGGGGCTGACATGGCGTCCTGGACTGTGGGCAGAATGAGGGGAGACCTTGGGGGACCGGTCAGGGCTGGTGGTGCCCTCAGGACTCGGACACATACATGGAGTAATGGCATCATGTTCCCTGACCATTGTGGCTGGTCAGGAAAACTAAAAAAAAATAAAGCAGACACTTAACATTTAGAAGTTCAAGGCAAAATTAGAAAAAGACTCTTCTTAGTCAAAAGATTAATGGGAGAAGATGTGTTCAAGGACCTAAATGCTTATTATGACAGCTGTGGAAAACAAACACTTTGCAAGTGCAGTAAGGTATGGTATATATACTAATGCACCAGAAGTTGTAAAAAAAAAAACCTGAAGGTTTCTAAAGGGAAACAATCTAAAACAGATTGCAGTTGTTTGCAAATTTATGTCAGGCCAGTAAATGGTAGATATGACTGGTACCAGGCAATATATAAAGTTTAAGAATGCAGATTAATGTGAAAGCTGGACCCAAAGAGAATAGTCTGTAAAGTCCTATATGAGAGAGTGACTTTTCATTTCCCCACGTTAGTAAGGAACACATAAAAATGGTCTTGGTACAGAAAGAGTTAATTATTGTGCATGTTTTCCCTGCTTGACCCCTGATTTAGAAACCTGAATTAAGCAAAGCATTTATGCTTAATTTTGTCAAAGAAGTCAGAAGAGAGCAGTAGGTTCATCCCATCCTGACTGTAAAATTTGCCAGTTAATAAGAAACTGTAAAACTGAGACTTTCCATCAACTCTAAACATTTGACATTAAAATTGTCAAAAGACAGATAAGAATACCAAAGGGTCATAAGACTTGGCAGAGAAAAATCACTGCCACTAAGACCTTCTCTGCTTAGGAAAACAGTTAAACACATGCTTAAATCTATGCAAAAGGTTTGGTGCAAAAAATTCTGCATTTTGTCCATGGTTGTGTACATACTCTGGGCACACTCTGAGCTGATGACTTTTACCAAAAATTAACGAGACCATTGTCAAGGCTCCTGTTAATTCAATGAGTTTAAATCAGCCAAGTTAGAAACTGTGTGAATATCTATGTACTATCAGAGAAACTCAGTGGAAAATTATCTTTTCTGGTCTTTTTCCCTTTTGCTCAATTTTTTACATCAAGTATTTAATCTAAAAGGTCCACTTATATGCTTAATATTATTGTATAGTAGACTGACTAATGCATAATGCAGTTTTTCTATCAATATTCATAATTTTCCCATGGCAACTGCTGTATGGGTACAGTGCCTTGTGCTACTAAAGTGTATATCAAATAGTTCAATATCCTAAGTTTTTCTTTACTTATAAATCAAATACTATTTCAATGTTACTGAGTATGTATCTTATACGAGTGAATATAACTTTTTAAACAATAAAAAAAAGTGCAATAAATCTCAGTTTAAGTATGATCAAAGACATGATACCCTAAGGATCCTGAAACAAAGAACTTCTGGGGAGTGAAGGTATGAGGTTTTTCCAAAAGTCTCCTGACCTCACAAACCTAGGACTTGCTGCCTTAAGTTTTAAAATATATTTTAATCCTTGTCCAGTGTAAGATGTAAGAAAACAATGCACCATTTTTTTGAAGATCTACAACTTCAGCTGTAGACAGACAAAACAACAGTAGACAGACTGCTGTGTTAGCACAAGAGACTGAGATACTAAAGCCAAGATCTTAAAAATACTTCAGCACTAAGGGTAAGATCCACTTTCCCTAATTTGTAGGTGTTTTGTCTAAATGCCTAAGTTCTCTGTGCATTCAGTGAAGAGGAGGGTCTCCTTCATGGTCGTCAGAGCAAGATCTGACTGCAGATCTCCATTGGAAATTAAGCAATATGTTTAAGAGCACTGCATCCCATTGCTAATCCTTGGATAGTTATTTCAGTCCTAGTCTGAGAGATAGCAAAGAATGGAATGGACTACAGAATATTTTTTGATGTTTTGAAGGCACCCAACATGATGACTAATGCCAGCTAAAAAGATAAGTAAAACCATACTGAGATTTCACAGAGAATGAGAACAAGGAGACCTGTTTTGAATCAGAGGAGATCTTGCTTCACATAATAAGGTGACTTATTTGAGCTGACCAAGAGGAGCGAAGTGCAATCCCATCTGAGATGACTTTGGCTGTCCATTTTATTCCTACAAGGTGCATAGGTGGGAAAGATGGGAATTTGGCTATCAGGAAAATAGTATCAAAAGGCTTGTATTTAAAAAAAAAAAAAAGAAAACTACAGGGGGCAAGAACTACCCTAGGATTCAAACTGGTTTTGCCCTTCTTAGTCAGGGCATGTGTGTGCTGGAAGGCTTTGCATGTGGAGGAAATTATTTGACAAGCATAAAAAATGAGAAAAGGATCCAGAAATCCCTGTGTTAAATACAAACTGACAGCATCCCTCAGACGGTAGGTTTGAATTAACCTTTAGTCCCCTACAAAAATGCACCAGTTTTTGTATGCTGTTCTGAAACGGAATGTTTACAGATCTTAGTTCATCCATCATCAGAGTAAGAGGGTAGAGAATAATTCACAGAACAGCTATAATTCAAAAGTACACAACGGGTCCTTGAACCAGTTTGGTATTTGTAGCATGGGTTTTCACTGTAGTAAACCAATAGTTAACTGGCTGTCAAGTACATTTGCAAGTGATAGGGAGAAGTTGCTGTGTAGAAAGCTGAGGTATGTGCCAAGTAAATTATTCCATTGTTAACAATTCTATTTACTCCAGCATCCTCATTACCGTCAATAATTTTTGTTACATTCTGAGGCCTTAAAATTCTGTACTTTGTTTCTCTGCTGACTGCTGCTGAAAAAGGAAGAGATTTTTTGGTAGCTGTAGCTATATATTGTAGGAAAAAAAATGACAAGAAGCCTGAAAGTCTGGATGATACTTTAAAACTTCAGAGGATGTGAAACCCTTTTACTCCCTTTCTGTATGTGTGTATGTCATTCACTAAAGCTGTAGGAACTGCTTTGACTGAAACACCCTCAGCTCGGCAAATCCCCACTAAATCTAAGGATGGAGTGCGAGAGAGTCTGGGCTGGTTTCCACCCAAATTTCCCCAGGATCCATGGCCTTAATGCAGTTTTCCAAATTCACCCTTGTGGCATGCTGGTCTGTATAGGGTAGCATATGGTCTCCAGCCTTAATACAATTTATCTCGTAGGATTCAAGACTGTGACTGAGGCAGGTGCAACACTTGGAATGGCTCAAGACCAGAGAATGTGTCAAATCCTCTTGGCCGAGACAAGTTTCACGGACTAAAAAAAAGGTAGAGGAGGAATGTTGCTTGCATTCATTTATTAACAAGAGCATGTGAGCCTGAACTAGTCTATCTAGCAAACAGAGAAATAAGAGCAGCTGCAGAGTTTGATCTTCTGCATCTTACATATCTGTATTAGAAGAATTGTTTGTTCTCTCTTTTGACTATACAGGAAGACATGGATATGTATAGTCAGATTGCAACATAGAATCATAGAATCATAGAATCATACAGGTTGGAAAAGACCTCTAAGATCATCGTGTCCAACCGTCAACCCAACACCACCATGCCCACTACACCATGTCCCTAAGGGCCTCATCTACACGTCTTTTAAATACCTCCAGGGATGGTGACTCAACCACTGCCCTGGGCAGCCTGTTCCAAGGCCTGACCACTCTTTCAGTAAAGAAATTTTTCCTAATGTCCAATCTAAACCTCCCTTGGCGCAACTTGAGGCCATTTCCTCTTGTCCTATCGCTAGTTACTTGGCAGAAGAGACCAACGCCCACCTCACTACAACCTCCTTTCAGGTAGTTGTAGAGCGCGATGAGGTCTCCCCTCAGCCTCCTCTTCTCCAGACTAAACAACCCCAGTTCCCTCAGCCGCTCCTCATAAGACTTGTGCTCCAGGCCCTTCACCAGCTTCGTTGCCCTCCTCTGGACACGCTCCAGCACCTCCATGTCCTTCTTGTAGTGAGGGGCCCAAAACTGAACACAGGATTCGAGGTGTGGCCTCACCAGTGCCGAGTACAGGGGCACGATCACCTCCCTGCTCCTGCTGGCCACACTATTTCTAATACAGGCCAGGATGCCGTTGGCCTTCTTGGCCACCTGGGCACACTGCCGGCTCATGTTCAGCCGGCTGTCAACCAGTACCCCCAGGTCCTTTTCCTCTGGGCAGCTTTCCAGCCACTCTTCCCCAAGCATCTATCTTGTGACACATAATCTTAGGTAACATCTATCTTGTGACACATAATCTTAGGTAAGATTAACTCTACTTCTGTTTACCCTGTTTGGTGTCTAGAAACATTGGCTTTAAAGAAAGCTTGGCCCCTTCCTGCTGGCATGCCTTTTGGATTAAGGTGTAAGATCCACAGAACAGTAATGCCAAACAGCTGAAATCCTGAGGATACCCTAGCCCAGAAGTTGCCTACTGAAATGCTTGGCAAGGAAGCTCACATCTATCAATAATGGTAATTTACCTGAGTAAGGATCAATGGCATTGTTTTAGAATGGTTTGGGCCAGAACAAAGTTTTGAAAAGTAAGATTTTTCACAGGACAGAAACCCTCCATTGTAGTCACTTCTAATAATGGACGCCACTTCCAATGCAATCACCAAGCACTGGGGAAAAAAAAAAGCTCACTAGTATATGACTTCTGCCTCTCTTACCATCTGTGTTTCTCAAAGCAGTGTGATGTGTTTCTAAAAAAAATGAATATGTGTTTTCATAACACTTAGAGATTTCCATTGATAAATTTTCATAGTGATTAAGTCAGAGCGGCTCAGGAACTGAAACAGAACCAGATCATCAGCCAGTGGCAGCCAGTGGCTCACTGACTTCACTAGAATTGGTTGTTTATCACTAGCTGAGATACAGAATTTTATTCACTTTCTGTTTCTTGGTTTCATGTAAGTTTAATGCAGAAATCCTGTTCAAGCTGCATAAACAATTATTGTCCTTTCTTGTTGTGGCGGGTTACCCTTGGCTACCAGCCTGCTGCCCCCCCAGCTGCTCACTCTCCCCCTCCTCAACAGGACAGGGGGAGAAAATAGGATGAAAAAGCTCATGAGTTGAGATAAAGACAGGGAGACTGCTTACCAGTTACCATCACAGGCAAAACAGACTAGACCTGGGGGAAAATAATTTAATTTATTGCCAGTTAATACAGATTTGGGTAATGAGAAACAAAGACAAATTTTAAAACAACACCTTCTCCCTTCTTCTTATCTGACCTTGTGTTCACACTACTGTTTCTCACTATTTTTCTTCCCTCCTCCCATGCCTGTGAGGTATTTTCTACCCTTTCTTAGATATGTTATCACAGAGGCATCTCCATCTTGGTTGAGGGACTTAGCTTTGTCCTGCAGTGGGTCCACCGAAGCCAGCTGGAACCAATTGTGTCCAGCATCGGCAGCCCCAGCCTCTTCTCACAGAGGCCACCCCCGCAGTCTCCTGCTACCAAACCTTGCCACCTACACACAATACATTTATGCACAAAGTTTTTCTTTGTTTTTGATGTTGGTTCCTTCATCTACAGTTAGCTTACCGTGTCTTCACTTAACTGATCAATGTTCTTCTAAGAGGAAAGTTAGCCATTTGCATCCATTCAGACTTTAAAGAGTACAGTGTTTTCTGAGATGGGCTACAAAGATGGTCAAGGACCTAGAGCATATGGCCTTTGAAGAGATGTGAAGAGAGATCAGCTTGTTTAGTCTCGTGAAGAGAAAATTAAGGGATGATCTGATATCTGCCTGCAGCTATTTGAAAAGCAGTGCAAAACTTGAAAGAATCAACCTCTTCTCAGTACTCTCAGGTGATAGGGACATAAACGTGCGGCTTGGAAAGTACCGGTTGGACTTAAGGATAGCGCAGCATTGAAACATGTTGCCTAGAGAGACTGTGAAACTGCCAAGTTCATTACTTGGCTAGACAAAGCCAGAGCTGACCTGATCTAATGTTGATAGAACTGCCTCATGAGAGAAGCTGGACTACTTGACATACAGAGGTCCCTTCCAACAAACGTTTCTATAATTTTGTGATTCTCATTTTTCACCCTTTTGTTGATCCAAATAATGAGTGATGCACAATGCAATTGCTCACCGCCCGTGCTGACCGATAACCAAGTAGTGATCGGTACTTCCTGGATCACGCCTACCATTCATATACTGAGCATGACGTCACATGGTATGGAATACCCCATTAGCCAGCTGGGCTGGCTGTCCTGATTATGTTCCCTCCCACCTTGGTACCTAGCTCACTCAGTAGGCATGGGAGCTGTCCTTGGACTAGGAGGGCACTTAGCAACAACTGAAAACATCAGTGCGTTATCAACATTCTCCTCATACTAAATCCAAAACACAGCACTAGGAAGAAATTTAACCCTATCCCAGCCAAAACCAAGACAGAGTGTAATGTCTCTTAGGAGACAGAGATATATGAACAGGTATATTCTTCTAAATTAAGAATAATTTACCCACAAAAAGTGCTGTGAAAAACAACATTAAAATAGATTATTTCTCTCCACTATTTTTTGTGAGTTTTGTCTGCTGTAATACTTTTTTCACTGGCAAGTCTCAGGTGTGTTATCCTGTACAGCACTTCAGAAACCACTTTATGGGATATAAATGTGACAAATCTTCCATTCTGTCACATTTGAATAAACTCCAAACACCTCTGAAGTTGTCATGACTTCATTTTGCAAACTCTTTGAGATCTACAGATGAAAAGTACTATATGATACTAGATAGATGTTATAATCTATTTCTTTATACACTTAGGGACAACTGCCATTTATTTTCACCTATTTGTCACATCAAACAATGTTTAAATTCCAGATTTGCTAAATGTTCAAAAATGGTTTCCATCTACATCATCGAAAGTCACTCTTTGTCTTGGGCAAGATGCTGAAGAATTTCCAGAGCCATGTTGAAATGGACAGTTTCAACATCTAATTATATTTTGGCATTGTTTGTGTATAATGTCTTTGTACATATAAATTTATAAAGAGAGAATTTTTTTGTAAACTGATTCATGTTTTAAGAACAGTTTCTTTTCAGTTACCTGCCCATAATATTCTTCCAACAATATTCACTGTCTGAAAACTATGTCACTTAATAGTACAGTCTGTCCAGAATAGGACCTGATAGAGAAATGAGGGTCTGTATAGCATCACAAGCGTGTTCTGCCTACATGTCAAACCACAAAATGCCAATAGACACTCTTATGCAATGCCAAGTGCAGATGTATTATCTTTAACGCAGTATGGCACTAATTTCTAATTAAAGTTACACCTCTCTTGATTGAAGCAGGCTAGTATCCTGCTGTTTTGGCAAATGAACAAAGCAAGCTTGCAATGATTGTGCACAATAATCCTTGTAGGTGTACCCTAAATGCAAATTTTTTTTTTTTAATGGCCATGAAAGAGCAAGGAGCTGAATTCCCAATTTGCAAGACAGAACATATCAGACCTGGACAGGCTGGATCGATGGGCTGAGGCCAACTGTATGAGGTTCAACAAGGCCAAGTGCTGGGTCCTGCACTTTGGCCACAACAACCCCAGGCAACGCTACAGGCTTGGGGAAGAGTGGCTGGAAAGCTGCCCGGAGGAAAAGGACCTGGGGGTGCTGGTTGACAGCCAGCTGAACATGAGCCAGCAGTGTGCTCAGGTGGCCAAGAAGGCCAACGGCATCCTGGCCTGTATTAGAAATAGTGTGGCCAGCAGGAGCAGGGAGGTGATCGTGCCCCTGTACACGGCACTGGTGAGGCCACACCTCAAATCCTGTGTTCAGTTTTGGGCCCCTCACTACAAGAAGGACATGGAGGTGCTGGAGCGTGTCCAGAGGAGGGCAACGAAGCTGGTGAAGGGCCTGGAGCACAAGTCTTATGAGGAGCGGCTGAGGGAACTTGGACTGTTTAGTCTGGAGGAGACTGAGGGGAGACCTCATCGCGCTCTACAAGTACCTGAAGGGAGGTTGTAGCGAGGTGGGTGTTGGTCTCTTCTCCCAAGTAACCAGCGATAGGATGAGAGGAAATGGCTTCAAGTTGCGCCAAGGGAGGTTTAGATTGGACATTAGGAAAAATTTCTTTACTGAAAGAGTGATCAGGCCTTGGAACAGGCTGCCCAGGGAAGTGGTTGAGTCACCATCCCTGGAAGTATTTAATAGACGTGTAGATGAGGTGCTTAGGGACATGGTGTAGTGGGTATGGTGGTGTTGGGTTGACGGCTGGACTCGATGATCTTAGAGGTCTTTTCCAACCTTAATAATTCTATGATTCTATGATTCTATGAAAGAGAAGACATTATCTCAGGCCTTCACTGAATGATATGGAAGCGTCATTGCTAAAGAGAACTACATTAGGAAAATGGATATTTCTAAAATTTTTGCAGAGGAGCAGACAGCAAACACGAAAATGTTCTGCCTTTATTTTGCATATAGTACACTCTATTTCCAAAAGGGGGATTATGAGATCACTTATAGTTTTCTTATGAAAAAATAATGGAACATTTAATGAACCCTAAATGTAAGATCATCTGGTTTTTTGCCTGAGAAAACTTCAGATGCCTTGGCAGTGTTCTAAAATTTGTTGGGGAACAAAGGCGAATACTCAGCTATGCCATGCATTATTTAGTAGAGAAAACAAAATCTGTTTTGTGGGAAATTAAGCTACAATTTAGAAAATAAAATCATATGAGGCAATTCAATTGCTTAAAGTCTAAAAAATGCTGCAATAAATGTAAACAACTACCGGTAAATTAGTTTAAGCATTATGGATGTCATTTTTTGTCTTGCAGCCCAGGTATAACATCTGCTTTTGAATACTATACACATTCCTTTCTAGAATTTCAAGCCAGTAGTGATCTGAATTTTATTGTTCAGGACACCGGATGACAAGAGGTAATTTTTTGTTAATACTATGATTCCTTTTACCATAAGCACTGTGCAACTTCCTGCATGATGCATCTTGAGCTTTCAGGCGCTTCCACACCATGTCTACGTACACCGAGGACGTAGGTCACGAAGAAAGAGAAGTAAGCTGAAAGGCAGACCCTGTGCAAGTCCAAAGAGGGGTAAGCTGGTGATGAATAAATCTAAATGAGAAAATAAAAAAAAAGAAACCAATAACTGAGGAAATTCTTCTCCTTTGCTCACACAGGGCCCAGGTGAATGTACATTTCAGTCTGTTTAGTCAACAAAATATAAGACCCTGTAGAGATTGACTTTAAAACTACAGCAGGCAGTAAATACCAAGTGGGGAAGAGGGAACTATATGAGCTAACAAATCCTGCAAGCATGAGAGCAAATAACTAAGTGAAATTCTGGCTTCGCATCAGAATGTTTTAATGGCCAGAAAGGGAAGTTCTGGGGCAGTCTTCCTCTCGGAGCAGTGAGGACACAAATCGATTTAATATTAGTTGTCAGCTTGATAAACTTATGAAAGGAATTACACAAATACTTGTCTGTGATTGCTTTGTGATCTCCTTAGTGAACTAGGGGACCCCATCTACTCCTGTGTGTCCTGTGTATGCTTCCAAAAGGTATCAGATTGACACCAAATTAAATGAGCCAGTCCAAAAAAACTTACAAGGTAACTTGACACTATAAGTTAAGGGTGGGAGAATGTAATGGTTGTAGTGCACAATTTGTGGATAAGAAACTGAGTCAGGGAGAGAGAGGCATAGCCTGACACACACAAGAATTTAGACACCTCAGCCTGGGTCTACACAGCACAGTGGGACGCTGTCTAGAGAAAACAATAGCAGAAGAAGTAGAACCACATAGTGTGGGAAAGAACCACTTTTGTACTTGGGCCCCAAAAGCAGTACAGCCATAGTAGGGACTCCTATGTCTATAGGTAGTACCATAGTACCACCTATGTCTATACTGGGAAAGGAAACAGTGCAGAGCCATCCTCTAGCTTTTGAGCCAAATGGTACACCATAGATTGCATCAATACAGCTAGACTCTGTTATCCACCAGAACATGGTAGCTTGTCCAAAATGCCTGTTGTGAATGCTCCCTCACCTGTGCAAAAGCTCAGACATGTTTTGGGGTTTATCTGGAAGAGTGCTAGCTGGCCCTAGGCCAAAACCATGCCAGGGACTGCATGCTGCAAAGCTGGGTATGTGTGCTTGGTCTTATTCCCTAACTCCTCTCAGCTTAATATTATAGATGCAGCCACTGGGACTATTTAAGCTAGGCACTGTGCTCTATTGATATAGCTGTAATGCTCCCCTCTAAAGTTCCTATAAATTAAGAAAGATTTCGTAACTCTTATAATTCTGACAGACATTCTGAACATATTAATTTTATTTAGAAACTGTACTTTTCGGAGCATAAAACACTTTTTCTACTAGGTGGTGTAGGCACGGTTTTTGATAATGAAGTACACCCAAAGTTTTGGATTTCTTTTATCATTATCTCAGCTTTTATTTCTGATACCTTTGCATCTTAGCATGTGGAGAAAAGAAATATTAAGTGCAGAAAAGCAGTTGTAGTTTTTATTCAGTTAGAATCTATTTCACAGAAACATTCACTGCTTCCTTTCTGGATTGTGGATATCCCAAAATGAAAGCTATACAGTTAAAGCAAGACAGCCTCCAGGAGACTGTAAGGGAAAGCTCATGGACTGTCTGCACTGTTATGAAATAGACTCTGAAGGTTGATAGATTTCAGCTACTCTCCATCTGAACCGTATTTAAACAAGTGTTGTGGATACCTTCCTGACTTCTCCATCTAGGCTATGGTGGATACATAGGCCCTTGAAGTTAAGAAAAAAGGTTTTCCTGTTTAATGCACAGTTTACAGTTTGTTAGATATCTAAATTAAACTGAACTTGTGTAGATGTAGCCTGTATTTCCTTTAAACTGCTATAGCTTCCCCAGTGGCTGCAATTCCTGTCGTGTAACACCTGAGTAACAGCAAAGTAGAGGCACAGTTCTCAGTCTGTTGTTTTCCTGTACTTCATTTCAGTGACTTAAAGATGTGACTTTGTAACATCACTTCTTCTAAGACTCACGAAATTCTGGTGCTTTTGATTGCTGGCCACAGCCACTTGACCCATTAAGATGTCTCTGTAAGAAATATGTTGTTACTTAACCTTGCTTTGGAAAAGCCAGAGAACAACAGAAGAGCTCTGACAAGCTAAAAAATATGATTTAGAGACAAATATCTTTGTTTAATTTAGGTCCTTTTGTATCTGAGTACTAACATGAGATTTTTCAACTGATACAAGCAGAAACCAAATAACGATGAATTTGCTTCTGAAGCTTATCGAGTAAGGTGAATTTTGATCGACAAAGCAGAATAAAAGCATGTTATACTATGAATAACCTTTGTTGTTTCAGTAAGTTGCTCTATCTCTACATTTCATAATAGCTAATCCTGTGTTTAATTATTTATATTTTATCTCTCTGAGCTTATTGCAGAATTTTACTTTACCTCTACTGATAAATATGTAGAATATACATATAAAAACGTACAATATATTCTTGATACTAATTCAACATGCCCAATTTTGACTAGCAAAGCAGGCTGGAAGAGTGTTGCCTTGTGAGTTTATCATTTTAATCAAAATGTGCTCATCTTTAAATCTCATTAAGATTAAGCCAGTATTAAGAAGATAGATCTTAAATTATTGATGTTTTCTCTCTTCTAACTTAACGAAAGTATTTTTACCTCTGCTGATAAAGTGAAGAATGAATTTTCATCACTTCACAATGTATAGGCACCAGAAAATGTACAGCACTGAATTACAATGACATACAGTCTCCTCTGAGTCATTGTATGGTATATCATCAAATGTCATGCAGTAACTCCTTTTTGCTTCAGGGGATCATTGCTCACCCTTATAATTAAAGGGGCCGGTAAAGCTGGTGTTTCTGGACGGGAATGGGAAAAGTTAAGCTTATTCATGATAATTGACTGTTTTAGTGAAAGCTAGGTTTCATTATAAACAGATAGTCCACAGCTCATTTGTAAAAGAAATATGGAAATATTGCTTGGCTACTGGAATATATCTCTATTTTCTACAGCCAAGTGTTGGGGCAGGAAAGACTAAAACTTCCTTATGAATAACGGTATTTTTTGTAATATCCTTTAGCAAACTCAGCACAGCAGATCCGCTGCAATGGGCATTTCAGCCCACCTAGAGAACAGGCTAATGCCTTGCTCCATGAAATTCACACCGGCCTTTGATTCCCATAAGGACTGGCAGACTTCCCCAATGCATAAATTCTGTAGGAATTTAGGTTTAGCAGGTATATCTTGACTGTGAGGTCAAATACAGAGAAGCAGGTATAAGTTCATAACATGTTCTGGTAATCTGGCACCAAGAAAGAAAATGGCAATCGACACAGCACCATAAGAGAATGAGCTGCAGAGGGTATACTTTGCTAGCTGTGTACTACCAGAATCCCAGCAAGTATATTACCATCACCACTGAACTACTGAGGACCCTAGAGGGAACCGATGCAACAAATGAGACTGCTGCCTAGTTGAACTCACCTGAAAAAAAGGACTAGAGACAAGACTAATGAGGTGATACCAGATGCATAAATTCAGTCTGCATCCAGAGTAACTGTTTTGGCTGACTGTCAATCCAGAGTCTGGATTGCTGACAGAAAGATTAGTCCTTTCAAGTCTTGCAAATGTCAACAAAAAGCCATATTCTCAAGATATTGCTTCTTTTCCTCTATTTCTCTTTGCATCTATCTGTTTTGCTAGAACGAGATAGCAGCAGAACTTAAAGGTGAGTTAAACATCCTCCATTAAGAGCTGTATGACAAATCAGAGAACTCTAATGGAGATGTCTTAAACAAAGGCTTTTTCCTTTCCAATAAATGGGGAATTAAATTAAATGGGGAATTTTACACTGGGATTTATCATCCAAACTTCAATTTATTGAAAGTAATACACTAATACTGCTAGATTTAAAAGCAAGAAAGCAATTCAATTTCACTTGCTGGGAACAGCAGGCAATATTACTGTTATCTGTTGGAGAGAGCTCAAGGTATTCTCAGCCTTTCAGTTTTCCTCTTATCTCCCCCAGATTTTAAGCATACTCCTGCTTGTAAAACTCTCCAGCTATCCCAGAGGTGGACTGAATTATTCCCGGCCTGCCCTTCTCCTAAGTTAGGTCAAGTTTCTCCTTTTTTCTCTAATTTTATGTATTTAATTTATTTGTTTCTGGGGATTTTTGGACAAACAGGAAAAATGGTTCTTCCAATTCGTAGAGCAACAGGATGCAAAGTCTTGTTCATATTTTCCTTCTGGACTAAAGAGAATTGAGGCACAGGAAAGGTATTGCTTACCTGTAACATATCTTTATTATGTCTCCTACATTATTGATTTGATTTCTAGACTATTGCTGCAGTCTACCCACTTATATTTTTGTCATCTGCTTTGCCTGGAATCTCATAATAGCAGAGATATCTTTAACGATATTTAGGTTATTTTCTATTGGAGAAGCTTTGAAGGAACCCCTAACCCAGAGATATGATTGCAGTAAATAACAGTACACAGAATTACCTCTTACACTAACACATTTGCATATGGTACTAATATATATATATAGCTTCAATTTCTATGAGCAATTAGACTCTAAGATCACCCTTCTGGAAGGCTCCTAGCTTTTACCAGAAGTACCTTTCATCTAAAAATGATGGGACTTTGAGATGGTTGACTAACTTCTTTTACACTGCCTGTTTTATTTTCGAAATGCTTTATCCTGGTTTGGGATAGTTTCATCTGTAAATCATGTTCAAATCAGGTAAATGAGTGAATAACAAGTAACATAAAATCTTTATAGTCATGGAAATTCAAGGCCCAAATAGGAAAAATATAGTATCAAGATTGTTCAGCTAGAACAGTGATAGCGACTGTGAGAGGCTGAAGGTGATTAGAAGCTAAGGAGAAAAACTTAATAATGAGATTCCATCTACTGTTATATAGACTGGATAGAAATCACTTTTCAGGTGTGAAACCAAGACAGTTTTACAAGCAAAATGAATGACAGCTTTGCAGACCTGGTTTAAAATTTACTGTCAAAGACCTTCGTGAATAAATATCAATTATCTTTTCAGGAGTAAGAAAAGCAATACAGCCATTGTACCAGTGCTTAATTTCAAAAAGAAAAATTACATTAAAAATGAGAAAAACTTCTAGAAAGAAATGAAAAGAGGAAGCCAAAACTGCAAAATGTTGGCAGAAAACACATTAGAAATTCAAAACAAATGTGCACTATTTGCCAAAATGCTTTTAGAAACATCACAAAGAAGGAAGCCAGCATGGCTAAACAACACAATAACGGAGGCTGTTTAAAATAAGGCACATTTCAAAAACTTGAAACTGTTGCAAAAACTGAAAAGAAAAAAGAAAGGAGAAGAGGAAAAAATAAAATACAAGCAAAAAAAAAGAGTTTTAGGTACAGCATATTGAAAGGCATAAACACCTGTACTAAATCCTTGTTCAAATGTGTTTTTGGTGAGGGAATCCTCTCCAGGGATGCCTTGGAAGAGATGGTCAAGGTATAAAAACATAGCTCAGAGAAGACAAGACCACAACAGACAGATGAAATGATTCTTTCCATCCAAGTTTACCAGCAAGCAACATAAAACATAGAGAGACATCTGTGTGACAAACCTTTTCACAAAAAAAATATTTGAGGATTTATCTAGAACTGGACTGACATCAGAAGGTATGAACGGTCTTTAGCATGTTTGGTTTGTGTTCTTTTTCTTATTTTTGTGGACAGACTCATTCCACCAACATTAACTGAACTGAAGTTTCCAGGGTGGGGAAATGCAAGATTAATTTCTTATTTTTAAAACTTTCATTTTTAAGAATTTACTGCCTGAACAATGACCATTGTTGTCTTTTTGGAGATGTTTTTACAGATATTCCTCATTAAATGGTATGGTGAATGTTGTCTTCTTAGCTGTTTGAAGAGAAAACAAGGTTGCCAGGGCTAAAAAATGTGCCACTTACTTACAAATGTTAAACATCCTTACAGCCCTATTTACCAGCGATACATTGAATCACAGCTAAGCCAATATTTTTTTGAAGCAGAGGACTGTCCAAAAATAAGCAAAAGAAAGTGCAGTGAACTGTTGTTTTACAAGGTTTGGGAATCATTTGCAGCTACTTGTGCTGTGGCTCATCATAAATAATGATGATCATTTGGAAACGAGACACTAAGTGCAGCTGATCCTGGCCATGCTTCCTGAGGGTTGAATTGATCTCACCTGCTATTAGTCTTCTAAACATTAGGCATCATGTCTAAACTACCAGTTTATACTCTCTCTATACTTACATATTCTTTCAAAGCATGATTCATCCTACCAGTCTTAATATGAATGAATGTGGAAGCACCCATCTTGCTCCTCTTCAGACCCAGGAGTTAATCCCTACATCTGTGCTTCCAACTTTTAGTTGGCAAAAATTAAGTTGGATGAATCTGGGCCTGACTGATTAATGAACACCTTCAAAGGGATTTTTTCCTTCTTAATACAGCAGGGACAGCTGTCTGAATCAGAAAGTGAATCAGAAGTAAGGTATTTTTTTAGAAGTGTAAGTCATGTGTAAACTGTCAACACACAGTTTTCACAAAAAGTTACACTAGCTAAATCCTAGCATCTCCTGATTTTGAGATAAAGAGCATTTCAAGCAAATGGAAAAAAAAATGAGCCAACAGCTTATTGAATATATTAGATTAGACTTGATATATAAGTGATATTGAAATATTTTCACACTATTGTAAAGGAAAAGTTCAGGAAGAAAGTGTAATGGAGTATAATCCTGTTTGTCTAGGTATATAATGTGCATGTATGTGTAAACAGATACATTTATGATATCTTTGAAACCAGTAATGATAAAGAGTAAACAACTGCCTTCATTCTCTGGATATTATTTAGAAGTTGTTCCCCAGACTATTAAACACTAAATGTTTTGCTTCTCTGTATGAGAAGGCACACATCTGAAAAAGCTGTACTAATATTTCAGATTCATTTTGAAAATTGGTATATGTGATTACACTTTAAGTTTTTAGTTCCATTAAAAAAAATGGGCGATTAGAACTATCCTTACTGTGGAGGAGAAATAATGCTTTCCCTTAATTAAAGTAACTTGTGTATACCCATGCCTTTTTCTCGCAGATTGTCTTCGTATAAAACTGAGGGTTTTATACACCAGCTCTGTAGATGGGCCAAGGCTTTCCCCTGAGCTAAGGTTAGCAATGTAGAAATCATTCAACCTGACAGCTTGAACCAACTTAAACATGAAAGAACAGAAACAGACTCTTGTTCATCTCTGCTGATATACTCACGTCAGAGCCAACACCAGTAAATTTGCTGTTCAAAAACTCATCAGAAAGATGAATTAACCTTTTTTTTTAATATGTCACAAAAGCCTAGTAAGAAGTGTGACAGAGGGGATGAAAAGGAATAAATAAACAGATGTAAGTCATGTGTTATACTGAAAGTAATGTCACTGTGCATGAATTTAGAAGTAATGTGATAAAGAACCATGCAAAGACATGATTCAATTACAATACAGCTCTCACAAACATCTGGAAACAATACTGCTATTTTCACACGTTTTAACCAATCAGTTCTGGTTTCACACAGAAGTCTCAAGCGGACCTTAATTCCTTAATGCCATAAATTGTTTTCTAAAGTCTAAAACTAAAATACGCTAGGATTAGAGAAGTGACTTATTACATTTGTACTTGAACTAATTCCACAATGTAGTGACAAAGACTTTGCAACTCCCTTTTGTTGGTCTTTTGCTGGAAGATGTGGCAATTAGGAAGTAAAAACCAATAAATCAAATAAAATCCTCCTCTTAAGTTCACATGATTTAAGAGAACTGGCTTGAACAATGGTCCCTCCTACCAGGTTGCTCCCTGCCGAGTAAGGATTTACACTAGCCACAAAGCAAATGAAGTCCAGCCAAGAATTGTTATTATTTGTAAGCAAGATGTTTCTGAAGGACTGACTTATTTAACATTAGCTATCACATTTCAAATGCCTTGTCTAAAGCAGACAGATTTCTTGGAACTGCACAACAAAGGGATGCTGACCAGTTTTTCCCCCAGAATTTCCAGGGCTTCATACCTTTGGTTATAGCACAAAATAAGCTTGTAGCGGGCACAAATGAGCAAACAAACACAGTAACGGGGGGGGGGGGGGGGGGGAAGCAACTGGTATGTTTCATAACTTATTCAGGTTTTATTAATATTTTGTAAGGAGATTTGGCACCAAAAGATCGATTCTTATTTTACCTAAACCAGTATTAACAGGTTAAACCTTGGGAAAACGTTTTAAAAGTAAGAATAATCAAGCACTGGTATAATTTGTCATTTCAGTAGGAACATTCCAATAACAGAAATTGGAGGAGGTGGTGGTTTGTTTAATTTTGTATTTTCAGGAATGGGTAAAACGTAATTCTATCAGGAATCATTTAAAAAGAATTGGTTCAGCTGTGGCCTGTGAGAAGGAATTGTGACTTTCCTTTCAATCCTGTTTCCTGTATGAAATTCATTCCATAAATAGTTTTTCTTCATTTTAAGCTGTTATTTAAGGCTGGTAATAGAAAAAGTGATTCTTCAGCATCTTATAATCATTAAAATTTGTTTCATTGATGATGAGAGGTGAAATGGATTTCTGTTGCAAAGATGGCTTTCCTAACCTAATTATTAGACTCTACCATAGAGATATATATATAAAAAGTAAGGGAATTGTGGTAGCTCACAGTCAAGAACACTTTGTTCACGTCCTTGCTGCTACTATATATCTCTCTTCAATTTTGTTTACCTTTCTATTTTTTCATTTTTTTTTTAATTTTCATTTTGTTTTAACAAAAGATGCAACACACAATATTGGCTGCAGATGATTAAGGAGCCTTTTAAAAGTAGTATATATTTAGGGGAAATGTTCCAAATTTAGTTTCTGGCATTACCAAATAAGATTATGTAATACTTTCATTGCTTTTGAAATTAAATTTCCCCATGTAAATAAAATCTAGTAGATAAATATGGTGTTCAACAAAACAGATGGCACGTAGCCCCTTTAAGGCATAGATTTACACGTCTTCTGAACAGATGAGATATTGATCCAAACACTTTGTTATTATTATTTCTCCTAGTGAGTAGTAAAAATGCCCCATTTCACCAGACAAAAATATGGCTGCAGATGCACAACAACAGGGAAAAGAAATAAGTTGAAGATGGGGATTTTGATTTTTGAAAGTAGAAGAGTACAACAGACAGGTAAAATGAAATAGAAGATTACAAAAGGGAAGAAATAAAAGCTTAATGGAGAGCGGGTGGCATGGACCACAGAACACCAGCCGAAAATAACCCTTACTTGTCATACTGGGAGGTAGAGAATCAGCCTCAGCCAGCTCAACTGACTTTCTTACTGCACAGTACTGGGCACATATCCTTAAAATTAAATACTATGGAAAATGTCCAAGGAAGACTGAAAAAACCTGCCCCAAATCAACAGGGTTTTCTTGTTTTCTTTAGCCCAGTGGCCCTAAAAGTTCCTATCAAAACAGAGAAGAAAAAGAGAAAGGTAACTAGATCCTTAGAAAAGCATGTCAAGGAAGAACGTTAAACAGCTAGGGAGCATATATCTTACTGCGTTTCTTGCCTTCTATACTATTCTTAACAAACTTCCTCAACTCTTTTTTAATAATTTTCTTTCTTCCTTCCTTCCTTTCTTTCTTTCTTTTTTTTTTTTTTTTTTGTCTGCAGCATAGTTAATTTTTCAATTTGAAGAGCTATTGGTATAAAGCATGCCTCATTAGCTTTGGGAGGTAGCTAGTCTTCATTAATTCAGTTCTCACTTCATTTGCTTTACATACAGTCGTAATTAGCTTCAGAATAACTTTGGTAACTTCAGCAGATTTATAGCTGCAGTTTTATTCTGCATTTGGTTTTTTCCTCATGTTTCAATGTGTTGTATGAATTTTAAAAAATCAAGAACAGCAATAATTGCTTTAGGGAATAATTTAATGTTGCAATTTTCAGAGTGACAGTGTCTCTACATCCCTCTGTCTGCTCAGCTACGTAAACAGTTAAAACACTAAGCCTTATGTAATCTCAGATGACGTTTTCTTGCAAATAGGCAGAAATTTCCATTTTATCTGGCATGCTTCCTCTGGAGAAGCAATCCTTTCCCACGTATGCCAATCCTCACCTTAGTGTATATGGCAGCAGAGGAACCCACCCATACTGTTCAGAGCTGAGGAAGGAATCATGTCAGTCTTTTTTTGATGTCCTACAACCAAAAGAGGATTTGGTTTATTCATTGGGGACGTACTGCTGTGGTAAGGATACATGCACAGCACCATACTTAGTTCAAACTGGTTTACATAGGCTGGCAAGGCAGCACTCGTATTTGAAGAAAGGCAAAGAGGACAACACAGCTGAACCCAAGAGAGCCACAGCATCCCCTGACACCTCTGCAAGGTTGATAGGAAGCGTGTCAGTGTATTTAGTACATCAGCACACCCCCTGGCTGAGCTGATGATTTCTTTCTTCTTGAGGCAAAAGCACAATGCTTTACTCCACTAGACTGGGCCACATTGAGTAAGAGTAAGGGAAATAAGCCCTTCAGAGAAGTCCCAGAACTTTTATATAGATTATCATTGTCTTGGCACACATGCCAAGGTACCATCACCAGAAAGATGGAAACACTTCCAGGAAGAAGCCACAGCAGCTACTAGATATATTCCCTAGGCATTTCTGATGCTATAGAGGAGCTTCAGTGAAAAACATCTGTGGTAGAAATAAGGTGTCCAGTCCCCCACAGACACCATTTGAGAACTGGCTTAAATAGAAGTCACTCGCAAAGCTCTGGAATCTGGAATCTGGAATCTGTGTGCATTCACTGTGTGCCTAGCCAGGTGAACTGTTGCACTGTCTGCAAATTCCACCGAAAACTCCTCACTCTGGTATTTCCCACAGAAAACCAAAAACCTATGAGTTAGTGCTCTGCAGCTATTATATTTTTCTCTTAGTTGAAAAGCCAGTTGACACAGTCTAAAACAAAATGAGGTTTTGAGGAGGTTTTACCAATAAGCTGCAAGTGGTTCAATTCATGCTAGGAGAGAAGTAAAGTGGTATTGTAAATGTTAATAACCTGCCAAAGTCCTATTAATTGCTCTACACGGACTGCTGAGTCATGCCTTCTCTGTAGCAATCCATATGCTGCCTTGGAGATACATGATCTTGGAGAACAACTCTCCCCACGGTTAGCTAACATGTGAGGAGGCCACTGAGCCAGGCTGGTGGTGTTCCTGGCACACTCCACAAGTCTCTAAGAAGTATGTTTTATTTTCTCCATTGTACCACCTCCATTTTAGTTCAAAAGTAAAACTCTCAGGGATGTGATCAGTCCATACCACTGCCACCAGATGAGCACCTGGCAAGCCCAAGCCCAATACTTAGTAATATCCTCATATCTGTCATAAAACCCATAGGTAATTTCACCCTGCATGCTCACAGGAATGATTAAATGACATCCCTTCAACAGCAGGCTACCTCGCAGAGCAAATTGTTGACTGGGATCCAAACATGCAGCAAATTGAGCTGACTTAGTATGTGGAAGACTAACACTCCTGGCAGAGCCTCGTAAGCAGAAAGTGTGTTTGAGCAGCTTGTTGTACTGATCAGATTTCAGACAGCTCCTGGCACCTGCAGGGAAACAAAGGCAGCCTGTTTTCAATAAATCTGGAGTCACCTGTCCCAGATGGTTGACTCTGTGATATCATCCCTCTCATATAAGAGCCTTCCCTGAGAAGCCCGGTAAAAGAATTGTGTATCATATTGGACCTGCTACACTGTGAGTACAAAAGAGAGTCAAGCTATACCATTGAGAGATGGGTACAAAATTGCTTGTAATCAGTTTTGATGTAGAAATCTCAGAAGTTGCTAGTATGCCTGGGCAAATGCAAGAGATTTTCTTTCTATCAGCACATATTCTTTTCTTATTTGTCAGATTGTTCTGGAGGTAGTTGGTGATCAGATTCTCCTGTCTACATCACACCATAGAATTCATTCTGATTTTGTTCTCATTTTGCTATAGCGTTTTGTAGTACAGTCTTTCTGTGCCACCAGGCTTGACTCCCATTACCCCAGTGTAAGCTGCAGGTTCCTTCAGCCGGCAGGTACCAGGGTGCCCAGTCAGCTTTTGGAGCTGTCCCATCACTCTGGAAGGTGCCTGGTGGTGACGCTCCTCAGACTTCCAAGTGCCCAACACCACTAAATATTCAGAAGGAAGGCAAGGTGCCCTTTTTAACCTCTGAAAACTCCACGTGATATGCCTATTCACAATATGAAACCCCTACAAAAGCTACAAAAGCGTAAATGAAAGAAGATTAAAGAGGGGTGAATTTAAGGGTACATGTTGACATACCAAAGTGTGCAACGTCAGGCTGCAGTCCTGTCCTGACGTATACGTAAGAACAGCAGAGCACTGAAAGTACTTATGAAAAATACTGCTCAGTTAAGTACCTAATAATGTGTGTTTAAAATATGTTCATAACTATTGTATACACTATTGGTAATTTTTCTCTGTCTGGCAATTCAGGGTTATAATTTTTTTGGGTCTGAGGACTGTTACTCAAGGTCTATAAAGAGAAAGCTGCAGGGTAGCTGTTCTGGAATATCAAGAGAGTTCACCACAGGGACAATGCTGTTTTCCAAAATAAATGCATTATTCTGCACTGGGCAGGGTGGAGGGGGAGAGAGAGAAAGAGAGAGAGTGCAGGGCTCTTTCAGCATGTCAGTAAGAAAAGCCCAACAATAAATGGAATATTAAAATAGCTGCTTTAAGAAAATAGAATAAAAAGAGGACTATAGATAGAATAGTAAATCTTATGTTCCTTCAAATGCTGGAACCTCTCCACGGTTGGGATCTGTGCAGCGTGCCATGGGAAAGTCCATCTGGGGTCCACCTGATGCTGCATGAAATCAGGGATCCAAGCACCTGAAAGGATGTAAGATTTACTCACTATCTATATTCCTCTTTTTATTCTATCTTCCTGAAGCAACTATTTTAATATGCCATTTGTTGTCAGGCCTTTCTCACCTACATCAAGAAACAGCCCTGGACCATCTCTTCCCACCACAGCCCCTTCCGCCCCCTGTGCAGAACATGTATCTAGACAACAGTTACTATAGAATAGATGTGACACTTTAAATTCATACCCTACCTTAATGATTCAAACCCTACCCTATGCAGCAAGACCCTTCTCACTGACACACTCAACACACAGTCAGAGGTTGTTGCTTGCAGCAGAGCAGAAATGCCTGAAACCAATCTGAGAAACTTTAATTCCTGGCCCTGCTGAAGCTGGAACAGGTCTTTGTCAATTTTCAGGGTGGTGATCTTGCTTTTATCATCCCAATTATCCACCACACAAATGGAGAGGTCTTAGGTGAAGTATCTAAGGTTGCCCATACCTCAGTCTGGTGTGGAACCAGACTTCTACAAACAGAAAAATAGATCATGACAGACCTGGCAGGATGTGGGGACTAATTGCTGAGAGAATTCATATTTTAAACTGGGGAAAGTTTTGCAAAGTTTTTATTAATATTTGAAAAATACAATTTCTCCCTGCCTAATGCATCAATACTGTCTCTGCCTCACACACTTTCTAGTTAGAACACAGCAGTGAGATGCACAAAGCTATCAGCAAATGCTTTTAGCTGAATTTTCTCCACCTCTCCTTTCCTAATTTTTTGCCATTTAAGAATTCAGTCAAAAGACTTTAGAAGTTTGCTATAATAAGGCAAAGAACTGCTGAAACAGAACATAGGTTCAGCAGTAGAAGGTTGCTTCTGAGTTTTTGAAAGATGCAACAAATTGCCTTAAAAAAAAATTACAAGCAATGCTGTGAAAGTTCCAACATCTGGAAAAGGATTTGTGTTGCTAGCTGCCATGAATAGTCTCTAATTATACTGAGCATCTTTACACCAAGAAACAGGGTTTATCACACAGACGCTGGGCTGCAATCAAATGCACACAGTGAATTCTAGCTCCAAGAAGTTAAAGATGCATTGAAAAGTTGTAATGAAGTGTACAATTGGAAACATTTATCGGTGATTCTGTCCCAGTATGAGCCACACAATTGTCTGAAATCACTGGAAGCTGGTCTGTTGGCTATTCAAAGTCTAGACTGAAGAGCTGATTGAGCTTGCATATAATTTTTTTAACAACTTAAGCTTTCTGACTTCAAATCAATGGGGATGCATGCTATATGATCAAGAGCAACTTTGACTAAGTGCATTCAAAATCTGCCATTATATCTTGATGTAGTCCAGCTTTTGAACAGTTCAGGCTTGATTTCCTGTTCTAAGCGGAAGACAGCAATACGACTGGAGGGCCTGGGGCCATTTTTCCTGTTCTTTTTCATAATCCAGCATGAAGCAGAGAAATTTCAGCAAGAAATTTGGACCCAGATCCCCATGGCCTCTCAAATCTTTTGTAGTCGGGCTTTGTCAGCGGAAAGACACAACCACATCCTCACATGTATTTCGTAAAAGTGTAGTCAAGAGTCTAAAATCATTACACTGCCTTTTTCCACTTGAATATACAATTCTCTGATGGTCATATCCACTTCATGTGTCCCTGTTTTGCTGTTATAAAGATCTGTTACATGATGAAGTGCAATATTATTGCAATTCATCTGTCAATTGAAAGCATCAATCTAAACAGTTCCTTCATAACAAGTCACCTTTTAAGATTAAAAAGTGGTCTCTTGTCATTAATAAAGAAGCTTTCATGGAAGAGGAAGATAGAGATAATACTTGGGATACCACCAACTGAGTGTGCATCTACCTCTTAACTGAGACAGATCTGGCAATTTTGCTTGAATACCAAAAAGCAATGGATGTGTATGGGAATAGATGTTACCCAATATTGTTCATCATTTAATGGAAAAAGGGGTGGAGTGATCATCAAGGATTATTATCTAAAAGGTGACTCAATTTCTAGATTTTTAAAACATGAAAGAAGGGTTACCCATGTTCTCAGAAAGCTTTCACTTCTGCCTAGCCAGCTAATGAAGAGGCCTCCTAGTATGCAACTTTCCAGCTGTGATGAGTTCTTCGAGCTAAGTGAATTGAAAGAGAGAATAGTGTACAGAGAGCTCTCGGGAAGCCATCCACTGACCCTGTCCAGATGCAGCTGAACTCATATTCTGGCTATGCACAGCTGAGGTGTCCTGACAGGGGGGCTCTTAGGAGGTGTCTGTAGGTCCCAGTTCAGCACCAAAGCCACCTATCACTTTCTCACAAAACCTTGCAAGTGCTTCCCCTCCTAGAAGGCCAGGCAGAACATAGTCCTTATAAAAGCACCATGAAAAGCGAAATGATAAATCGATGTTCTTTCAGTCTGAAATTAAAACCTATGTCAATTGTAATGGCAGAAATATGTGTTTTAAATTGGGCTCAAATTGCTTTCAGCAAAAAGACATTTGAAAGCATCATGAGCAGATTGAAGGTTCCAAAAAAATAGCAGCTGCCAACATCAGTAATCCCTGGAGTGCTGCAGAGAACAAAAGAGCCTCTCCCATTGAATTTCGCTTGCGGAAAGCCACTGCAGCCTGGAGTGGCTGGCTGTGTGGAAAGCACATATTTTTAAATGAGCGTTAGGACGTGAGTAGGTCAAAATATAAATACAAAAAAAAGCTTGATATTTCAAAGAATATGGAAGCCTATCAGTGCAACCGAATGCAGCCTGAATCACAAAGCTGCAGATTTTTGCCCTGCCAGGATTCAGCTCTACGAGTGCTTTAATCATCCCAACAATAGGACGAAGCTGTGAACTGCTTTGCTTGCTCACTGGAGTATGTTGTTGGCATTATCCTGTAATGACACAACAGATTCTATACACAAATTTTGCTGCAAAAGCAATTTCTTTCATTTTCACCTTAAAAAAACTTGCACAGTAATTAACTTCACAGCAGTTTCATTGGCAAAGTAATACAGTACATATAGAATAAAATATTCATTAATAATTGACTATGAAAACTGTAGTTAAACTATGTTCAGCTAATGTAATAGCTAGCAGCAATAAGAATACAGAGGGCATGGTTCTTCGCAAGAATAAAATATTTCAGTCCAATAGTGTTTGAGAGTGAGTAACTAGTAAAGTTACAAAGGGCCCACTACAAAAAGAGTGGCTTGCTGGAGATACAGAGAATACTTTGTACAAAATTTTGACCCATAATACAGAATACTTCTGAGAATGAGATCATCGATAATTTCTCCAAAACCCAAGGTATTTCTTCTAAAGATTTACAAGGGACAGCCAGTTTTTTCTTTTCAGTGAGGACTTAAACTGCAAGGAAACAAAACTGCATTACAAATAACAAAACCTGATAGCAATGTGTGGTGACTTATGGTGGAATATAGAATGAAAACTCTGATAACTGTGCACTGAATCAAGCCTTTTGCTTCCACATTAAAGCTCTGGTCTTATCCTTTTCCATTGTCTTTCCACAGTCCTCTTAATTCCAATATTCCTTAATGGGAAAAAAACCATAGTCCTACTTACCACTTTTGACTGGGATGTGAGGCATTGTCTTTCTCTCTCTTCTGTCTTTGCATGTATCAAAATTTGTTAAGTAATTTTTCTGCCTAAAAGAGAGCGTGAAGCTCAATGGAGGTCCTGTCTAATGCTTCAGCTTTCATATGTTAAGTGTCTGCAAAACCTTTTAAGCAGAAAAGAAAACAAAGACAATAGGAATATTTTTTTCCCAAGCTGTTTTTTTTCCACTGTGTAGCTCACCTTTCATAATTATTCTACCCATGCAGCCTGACTTATGCTGGAAAATAAACCAGAAGCAGAGAATTTATATGTCCTTTCCAAAAAGTGTTAGAAGCCAGCATACTGAAACTCCAGAATGCAGAAATACATTTGATAAGAAGGGTAAAAACACACTTTTAAGATTATTACCTATTTTGTCCCAAGTGATCAGATTTTCCAAGACATGAGTCTGAATCCAAGGTCAAGCTTTCCTTGAAGCTTCAATGTATTAGAACCTATGGTCCAGATTCAGACTTTTCAACAGATAGAGTGGCCAGGATTCTGTTTGTCCTTAATTATAGACACCTCATTTAGGTGTCTATAGGCATCCTTGCTGTCTAAACTCTCCCTTGCAGTCCATGGAAATAGCTAATACAATCAAAATTGGCTGGAGAGATACTGAGCTGACCAGCCACAAGGAGATCAGCAGAGTTGTCCATGCACACAGATCCTTCCTGCTATGTCCAAAATCTGCACAGACTGGCAATATTATGCAAGGCCTATAAGAGAGACGTGAAATTAAATGGTGGCCTGTACATCCAGTTTTGGATGAGGTGAATGACTCTCCAGGCTCTCTTGGCTGGGAGCAGAATCCAGCTACCTACACCACAGTGTGTCCAAGATGCCACTGGACACCCGAGACACTTGCACAGGGTGAATGGACATGATGTAGGACTCACAAGAGATCTTTACCTTCTGGAGAGGCAGCTCGAGCCCAGGCAGTAAACCTCACACAGTTAGTAGCACCAGTTGCTATAACAAGGTAGCTGAATCCTGCACTGGATCTCCACACAGAAGGAGTTCAGACAGCATTTCCAGCTGCAAGGGCAGAGAGTACTATATGTAAGCATTTATAACTGTTCCATGTGATCATTATAATCACATTTCTCCCTTAGATCTCGTAAATTGAAGGGGGAAAAAAAGAAAAAATGACAAAATTCACTAAAGGAAACACAAATATGTACTTATTCTTTAGGGTTTCTAGGAACTCACCTAATCATCTTTCATCACATAAACAGTCTAGTTACATTTTCAAACATAAATAAAAAGCACTAGAGGTGAGTATTGTCTAGGTCAGAGTCACTTTTAATAGCAGAAGAACAGCAGCTCTTTAATAGTACACACAATATACAACTATTTTGGAGAGTAAATGAAAGCTAAATTTCCTACTGGGGACATGGGATGGATGTAGACAACCTGTTTCATCATTACACTGACTATTAACTAGAATCCTTATTCTCAGAAACTATCTACAGTCTTTTAAAGGCTATAAGTAGCCAGGACATCTGTCGCTTTCAAAAGAAAATTAAAGTTTCATAATAATAGCAGAATAGAGGAATAATTTACATTTTTAATATATCCATCACCTTTTCTAAATTATCATCAGATTATCATTCCATGAGAAAGGGGGGCGGGGGGACGGGACTTTTTTTAAAGGAAATAGTTAAAGGAGAATGAAAAGACCAGGCACAAGGCAGTCAGCTGTAGCTTGATGCTTTTATAGCTCACTACCAAGAGAAAGTTGCTGCTACACCAGTGAAGGATTCCCAGAGATATTCAGGTGATCCTCTTAACATCACCTAAACCCAGTATAATGGTACAAATCAACAGCAGAGCAATGAAGAGTCCAAGCAATGGAAAGCATTAGGTTTCTAAGCAGTAACTAACACTTGAATTTCATCCAGCTGAAGATAGAGCTGCACAGAAATGAGCTTCACTCCACTCACAGGGCAAGTAGCATTACTTCGCCCTAAAAAGAAAAGCAGAGTGGATTTACTCCAAAGGGAGTTAATTTCAACAGTTCTGTCTACTGATAACTGACATGGGAATTAGCAGGGCAAGCCTCCCACCCAGGAGGCACAAACATAGGTAGTTCACATTGGCAATTTTGCTAGAAATTAGCAACTGGACATCAAAGGACAATTTCCAAGTGCTGAGATGAGCTCATAATTCATGCTTACATTTGACCAGGATGCACTGCAGCCTTTTCTAATGAAATAATATCTCCAAAAAAGCAGGCTGAGATTTATTTCTTTGTCAATGTGTTGCCTGACCTTCTTTTTGGCTGGATTCTCCTTGTTCATACCCAAAACCAACTACCACGTTAATTGCATTAAAAGAAAAAGATGTAATGGATTGTTAATGAAAAGAGAACAGGATAAAAGCCCATTGCATAGCCAAGGCAGACAACCTGTTTAGCAGGAGGAGGTGGTTCTACTAAGTGCAAAGATAACATTTATTCAGTCTTCTCTAAAGACAGGTTTCATTTATTTTCAAACTCCCAAAATGAAACCATTCACCATTTAAACAAGAGAGCTGATCAAGAGATTCCCAACTTCAAAACGTGATGGACTAGCAAAGATCTAATATTTGAAACTGCCAACTACACAAGGATTTTTGGTAGCATTTCAAAAGTTTCTGTAATACTTTATACACAGAATTTTTTTTAGATTTTTTTAAACGTCCAGTCTTAAATGCAGAAAATTTTCTGTGAACTTCACATGAAAGAAAATCACATTCGCAACTTGAGTGAGAGTCTTGGGATTCAGTGCTTCCAGGTACTCATCCTCTCCAAAAATCAGGCCACCTACCTCAGTATTTAGATTTCAGGTTCCTTTCTCTCTACTTTCCAGTAACACCAATTTTAATCTTTTCTATTAAGTAACACAGTCTATAAATAATTAACTGTATGAAATCTGTTATGATCTCGAGTTGAAATGCATTATCACTGTCACTTTCACTTGTGCACACTCTCTCTCTTTATGTATATGGATTTATGTAATTATTTTGCCTGAGAAAAGAGCAGTTGGCCTTCAGATGTTTGGCTCTCTTGAAAATGTATTTCCTTACTTCATAAGCACATAAAGTAGTTTTGTTTGCATATTCTCCCTCTCAATTTGATTTTATTGAGATGAAGGTAATAGAACATGCAATACTAAGCTCCTTTCCTGTTCTTTTTCCTCTTAAAAAGAAGAGTTTGTTTCTTCCCATTGCTATAGCTACTCAGCACAGTACCTAAGCCCTTTCAATTCTGAATGTTACTAAACTCTGAACAAAAGATGATGGGGTTTTAGCTTACCAAATGTCATTCAAAAATAGCTCAGTATACAAATAACCTGTTACTGTGTATTTACGTCATTGGAAAGCCTGTGTGCTATGCGGATGCAGAGACTTAAACCAAACAAGCTAAAGCTAATGTCTTCAAAGCCAAGTGAGTAATCATCATTTAAAGTTATTTGATGCTCAGATCATCCACGGGCCTCTGTGTGTACCCAGTGTGCCGCACAGAAACTAAAGAAGCCCACTGTGCAAGGAGATGAACAACCACGTACACAAACATAATGCCTGTTTCTGTTCTATTAACAAACCCCCTCCTGATGCTCTTGAGACCAGATTTCTTGATTGGTCAAAGGCAAGGCAGGATAACAGCAACAATTTTAGATTGCTCACCACCTGGATGCAAACACACAGAGGTCAATCAACAGAGGTATTTACTGGGATACAGAATATTCCCTCGGCTGAATGGATCCAGACGCTTATTTAATACTCCATGCCAGATCTGTTCTTCCTGACTAAACCAATTCTCTTACTGCAGGTCACAGTGCTGGCAAGGCTTCTGAGGCAGAAGGTGCTACCCAGCCCTGTGCAGAAATAGCTGACTTCTGGGCAGGCACTGGCTAGCCCGGCCATAAGCACTTGACAGAAACACAGTTCAGCGCAATTTGGGTTTCTCTTTGGAGGTGGACAGCACTGGACCTTTTTGATTCATTTTGCTTCCCCAGTTCTGCTATATGTAGAGCTGATTACCTCCCCAGCCTATAGGCATCTCAGCATATGCAGTACATAAATTCTCTAAAAGGATGTAAGTATTGTCCTTTTCAGAAGTGGGTCTTTCAGGGAAAAGGGGATGGACAGTGCCACTGAGGTACTACTGGAGTGGCAAGGTGGACAGTTTCAACACTGAGCTCACACTGGAAACATATTCCTGCCTACTCCATAGTCAATGCCACTTAGTGGAGGTGTGACCAGCTGGGTGAGACCTTGCTACGAGTATCCTAGGGGCAGTCCAGCAAAATGGTGCAAGCTGAAAGAAGTGGGCATGCCCCAAACAGTCTACCATTCCGGTGTCTGTGTGCTGTTGTGAGATTGCTATAAGGTATTGAGCACCTTTTAAAATACATAGGTCAGCCCAGACCTGGAGTTGCTGTGAAAAGGACAGGATCATTTCGTGTAGAATATTTACCCAGCCATAATACTGTTCATGTAACAAACAAGATTGCACTTAGCCACGCACTTCAAATTTGCATTTTGGGGCATGCACAGATGAGCAGGTGCCAGGAACAGTTACTGCTAAGTAACAGGTTTCCAGGCATAGATTTGAACTCTTAAGGAATTTTTTGACATCCTAAGGACAGCCTGGTTTTTGTCTTTTAACATTTCTCAACATGTAATTAAGATATTTTTAATAACATGCTCCAAGGTTTCACTGAAATCCTTGGAAGTCCATATATTAACCAGGAGTGCATCATCAGAATTGATACGTTGGTGTCGTGGTTTAATCTGGCAGGCAGCCAAATACCACGCAGCCGCTTGCTCACTCCCCCCTCCCCCCCAGTGGGATGGGGAGAGAATCGGAAGGGTAGGAGTGAGAAAAACTCGTGGGTTGAGATAAAGACAGTTTAATAGAACAGAAGAGGGAAAATAATAATAATAATAATGATAGAATATACAAAATGAGTGATGCACAATGCAATTGCTCACCACCCGCGCTGACCGATAACCAAGTAGCAATCGGTACTTCCTGGATCACGCCTACCATTCATATACTGAGCATGACGTCACATGGTATGGAATACCCCATTAGCCAGCTGGGCTGGCTGTCCTGATTATGTTCCCTCCCATCTCGTGTACCTAGCTCAGTCAGTAGGCACGGGAGCTGTCCTTGGACTAGGAGGGCACTTAGCAACAACTGAAAACATCAGTGTGTTATCAACATTCTCCTCGTACTAAATCCAAAACACAGCACTAGGAAGAAATTCAACCCTATCCCAGCCGAAACCAGGACAGTTGGTTATCAATATCTGCAGGCTACCTGAAACAGTGTGCTCTGAGCTCCCTGTCATATCAGTGCAACAGGAATGACGTCTCCCCTGGGGGACGGGAAACAGTATAAAATGCCACTGCTGAAGATGTGATCAATGCGTTTTTAAAATCCTCAAGGCATGCTTGTGCGATTTATCCCAGATGGACACAAAGTCTGTTTTATGTAGTTCATAAAGAACTTGGCCTTCTGAGGAAACAGAAGGTCTGAATTTGCTACAAAATATTATCTTATCAAAGATCCACAGAAATTCTGATGTGCTAGTAAACAGTGGCATTTCACCTCTGTGTTTTGTCTTATTATGTCTCTGCTATCACATTTATCAATCACATGTCCTAACGAGCATGACAAGGTTTCTCACAGCACATATTTTGCTGCCTTTAATTTTAGACTTGTAGCTGCACTTGTTTCAAAGCTTCTTTTAACATTGCATTACATTATTTTAATCTCCTGTGCTTGTAAAATATAAATATCATGGGTACTAAATTTCAGTCCTATCAGGATTTCAAAATGCTCATACATTTTATGTTGGACGACTTCTTCTCTTCTTGTGATGATGAATGGAAAGTAGCAGAGGAATCACTGGATTAAAAACTTGTCACTGTAATGTGATCAGGTCAGGGTAAAATTTGGAAGAATATGCTATCTGCATCTACTCAGAAACTTTGGTCTGTCTACTGTCAACCTACTAACCATCTATTAATCAGATGATGTCTCCTCCCCTAAGATGCAAGCACAGCTTTCTCGTTTTCTTTTTTTTTGTTACACAGTACCATACTACACGCAAACACTGATTTGTCAAGTCGATCATCTTATGCCATGCTTGATCTCCATCCCCGTACAGTTTTCCTTGCTTTTGGAAATCTCTGACTATGACCCCCTCGGTATACTTTTCCTTCTTCCAACAAAATCTATGTTAGCTGTATTTGAAAAAGACATTTGTGATTACCATCTTCTCATCCTCCTCTTGCATTTTGTAAAGTTACACTTTTGCATCTCTCCTTCTCTTCTGTCTTTGTTAATAGTTTTCAAATAAGTTGAAACTTCCTTGTAGGACAGAGGATGTGGAGCAGATTTCAAGATACCTCCTTTCAGATGGGTCTTTGATCTAGGTTATTCGCATTCGGTATTACTCTACGCTTTTCTAGGTAAGCATTATTAGGATTTTTGCTTTCTTTCCTGTTGTCTGAAGAAGACAGATATGCACCCAATATATATAATGTTTCAGGTTTATGTGTCCTCAGAAGTCATACAAATAATCTGCTGACTAGGCACTTACAGACCTTGTCTGCGCGTTCCAGGAATGAGACTGTCTGTACTAACAGCATTAAAGCAATAATGACAACAACATCATTAAAACGGTTTGGGGAAAAACAAAGGAGTACAATTTCACAAAAAATTTCCTCTCT
Organism: Calonectris borealis; assembly: GCF_964195595.1. Classification (NCBI taxonomy): domain Eukaryota; kingdom Metazoa; phylum Chordata; class Aves; order Procellariiformes; family Procellariidae; genus Calonectris; species Calonectris borealis. The sequence goes on along the minus strand of NC_134314.1, from coordinate 29,004,763 downwards.
GACACTCCCAGTTTTTACTCTCCAGTATTGACTCTAATATAATTTTATTCTTCCATCTGTCTACATATACTGTATGTGAAGCTGGGGAGAACTTACACCAACTAAGTCAGTGTTGTAGTAGCACAGATGCATCTGTGGGTGAGAGACCATCAACGTTTTCACCTCTCTAAGGCTTCATAAGAAGTGGGTTTCTTCCTTTATCCATGCTTCAAGAGCCCTTATTGAATATGGGGTGGCATTCTGAAATCCTGGCACCAAAAATATGTTTTATTCTACCTCAGAAGACAGCAAACATGAAAAGGCTGTTTGAAAGACATGAAGATTTCAAAGTCTGGTACTATTTCATGTTGTCAGCAAAGTTAACCTAAACATTTTTTATATAAAATCCTTACCTCTGTTAAAACAGCAGCTTATAATTGTGGGGGTTTGACACAGAAAAGACAAAACATGACCCAGCTCATTTAACAATAAAAGCACAATATATAGAAGTAAAATGACTGCTATAGTGGATGTATTTGTCCATCACTGTTCATTCAATAAGGTTTGATTCATTCTCCTGGCTATAAACGGGACTTATTACTCCTCTGTTATGCACAAATGTTATAATTTGGAAGATAACATATTGCAAACCTCAGTATCTCTGTGTTCCCTTGGAGACATCCCAGGCAAACTAATGATTTTCATTTCAGACTTTCATTTCACTCTGCACTTTTCATTGCTGTGAGGGTTTTGTGGTGATCACAAAATGCTTACCCAAGCAAAATAAAACTAAATTTCATCTAAGGTACCCAGAAGTCTACTTTACTACCCCTGGAAAATATGCATTATTCTTTTCAGTATTGTTGGCTTAATGAAATGTGAATGTGTAACCCTTTTATCCTTTTTTTTTTTTTTGCTTTCATCTAAGTTCACATTACCAATAGCAACACAAAAGCGATATATTTTCGAAGGTCAGAAGCAAAACATTCCTCTTTCTCTAGCTAGTCAAAGTCAACTTAATGTCCATTTTGAAGCCAAAATCTGTAGTATGATGTCCTGTAGAGCAAAATTTGTCATGTGTTTCATTACACATACCTGCCATTTATATTTCATCTCAAAATGGGAATTAGTATACAATTTCTAATTTTTGCTTTATTTACCAAATGCTGACTTCTAATTTCCTAATGCCTTTGAGGTAAAGTTGTCTTTTACATTTTAATATTTTTACCAGCCTTTTCTCATTCATATCCTTCCATAAATGCATTTTCTACCTGCATCTTTAATTGCTTCTTTTTTTAAATATTTTTAAAATTTTAAAATTTTAACATTAAAAGATGTTGTCTGTTATGTGTTACAATCAAGGGACACTAATATACATTTCTTACCCCTGAAACGGTGTTTTTTCTTATGACTTCAAGTTTATGTCAGGAATAAATCACACAAAACTAAATGAACCTTCGATATAAAAATTAGTTCATAAAAACAATGACAAAGAAGTAATCTAACTAAAAAAAATTAACCTGCTCAAAACATAACAAACCTTCTTCTGAACCTTCAAACAGATCTGTTAGCATAGCAGTTAATGACTGTGAGCTTTTTAGGTGTGTATTATTTCCAGGTTTGTTATTAATAGCAATAGTAACAATTCACAGACAAGCAATACCTGAAATGGTATTACAGTTGTTAGACTAAATTGCTCCCAATCCTTATCAAAGGCAATTCAACACATGCTGAACACAAAAATGGGTATTGGACACTAACGTTGTTATAAAATTAGGATCCACATCCAGATAAATGACTTATGAACATGCTGCGAATACTGTTTTAATGAGTGTTACCCCAGTATAGAAAAGCCATATTAAGCCATTAAACATTGCACAGCAAATGTTTATGAAGATGACTGTGACAAAACAAGAGGCCATAATTTAAGTGCCCAAGCTATCTCTGTGTGTATGATAAATAAAGATGCAAAAATAAGCATAAAGGGGGATAACCCCCTTATATGTCATACATGAATATTCCTTTCTATCAAGAAATTTATCTGTGGTCTTTTTAGTGTTGATAACTTCAGAAACAAAATCTAACAGTTGCAAAATAATATAAGAGTAATAAAATGGCCTTCTTACTAACTTCAGCATGTGTACAGCAGAAGGGAGAGTCACTTAAGTGAACACTGAGCGAAGAAAGGAGACAGCAGGAGGTAAGTATTCTGAACAAAATCAGCCATTAAAACCACTATTGAAAATACTGTTGATTTGTTTTCCCTCCAGTGTAAAATTTCATCCCTGAAATGTGCTGTCTTCTAGGTAGCACAATTTGTAAAGCCCATACACAATAATTTGCTTGGCAGTCACAATTTAGTGATCCATTAAAGACTTATCTTTAGGTTCCAGTTCCCTGAACCCATCAATCAGAGCTAAAGCAATAAAAGCTTGCTGAGGGCAGAAGCTTTGGGGCTCATTTTCAGAACAGCTGAGCACCCTCAGCTGTCAAAGTCATAGATACAGGTACCCAGCACAATAAAAAAAAAGACAACCTGTATTCTGTCTGTTGGTTTCTTTCACCTGCACTGCCACTGAGCAGAGAAAATCTGCTTTTGTGTATTTCCCAGTAAGTCAACTCTCACATTTCCACAAATAATCTCCATGCCAGTTTGTTAAGATCAGAATCAGTCATTCAACAGTAGTAATATTTTGCTTGGTCACAGCAAAGAATTTCCAAAAACTAAAGTAGACAAGGAAAGAGCTAGGAGTAGACAATGAATTTGTGCCATCATGAAAAGGAGAGTTCAGGAGAAGCTGGACAGTCACCTCGTCTTGCTGCTGAACCAACATACTTCTAGGGGAATGGTTGCCAATGATTCATGAAGAAACTGTCTTCACCAGCACTGAAACAATGGGTTTTACTGCAGGGGCTGAATTTGCATTAGGGGGAGTTAGAATGACAGTATTTGCATTTGCATTTCAACTATGTCTTTCCTTTCCCCATAGATTTAGAACTGTTTATACCTAGGATTATGGCTTAAACCAGTTTGGACATTTGAATCATGCCTGACATTCAGATCCAGAACTAAGAACTGCATTTCAGAGTTCGAAAAAGTCTGGATTTAGTATTTTTATTTGGAGTACGTGCATAGTTCCAGACCATCCCAGGTAGGAACTTACCTAGCTGATGCATTTTGCTAAGCCCCCAGGTGCTACACTGAGGTTGAAGACCTGTTCTGGTCAACTAGTAATTTTTTCTGAACAAGGAGTTGTGATGTGATTGCCAAAACTCCTGAGATGCACACAAGATTACAGTGTTGCCAGTTCCCTCATTGTTGCTATTTTTCTCATGATAATAATATTTTTCTTCAAGCTCCAGGTCCTGAAATGAGAGTCTCAGTTATCATTATATAAAAAACACATTTCTAGTTCTTTCTGTTTGAAAGTTTGAAAATAAGACTTCAGAACACCCTAACATTTTAGAAATCCCAAAACAAATATTATTATTACTTGGGGGGGTTGTATTTTGATTTTTTAAACTTATTAAAAATTAATCTGGGGAATCTGATTCACTGTTTGTTAATGCACAAGAATGGTGATGATGAGAAATATACAGAAGGTACCTCATGCAGGTGAATGGAACACCAGGAGAGGTACGGAAGACTTATAGAAGATATTTTGGTCTTTTCTGTGCAAGGATAGCTCTAAACTTGTCAGTGTAAATTGCCACTGGGGAGACAGCTGCTGTGACCTGCTTTCACTGTTTTATTTTCCTTTCAGAGCAGAAAAGAAAGTACCCATGGTAGGCCTGTATGAACTGCACAGCTTGCATCATATATGTGAGCAGTATAGTCCTAGCTGGAGGCTAGCTGGAAAATGGCTAATGCACCAGGAGAGGGCTGCAAAGGGACATAAAGTCACAATCAATTTGCTACCAACCAACAGAACTATAAAGATCACAAACTCAAAGACAAGAAATTGTTTCGTCTCTTAGATACCAAATGCCAGGGTAACAGAAGGGTGAAGTGGAAATTCCTGTGGATAAGAGGAAATGTGATTTAATTGGCAACACTAAATCCAAGAAGAATAATTCATATTATTGGAATGTTAAAATCACTGGGATAGGCCTGGGAAAGAGAGGTGAGTGGGTGGTATGGTGTGCCACATGAAAGAGAAAACATTTTTCGTGGGGTAAATTAGGACTCTCAGCAGCAGGTTCTGGACATGTCGGTATACGGATCTACATGATAGTGAAGGTGAAGAGAGTTTAATAGCAGACCACTAAAAAAACCTGGTGAAAAGGATAAGTCAATCCCCCGTAACAAGAAAGAAATAAAAGCTGTATATAGAGAAGCTTTGGTTGGGCAGGAGGCCACAAGCAGCCAGTGGCAAACGAGATTAGAGCTGCTGACAGATACGGATGATAATGGTCCAGCACAAACTTCACCGCAGAAAGTTACACAAGTTGGGTTTGTTTTGGGTGAAGTAATGGGCTAAAGGGATGAATGAATCACATGTCTGTGATGGGGCAGTCACCTATTGCTACCTGTCAAACTGCATTAAGTTTACTTGGGGGCCCATTGTCTCTTTGCTAGGTGCTACTCCAACTGAGTCCTGAAATTATTACAGAAGATCACCAGTTTGTTTCAACAGTAATCAAGAGGCAATACATTCATTTTTGGTGAAATCAAAGTAGCTGCTTATTTTGTTTTATCTTAACCCACTGTGGCAAAAGATGGTTGCCCTTCAGGAACACAGTCTTTAAAGAGAACCACCTCATAAAGCCTGTACTATGTGCCCCAATGTGAGTTGTGTCTTTGTTAAACCTTTTCCGTATCACATGGAGCACGTAGGCGGTATGCATGCCCCTGCACAAAACATCTGAAGACAGAAATATAAAATTTCTATGTAAAAAATGTAATTGCCAGAAAACCATATATATGCCATTATAATGTAGCCAGAAAAAAAAAACAACAGAGGCAGAGTGCAAAAACTCTCAGCATCAGATAACACCCGGGGATACTCCTGAGAGAAATACCTTGATGATGACAGATCTGACAAACCTGTGACACATCCCAAAATCCATATATGCTGTTACTGCCAATGTGAGGTGAACAGGGCTTGAATCTCACTCCATTGCCCCCATACGCTCCTTCCTGGCACCGGTGGGAGAGCCTGAGAGAGGCAGCTGGGGCATGGCTCTTTGTCATAAGACAAGAAGGACCTTTTCTAGCCCTGTCCAAAGATAATATGAACCTGTGTTGCAGTAAAGAGGCTCCTATACTAATGTGGAAAGCCTATGGTGTGCCCATTCACACGCAATCACTAGAGGTCACATTTTGTTGGAATGGCTCATAGATCTCGGCTGTCTTGGTTTTTCAGAGTTAAAAGCCTCATTCCTAAGCAGCATTTTTAAGGAGATAATTACATGAACGGGTTTTTTTCTGAGTATGTATAGTTCTATAATATCTGGGCATGGCATTTTTTTTTCTGCTCTTCAGATTGCAATAGGAAATGGCTATGCAAACTGTGGAAGCCATAAACCAGATAACCCTAAGACATTTGGGGTTTTACTTTGCCAATTTGTACTCTTCAAAACCACCTCCAAGCAGGAATTTGAGAAGAATGCTCTGTCTTTGGTTTATTCTGTCACAAGGTAGGTATGGCATAAGTTTTGAAAACATACTTAGCTTATTTTCATAATACCTTTTCCTTTAATGTGCCCAAGCTGGAGTTGCCCCATACAAAGCAGAAGTATGAAAGTCAAAAACCATCAGTAACAGGCAGAGACAGGGAAAAAAATTATCTGCCCGTTGTGAGGTTCTGGGGGATGCTGGAGAATTCACACAGCAAGTCACAGTCATTAACTCCTTCCTCTGCCATTTGAGGAAGCTGCAAGAAGTATGTCAAGGTCACGTTTACCCAATCCTAATGAAGCAAAGCATAAATCACAATTTGTTAACCATCCATTGGGAATAAAAGTGTAATTTTTTTTAACAGCTAAGTAATTAAAAAGGCAAATGTGTTCCATATTGAAAGAATGTTGCTATATTAGATAAGGGAATGGTTCATGACCAGGCGACACTATTAATATGACCAAAAATTATCTGGTCTCTTAAATTATTTTATTTCCCTTAGCAGAATGTTAATTTCAGGTTAGTAATTTTAATTGCATTAGTATCTGCTTAAAAGTGGCATTTCGTTTCATTTTTTAAATTGCTCCTCTTTTAATTTCTCCTCCTAGTCACAGGGTTCTGTTTATTTTAATTGGGAGTTACTTATGCCAGATTGTGTACTGACTCCCCATGATATTTTTTTTAAATAAACAGTTCTTTTCAAATCCACCATACTGTGGAAAGAATCACTATAAATAACAGAGAGAATTTAAAATCCAATCTCACTTGAATGGAGAGTCTCCCTCTTCAACATGCAAAATTACCTAATAATTTCATGGGGACTATAGGTTTTTGCTTGATTCTGTCACCCTTTCTCATGCTTATTAGCAATGTCTTTTACAAGCAATGCCACAAAATCAGTGTAGAAAGCAAACAATGCATTTTACTTAAAGTTATCTATTTTACACGAAGGAGGAAACATAACATGGCTACTTTATCTGATGTGGAAATGCATTATGAGACAATAACTACATAACTGCTCCTATTCTATTAGTTTTGTCACAAAATTAGAAAATAGCTTTACCTCTTTCCCATTAAAGGCAATATTTGCATTATAATTTAATTTTTGCTTTGCCACAGTGTGTTTCCTTGGTAATCAAAAATTTTACTACAAACTTCAATGAATGACCAGCAAAGCAACCGATTAGTTTACAATGATGTTTAAACAAGCGGCACCTACCATCAGCAGCCACGCAATGGTATCTAAGATAGTATTTCTTAATCAAGTGGCAGATGCTGATCAGGTAAAAATGGGGTGAAAGGGGAGACAAAGAGAGAAAACTGACAGGGAGTTGTAATTAGTGCTGAACGGGGAAAATTTGCTACCAATTTTGCTAAAACAAAACGTCTCTTGAATTCCTAAGAAAGCTGTACTGGAAGAGAAAAATATCCAGGAGTTTTTGCCAAAGAGGTTACTTTATCTCTTATTTATTATTGTGTAATGAGGTCCTTACTTGGTACCCCCCAGGTGTGTATGCATGTATGGGAAACAGCAAATGTGACAGCAATGTATCTTTCTAGCTGGTGAAATGTGACCTACAATTTTGTACTCTTAACATTTTGACATCTCAGTTAACTGAGTATCGCCAGCCTGACTTAATAAAACAGACACCTGAAGGGTTAACACCCACCGTAACCAGCTCCTGCCTTGCTATAGCATGCTCTAACTGCTTTACGAATCACAAGAAGTGATTGTGATGGCCCCCTTTAACTATCACAACTTCTTCTGACAGAGATTTCCTCAGAATAAAAGATCTCACTTGAGTAATGATGAATTAAAATCACTAAAGACAGAAGTATGTAGGTAACTGGTCATAAATTAATCTTGTATGTTTTACCAGGAGCAGTGATGACTGAAATGCCATATATGGTGTCTTTGCTACTCAGACCTTGGTTTCAACAGGCACAAAAAGTGACAACGCAAGTTAGAATAAAGATGCAGAAAAAACTCTTCTCTTCCAGGAAAAAGATGACTTTTTACTGTGGTTGAATCCTCATGTATTCATAAAAGTATCCAGGCCAGGAGCAAAGAGGATTTTCTTAAATTTATAGAAAAAGTGTATTTGCATTTTGGGTTTCTTCATTTGCTTGTTTTCAAGACAAAATACATAAGAGCTGTTTAAAAATAATAAAAGTTAAACCTTGCAAAATAGCACTTTGATATTCTTTGATATTTGATTTTAATTCATAAAGGAAACTGATGAATTCATAGATTTTGTTGAAACTTAACATGTGTTCAAATAGTACATGAACTGAATAGCTCCGTACTTCCAGATAATTATTACAGCCATTCTGATACCAGTAACTGAAATAACTAATGGCAATTGCGATATAACATCTAACAGACTTTGTTGTAGACAGATGTAGGTTCCATAAGAATCAAGGAAAAGATATAGGTGTTGCTTTTTTGATAGGATACTAGGTACACATGTAGTGTTTTAAGTTAAATCATAGTCTCAGTGACTTGTCTTATTGTAGCATTACTAAAAAAATGTTTTAATGAAAAATTTTACTGGCATATAATAGAATAGATAATAAAGAATACGTACTGATTTCTAAAATTAGACGATACAGGTGAAATGAATTCTCCTCATGAATGGCAGGATCTGCCAGTGCAGCTTTTGTTACAGTTCTGAGAGGTAGTGATAATGGTAAGATTTAGCTAACTGGAAAAGACAGAAAAGAATCCCACAATCAGCTTACCATGATTAAATACCCCTATAAGAAGTAAACAAATTCTCCTCTTTAAGAACAACTTTAAATTGGATACACTACAGATGTCACAGCATCTGGAATTCTTCATTGATAAACGATGCACTAAGCATATCCATAAAACATGCTCTTTTGATTAATTCAGGTGCACTTAATGCATCTCAGTACTGTGCTTTTATTTGAAGGAACAGAATAGCAGAAACTTGCTGTTATATCATGTGCATGTTACACAGTCCTGAAGAGACTAAAATATACACAGAACTGCAGAACAAACTACCCAACACATCACATCTTGGCAACTTTTACAAAGAATATGAGCAAGAATAAATGTGCTTTGCAACGTCATACCTGAGGAAGCTACAGTACCTCCAGTGCTAGCTACCTATGTTTTCCTACTTCAGGTCTGATGTTATGGCAAGGACATGATTGTGAGGATTTTTTTGTTTTTCACTGCTGCTAAAGACATGAATGAACCAGTAGGTGAAATATGGTGCTGAATGATCAGATCTGAAGGCTCCATGAAGTATTTCCATGATTAAAATTGCTCTTTCTAACAACGGATGGGGAACTGATGCAGAAACCCTTCATAGGCTTTGAATATCACGCAGTCTGGAGCTTTTGAAGAGGCACAACTCTATTTTCTGGCTGGTTTGTTGCAAGACAGATCCTAGTATCTTAAAGGAAGCGTCTTTGGTATTTTGTCCACACAAAATTACATAGAGCTCTTGATTGGGTGCCTTTAAATGCCCCTGAGAAAGTGGTTAATCTTAGTCAAAGCTCTCAAGCATTAGTGGCTATTAGAGGCTGGTGAGTATTGCAGAGAGCAGTTATTAGTCTCCTTGTGATCCAGTAACAAATTTTTCACAGCAGCTGGTTTCTTTTAGTGAGTTCTTCCGTAAGAAAGTGTATTATTTATAGGCAGAAACTCTACAAAGAGCCGTAGCATCTGAAGTCTGGAGTGGGCTGGCATTATCCGGTCCTGACGACAGACAGGGAGAATTCCAACACCATATGCTTTCATCTGCAAAACACCTACTTCTGAGTACAAGTGCCCCATAAAATTGAAATTATCTTCATGCTGAATTCAAAGTCATTTGCAATTCTGCTTCTGTTAAACAAGCTCAGAAATAAGATTAATGGAGTAATGAAATTAACTCTCCACCAAACCAGTTTTATCTTCTGACTCTTTCAGCAGGTTCTGAATTTCCGTGACTCCTTTGCAAACACATATTCACAGGAATCTAGTCAAAACTGTGTATCATCTTTCCTCTACCAAACCTAGGGCTTTAGACTAGTTTCGAAGGAGGAAGGGGATAAAACCAGGCTCACTAGAGAAGAGCCTAGGGACCGCACGCCAATGTCGGGGGAGAAATCGGCAGCCCAGCTCAAGGGCGTCTATACCAATGCACGCAGCATGGGCGGCAAACGGGAGGAGCTGGAAGCCATTGTGCAGCGGGGTAGCTATGACTTAGTCGCCATCACGGAAACATGGTGGGATGAGTCTCACGATTGGAGTGCTGCAATGGATGGCTATAAGCTCTTCAGAAGGGACAGGCGAGGAAGGAGAGGCGGTGGAGTAGCCCTGTATGTTAGGGAGTGCTTCGACTGTCTAGAGCTCAATGGTAGTGATGATGAGGTCGAGTGCTTGTGGGTAAGGATGAGGGGGAAGGCCAACAAGGCAGATATCCTGCTGGGAGTCTGTTATAGACCACCTAGCCAGGATGAGGAGGCAGACGAAATATTCTACCAGAGGCTGGCAGAAGTCTCCCAGTCGTTAGCCCTTGTTCTCGTGGGGGACTTCAACTTTCCAGACGTCTGCTGGAAATACCACACGGCAGAGAGGAAACAGTCGAGGAGGTTCCTGGAGTGTGTGGAGGATAACTTCCTCACGCAGCTGGTAAGCGAGCCCACCAGGGTAGGTGCCTCGCTTGACCTGCTGTTCACAAACAGAGAAGGACTGGTGGGAGATGTGGTGGTCGGAGGCCGGCTTGGGCTTAGCGACCATGAAATGGTAGAATTCTCAATACTTGGTGAAGTAAGGAGGGGGGCCAGCGAAACCGCTACCATGGACTTCCGGAGGGCAGACTTTGGACTGCTCAGGTCATTGGTCGAGAGGGTCCCTTGGGAGACAGTCCTGAAGGGCAAAGGGGTCCAGGAAGGCTGGACGTTCTTCAAGAAGGAAGTCTTAAAGGCGCAGGAGCGGGCTGTCCCCATGTGCCGTAAGAAGAACGGGAGGGGAAGGCGACCGGCCTGGCTGAACGGGGAGCTCTGGCTGAGACTCAGGAAAAAAAGGAGAGTTTATCACTTGTGGAAGAAGGGGCAGGCAACTCAGGAAGAGTACAGGGATCTCGTTAGGTCGTGCAGAGAGGAAATTAGAAAGGCAAAAGCCCGGCTAGAACTCAACCTGGCTACTGTCGTGAGAGACAACAAAAAATGCTTTTATAAGTATGTTAATGACAAAAGGAGAGCCAAGGAGAATCTCCATCCTCTATTGGATGCAGGGGGGTACGTTGCCACCAAGGATGAGGAAAAGGCTGAGGTACTCAACACCTTCTTTGCCTCAGTCTTTAGTAGTCAGAGCAGTTATCCTCAGGGTACTCAGCGCCCTGAGCTGGAAGACAGGGATCGAGTGCTCCCTCAGTAAGTTTGCAGACGACACCAAGCTGGGTGGGAGTGTTGATCTGCTCGAGGGTAGGAAGGCTCTGCAGAGGGACCTGGACAGGCTGGATCGATGGGCCGAGGCCAACTGTATGAGGTTCAACAAGGCCAAGTGCCGGGTCCTGCACTTCGGCCACAACAACCCCAGGCAACGCTAGAGGCTTGGGGAAGAGTGGCTGGAAAGCTGCCCAGAGGAAAAGGACCTGGGGGTGCTGATCGACAGCCGGCTGAACATGAGCCGGCAGTGTGCTCAGGTGGCCAAGAAGGCCAACGGCATCCTGGCCTGTATTAGGAATAGTGTGGCCAGCAGGAGCAGGGAGGTGATCGTGCCCCTGTACTCGGCACTGGTGAGGCCACACCTCGAATCCTGTGTTCAGTTTTGGGCCCCTCACTCCAAGAAGGACATGGAGGTGCTGGAGCATGTCCAGAGGAGGGCAACGAAGCTGGTGAAGGGCCTGGAGCACAAGTCTTATGAGGAGCGGCTGAGGGAACTGGGGTTGTTTAGTCTGGAGAAGAGGAGGCTGAGGGGAGACCTCATCGCGCTCTACAAGTACCTGAAAGGAGGTTGTAGCGAGGTGGGTGTTGGTCTCTTCTGCCAAGTAGCTAGCGATAGGACAAGAGGAAATGGCCTCAAGTTGCACCAAGGGAGGTTTAGACTGGACATTAGGAGAAATTTCTTTACTGAAAGAGTGATCAGGCCTTGGAACAGGCTGCCCAGGGAAGTGGTGGAGTCACCATCCCTGGAAGTATTTAAAAGACGTATAGATGAGGCCCTTAGGGACATGGTTTAGTGGATATGGTGTGTTGGGTTGACGGTTGGACACGATGATCTTAGAGGTCTTTTCCAACCTGTATGATTCTATGATTCTATGATTCTATGATTCTATGATTCAAGCAGCATTGTTCTTTTTGTGACATCTGGAGATTAGACAAAGTCAAACATCATTTAAAAAAACTATACAATGTTGTCGTGGTTTAACCCCAGCCGGCAACTAAGCACCACACAGCCGCTCACTCACTCCCCCTCCAGTGGGATGGGGGAAAGAATTGGAAGAGTAAAAGTGAGAAAACTCATGGGTTGAGATAAAGACCATTTAGTAAGACAGCAAATGAAGGGAAAATAATAATTATGATAGAAGAATATACAAAACAAGTGATGCACAATGCAATTGCTCACCACCTGCTGACCGATGCCCAGCCAGTTCCCGAGCAGTGGCTGCACCCCGCCCCCCAACTCTCCCCAGCTGGTTTTTTTTGAGCATGACATCATATGGTATGGAACATCCCTTTGGCCCGTTGGGGTCATCTGTCCTGGCTGTCCCCTCCCAGCTTCTTCTGCACCTCCAGCCTCCTTGCTGGCAGGGTAGTATGAGAAGCTGAAAAGTCCTTGATTTAGTGTAAGTACTGCTCAGCAACAACTAAAACGTCAGTGTGTTATCAACATTATTACCATCCTAAATCCAAAACACTGCACTATACCAGCTACTAGGAAGAAAATTAACTCTATCCCAGCCAAAACCAGGACAAATGCTTAGCTTTGTTCTTTTTTCACTATTTCTTTAATTACTTCATGTCAACTAGTTCGAACATTTGAAACATATCCTAAAAAATATGCAATACCTTGGAAAAGTGATGCTTTCCTGTTGTATCACCAGGTTTTATTATTAACGTCATTCTTGTTCTAGTTACCAAATGTACATGCTGCAGACAGACTGAGATCCTCCGCAGTGTCTAGAGGTGATACTACAGGAGAGACACAACTCACTTGTACAGTGTACTCACGTGATCTTTTATCGCTCCTCTGGTAATGAAGAATCAGTGGTAAATCAATTAAAAGTGTTAAAGCTATTGGCAGGCTAACAAGTAAATACTGACAGCGTGGCAATTTGAGAACCTCGTTTTGGTATCAAAGCAAGAAGTCTGGTTTAATGGAGGTGTAACAGAGGGCTGAAAGCTACCATGGAAATAGCCAAGGACAAAGCCACCCTGTGAGTGCAGCCCACAGGGATGTTAATTCTCACTGTTTTGAGAGTCCAAAAAGGGAAGCACACCAAGAATGTGCTGCATTTCTTTAGCTGAGGAATGAACAGTGCAAATGCAGACTTCTGAAATGTGACCTTTTTTTATATATATATGTGTGTGTGTGTGTATATATATGTTTCTTGCTGTATTTTTCATTGCAGGGAGGGCAGAACATAAATTACATAGATTTTTTTTTTTTTTAAAACTGGGTCTGCATGAAAAGCTTGCGGTATCTGAAAAAAACAGGAAAATCATTCAAGCTGTATGATCCAGGACATTTTGTAGCTTTCCAAAATGGTCTAAACAGGACAATACAAACCCAGGGATAGATTATTATTTCTCTGACTGACATAAAAGACTTGCAGTGGGAAGGAAATTGTGCTGTGGCTCACACACCATCAAATGACTGTGGCATACAATGGGCTCCATGTATCGCTGGGCAAAAGAGAATGGCAATATTTAAAACAAACAAATTTCGTGGCATTATCAGCCAATGAGGAAGTGATTCAACTCCAGAAAGTCTTCATTTTTACTTTGAAATCATAATTCCTCTCTGCCAAACCCTGGTCAGGATCATCGTTCTTTTCCATTGCACAGATTGGGATGCCTGCAATGTGTTACACAACTGTTTCTCTTAAACCCAGCGACTGAGCTTTGTTATCAGAGCTATGTTCAGAAACACTACTTCAGCGTAAAATTGAATGAATATCTATTTTCACCTTTTATATTGAGTACATTTGCTTCTCCACTAGGGTAAGAAGACTATCAGAGGCACACACAGTGCTTAAAAGTATTATTGATTTTTAGAAATTAAAGCCGGTTTCACATAGCTCTGGGCTTCAATGAGTCATAAAACCCCATCAACAGTTAGTTCAGATGTTTTTTGTTCCTGGAAGACAGTGATAGGTTCCTGTGAACTGACGGGTGCAAATGTATTCAGTGTGAAAACTTCTGAAGAAATTTTTGAAGTGGGACTCTTAGCAGAAAGAGGCTGATTTCAACTAACACACAACCAGCTGAGTACAGAGACCAATTTGTAGCAAAATGGGGTCATCACATTAGGGAAGTCTGAGATTCAAACCTGAAGATGTTCATGCTGGATGCTTATCTGAAACTCTGGAGTCTTCAAAACTGTGCTTTAAAAAATTTATTTCATGAGAACAGGGATTTTTCTTTTCTTATGACACTTCCACCTCATAGTAATGCAAAAAATTCCCAGAGCACAATCTCCAGGTCAGCACTTTTTCATCTTGCTTGTTTCAGGATATGTAAAGATGGCTAAGGTAGAAACATGATTTAAAAATGAAAGAAAAACCAACTTAGAGAAATGAAACCATACACTTCTTAAGAACAAATATCTTAAATTTGCTCATACTGTTTCTATCACATGATGACTCAATGCCTTCCTTTAACAGATGTTCCATTACATACAACTATCTAGAAAAAACATTAGTTTTCTCACATAAAACATATATCAGACCCTGCTTGAACTCAGACACATTCAGATATGGAAAATGTCTGGTTTTATAACATATCAGTAAGCAAAATGCTATAATTACTACCACCAAAATAATGAAGTTATTACTCAGATATAGGCCACCTATATCAAGAAATCATCAGGCATTCTGAAAACAGTGAAATGCACAAAGCTACCCAGCAAAGAGCGAGGAAGAACCCCACAAATATTTCCTCCTAGAATTACTTATAGATGTTTACCTCCCACCACCAACAGGCAATACTTCCCAAACTCTGTGGGAATACTTGTAGGATCTACAGTTATATCTGGAGGACCTCCCATCTGCCTGACCCTAATGTCTAACTCTTCCCCCTTTCCAGTTAGAGACTGTCCATAAGATCTTAAAAATTAGGTGAGTTTTCCCTTTCCCTCATTATAATATTTATTTTTGTCATCATTATTGTCATCACAAGATCCAGATGGCAAGGGATTCTCTTCTCAACATGTAAACCCTCGCCAGCATTTCATACAAGTGAGTGGTTTACATGGTCTGGACTGCTGTTAATAGCCTGTTGGGACATCCTAGCAGATAGCAGTATCATAGGATAATTAAGGTCTGGAGGGACCTCAGGAGGTCTCTAGTCCACCCCCCTGCTCAAAGCAGGATCAGTTATGGCGTTCCTCAGGGTTTTATCCAGTTGGGTCTTGAAAACCTCCAAGGACAGAGACTACACCACCTTTCTAAGCAACCTCTATTGCTTAGCTGTTCTCATGGCAAAAAACCTTTTCCTTTTATTTGTATTTATTTATTTATAATTTTTATTTTATTTGTTATTTTTATTATTCTTTTTATTTATTTATTTTATTCCTAGTCTGGCTCTCTCACTTCAGTTTATGCCTGCTGTCTCTCATCTTCATGTCACACAGCATTGTGAGGAGCCTGTCCCCATCTTCTAATATTCTGCACCATCCTTCAACATTCCGACTTCTGGACCTTCTGCCATTTGTCCATAAAGCTCTGCTTGGGGCTCACTCATCTCTCACTACATCTTTCTAAAGGCTGTTTGTCTTTTACTGTTGATCAAAGGAGGACACTTTGTTCCTCTCCCTTGCTGCACATACCAGTAATTTATCTAAGTAATTCTTCTTGGGTTTAGGAAACTACCTTCTTCCCACTGGGGAAAAGTAAATTCATAAGAGTTTACTCTCCAACATCAAGCTAAGAATTTTAGTTCTGAGTACAGAGCAGCTTTGGAGAAATGCTGAGAACTCCCAGGCCCCATAAGGTGAGGCAGGACTTATTCCTGTACTAAGTAGCAGAGCGGTACGCCTCACTTCACACTGCAGGTGCAGGAGAGCCGCTGCTGAGTATGAATATGGGAGGAGTCTTCATGCTTCATGTAAAGAGGATGTTACCGGAGTTCTTTCATTTGCAAACTTTACATGGTAACAGCATTGGTATACCTTTTAGTTTAGGATTCAGACATCCATCTGAAGCTAACACTGTTTACCTCTCAGATGGGCTGAAAGCACAGTTGGACTTTAATGATAATTCATCTGAGAAGTGGTAAGCTGCTTGCCTCATTTCCATGATGTTTCTTACCCTCAGTTTTGGGCTTCAGTCCCAGGCCTCAAAATCACACCATTTAAAAACTTAAAAGCAAGCAATCACAATTTAATACTTAAATAATCTGTATAACGAGTGGATCTACGATTATCTATAAAATAGCACTCAAGGGACAGCAGGTCCAGGTTACACACGCTGTTTTCAAAAGCTCTCTTTCAGATCATATGAGTGATGTGCACACCAGTATAAATCCTTGCTTTCTCAGCAAGTACATTCCTGTAAACAAGTATTAATGTCAAATTTATACTCATAAAAACATGCAGACTGAAAGAATAAGTGACAGGCATTGATTTAATTTCTTGTCATGCATATATTTGCATAGTATTTACAGATTAATAAATGAGACATACCTTGTATAAATCAATAGCTACCCTCCCTGTATAGTGTAAACTTCATTATTCATGGTCTTACACTATGTTGAACGAAACATTAAAGATACAAGTAAAACGACTATGGATTGCTTTAAAGGACATAGGGAAGGTCATTGTCTTAGAAAGATAGAACAGGGACGTACAGGATTTCACAGATTTCACTCTCTGTCCTTTTCTCCATTCTTTCATATTCTTTTACCTGTTTCCTATTCTGTCAAACACGGATGAGAGCATCTCATGTGAGGTATTTGTAAATGTCTGAGAAAAGGATAATTATTTTACAGACATGGATACCTTCTAGTTCACAGTGTCCTTAGGCCATTTCCTAACCTTGTAGATCCATATGAAGTGATTACTTACATTTCAAGGAAAGGAAGCTACATGATAAACAAAGGACAGCGTTTGTTTCCCATCTCCCCAGAGAATTTTATCACCATACATTGATATCATGATTCATTTGTGATTACTGTTATAGATTAAGACAACATAATTTTAGCCTCATTCTGCTCACTTTACTGCATGGGCAAACATCTAGAAGTCCCATAAGTTCATTTCTGCAAGGCATATAGAGGACAAATAGGGTGAGGAGACAGGAAGAAGGAAGAATTTTTATACACTCAGCAAAACACAGCAACTGCTTTGTCCCAGGGCAACACTGCCAGCAACAAGAAGTTTGGTCAATCTGGAGGTCATGTTGGCATGACTGCCACTGGCTACCGCTGGTCAGCTGTGTGATATAATGGACACTGGACTAAAGCTATCCCAGCTAACACACACCACAAAAACAACAGCATTCACCAGCACTACCTGTCCCTTTAGTTCCTAGCCTGCTTGACCGGGCAGAAAAAATAAGAGTTTGGGATGGAATAAGTTTCCTGACTAAAAATACAGGAGCTTTGTATTTCTCTCAGTCCACAGCCATTGCCCAAGCATCAGCTCCTTCCTTTCTTCTAGGAACTGGAGAAAACCACAGAGAAAAAAGCATGGGGGAGCAGAGGGTAGTGGGGATGAAAGAAGCCAGCCACACAAAAACCAGCTGCTGGTCAGTGCCCTTGTCTAACTGAGCCCTGTGCATGATCACTGTAATCTCTCCTCTATTCTTACTTAATTCTCTTTTCTAACTAACTATCTTCTGTGTGGCTGTGCTCTCTCTTCTGAGCCCAAATCAGGAGGGACACTGAGCAGGGTACGAGGTCCGAGTGCCAGCCACCAAAGTGGGACCATAAGCCTGGGGGCTCAAGCGTCTTGAGGTCAGCAACTGGAGGAGACCAGGGCCCAGGGGACAGTTTCTAGATAGAGCAAGCATCAAACACCATTTTTGGAGAGACCCACACCATTTCAGAGTGTGTGTGTGTGTCCAATCAAACTTCAACCCCAATAAGCAAACAAGGAGGAACAGGTTTGGGTTGTCCCTGCAGTTTATGGCCACATGAGTGCTGTTTGTTTTCATGTTCATAAAAGCACTGGCCTCTGTAGTGATTTGTGTGGCCAACCACATTAGTAATGTGGGTGAGGAAACACACTCAGCCTCACTACTCGTTAAACTTACAAATGGGAATAGCAGCAGTCTGGCTCTGCTGGACTGGGCCGGGACGGATCCATCCCCTCAGTCCCCACGGCCACCAGATTTGGCTCCAGTGGACCAGGAAACAGAAATCCCCTATGTCGTGGTTTAACCTGGCAGGCAGCCAAATACCACGCAGCCGCTCACTCACTCCCCCTGCCCCCCCCAATGGGACGGGGAGAGAATCGGAAGGGTAAGAGTGAGAAAAACTCGTGAGTTGAGATAAAGACAGTTTAATAGAACAGAAAAGGGAGAATAATGATAATAAATAATGATAGAATATACAAAATGAGTGATGCACAATGCAATTGCTCACCACCCGCGCTGACCGATAACCAAGTAGCGATCGGTACTTCCTGGATCACGCCTACCCTTCATATACTGAGCATGACGTCACATGGTATGGAATACCCCATTGGCCAGCTGGGCTGGCTGTCCTGATTATGTTCCCTCCCATCTTGTGTACCTAGCTCAGTCAGTAGGCACGGGAGCTGTCCTTGGACTAGGAGGGCACTTAGCAACAACTGAAAACATCAGTGTGTTATCAACATTCTCCTTGTACTAAATCCAAAACACAGCACTAGGAAGAAATTTAACCCTATCCCAGCCGAAACCAGGACACCCTAGATCATGAAGCTGACCAGATCCAGTATGATCTATATGAAAAGGATGAATGTGCTCCTCCCTCATCAGCACATCAAGTGTCTCCACAACCTCAGATTCTTACTGAAAATATCAAGTCATTCCACTCTCTCCTTCCCACACTAGGAGCATCTAGTGCCTTCTCATCCTTTCTTCTTCCATAATTGTTATTTTTGTGTTATCTTTATAAGAGAGATGGACAGAGCTGAGATTAGTAATACCATCATGCCATGACACAGTATGCTGCCACCAATCTACAGACACTCCATTGAAGTTGCTGTGCCCAGAATCCCAAATTCCATGTATATCATGTTTGAACTGTTCTGGTTTTCAAATCTTCAGTAAAACTAGTAGAAGCCAGCCCACTGTATCTGGGCGAGCTCCTTTAATATGGTATTGATCAAAGCTGTATTATTTCCAAGCAGAGAAATGTTATCACATTGAACCTGGAATTAATTTTGCTGTTTCATAACAGAACAAAACCAAAGTTGACAAATCCTTGGGGTTGAATTCCAATAAAGAAAAGACAACCAGGAGAGGTCATAGAGCCTTTCGGGAACTTGTCTTTCATCTGAAAATATGAGCTGGGAAACAGGAGAAGGATACTGAAGGCTGTTCTGCTCCTAGAGAGTATGCAGTGGAAGCTGTGAGCCCTCATTGCTCAAGCCAAGAACAGAAAGCCAATGCTATGAATTTATGAAGATAAAATGTGACCAGAAACACCCTCACCATGCCCTGCCTGATCCTATAAACCCTGGCACATTGTACCACAAGATCTAATCTTTTATAGTTGACAGCACTATTGGTGCTTCATAATATGAAAGAAAATAAATCCTCAAGGAAAAAAATAAAGCTCACATAAAAGCATGGTTTAACTTTTGTTTTACTTCTCAAACACCTTTTGCTCACCCTGACTGATCTTAGCCTGATCAAATGGAAAACAAATCTCCACAGAAATAACACAGCTATCTTTCTGGGCTCTTAGATCTTTGGAGGGGTGGAGAGGGTGCTCAGAATTTAAAACTGTTGTTTTCTGTTTCTCTCTTCCCTCCTTCTCAATATCCAAAAAACCAGAGCACAGAAATGAGGTTGAAAGCCTTAAAGCTAGGAAGGGCAAAACTTCCAAGTTTCCTAGCAAAACAGAAAAGTAAAAAGAAGGTTAAAGAATACTAGTGGTAATGGCAGCAGGAAAATTCAAACATGGAGCTTTCTAAAAGGGCTGAAATATAAACTTGCAAGCATGCCCAGTCTTAATATTCTGTTCTCAAAGGAGATTCTGAGGACATGAGAGGGGGAATAAGAGAGTTCAGAGGTCTTCTGCTATCATTTATCCAGGAGAGACACAAGGATGAAAAATGAATGGAGCAAGATATGGGCTGTCTGGCAGTCACAAGCATCTACAGCTGCACTAATGTAGGAGGTTGAGCAAGGGATGGGGAAACAGGATGGCAAGACTTCGCCCATTGGAACTTACTGCATTTGTCACACAGTGTGAATGAAAATGGCAAAAGCAAATGGAAAATCTCTCCCCTGGGGGAAATACTAGACTCTGCATTGACAGAAACCTAATACAGGAACTTGAAAACTTATCGCTAGAAAACAAGGGGCTAAGAGGACAATAGCACAGCACTGCTGGTGCTAAACTAAAAGCAAAAAAAACTAGGCATCTGAAGGAATAAAAAACCATCAACTTACTACAGCTTACACACATGTACAACCACCCCTGCAGGAACCCACTAGTACCCAAATAAACCACAACTGCAACAGAGAAATGAATAGTTAGGTACACAGCCTGACTGATCCTATTCCAGGTGAGGCATCATAAGACTCTCAGAGGGAAAAAAAAAATTCTTTTTATCCCATGTTTCTAATGGCTATTTTTGTTATTGTTCTTCAGCAACAACAACAAAAACACTGGCAAACTGTACTGAACAACAAACTAAAACATGCCTACAGCAAAAGACAGCTTTTTAAACTTCCATCTCGCTAGTGTCTGTCTATATGAGTAATGTCACCATGTCACTGCCTTTCCTGCATTCTATTACAGCATATTCTTCCCCTACTTTTATTATGCTATTCTATTTCAACTTGATGAATTATCTATATTACATTTTTTGAGAAACATTCCCTCTAGGGATGGACATACTTAGTTTAGAAAGTTTTCAACAGTAAGAGGAAAAGAAAAGGGGAACAGAATAAGAAACTTCCACAGCTCCACTTCTTTTAAGCTACCCTTGGGAATAGGATATAATTATCCACATTCTGTGATTGCCAAGCCAACTCTTAGCAGAGGTAACGTATTTAGGGTGATGAAAATTAGTGGTACTAAGAAGTCATTCTCAGGCAAGCCCAGACAGAAGGAAAAAGGAGTCTGTAAGCACAGAGAAAGAATGGGAAACTGAAAACACAAGATGGGGGCCCAGGTAAATAACTTCAGTGACATTGATTTTGGTTTTCTACTCTTTTCTCCACTGTTCCACAAGTGATATGCTTACTCATTCAACCAAAGATAACACGCTCAGTAACGTTCTCTTTGAAAGTGGCACAAAACATCAAAATAACTTGTCCCACAGCAGCCATTAGCAGGAAAATAGGTGGGTATGATCTGGGTTACATAGTAGAGCAGATTTCAAGTCTGATAGAGACTTATTTCAGGAGAAAATCTGTGACTCTATGGATATAGTTTTCAAGTCCTCCTCTCCAACATGAGAAAAAAAAAACATGCTAAGTCACTTTCTCTTTGTGGGCATAGTTATTAATAGATTTTGTTACATTTCTGCATTCCAGCAGACTTTAACAAACGTTGGTGGTAAGACCTTTTCTCCCTTTTGCGGTGCTGAGGACTGAGGAATCCACAGGCCAGGCATGTATGGTTTAGCTTGTTGTTACAGCAGCCTACACTTTCATGTGAATACGGAAACCCATTCCCATGGTGTCAGCCTTCAATGGAAATTCAATATTGGACATGTTATCTTCTGTTCTGTTGGGTTACTGCAGACATGCTTTTATGCTCAGAGACCTGCTTTGTCACCATAGTAATTTTGGACAAGGAGACCCTATAGACATTTTTTATTAAAAAAAAAAAGTCATTTTGGGAAAATAAGTTCCACCAGCTGAGCTGAGTTTCAAATAAATCTGTAACTAATAATATGTGTGTTCTGCTGCTGTGAAAATCTTTACAGGACTAATCGGTCCTTGAGGAACCGTAAGCCAACTTTGCCATGTAGGATGATTGCAGCACAAAACCTCCTACTTACCCTATCTTCACACTTGTTTGTTTTAATTCATTTTACCACTAATTGGTTTTTAATAATTGTTAATACTTAAAATTCAAGAGTGCCTATTTGTTTAGAATTAGAAAATGTCTTCCTATGCATTCAGTTAGAATGTAAAACCATCCGCAAACAATCGTCAAAATTCAGCATATATCACAAAAATTTTACTTGTTTATGCCACTTTTTTTTTCCTTTTCAAAGATATGGCTCATTGCTATATGTTTCCTTACCCAAAGGGAATTATCCACTTAGAGAGCCTGGTAGCTTCCCATTGCTAAACAAGTCTGCAAGGCTTAAACTGGAATGAGGTGGTATGAACGGTCCTGCATGCTGCAACAACAATTCTTAATGAAGACCCAATATGGTAAGTTCTAGACTCACAGTCTAGCTATAACTTTGTCTCATCATCTGTTTTAGGCCTGCGGACCTTTCTTTTGTGTTTTGCATTCCCCACGCTCTTATAAGGAAATTGTGGGGGTTTCCATTCATCTCAGAAAGAGATTGGCTGAGTATTCTGTGGATTTGGGACATTCACAGGTGTATCTCTGCAGTGGCCGTATATTCTTTTTGCCCAGTTGCAACTTGGCTACAATAAGGCTGGGACAAACACCACTTCTCCATCGACTTTTCCCTAAGAAGCAGAGAGCATAGAGGTTCATTATTGCCTCATTGAGAGAAGTTGTTTGTGAGTGCCCAAGCTACATCTATTGCTTCTTTCTAATTGTAGATGCAGATCAGTTTTAGGACATTGTGATGGACCCCAGAGAGCTCTGAAGTGGGGAAAAATAGTTTTCCTCTTCCAAGGCTTCCTCTCCAGGAGACACATCCTCAATTTTCACTGCCCAGCACACTATATTTTAACATAGAATCATAGAATCATAGAATCATACAGGTTGGAAAAGACCTCTAAGATCATCGTGTCCAACCGTCAACCCAACACACCATGCCCACTACACCATGTCCCATCTACATGTCTTTTAAATACCTCCAGGGATGGTGACTCCACCACTTCCCTGGGCAGCCTGTTCCAAGGCCTGATCACTCTTTCAGTAAAGAAATTTCTCCTAATGTCCAGTCTAAACCTCCCTTGGTGCAACTTGAGGCCATTTCCTCTTGTCCTATCGCTAGTTACTTGGCAGAAGAGACCAACACCCACCTCGCTACAACCTCCTTTCAGGTAGTTGTAGAGCGCAATGAGGTCTCCCCTCAGCCTCCTCTTCTCCAGGCTAAACAGTCCCAGTTCCCTCAGCCGCTCCTCATAAGACTTGTGCTCCAGGCCCTTCACCAGCTTCGTTGCCCTCCTCTGGACACGCTCCAGCACCTCAATGTCCTTCTTGTAGTGAGGGGCCCAAAACTGAACACAGGATTCGAGGTGCGGCCTCACCAGTGCCGAGTACAGGGGCACGATCACCTCCCTGCTCCTGCTGGCCACACTATTTCTGATACAGGCCAGGATGCTGTTGGCCTTCTTGGCCACCTGGGCACACTGCCAGCTCATGTTCAGCCGGCTGTCAATCAGCACCCCCAGGTCCTTTTCCTCCAGGCAGCTTTCCAGCCACTCTTCCCCAAGCCTGTAGCGTTGCCTGGGGTTGTTGTGGCCGAAGTGCAGGACCCGGCACTTGGCCTTGTTGAACCTCATACAGTTGGCCTCGGCCCATCGATCCAGCCTGTCCAGGTCCCTCTGCAGAGCCTTCCTACCCTCGAGCAGATCAACACTCCCGCCCAACTTGGTGACATGAGACAGCGGAGAGAATTTCATCAGCAATTTGACCCTTGTCTTGCAGGGCTCCAAAAATCTGATACTTTCTCATGATCAGAAAAAAAGATTTAGAAGTTGGTTTAGTAAAAGTGTCTCTTTGGCCAATGCTATTTATCAACACTCATGACCTTGTAAAGCCATTTGCATTTTACAAGAGGACTTTACTGTTTGACTCAGGAATTACTTTTATGTAATCCCATTCATTCCATGCTCCCCTCCCCCCAAAAAAAAATCCTGTTTCACTGAACACAGGAAAAATATATTGTGAACAGGCTGTTTCCTTAGAGAAACCCTGATGTTTATCTCAACAGTGAGTTCATTGCCTACAAATCTCTACCACCTTTCTGTCAAAGTCACATTTTGAACTCCTTTTTCTGGTCTTTAAGTAAATCAGCTATACACAGGCACAGGAGCCCTTTTGCCCACACAATAGCTCAGCTCAGAGCTCACCATGCAATTCAATAAACTAAGCAGTAGTCCCCACTATGTACAGCTGTCTCACGGCAAAAAGGAGCTCAGTCACCTTCATTAAATTCAACAGGAATGCTTATTGCGTTCGTTACTTTTAATAAGATGTCTCATAGTTTGAAAGCAAAGACCTCTTTGATAGTGACCATTAGCACCTTCCAGCTTAAACAGTATGAAATACCATCCTTACAGGATAGCCACTGGAGGATGTCCCACTGTTCGTTGCACCATATTGCTTAGTCCTTGTTTAAAAGTGGTTTCTATCAAAAAAATATTTTTTGCTGTTACCATGAACAGTAGCTTCAGACAGACTTTTCCAATATGTTGAAAAAACAACCAATCATGATGTATATAAGGAAAGATGAAACAGTTAACAAAATTTAAAAAGCATGTTATTGCTGAGGCTCACAACTGTTTCATGAACATGTAATAATCACTAGTTTCTTTGCATGGCAGGGGAGGAGGTTATACATTTTGGAAGAGGTTCATACATCAGCATCAGAATCCATTATCACATTTCCATGACTTTTCACACACATTCTTTTGGGATGACAAATTATTACACTATTTAATGTGCTTACTCTTTGCTGAATAAAAAGGATTATCATATTCTTAGCCGAGAGTTTCATTACATAAAATCATGACTTTTTTGGTCTAAGTACCCCTATGTTTCACACAGGGGAAAAAGAAACTCTGGAGGTGTCTTGTAACTTGATTGGTTTTTTCCAGCTGTATGTCTTGTTATAGATTAGAAGCCAATATTTTTTTTAACTCTGACTGGAATGGGTCTGTTCTTAGGCGGAAGGCTACTTGAGTACTGACAGTCTTTACATTTCCACCATACCCCTCAAAAGGAGAGACATATTGTCTTGCAATTATTGGGAAAGAATCCTAAAGCACTGTTACACACAGAGTCATTCTTCTAATTACACCTAGCCAAAAGCAAAAACTGGTGGTGCAATAGCCTAGAGGCAGGGCTTTGTTTTTGGCTAGGTTAAGTTAGGTACTCAAATTAATTGCGAACTGTAGGCTTACTTGAGGAGACTCTCCATTCTCTGAGGCCACCTTTGCTCATTTAGAATTAGTAGGGGGATTCAGACTGGAGCTTTATAGACTGAAACTAAAGGAGGATGTTGCAGCCCATTCTTAGCGGGGGCTCCACGCCTTTGAAATTCCTACTTTCCTCTTTGCTTGAAACAGCCCAGCTCTGATGACCTCCAGATTACATTGCACAACCCTATTTTTTCCAGAACTTTGTACATAGTAGGATAGAGGAGACTAAAAATGTTCAAAGCAATGATTTTTCAGCAGGGGTGTATTTCAGTGCTGTACTTAGGATAAGTTTTATATTATGTCAAAAAGTTCTGGGTGCATAATACATAAATTCAGACAGTATAATGAACTGCAGCTTTCAAAATAAATGTACATTTTTAAAGGTACATTTATATTTCAAGTAACGACCATCTCACTAAAATCTGACTAATAGTCAGGTAATTATTATTTCACAATACTGCATTGAAACAGCAGAAAGTGAAAAATCCAGAAGTTGTATTTACAGGTTCCTAGAAGATATTTTTTTAAAAGCATTATCATCTTAGCAAGAAATTTCATCCACAGCAAACAAGAAAATGGAAAAACAAATAGCTTTATATACAGGGCACTTTTCTGTAGTCTGATTTCTCAACAGTTCCTTGGTCAAAAGAAATTAGAGGCACTAAACTTTATTAATTTCTTGAGAGCCTTTAACATGTAGTTCCAATTATTAAAGGGCTAGGCCAAAATAATGTAGATTATTTCTGTCTTTTAAAGGTCCCTGAATAACATTCAAGTATCTGGTACAGTCTTGAAGAAGCTTGAAGGTATGACTGTCTGCCGTAACCAAATCTGTCCCCTCTCGACCCTATATTCAGTAGCTACATCTGTTCTCTTTTGACCCATGATAAGGTAATAAACTTCCAGACCTCAGTGTGGCCTGTGCTGGCTGAAATGATCAGAGTTTTGCTGAAAAGTAATTTTTCTAGAGAAACAACACTGCAGACTTAAAACACACAGAGCATATAAACCAAAGTTAATTGGGCACATAATGATTCTTGAGCCATAAGGTTAAGTACTGAAAAACGAGGAGATAAACAAATCCCATACACCAGACTACAGTGCATGCCATGTTGTAGTCGATGTAATACACTGCTTAGCTTTCTTTCAGAGAGAAAGAAGTGTTAGGGAGTGAAGTGAAGCAAATAATGCAGTACATTAACTGAAACAATAGTCATTGTATTAATTTGATAAAGTGCTGTATCAGAGCAGTCCCTCTGATCTTGTAAGAATTTATCACAGAACTATTTCACAGTTAGAAACCACTGGATTTAGCTCCTAGCAAGAAGAGGCATTAAGCCCTGTGAAGAAAACTGACCAAGCTCTCTATAGAAATAACACATTTTGCAACTATGACACTGAACTGCCAACTTTGATTTTTAAGAGATTAGTGATAACAGAGGTTCTTTCTGCATATAACAATATTTCCAGAATCAGTTATTCTGAATGCAGGACCACAGCCTACTGCTAGTAGGTCAGGGTCTCAGTTTTGGCGGGGTTTTGTCTGTCAGTAGTTGTTTCCTTGCAATGTTTAGGTCTTTATACACTACCCGAACAGTCAAAAATGTCCAACCTATTTTATTCATTCTACTTATTTTCCCAAGGCATTTCCAGTTTCCCTTTCTGCTGCTGTAGCTATTCTTTTGATTTAAAACTGAAAGTTGTTCTTTAAACACAGAAAACTTTTACTGCTTCTTAGTAATACATATTTAGACTTCGCATTCATTTTATTTAGGATGTATTGTAGGTATACATTTTCTAAACATCTAAAGATCTAAAATCTGCTTTCAGAGATTAAGGCAACTGGTTCACAGATACCTCACTTCACCCACCTGTCATCTAGGATTGAATTCTTTTTTCAGTTTGAAACAGAAGACAGCTCCTTATACTATTAATGCATTTTCTTATCAATTAAAACAATATAGTAATTGCTGTAAACTCAACCACAACAATAGTGAACATTCCTTCAGCACAATCAAAACCAGAAATTTTACAGTAACATGAGATAAAATAATGGCTTGAATCATTCCAAGATTAAAATAATTATTTCATGTCACACACAAGTGATGCTTATGAAACACTCATTAATCTTGAAAATGTAAGCAAAGCTAGGAATGCTTTCCAGACCTCTAAAATAGGCCATTTAAGGCATAGACCAAGAGTTTTATACTTTAGTACAAAAAGGCTACATGTAGTTGTCACCTTTCCTTCACTGCAGAATATATTTATGCAGCTTGACACAGGGTGACATAAGTACTGTATTCTAGAAATGTGGGTATATGCATGCTTCTACATAAATATGCGAAAAGGAAAAATCCAAACAGCCTTTATCTAGCAGACGTGAGGAGGCATTCCACATAAAATGGCAGGAGGAGATGCTGTCTTAGCTGCTGCAAAGTACAGAAAAGGAGAGAAAAGAAGAGGGAAGGGAAGGGAAGGGAAGGGAAGGGAAGGGAAGGGAAGGGAAGGGAAGGGAAGGGAAGGGAAGGGAAGGGAAGGGAAGGGGAGGGAAGGGGAGGGGAGGGGAGGGGAGGGGAGGGGAGGGGAGGGGAGGGGAGGGGAGGGGAGGGAAAGGAATCAGTAAGTAAGTGTGTCATCCAAAGTAACATTTGTATGCCTGAAATGCCATAAAAACCCTCAAGTTTGCTAACTAAAATCTTGCACACAGATGCCCACTTCTTTTACTGTTAGAAATTCTGTCATTGTGGCTGAACAGGTTATTCAACTGAACGGAAGCCTGTCTCCTCTTGGGGGAATTTCTTCTGAAGTGAATATCCTTGAATCCAAGCCCTAAAGGGACTTGATCTAATAAGTATCAAGTAAGTTTATCCTCCATTCTGCTGCAGAATGGCTATTAAAAATAGGCAAACAATAAAAGAAAAGGAATGGTGCCTTCCCTTCCTTTTGCTGCAGCTCCATGATTGGGATATCTCCCAAAAACAGAGAGAAGAGACACCCCTCTGACAGTCACCAACCTAAAGGGGTGCTGATCATTGCTCCTCTCCCTTACAGAGAAGTTGCACACGTCTCTATAAAAAACCTACATAAAACTACAGATATTTTTCATGTCTCATTTGCAACAAAACGCAAAAAGCTGAGAAATAATATGGAGAGCAGGGGAGGGGAATTCTGATTCTTGAGGGCACATAGGGGAAGTGATCCTGCTTTCAACCCTTGCTCCCAGAACTATTCATCCTGGGATGAAAAACAGGAATCATCCAGCTAGAGAGGACTGCAGCTGTTTTTCTCAAAAATAAATTGGGGATCTAAAGAACTCACCCAATGCTGACATGGTCAGTCTTGCACTCTTAGATGCAGTGGGGTTTTTTTGTAAGTTATTTGATATCATATTCTTCCTTTAAAGTTACAGGTTGTAACTACAGATAGCAGACAGTCAAAATCATAAGAACAGAGGAAAGCACCTAAGCCCAGTGGGATATTTTGAAGCATTCCTAGACCATCCCTAGCAAATGTTTGTTTCAGCTGTTCTTTAAAACCTCTGATGCCACCAGCTCCTTAACGCAGCCTCTTCTGGACTTTCAAAATTTTAACAATGAGAAAGGTTTTCTTAATATCCACCTTAAGCCATCTTTCCTTCAAATTCAATTACTTTCTTCTTTTCTTTTTCCCAGTGACTCTGTGGAATAGTTGATCACAGGTGTCTTTATAAAAACCTTTAACAACTTAGAATATTACTCCAGTCCCTCCTTAGTCTTCCATACTTTCAAAAAAACAGCTGCAGTTCTTTCAACTTTTTTTGTTGCTTGGGCTTCATAAATCTCTCATAGTTACTAATGGTCTTTCCTGGATGTTCTCCAATTTGTTTACATCTTTCCTAAGGTTTGGTACACAACACTGGACACAGTTCTCCAGATAACCTCACTAGCACCAAGTGGAGTGAAATAATTACCTCCCCTGTCTGACATAACCTCTTCCTTACGATAATAATTCCAGAATGAGATTAGGTTCCTGGCCACAGCAGTGTTTCTTGGCATATTTATATGCATCTCACATTACAAACCCCTGCCATTATCAGAAGTATTGTCATCTACTTATTTCCACCTTTGAGTATTTGTGCCCTCTGAAGAACAGTTCTTTGTGTTTGCCCTTATTTCATATTGTTGATATCAGAGCATTTCTTTACACCGTGGGCTCAAACAAAGGATTTTGCAGATGCTGTTTTGATCCCTTTTCCTTATAACACTTTGGGTGAAGATTACATAGAGTTCTGTGATTTCCTATATAATCTTGGCATGATCAAGATCTAATCATCACCATATTTTTTTACTCCCTTCACACTTTTCATCCAGCCACCTGCATTTTCATTCTCTCAGCAATTTTTTTTTTTTTTTTTTTAATTCTTGTTCTCTTTTACTTGGAAGAAATCAGAGAACCATTAATAATTTTTATTTCCATGGTAGAATAAAGGTCATCCTCAACAACATGAAAGTATTATGAAATGTACCTGAACTAAGAAAGAAAACAATAAGTTGCACCAAAAATGGAAAGATATACAAATTGGGACTCAAGTTTATTCCATTGACACCTATCATTTAACTTAAATAAGAGACTTACTTTGTGGGTTAATTCGTATTACAGACTACTTAATATAATGTAGAAGATGTTATCTTGTCATTGAGGAAGATGTCAAGGAGCATATGTAGCTCTCTAGTCCACCAACAAAACTGACCTGTTGGAAAGTGTCAGTCAAAGGGGAAAAGAGCACAGATGCTGTAACAGTGGAGCTTTCCCTACAGAGCCAAGCCAGAAGGAACTGGTAGATAATTTCTTTTGAAAATTTACATTATGATTATTCTTTTGACAACTGTTTTGAGATTAAATAGCACAGAAACCCATTAGGAGTTTCCAACCAACAGGGGAAAATTGCTGTGAATACCAAGGGAAAGGGCATCTGTAAAAAAGCAAGAGTGAAATGACATGTTTAGAAGAAAGGAGAACAGGCAAATAAGAACAGCGATATTTAGGCAGACAGATTTCAACATATTGAGGAAATTTCAGGATACAGCCTCCTGAAGGCTAATCAAGTTTGAAACCTGTTAAAGAGACTGAGTTCCTTGAAGAAACTGTGTTAAGGGTAAATACCGCAGAAGAAAGAAAAGAAGTATAGCCAACAGACTGATGTGGTTAAATCACGAGTGCTTTATGGACTTCAAACGCAAGGAGGAGGTATACTGGCATGGTAACAAGGTCAGCTTGAAAAATGCAAAAACAAAATTTTAGCATGTCAAGTAGAGAGAAAAAAACAGGTACAAACAGGAATGAAACTAGCAAAGAACATGGAGAATGGGAGTCTGTGTATCCCCCATATTTGTGTTTTGAAATTTTTCCTCACCTGGAAGCTATCCATACCAATCTTGATCTCCCTTGCTGCTTTTTTGTATGTTTTTCTTGTTCTGTCATCCCAACATGAAGAACGGGTTTTTACATCAGTGTTTTACATATCTAAAAACCTTTAACATGATCCCCTTTTATCTTCTCTTCTAATCCTTAATTAAATTATCACTTTGCATTTTCTTCATTCAGTACAGGAGTTGTAATTCAGTATTTTGTTTTAACCTTCTTGTTCAGCTTGTGATTCAGGTTTTTTCTTCTTTTCCTTTTTTTATTAAACACATATACAAAATCTTTGCACAGATAACAAAATTGTTTATTTCCTCCTGGGTTTTTCCTTTGAGATGCACTGCATTTGAGCATTTTAGAAGCATTAATTAATTTCTCTCCACAGTAGAGTTGTTGCAAGATAGATGCTATTCTTTTTTCACAGAATAGTTGGGAACCTGAGGCACAGATATTAAAGTAAAAATTATTAAAAGCATTCATTAATTACTGATTCCCAAGTTTAACCAAATAGGAGGGCGATACTTCATATTTTATGCAAGCTCAAAGCACAGTTCCAGCAGGCATAGCTGGAGATGTTAAGCATTATCCACGTTAGCAAATTTGTCCCTTGGTGTAACACACTGGGAACACATTCATGGCCTAACGATTTAACTGACTTCCCCAGCGCCACGCGGCAGCTCTCTGGTAAAGGCAGGAATAAAACCCAGTTTTCCAAAACAACACTCTACTCCCTTAAGCACTAATCAATGGTGATGTAATTAAAGATCATATCGCTGTGTATAGAAGGAGACCAAAAGCTGTATGGGTAGCCATATCCCTGGTATTCTGTATCCTGATTTTGTAACTTTTACAGTGTTCTTCTATAGAGCAGTCAGAAGTTCTCAGAAGAGATGTGGGGAGCACGAAGGATAAAGTCTTGCTGTGTTCACTTCTGTTATTTGACATTACGGTAACCCACAGAAAAAGGAGACCCTCAAAGAAAAATCCCAGTAATTTCAGACTGGGTTGTATCCTGTCCAAAGCTGCCGATTGACACAAAACACTAATAAGGCTCTGGACTGTATGAATAGATTCCTACATTCAGGAAAGTTTTCACCAGCACTGGGGTCTGCTCACCAAATACCTTAGTAAATGTCAAGACTTCCCATACAAGCAGGGAAATCATAGTCTTTTTGAAAAATACTAATAAAATAAACAAATGATACATAAATTACTATTTTTAAAACTGACCAAAAAGCAGATTATAGCTTGAATTTAGGTTTCTGATTTTGGTTTAAATGTAAGGCATACTGAGAAATCTTTCTGTTGTCAGCAACAGATGAAATTCTCAAGCCCCCGCTTTGTATTTTGTCCAGACCAGATAAGATTCAGTGTTAGCCTGGTGTCAGATTTTTCTTGATGTAAAATTTCTGTGCTGTTCATCTACCACGGTGCCAGGCACAGCCAGATTAGTAATAGAAACAGTGTGTCACTGGAAAGCAGATTCCTGACTCTGGAGTCAGAAAAATAATTTGCTCGTAGCTGTGGAAGGGCACATTTCTTCCTACCAAGAAATTTTAATACAGCCGGATGGATTCACAAAACCTGCTTATCG
Source organism: Calonectris borealis (assembly GCF_964195595.1). NCBI lineage: Eukaryota > Metazoa > Chordata > Aves > Procellariiformes > Procellariidae > Calonectris > Calonectris borealis. The sequence goes on along the minus strand of NC_134314.1, from coordinate 28,972,524 downwards.
CACGCGGTTCACAGCCTGTCCAACTCACTCATCTGCCAGCTTGTCTCTCCCACACCATCCTAGATGGCAAAAATCAAAACATAATGGATTTAGCAAACCCGTCCTACCTATGCAGCACAGCAGAGGAGAACGCTATACAGGACAGGCAGGCATGCTACAGGGGCCATGGTCCCCCCCTTCTGGCTGGTTACCACCTGAAGGCAGATGCTGTGGCCGGGAGCCCAGACGCCATCAGCAGCCCAGGAGCCGCAACACATGGCAGGTTAAGGCAAGGGAATCATTGAAGGCCTGGCCAAAGCTCAAGAAATCAGGGTTTGTCTACAGTAAGCAAAAGTACCGTGCAAAGGGCGAACAGGCAGGAACAAGTGTTTCTAGGCAGGTCAGGAATCACAGCCAAAATAAAGTGAGTTTTGAAGCTGGAGGAGGAGCAAGGCTTAGGGAGCCGGGCTGGAGATGAGGTCAACAGCAGGACTCGAGACAGCCCACACGGTCCGAGGGGTGTCCCCTTCACACAAACACACCCACCTGCCATCTGCATGCTGACTACAGCAGCACACAACAACCGCTAGCCAGGACTCACACCCGCAGGACATCTCTCCCCAAGGCAGGCTGTGACTCCTGATGGGCAGGAGCTCCCGTTTGCAGGAAACCAGCTTCTGAAACCATCCACACTTGATGGTTTCCATCTCACGACATCCCAGTACCCAGCATCACACAGAGAGGAAAACACGTATTTGATGAGGTCTTAGGCCCACATACAAAAATGACCAACTGGAGCAGGGTGATGCATGCATACCTCAAACACTTCAAAAGTAAAAAACATCATAAATATGAGAAGAATAGTCATTTCACCAGTTACAGGATTTACAATTCTATTTGGCTTTAAAGAAGGATTCATTCCCTCATTCCTTTACCTTTTTAATGTCAAAACTGACACAGTGAAAGTGTTATCGAATCCTGATAAAAATATCAGAAAAAAAATGAACAATGAGTAGAACTTTGATAGTAGTTGTGTCTGATCCCCAACATCACAAGAGACTCAGGAAAGTAGCTACAGTGCTAGAAAGATATTTTATGTGAAAAGAATATAATTTTTTTTAGATCTAACACTTGCAACATCACATAGAGGGAAATAATTTGTGCATGGCAAGGAAGCCTGTGTGGATGACAGAAACATGTCTTCACACATATTCCCAGCTAAATTCTAGCCAGAGTAGACAAATTCTTTCTAAACCATGAACAGAATACAAACAAGCAGCCTAGGACCTCAGCGAACAAACCACTTACTTAAACTAAACTCAGTGCTACGGCCAGGACTTGAGTCCTATACTCAGATTTGGCACTTAATTTTTTTGGTGGTGGTGGTTGCACAGTTTGACTGCTCCTCTGTAAAACAGACACCTCAAAGGAGAGCTGTGTAACCCTTTGTACTGTATTTATGCTAGTTATCCGAACAGTCCCAGAAAATATACCCGGGCACTCAATTATCTCTGCGGGGAATTGTTGGAACCGGCACAGATCTGGCCTCTGCTCCTAGACAATTTCTAGGCTTAATCAGGAATTAGTACAGACCAAAGATGATGCTCACTGGGCACACTGGGTAGTGAAGGAAAGATTTTAATAGCTAGTTATTAGGAGGTCAATTCAAGTCAGTCGGTCTCAGTGTCAGACAACAGTCTTTGAACACAATTTACTAGTATAGACACAGCATAAGTGTCTGTAAGCTGCTTTGATGTAGAATTGCAGGAAGCTGTGCTTACAAATGCACTGTCATTAATACGTCTGTAATCAAGCAGCCTCTGGCAACTCCAGCATGAGTAGTTTATGGCATTGCCCAGTTTATGTGCCTGTCCCCACAGGTGGCTGTGCCAAAGCAAACCATGATAGCGTTAATAGTCCATTTCAGGACAAAGATCCATTGGATCTAATGGATCATCCAGATCCATTTCAGCTGCCTTCACTCATGAGTTAAAATAATCCAGCTAGATTTAAACTCATGTGGATTAGGAATAACTGAGCCACCATAAGCATTACATTCACTGCAACAGAAAATAAACCCCAGAGGACAGATTTAGAAGGCAGCACAGGCACAGAAGTTTGTGACTCTTCTAACTACATGAGAGGCACCCAGCTGCACTTGAACATGGATCTGTCCCGTGGCCACAATAGAGTAGATTCTACTTTAATCCTTCTTGGCACATCATTGAAAAATAAAATCTCCTGTTATCACAAAATGAGTGTGCAGATCTACTGACCTCATTTAGACTCCTTTTACAAATGCCACAGGAAAATTAGACACATCGTCTGGTTTCTCCTGCATCATTTTAAGTCAGGTGTAACCTGTAAAGCCCTAAAAACTTTTCAGAGAAATGTAGAGACCCTTGTAGAGCAAATTTACCCTATTCCAGGTTTTCATGACTGTCTTTTTCAGAGCCTTTTAGACACAAGCAATTGACAATCAAATTTTAAGTAGCAAATCAGTGCTCAAATCAAAATAAAAATATGTCACCTTTCCATTTTACCAAAAAAGAAAATTGTTCAGGAAAATTACAGCTGCCAAAATAGCAGTGACTTTTGTCTCCATGTGGCATACTATAGGTTTATATCAATGAGGAGCCACATGCAGAAGCAAACATGCAGACCCCTCCTGGCCACCCTAGTGCGGTAGCACCTTAGGGTTTACTCAGCAGAGCAAGGAAGGAAGCATTAGTATTGCCCTTAAGCCTTGTGCTTTCAACTTTATGAATCAGAAACTGGCTGATTTCTATAATGCAATCTCTGTAGGGCATCATTGTTTCATATTACACCCAATCCTATAACCAGGTTCTGTATTAAAAAGTGACTTTCCCCTCCATTCATCTCTTCTCTAAAGAAATGATTATTCTTTCAGTGGTCTTTAATTCTCCTGGATGTTTTTCTTGGGACCAGAAAACCCTCTTTCTGTTCATATATGTGTCCTATCCACTCCTACCCAAACCCAAGAGAGGTTTATTTCACAGAACCACAGAAAAGTGATTCTGCAAAGCTGTCTGATCTCCTCCTTTCTCCAAGCCATGGTTTGTCTCCAGTTCAGTCCATTTGATCCATTTCAGTCATTCCTCACATGTATCCTCCTGTCCCTCCTCTATACAGTAAAATACTACCTCCCCTACAAGAGTGGTATATTCTTACCATCCCTTGGACAAGCAGTTCTCTGCATGGTCTTCCCCATCATTAACCCAGCCACACTGTGTCACTCCTTGGCGGACAGCCATAGCTGACCCTGCACCTTCTCCCTACTTGTCTTCTTCTTCAGGCTGCTTTCTGCCCCTTGTATCTTTGTACTGAAGAATATTGCCATCTTCCACAACCAGATGTACTCGGTTCACCTCTTACTTCCTCCAGAGTTCTCTATAAGTACAATACAAAATAAAAAAAAACCTACACTGCACATTTACTCCAATATGTAATTTGCAAGAAGAGGCACAATAAGCGCATTGTTTTAAATATAGAACCTGATTTTCTTCTCATCTACAGAATACATTAATCCCACAGAACATCAGGCAACACTGTAGGAAATAATGTCACAATATTGTAGCAGCCACATAGGAAATCACAATGCAGGACCTTACAGGAGGAGGAGGTGATTATATTTTTAAACAAAACCAATTTCATTTATTCATACTCACCTTCTCATATCCACATACTCACAACACCAAAACGTGCAAGCTTAGTCATCTGGCATCCAGTATCCAGGCAAGAGGCCATGTATATGCAGGTGCTGTGTCTAGGTGTCCTTGCAATAAAGTGGGAGACAAGGGACATCAGCTGTCGAGTCCTTCTCAGATCTGGGTTCCTCTTATGCTGGTGACCATGTGCTGGCTTTAGATACACCTTTTTGTACCCATTAGGAACTGTCAGTTTCTCCAAGCCCATCTCCACCTCCATCAGGATTTTCTCATTGCCCTTTGTCTCCCAGTCTTGGTGGGACGTTGCAGGTTGATGTGTGCTAGTATCTTGAAGGCCATTAATACACGCAGTTCTCACAGCCCTTCTGACTTTCCCTCAGTATTTCCACACCCAGACATTCCCAGGCTTAACATTTCTGTAATAACTCTCTATTACACCATCTACACAAGTAAGTTTCCAGGGCTCCAGGTTGCACTACATGTTTGGAATAAGGCTGAGAGTTCAATAATAGTTATTTCTTCAGAAGAGAGTGCCTAAAATGACATGTAAAGTTGGGCATGTAAAGTGGTTTGAACATGTACCCAAAGAATGCATTATTTGAGACTCTGTCCTATGACATGGATACGCTTATTGCACCAGTGCAAACAGCCTACTGCAAGCAGCTGGAAATTGCAGGAATGCAGATCGAGGTTTTTCACTTGCTGCTTTCAAGGTTCATTTATATCTCTCAGAGCCTATGTAAAATCCCATCAAGGGCAATGCATTACTTTTAAATAAATCTATTGTTAGGAAGTTTCTAGCAATAATCATAATTACTTTAGTACTGAATAAGACAAAAACATTCCTATAAAAACACTCTCAAGCAGTTATTTCCATAGAAGATCACGCACATTGGCAAATAAAAAACTATTGATAGGAAACAGTTATACTTACAGGTTTCTCTATGTGCTTTCAACATTAGATCTAACTCATACAAATTGTGAGCAGAATCGGAAATAGTATTCTGCATTAACCGTACAAAATCTAGAAATAAATGTCAACAGACAACAAATGACTCATTTTATATATTTCTTGCTTGCTCCAGATCCCTTGCATTTCCCCACTCTCAACACTCATTGAGTGTCTTTGAGTATCAAGCCACCTGATACTCCCTAAACACTACCATGGGATGCCTTCCACTCAGTACCTCCTGCTTCTTAACCCCTAACTTTTTCTTCCAAATATAAGCAATAGCCCATATTACTCAGCTCAGATCCTGCTTCTTACAAGAAAAGCCCCCAGACAATAACTTTCCTCTTCAGTAACCCACCAAACTCATGTTATGTTTCCAACACTCAAAAAAAATTCTTTCTCTGCCACAGAGTAGCTAGAGTTCAGGCTTCTTATAACTCCAGGCTACCATGGCTGCACACAGTATCAACGCAGCAACAATATTATTAAAAAAAAAAAAAAAAGAAATTGAGAGTATAGGTACTTGTCTGTCTGTCCTTTCAGGTGGATATGGTATTAAAACAATATGTGGATGATGTTCACTCACCCTTTCTATTCTTTTTTCTTTCTTTTCTTTTCTTTTCTTTTCTTTTCTTTTCTTTTCTTTTCTTTTCTTTTCTTTTCTTTTCTTTTCTGTTCTGTTCTGTTCTGTTCTGTTCTGTTCTGTTCCTTTTGTTTTAGCTTGTCTGTGCAATTTTAAGATCTGTTCTTCATTCCACCTATGAAAATTATTCCTTTTTTCCTTTAATTTGTTATTTCAATGTGTCCAGTATTCAATACTGATTGACTGCAGCTTGTTCCCCACCATGAGGACAATTATATTGACAGAAGTGCCTCTGACAAAAAAGTTATTAATACTTCTGAAAGTACAACACTGAGTGCATTGGTAGGTACCTCAGATTTCTGTGGGTCTGCTGCTGCTAACAATAATAACAACGGAAAGATGTGTGATGCTCCCATGAATGAAAGGTCTTCTCTGGGCTCTAAGACAAACTCCCTTGTTCAGCTGCTTTTCCAACCTCCCTTCTTTGTCATCTTGAAACAGTAGCCCAGCAGTGAGCTACCCTGGCAAAACACAGCGTTTTCTGGAAGTAAGTGAAAGACAATGCTACACCCCTGAAGAAAAAAAAAGGGCTTAATCTAAACATGTCAGCAGCTCAGTGCACGGCCAGAGGGCTGCCTGCATTCAACCCTCAACATTAATTTCATGTTGAGATTTGGCAATGGGTGTGGTTCATGGTATCATATTTTAGAAAGCCATGGTCACTTTGGGGCTAAAAGATGACCTATGTCCAAATTCTGATTTCAGACTTTTACAAAAAAAGGAATTGTGAAGAAACTTCATTTTTTAAAAAAGCATAAAAACCATACAGTGGGATCCCTAGAAATTCCTGCCAAAGAATAAATATTGCTATCTGAAACAGGCATTGTGTTAAAATAGTGCCTCATTATAAACTGAATTGGCCTAAAACAAATGAGCACCATTTCATAAAAATGTCTCATTATGCAATACAGGGATAATAATATATAACAGAAAAGACATCTAATTGACGTAATATTGAAGTCATCATTACATTTTTCAGTAAAGTTCTAAAGTTGCATGAGTTTTAACATAACAGCATGATAATTACATTACTTCCAAACACTGCATTTCATAGCTGCATACACATATTTTTATATATTTATATATTTATATATATACACTTGCACTTATGTATGATGTACTTCAGGTTTATGTAGTAGAAGACATTTTACTCAAAAGGATTTGTGTCAGCTGATCTCATATATTTAATGGCGGCAGATCTTCTGCTGAAAAAGTCATGTCTCCACATTACAGAGAACCTGTCCCATGGAACTGGCTGCGATTAACAACATGCACTGTGTCCAACAATATGTTGCAGTCCAGCTATGCAAAATCAGAAGCCTGTGCACATCAAGGGAGACTAGAAGAAATAGCCCTTCAATCCCCTTTTGAATAAATAACTTACATAACTTACAGCTAATCATACACCACCCTGCAAAAGGAAAACATCTGCAATGTTCACTTTTTAAACACTGTACACATGGAGTTTTCATCTGTTTGGTTGGTTTGTGCTGGTTTTGGATGTTTCATAACAGTGCAGTAATGAAAATGAAGACTTTTTTTGTTTCTGCATAAAACAGAGCAAGATTACATCTGCCAGAAATGACGTATTTTTGCCTCTGTGCAATGCACTGACTTCTTGACAAAGAAAAACCATCCTGATAGTGTCACAAGTCCATACAGGTGTGATGGAGTGCTGCTTTTCATGCAGAGCTCTGAGTTATCTCACTGCTATGAAAAAAGCCACATGAGGCAAGGCAATTTCAGGGTGACCACTTGTCTGCAGGCACAGAGGAACACATGCCATTCCATCTGGGAACAACGTAAATGAAATTTCTGCATGTGGCAGCGCCACTCCTCTGGCTATTGTAGGGCTTGATCCCACCCTCCCTGCTCATGTCCCACTGACTGAAACAGAGGTGAGGAAGAGCCTGAAGGGAAGCTGATTTCACTCTTCGTGGACATAGGGGAACATTTCATCTTTTATATCCTGGATACAAAATTATCATGCAGTCTGAGTAGTTGTGTTTTTCATGTGTACAAAAAATAATAAATATTTGTATGGACCTGAAGACAAGCAATTTTAAGAAAGGTATTTTATTAGAGCACCCTTACTATGGAGAGAATCCTACTTAAGCTGTTGAATATTTTAATAATGTCATTCTTAGGGAGCAAAACATTATAGAGCTGACATTACTATGTGGGCCAGCCAGAAACAGGGTTTCAGGGATGGAAAATTCTCTCATATTATTCACTGAGGCAATAAAAATGACAGCAGCAAAAGTCACTTTTTTTGCTGTATGCTCCTGGATCAGCTTTGTCAGAACACATGATCAGAAAGATATAACAATCTCGCATTGCAAAGATCAGATGAAAAAAAAGTGCAGTGGATCTGCTTGCATTAGGCTGCTTGCAGTGAAATGGCAGTAACCATAAGAAGGAAATTTCAGGAGCACTTAAGACACTTCAAACTTGACGTAGACGTGACTGCAGGATTTTTCCTTCTTCCCCTGAACTCAGTGGGCATTAGGGGTGCTCGGCAACTTGCAGAGGCAAATCCTTTCCTTCCTCTGCTTGCCATGCATCTCTGCCTTTCAGAAATTCTCTGCTGCCTCTATGGCTTCTCCCTGCTACCCCATTATTTCTGAAACATGCTCTATTTAGATACATGTTCCAGTGCATGTCATAGGTAGCTCTGCTCACACTCTAGTTATTGGTTTTCTTGTCAAAACATGTATATCTCACATTTTCTGTTGTTTTTGTCTAAGCACAGCAGTGCTCCCGTGTTCAAGTGCCTAGATATACCCTTTTCTGCAACCCTCCCCAGCTGCTAGAGCGAACACACAGCTGTCCTGGTGGAGACAGAAGAGCTTGGGAGCACGGTGCTCCAAACACTCGCTGCTGACTGTGCTATTTACTGCTCTTTGTCAGCCCACCAAAGACTGAGAAGTCCCTGCTCATTGCAGCGGGGTTGGACTAGGTGACCTTTAAAGGTCCCTTCCAACCCAAACTATTCTATGATTCTAAGTGGGCATGCGTCCAGGAGGAAGCATTTGTAAGATGATTGCCCTGCTCTGTGTCAGTCCTCTTCAGTAAAGTTACATGATATGATTAACTGTCTCATGTTGTAGATGGGCAGGTCTACTTTTACCCTAGTTTTTGGTTTGTATATCAAGATACATATACTTCTACGTTTTGTGTCTGAATAAAGAATATGGAGAGAAATCCAGACTTCCATGGCTTAACCTAGCACATTTTTGTCAACCCATATTATATTATCAGAAAAACATAATTAAGATATCAAAACCTCTGTGCAATGACATAAAGTTCACAAGTGTCAAGAACCATGCAAGCAGAAACCATTTGATCCAGAGCTGCTGCCTTGCATTAGGAGAGCAAAGTCTCTTAAAACAATTGGCAGCAGGATTGTATTTGATCTTGAGTATGCGCAAGGCCACCTGCATGTCCTCTAAACTAGTAGGGTAAAAACAATCCTGTGTTTCCCCGTGGCACTGGAAATGGTGCGGTCTGCTGGAGCGAGCACAGGGTTGGCAGCAGGGAAGTCCCAAGCTGTAACAAATCCGACACAAGCAACTGATTCATTACGTGGCCTTAGGCAAATCCCTTCACTCCCCTGCTTTAGTGTCCCCATCTGTAAAGCGAGAACAGCAATATGCACTTTGCGGAGATGCTGTGACCGCGAGCTGCAGTGATGTCAGTGCCTCCCAGCCACGCTTTCCAAGGAAACTTCAGCCTGCCCGCACAGAAAGCAAAGCCAGTTCATTCCCATGGTGCAGGCTCAGTGGAGCAAAACCAGAACTGTGTAGAGGAAATTACCAAATTAGAAAGTAGAAAGCAGCACCTGGAAAACAGAGGCTGAAAAGGCATTGCATTCAAAGAGGCACCAGCTCCTTTGGGATTACTGAGCCTCCTCTGGCAGATCATAAGTTCTGCTTTTTCTACCCCTGTTTAAAAGTTTTGGCAAAGTCCATGAGGTGAATAATTTACTTGAGGTGGAACTTAAAAGCCATTTGATGTGACTGTGATTCTGACAAATATCAAAAGCGAAATTTTTATGCAGACATTTGAGCCAACATTATCAAATCTATAAACAATATCCATTTTCTGTGTATGTCATGTTTCTCTTCTGACTGGTTGGTACTATCACCAAGCAGCCTTCATTTTTTATAGAGTACTGCAAAATGCAATAGGTATTATCAAGAAAAGAAAAAAACAACAACTGAGGCAGTCTATCAAAGCCTGTCATGTTTTAACTGAGTCTCAGCCACAGCAAACAACAAAATGTGCTAACGCCAGCAACTGAAGGAAGATGCATTTACAAGATAAAGTTCAGCCTTCACCATGCTAAAGCACCCACTTGAAGAGATGAAGGGTGCACATGATCATTGCTTGGAGCATGTGGCTGGTGAGAAGGCATTCCTACAGCCACGACATTGCACAGTAATTGGACATGTCTGTCCCATTCTCTGTCCCTACGCGACAGGACACCTATGATATGTCTTCTGACTCTGCCATTCTCTGCCAAGTCAATCCTCTCATTTGCTTCCTTAAACACCACCTGTCCATGTTGAGAAACTGTTCTGAAACAGCAACATCAGTGTGTTACACTCTGCTCTTATGAGGAAGCTGGCCGCAAGCATCACGGACCTAATAGCAAGGTGTGCAGCCTGGGCATTGCCTCCTGTTTTAGCCATTCCCCTGTCTTTAGTGGCCTGATCTTATAAAATTAAAAACTCACAGGCCACTTATTTTTCTGCTGGTTATTGGAGGGAATGCTGAAATGCATTGTGGTGAACTAGTCCAAACAGCTAGTCCCCACTTTATACAGCCACAGGATTTAATCAAGGGAGGAAGGAAGATTTTCAGACAAATGTTTTACACATAACTGTTCATTTAATTGAGTGCAATTTTACTGAAACTTCTTTTTGATCCGATCCATTTTCCTCCTTTCTGGACAATTCTTTACAGGCTACTTGGATCCCTGTCAATGGCTCAGGAATGATCTTCTGCACTTTCCCAACAGATACTGTCATCACTCAACTGATTCCCATAGAATTATGATAATTACACCTATTAATCTGCCAGTACCTCTACAGCCCATGTTCCTGTCTTCAGTATAATTCATCCCATCTATTTACAGAATCATCATCTTTTTTTTTCCATAGCTGAGTCACTAGTCCCAATACAGTGACACCTGAGGTTTCTTTGAACTCTCTTACTGACATCTGTACCTGTTGTATGAATTTCAGGAGGAGATCTGTTGTGAATTTCTCTGGAGATCTACGGAAAAGCCTCTGATTCTTCTTTCAACCGACACTGATCCATTGGGAGACAGAAGTGGATGGCATGCTCCTCACATGCCTGGTTAGATCATTGCACAGAATAAGCCTTTGCAGGAACCATACCAAATTAAAATTACTTTCTTGCAACAGAGAACAGCATAGCAAGTGTTCCGAATCACACAACTCTCTGACTGGGCATTGCAGCCACCTAACAACATTAGAGGACAATTACCATGCAAAGTAGGGAAATACAATCTGACAGCATAAAGGTTTAACCAGAGACAGAACTGTCTGCGTTACAACGGATTGCACTGAATCACACACTGCGGTGTTTGTGTACACAAACCCCTGTCTAGGTTAAATAGTCTTTCTGTTGTAGTTTTGCCCACAGTGGGAACGCCATGTTGGATTGTAACAGGAATAAGAAAGAAAGTGTGAAGGAAGGAGACAGCTATTTTCATTCTGTTTTATTTGATGCATTAAGTGTAGTTCTTCCCATGTCAAAAATTCATAGTAATTGCATGCAGTGCCTTCAAGGTCCAATTGCAGGATGTTTGGCCCCAAATCGCTCCCTTTCAGCTACAAAGCAAATCCTCCTTAGAGTCCTCAACACTGACTTTCCAATCCCTACATGGAGGGCTAAGGATGAACCAGCAGGTCACCAGGACATTGGTCACAAGGAGGGCCCAGAGGGATTTGGAAGTATCAGAGAAGAGGATAAGAATGAATCGTTTGTGCGCAGCCATTATGAACCCAGCAGGCTCAAACCGCAGGAAGGGCTCCTACATCTGCAACTGGGGTCTGAGGCAAGCCACTGCAGCACACAAGGCTCTTCTAAAAGGTTAAGCAATTTATTTTTCATGTCCATGAAAGTACATGGGCATTGGGAATAATTTCCATCCCCCTCTCCACTTCTGTTCAGCCCTGGTACAGGTTAAAATGTATAATACACAGCTAAAGCCATTGCCAGGCTGGCTCACAGCGCTCTGCCTGTTTTTCCAGTTGCAAAGCATTAACCATCTTGGAAAAATGTGCAGAAGAAGTATTTGACACGTATTCAAAAATAAACAGATGTAGGAATAAAGGGTTGGTGTGTGTCATGGTTTAACCCCAGCTGGCAATTAAGCCCCACACAGCCGCTCGCTCACTCCGCCCCAGTGGGACGGGGGAGAGAATCGGAAGAGTAAAAGTGAGAAAACTCATGGGTTGAGGTAAAGACAGTTTAATAGGTAAAGCAAAGGCCGCATACACAAGCAAAGCAAAACAAGGAATTCATTCACTGCTTCCCATCGACAGACAAGTGTTCAGCCATCAGCAGGGCTCCATCATGCATTAATGGTTACTTGGGAAGACAAACGGCATCACTCTGAACGTCCCCCCCTTCCTTCTTCCTCCCCCAGCTTTATATGCTGAGCATGACGTCATATGGTATGGGATATCCCTTTGGTCAGTTGGGGTCAGCTGTCCCAGCTGTGTCCCCTCCCAGCTTCTTGTGCACCCCCAACCTACTGGCTGGTGGGGTGGGGTGAGAAGCAGAAAAGGCCTTGACTCTGTGTAAGCACTGCTCAGCAGTAACTAGCAGTCATCCCTGTATTATCCACACTGTTTTCGGCACAAATCCAAAACATAGCCCCATAGTAACTACTATGAACAAAATTAACTCTACCCCAGCCAAAACCAGCACAGTGTGCAGGGACTACTCATTACAGTCCCTCCTGCAAAAAGCCTAGAAAGCAAAGAAGATTAAGTTGTTAAGCAATTATTTCAAAACTAAGATGCAAAAGGAGGTGACGAAACTAGTGCATTCATTAAAACCATGCAGGTAGCAGCAGGCCATTGTCAGCACCTTAATCACGATCTCTAGTACAGCAACAACTAATGCCTTCGTTTTGTCCAAGGACACAGTCAATAGCAAGGTGTTGTTGTACCAGCATGAATACTGTGGGATGGATGCTGTGGTTCAGGAGACCATTGTTCCTTCCTAGCTCCCAGAGGAAAGGGATTCACTGCTGGAGTGTATTCGTGCTAAATTATCACACCCACGTTGGCCAGTGGAAGAGCAGTGTGATTCTACCCATTCCTCTTCCCTTGTCCATTTGCTCCCAAATGATGGGAACAAGCAAAATGTTTTCCCATTTATCCCAGCCTGACCAGACCCAATTTCCTAAATAACACCATATGAAGCCTGCAAGGCAGGTAGCCCACTGGCACAAGACCCAGATCTCTCCAATGCCTGAGTTTTCTAATGCTGTTCTGAAAGAAGAGACTTACAACTCAGGTATGATGCTGAAGAAATATTACCATCATTCCTCCTGAAAGTGAATCAATTTATCATAATGTTGTCGGCTTTTATTCCAGAAATTCCAGATACAAAGTGAAAAATATCATGGTACTAAATATTTTGCAGTAATAAATTAATATAATTACAGATTTAATACTATCTATAAAATGTTTTTTCTCAGGAGAAAACAGGTATTTTTCTACTGTTGTGATATTCCTGGCGGTTGATAGAAATGCAAAGAACCTCCTTTAATTTCACAGTCTGTGATTCTTTCATAAAACTTTTAAAGATCAATTATGTCCCATCAATGCAGAAGTCAGGCTGAACTAAGTGATTTATGCATAAATAGCCTTATACAGTCAACTACTGTAGAACGAGCAACTCATCTGTTAAACGTACATTCAAAGAACTGTTATTTTTGGCACTGTATTATACTTTACCATTACATTAATCTTTTTGATTCTTCATTTTCTGTCATGGAGGCATCTTGTTGTACACGTAGCTCTGTGTGACTTTCATAAAACATGTGCAGTTGAATAAAATAGAATTTGAAATCAGAGCAATTGTTTACTGATCAGCCTGTGCAATACCCCAAACACAAAATGAAAACAGTGAATTAACGCTTTTCAAAGCCACCCTTGTTTTTTAGGTTTATCTCACATTCAGTTTGTTTAAGACAAAAAAAAAAGATAGATTTGCTTTCCTTTCCCCTGGAAAATAGAGGGAGTGTTTGCATTCCAGTAGAAGCTGGAAGCATGGCTCTGTGTGACTTTTGAAGAAATGACATTGCAATATCTTGTTGGGCCTTTCAGATTAAACTGAAGGCTTGCCTAAAAACTGAAGGCACTCCTCCCCATCTGGAGCAGAGCTAGCAACACTCAGACAAGTCTTTGAAAACTCATTCTCCAACTCAGAGAGGCTGGAAATATCAAGTAGTCAACATCTGGTGGTAGAGCTTGTGTGCTCTGGTGAGAGCTGAAGAAAATTGTGTCTGCCTTATTTTTAGCTCTACAGTCCATAGCAGTCAGTAATTTTATCACCAGGTACCTCTCAACGCTGTTCCAGCGCAGCAGGCGGTGCCCACAGCTAATGGAGAGGGGGGAGGAGCAGGGAGCCCTTCTGGATCCGGCATTTCCCTCCTGCCGCAGGGCAGCTGCCGAGCTCTCACGCTGCAAAGGTGAGGTCAGGAGAGGAGCTGAGGGGCAGGGTATGTCCCAGTGGGTGGCACAGCAGAGCTCTGTCCCAGTACAACAAAAGACTGTTTGTGGTCTGTTGAAGGAAGCCACAAACTGTCAGAGCAAGGTGTTGGTGCACACTGGCACCTTCGCGAGTCTGAGAATGGTCTACAAAGTCAGTATCCAGCCAGAGATCTTCAGAAGTATTTTTGGACTGGCTTATAACATATACCTATACTAGTGAAAATGCAGACTCATGCATAGTTTTATTTCACATTTTTAACTGAAGAATTGGAATTTCATGGTGTCTCTTTAATCAGGCAGAAGAGCCACTAGGTATTTTGATTTTGCTGTTGAAGGGTTTGCAAGTCTAAACTCAAAACAGTACACAATCCAAATGCTAAAGTAACAAAGAAATTCTATCACAGAGGAGAAGAAACAGGCAATATCTAGTCAGGCAATATCTAACAGAGCAAAGCATCAACATTCAGAAATCCTTTTTGTATTCTTAAGTCTATGCCATCCAGTGGAGTGAATGAGTTGAGGTGCACCTTTAAAATCTCCCTGTAAAGTAAAGGATTGGAGCACATTGCAGCAATACAAAGCTTATTGCACATCTGAACCTATTATCTACAAGAAGCAGTTGCATACCCAGCAAAACCCCCCTAGAAAACCAGGAAAGTGTAGTTTTTTCTGCCAGCATTAGGATGAGCATGGGGGAGAGCATGAGAGAACCTAGAAAATATGTTTCTCTTTGGGCCTGATTTATTGTTATTTGTCTAACAGCAGTGTGGCTGAGCACCTGAGCACTGCAGAAAGAGACCCTCCAGGCTGCTTTGTGCTGTGCCGGAGGATGGTGGATGGGTCGCTCTGCACTCGGTCTGGGCCAGCACTCCCTGTCTTTCATAACGGTGCTGTAGGTGGGGATGTGACTATCTCAGTACGTTGCAAGAAGTTACAACCAAAAACAAAAAAGAAAAAACCATAAAGGCTTAAGAGCCCTGTATCCAGCAGTCACCAGCTCTTAGGAGGAGAACGAAGGAATCAGGAAAGGAAGGAATTGGAAAACTCCCATCATGAGAACACAGTCCTTTATCAGAGGCGCTTCCTCTGCTATGTCCTTACATGCTCTGAGCACAAGGCCCTTACAGAATTTCATGTTTTATTGGTCATCCCATACTTAAGTTCAGCTAATGGATGGTACTAGTTACTCAACTGGTTGGTAGAGGAGAGATTTTAAATCATGCTGAAACACAAATATGACTCACAAGATGGTACTCTTTGCAGATTTTATGCAAGTGCTAGAGCATCATAGTTTACAGTTCAAACACAGAAAAGATTTTGAAAAACAAAGCAGAATGGCTCTGACTCCACACTGCTCTGCATCCTGCAATCTTTCTCATACATACAAAATGTAATGCAGCCAAATAAAAGCAGTGGTTTTCATTCACTTTCCAGTGACACCAGTGAGGTACCTATCCAGGCAGGTCATTTAGGAGCACATACAACTTTCAACACAAGCAGTATAATGCTACTTCTAACTTCCCAACAGGTAGCAAAAGCTCCTGCTTTGCTGGATTGGGCCCTAAATAATGACATGCCATGCAAGACAAAGGAAAATACTGTATTTTCTATTAGATAACAATTTTATCCTCTTCTTTAAGTAAACAGAGCACAAACTGAAGGTTCAGTCTAGCTGGCAGGAAAGCTCATTTCATCAGTAACGGGAATTTAATCTGTAGGAAACAGGGGAGAGGCAAATTAATTTTGAACATGCCTATTTAAACATGTGGTCACAGCACTCGGAGAAGCACCTCACTTAGAGGTCTCTGGCGACAACGAGAAAAGTTTTATTAATTTCCCTTGAAGAACAGCAGACGCGGGTAGGAAACAGGTCCCTGTGACTCTCCAGTCTGAAAGGGGCTGCAACATTCAGGTATGGGCAGCTACAGCAGCGTAACCCTTAACAGAAGTTGCTTCTTTCCAAAAAGCAGCCTGGAGATGGAAAGGAGTTTCTGTGATGCTGCTTTGACAGGGCTGCTCCCTCCTGCCCCCATATGAAGGTGAGGTTCTCCTCAAGGACTTCTTGTACCGAGAGATTCCCACCCCTCCTCGGCCGCAGGGAGCTGAGCGACCAGCGCTATCCCCGGACAAGACACACATAGACACATGTCTGAGGGCAGAGATGGCAGAAAAGGGTATTAACCCCCTTTTCTTCCTGGAAGGGCTGAGGCAGGACCATGTGTGAGGATGGCCAGTAACCCCGCTATGGTAAAGAAAGGGCAAGAGTCTCCATGACTGTCGTATTACTTCTGTTACTGTATAGCAAGGTAACAGGCAGGTTTTCCGTCCCCGTTTCTCTTCTATGCTGAGCTTCTTCCTGAGCTGTTCCTCCCACAATTTTATGTTGCTGCAGTTTTGCTTGTCTTTGCGAAGCAGAAGAGCACCAGCATCTCCTGTGGCTTAGGAAGAACTGTAAAAACCCCAATTTGAAAGGACCTCTGGGCCTGCTGCCTGGCTGCTTCAGGCAGCAAAGGATTCGCATGCTATTGAGTTATGGTCTTCTGTGGCTGAAGAGAGCAGCAAGGGAATGCCACGCTCACTGGCCGATAGCACAGCTGCTGAAGCATCTTTTAACAGTTTTTAAACATCAGCTCTCTCTCCTACAGTAGCTGTGTTGCATAAACAGCATATGCGGTGCCTTA
The DNA here is from genome assembly GCF_964195595.1 of Calonectris borealis. Taxonomy (NCBI): domain Eukaryota; kingdom Metazoa; phylum Chordata; class Aves; order Procellariiformes; family Procellariidae; genus Calonectris; species Calonectris borealis. The sequence continues at coordinate 28,955,818 of NC_134314.1, read as the reverse complement.
GCTTTCAAACTAGCATCCAACTGCTGAAAACAACTTAGTCTGATGTCTGGTGGTGTTAGGCTAAAAGTATATATATGTATATATACTCCTGCATTACAGAGTTATGTTATACACACATACAAAAATGTGACCATGCCTTATATAAGGTAAGTGTGTTTACAGGAGGTAGCACAACACATATACCTCTAAAGTCCTATGGAATCATCCATATCAACATTATATACTACAGAACAGAAATAGGTTTTGTATTATTTAAATATAAAACATTTATAGTTTTTTGTTTTAAAATTATATGTGTCCAGTCTTTAGAAAATGATGCAGGTATGCACACAAATGTGAGTCCATGTGCATATATCTAAAAGATCACATGTGTATATATACTGTACATATAAAATCACACACAGTATATTCATATATACATTGTCTCTAATATGAATGTGTTATTATGTGAGAAGAGAACATAAGTTTTCCAGGGAAATTACAGCTAAGGTCCTTAAGCCCATCTCTCCTCTGCCCACATGGAGAACATTTGAGGTAGTGGGGAAAAAAATAAGAGTATGGTATGATCGCACACTTGCATGCAAGATAGAAGTTTGCAAAGCTATGAAGAAGGCAGGGATATACTTTTTCCTCTGGCTGCCAGTGACTGCTGAGCTCAGATAGTGCGAGCCAGGAAACAGTCCCTCTCACAGGGACAAGGCACCACCAAGCTGCTGGTGACTTCCATCTTGCTCCCCAGCAAAGTCTTCCATCAAATTGAATAACTGGCAGCATTTTGAAGGTAGCAATGAAAATGTTTCAAAAGCAGCAGTAAAGTGGCAATGAATCTACTTTCTCTTCTCCTCCTTTGACAACCTGACGCACCACAGAGTCATACATACATGCAGATTATCTCCCCTTACATTTATGAATATGTACATACATACCCAACACAGAGTGGTTCTGCGGGAGTTTAGAACAAATGGTTAAAAGCATGTAAAAACATATACACTTCCACATGTGCACAGATTATTTAGGACTCTGCTACTCACGAGCAAATGAATGGAGAAAACTGCACAAAGCTGTGTCTTTTACCTATTTTACTTATTTATAACATTTATGAAGGGTTTTGCAAAGCTAATTCTCAGTCGTTACTTGCCATTTTACAAGTATGTTTAACATCTGCTGTGTCAGGTAAATGTGTAGCTATTTACTCTTCTGTAGAGATGGTGCTGATTACATAAAGGAGCAGGTGTATTTCTTGGGTAATGCAGCTGAAACAGAAATATTTTGTCCCAGGGGAAGCCAGCCATGATGTATGAAATGTGCTGAGGATACAGGATGCAGTGCTTACTAGGAAAGTCTCAACAAATTCCCTTGCAAGGTGTGCAACCTCTGTACATCAGGAGCATCACCACCAGGTACCTGAACATGCTGTAATGAAATTATTGCACCGACAATTGCAGACTCTGTTCTTTCATTGGGGAGACCAACATCAATTTTCCTTCTCTACCTAAGCCCTTTTTCTCTCTCTCTCTGTCACACAAACACACACACACTTTGCATACAACAGCCCTTTATATGCTCTTCTTTCCTTTGGGGACCATAGATGTCCTGACTCTGCAAGCGCACGCAGCTGGTCAGGACCCTGCTGTGCAGCTTCGTTATTGTAATGGTTATGAACCGTGCCAAAACCTGTCACTTTCTGCTCCTGTGCCAGTACCATCATTTGCTTTAGGTGCTTTTCTCCATGTTTAACCTCAGATTACAGCCCACACCCATCACTGTCTGCCCTGATGTTCTCCTCCCCTGTGATCAGCATTCAGCTCCCCAATCACAGAATCATAGAATCATAGAATCATTAAGGTTAGAAAAGACCTCTAAGACCATCGAGTCCAACCGTCAACCCACCACCACCGTGCCCACTAAACCATGTCCCTAAGCGCCTCATCTACACGTCTTTTAAATACTTCCAGGGATGGTGACTCAACCACTTCCCTGGGCAGCCTGTTCCAAGGCCTGACCACTCTTTCAGTAAAGAAATTTTTCCTAATGTCCAGTTTAAACCTCCCTTGGCACAACTTGAGGCCATTTCCCCTGGTCCTATTGCTAGTTACTTGGGAGAAGAGACCAACACCCACCTCGCTACAACCTCCTTTCAGGTAGTTGTAGAGCGCAATGAGGTCTCCCCTCAGCCTCCTCTTCTCCAGTCCCAGTTCCCTCAGCCGCTCCTCATAAGACTTGTGCATACTCACAGCCGCCTTCTGCACCTTTCTCTTTTTCAGCTTAGTTTAGATTTCCTTTCATCCAGCCAAAATATAGCACCTCCAAGCCATATCACACACAGGCAGCCTGTCTTTGGACAACGTAACCTCACAGTATTTACTACATAATTTGGTAGCTGACTCCTTAATGGGCTTTACTCTGGCTGCAGGCAGATCTAGTCCAGGTATATTAATTAGCAAGCAGTCAGACCTATGAAATATTGGCCCGGTAATTATCCACTGAAAATTTTCATCTTACTGAACCATTTTTGAGCCCATCTAAATTGCTTCCCATCAGCCCAGCAGGGTTGTTTCAGAGGTAGTGACTGGTACAGTACAAAGAGGGTGAACCTCGCTAATGAGGTTCCTCTCTGAGAGTAGTATGCAAATGGGGTTTGTTTCATCCTTCATAGTCAGCAACTCAAAATGCTGTATGGCTGCCCCCTCGTTAGAACAAAGGCGGCGTGCTGGATATACACGCTGGCCTGTATCCCTGTTGCTTCGTTCCTCCGTAAAATTCACACTCGGGAAGAACTGAGCAGTCAATATAGTTCACTGAGCAACGCAGCACAGAAGAACAAGGCTCTTGCAGAGAATACAGAGTCACACTACAGCCGTCTCACTTTTGAAAACCCAAATGGTTTCCAAACGTTGTGCTTTTCCTTGTGCGCTCTGCTCACAATCTGGAAATTCATAAAAAGGTTTTAGTTCAGAATTGCACAAAAAGGGCAATGAAATACTGCCCTGCTGGCACAGTTCAGTGTTAGGTGCTGCTCTGACTTAATAAATTGCGAGAGACCACAGGCCCTTACCTGATGAAGAACTTCCTTGGTGGATTTGTTAACAGCTCTGTGATCTGAGGCTTCACAGTGTGATGCACAGATTGACTGAGAGACATAATGATGTTACTGAAGTTTGACACTTGTTTGATTGGTACAGAATTGTACTAGCTTCCCTTGTCTCCTGTGTCATTTAATTTGATCTTTCTTGAGCTTCTTCCCTGACATTTCTAATCATACAGCAGATTTTTGTAAAGGCCAGGGGGGCGGAGGAGGATGCAGGACACCAGATTGTTCTCAACCTTTTGCAAATGCAGTGGCCTACCACAGTATCTCTCTCTTTTGCAGTGACACTTTCCTGGAGTTTTCCACCATTCTTCCATCACATCTGTACAGGTACATTCAGAGATGAGAATTCAGAAAAAAGTAAATATGTGAGCACATACCTTGCAGGAGGTGAGTTTGTCATTATTCATAGAATCACAGAATCATAGAATGGTTTGGATTGGAAGGGACCTTAAAGATCACCTAGTTCCAACCCCCTGTCATGGGCAGGGGCACCTTCCACTAGATCAGGTTGCTCAAAGTCCCATCCAGCCTGGCCTTGAATACTTCCAGGGATGGGACATCCATGATTTCTCTGGGCAACCTGTTCCAGTGCCTCATCACCTTCATAGTGAAAAATTTCTTCCTTATATCTAATCTAAATCTACCCGCTTTCAGTTTAAAGCCATTACCCCTTGTCCTATCACTGCACGCCCTTGTAAAAATTCCCTCTCCAGCTTTCCAGCTTATTCTCTTTAATGGCATTGATTTCCTTTTCATTTTCACTGCTGAAGAGAAAGGAAGAACTGTAAATAAGAGAATAATGCTACTGTCTCACTGACATACTGTAATGAACAGCACATACATCTTGAATGAAAAACACAGGAAAGCAGTTCTGCAAAACTATGATTTCCAGGGTCATAGGATATGTATTTATGGAGGTTTTTTTTTCGTGGCTTATTGTGTAATGGAATCATTGAAATGCAGAACCAGAAGGTGCTCAAGGGGTCACATAGGACAGCCCTCAGTAAGATGCTTAACTACTTCCTCTGAGGACAAGGGAGTTTGGCATCCCGCCGCACCTCCCCTGGTGTCTGGGACCAAGGCTGTGGGTGCAGAAAGCCTAGTTTATCAGAGTGTGGATGAGCTGCACCTACCCAGCATGTTCTTTCTGCCCCTACAGCAGCCCCGGACCTATGTGGTAAGAGCGAGCTGAGGAAGACTTTGGTCCAGAGCAGACCACTGCTGCGCCAGAATAAGTCACCCTAGCACCCTCATGAATGAGCTTTTGGGCAAGCCAGAGACAGACACCAGGCTGAAAACTTCTCATCTACCCTATATCTCCTTGCACCAAGACACAGTCCCCTGTCTCCAGACCCCGTGTATCCAATTTGCTTGCATGAACTTAACCCAAGACGCTCTACAACTGCGCGTGCTGCATTTACCCCAGAGAGACAGCTTTTCCTAATACATAAACTAAATATTCTCTTGATGTAAATTAGACTAATTTATTCTGGTCTCTCAGCAGAAAGTAAACCATGGCATAAATTACTAGTTCCAGAGAGATCCTGTTTCATGCTCCTGTCATACTCCAAGATAAAGCCTGACCCTAAGCAATTTGAGACTTATGCTTTTCAAACAGGACCGTCACAAACATAATCCAGCAAGAAGGCAAGGATAGAAAGCTTTGTCATTTCTTAATGAGAAAGATGCTTGGAAACATCTCTTTTTAGGGTGATGCTGAGATAAAAGTAAGTAACTTATAGCAATCTTATGTAGGGTCAGAGACAGCCTGAGAAGATGGCTTGGAAAACTTGGTCTCGTGATGATCTGTGACAAAAGAAAGTAAGCCTATTTTAATGGAAATATTTCCTGACATAACTATTTGGAGATATTTGAGTTCATCAGTGAGTCAGACCCAAAGGGAATGAAGCTATTTGCACTTATTCAACCAAATCTCATCGAAAACTACCTTTATGAAAAAAGCTTTAATGCTACTGGAGAAAGGAGGCTGGAGGAGGGGCAGGGGGGTAATCACCAAGCTAAGCAAATTAATAGAGTTAAAACAAAAAAACCCACAAAGGCATTTGTTTGGTCATTGCAACAGAAGCCCAGAAGATATTGTGAATTCTTCTAGACTTTAGCAGAATACCAGTGATAGCGATTTTGCCCCTCTCCTGTCTAGCATTCATATGCTCACATTTTACTTGATCATGGTCACAGTTCTTTAATCCTTCTTAGAGAGCAGACTTTACTGAAACAGATCATTGTACAGCAAGGTCTTTGCTATTTCCCTTGCTGTTTTTATCTCTCCAGAGACTTGTGTAGGAAACCAATCAGAGCACCGGCTTCTTTCCGTCCATGCAGAAACATGGTGTCTGTCTCTGGCTTGCCCAAAAGCTCATTCATGAGGGTGCTAGGGGTCATATAGGACAGTCCTCAGTGAGACGCTTAACTTCTTCTTCTGAGGACAAGGGAGTTTGGCATCCCCTGGTTATGAGTTTCACTGTTCAAGACTGCCTTATAGTCTAGTATTTTAAATGGGGCCATTTGAAAGAGAGCTAAACCTCAGAAAATGCCATAAACCTCCTTGAAGTATATGTATTCTGCTGCAAGTTAAACTTAGTTGCAAGACTGAATTTACAGTTAACTTTAGTATAGACTTGCAACAGAGGGAAGGAGTAAATGCCATGATGTCATGCTGAGACAGACCTTTATGTGAAAGAAAAAAATACATGTGTGAAATTCTGAAGTACTTGGAAGCAGTGAATCTGAGCATTAGTGTCCAGAGAGGGAATTTATGTGATACGCAGATTTATCTGTCCTTATGGGGTCAAGTCTTTTATACTGGTGGCTTAACAGTAGGGTTTTAGTTTTCGTGCTCACAAGAGTTTTATGACGCTGGCTTCCTGAATATTTCTTTGCCTATCAAGCATTCACAGACAGAGTATGAATAAAGATCAATGTATTTTTAACTTACTTACATGGTACATTTGTTACAGATTATGCCATTTTGAAGACAGACAAGCCTCAGAGCATGGCTGTGAAGCAGACCTTCAGCCAGCAGATGAGTTCTGCCTGTAGGAAAAGATGCACAAGAAAACACGCTTAGATGAAGAACTGTTGTATGTCAGACATTAAACAACAGACAGAAGGAAAGCCAAAGGGAGAAACAACAATGATTTAACTGTACTCCGAGAAATGCAAGCTGGGTCTACTTGAAGATCATCTAAGGAGAACCCGAAGACCTGATATGTCAGGCAATCACTGGCTCTTCAATATCACTTCTCAGCTTGTACCTGCCAGCACAACTGTAGGTTGTTGGCCAGATTTCTGTAGAATAAGCTCTACAAGTAGTTGGGGGGGGTTTATACACGTATATTGGTTATCAAAGAAAGAAAAGGGCACAAAAAAGGAGAGCAGCAGCCAAGCAGCGGGAAAGATGTTCAGGGTAGTAGGGCAAGCAGGAGCTTGTGGGAGCCTGGTGCTCTGGGCCATGCTGAGTGTGCAGAACAGGAATGAGAAGAGCTTCAAAAGCCCGATCATCCCAGAAGTCCGAGGTGAGGCAGATGTTGTCTGAAGCCACAGCAGCAAACTAAGGGGCTGCGACAGACTTGCTGGGCCCAGAGCAGCAGCCTGGTGAGGGCCAAGGAGCTGTGAGATGGTCATGGAGAAAATGGGCTTTAACCCTTCCAGGGCAAGGTTGTAACAGGGATGTGTTTGCACTATTGAAGGTGAGTAAAAGATCATGCTGGTCCTGATTACATCAACTTGAAACACTGTCTGCTTCACCAGGTGAAATGGGCTCCACAGAGCTTCCAGGTCCGATGGGAACACGCCAACGCAGGGAGGTACAAAGGAAATATCACCACCTTTCCCATGCAATGCAATTCAAAGTGCTGTACATCACTCTGAACCCCTCTCCCAAATCATTTGCATTTACAAAATGAGCAACTCGCACTTGCAGTTCTTATCTTTATTGCCTGATCTGAACATGGATTACTTAATGCTTTTCTTAGGGAGTTTCTAGATACCAAGACTGCCATCCTGCAGCTGAGGAACGTGGCACTTGGAAGGCTGTGCGATGTGTTTTAGAAGCAGAAGACAGACCAAAGTCCAGCTCTCCCTCATAGCAGAGTCAATACAGCAGCACAATATTTGCAGTTAACTTCGGTGACATGAAATTTAACTGATGTAAAAATGTAACCAAATACTGTTAGCTTGTGCATGCCTGCCAAAATCAAACCGTCTCTCACTCCAGTGTGCTCAGAGGCGTCACACAGCTCCTGAACAAGAGGAGTACACCAGCACCACCTCCTGGCAGCTGCATAACTCCAGAGATTTATGAAATAAAGGACAGCAGGAGAGAAAAAATCTTATCTCTGTGTGGAAAAAACAGCAAAATCATACTGTCCATGCACTAATGATAATATTTCCAGTTCCTATAATAGCCTTTTGGTACCAGATATGTCCCTGCTATTTGGGAGCGATGGTCTAAATGGTAGTCAATGCCTTGAATGAATGCAGGGCACCATAGCAGGGAGCAGGATGAGACATAAACACACCAAGATGCACATCCTTGACATATAAGGACTAGGGTGAAGTAGGTCCAAATGCTCTCCCCGCATCACTTGTTGTCATCTGAAAATCAAAGCACTCTGAAACTTTAGTGGAATGGCCTGAGACAGGTTTTGAAACATGTATAAACAGTCTTTGCAGTAAGAACGTCTGAGTACATCCACGCTTTGCCTGCTCCTCACATCAGTATAGCCAGGACGGTGGTCTTCTTACAAAAGCCAGAAAAGCAATGTCAACATTTGTCTGGAGCAGAGAAAAAGCAATTCAAAGATAAGTGCTGGCAGTTTCCTTCCGAAGGTGTTGGATCCTGTACTTGAACATGACGGCCTCGCAAAGGGCAGCACGTTGATTATCAGCACTACGAAAAGGACCAAGACAGCTTCCTAGCTTTTTCTTTGCACACTTGACAGTGCAAAATGATGATGTAGGAGGGAAATCACTGAGCATAAAATGCTCCCTGACTCTCAAAACTTACATGGAGGAAAAAGGAAAGAAACTCTTGCAATACCGAATGAAATTATATTATACTTATGCCAGTTCTTCAAGCTGTGAGATAACTCAAGCAGAATTGCTGGTAACCAGGAGGAGGGCCCACTGGCAAATTGAAACCTGTTCATGTGGGAAAGATTAAGGTCCTAAAACAGAGGGAAAACAAACCTTATCTTTTTGAACTAAAACTGAAAAAAAAAAAAGGAATTTGGGAGAAATCCTGACTTTAATGTCTCAGAAAGAAGCTGTAAACTTCAGCATTTCATGAAAGCTGAACAGCAAACTCTCAGGATCTGCACAGAGGTCTTCTAATTTGAAGGTTAGAAAATTAATTTTCTCACTCCCAAACTTCAGTGAAAAGGTTCTCAAGAGCCCTCTTCTTTTTCTGGTTTATATAGCTCCCTTCACTTTCTTGTGGCCAAATACAACTTCTAATATACATCAATAGAAGAGCTATTTGCAGGTATTAGCAAGGGCTAGCACTTTTTTTTTTCCTGACACAGATGCAAGGCCTTTATTTTTATAATGACTTAATTTATTAGTAAATTTTAAAGGTTATTTAAGGGTAACTTCTGCTCTTTCACTAAAAAAAGTGTCACGAGTGAACTTGGCTTCTGTGAGAGTACAGAATGACACTCCAAGGACAGACTCGGTCCACCTGTTCTTCAGCCTTTGAAGAAAAGTCACCTGGGCAAATCTCACTGTGGTGCTGCGATAGGCAAACACGTTATGTTCCATTAAACCTGGGGAAAGAAAAGTTTTTCCCTGGTTCAAAGCTAAATCTCACAGATCCTATGCCAAAAGTGAAGCTGATCAGGGAATAAATCAATATCTAAATCTCCTGAAATCAGAAGGAGGGAATATTAGTAAGTGAGATGTGTCACAAGTTCTATGATGTCTCACCTACCACTTCCCAAGCATACTAAATACAAGGTATACCACCTTTACCCAAAAATCAACTGAACAAGTCTGTTTTACTGGTCAGGAAGAACCACAGGGGGAGGCTACACAGCACATGTACATGAAAAAAAGCCAAATAAGTAGGCCAACCTCTGCTTAAGTACAATATTTTTTTACCTTCCATTAAAGCTTAATATCTCAAAGCAATATCAAGACAATTTCCTGATTGGACATCCAACTCCTATTTCAAGCTCCAGACTTTCCTGAGTTGTTGATATTGAATGTTAAAATTAAGGAGGAGGGGATGGATCATTCCCAGAGCTGTCCATGGCTCCATCTCAGGTGGATACATGTTGTTAGCAGCAGTGAAGACCATAAAGTAGAAAACATTTGTCTTTACCGCTCGTACCCAACTTCCTCTCCAATTGCTCAATGTTTTCAAAAGCTGGGAATACAGTTTTGCTTTGGTCTGTGCAACAAGCTCTTATGCAAAACCGGAGATTCTGTGGGACAGAGATGAGACAACCTTCTTCACTAATAGGCTCACAGCAAAAAACTATCTGAAGACACCAGACACCTCATCGTAGCAGATGCATTTTTGCTGTGTGTGTATTTAAACATATGATAATGTATAGCATGTGTTTGAAGAGTAGGACAGTAAGCATTCATGTTCCCAAGATAGCGGATCATTATTCAAGTCTGTCATAAAAAGCAGGATGCAAATATTGGTATTATACATTGGTCTTATAAAGAAGAATAATGATCACTGTTAAAAGGCCTAGGTAGCTGGAAATGAATTCAGGGCAAACACCGATGGACAAAAGCACAGCCCCCAAATGCTGTGCTTACAATTTAGTAAATTATAAATAAACAATTTCTTAATGACGAACAGACAGATATAAACATAATAGTTATTTTCTCTTAAAAGGGGCCTAAATATTAATTGAGAAAATTGGCTTACTAAAACGTGCTCAGGTTTTGCAACCAAATGAAATAATTCAAGTTAGAAACTTTTAATTAAAAGTGCTTTATAAATTGCCTTCATTATGTATGTTTGCAGTGATATATTTCTTTGCTCTCGGGTGCAATCTGTTTTCCTTGGTTTCTTTTTTTTTCCACTTAATAAATTATCCTCATTTACACAAAATGTTAACGCCAAACTCTTTATTAATAGGATAAATATGGACTTCAGTAACAACAAATTATGTGGTGTCACTATTAAATGATCTGCCCCTTCCCAGCTTAAGTTCACTGTTCAACACCAAGCCTGCCAATGGTTTGACAGCTGCTTTTTGCAGCACAGCACAAGGAACATTTAAAGCAAAGCTTTCAGGAGTTACTCCTTTGGGGTGGTCTAGCACAATCTGAGGTTTCCTGTGCCTTATTTTGAAACAGGACTGTGAGCGTTTCCCTGTGCTGCATTGGCCTTCCTCCCACAGTGCTGCAGCAGATTAGGATGCTCAGGAAAGCCAGTGGCAAGGCGGACAGACTCTATTTCTTAGCTGATTTGAACAGCTTGACATTTAAACAAATTTAAGACATGAGCCCCCAAATATATTATGCTTTCTCACAGATTTTGGCTGCTATGCCAGATGCCCCATCCTTAGAGAGACCACACCGGCAGAGACAGCTCAATGGAAAGGGGCAAAGACTGCTTCTATGGTAGCACTACAAGCTGCAAGGCATATGCAAAGAGAGCGGAGTGTCTTGCTTCTCTTATAAAACCTTGCTGAATTTTTTTCACGAGAACAAAAACTCATGACATGGCCTTCAGCAGTCTCAAACACTCCCAGCTCTGGCACCCAGGCAGCAAGGAGAAGACTGCTACCTGATGCAAAAACAGGACACAAGGAGGAAACAATGGAAGGACTAGGTTAGGACAAGTAAAGATCCAGGAGAAGCTGGTAAGACTGAGATTAGCTGAGAAAGAGGACTGACTTCAGAGGACTGAGGAAGAGACCATGATAGATGTGGTCAAGAAGAATCTCTAACCACCAAAGGAACTTCCTCTTCAAAATGCAGAGCATAACTCTAACTTCCTAAACCTCACCACTCCTCTGATATCAGCCATGGGCTATAAAGCACCTTGGAAAGGGCACTTTTCAGTCTCCTTTACTGCTGGTAAACACAGGCGATGACCATCTGATAGTGCTATCAATCATTCTGCTGCTGAAGTGACAAAGATCTGTGCGATAGAAGGCTCCAGTTCTGTCAATAGACAATTTCTCATGAGAAAATTTCTGTTTTTTCAGTCTGACTTCTAAAAACCCAAGAATATATAGGCATTTCTTCTGAAGAATCAGTAAGGTTGCAAAGTCAAGGATTTAAAGATTAACAAATGGTAGAATTAAGGTTTTACAGACAGCATCACTTTGTGTAAATTCACTATGATATAGTTAATAACTACAAGATCATATGACATCATGTTCTTTATAGGCTCTCCCACATCATTTAGAGAATAAAATAAACAGTACTCAACTAAATGAACACATTTTGGTTTCATTGTTCAGTGTGATGCCCCAGGCCTTGCATGCTGCAATGTTGTTTACCAACAAACACCAAGGGGCTGGGACTTATCTAGCTTTCAATGCCCTCATTGTAGACATCCATTCCTGACCTGGCCACCTACCTTCTCTATAAAGCAATGAAGAGAATATAGGCAGTTTTAAGAAGCAATTCTTGAGACCCAGTTGAAACATGTGCTTTATGGTAAGATAAAGCCTGCTTCTCACCTTCAAAAGAAGCCAAGGTGCAAAGATCAACACCTAGTTGGATAAATCCCATATTTACAGCCTTGTATTTTTTCCAGAGTCCACATGCATATCTTAAGCACGGCTTTTAATACCTTCAGTGGCAGTTGTTGAGTGCTCAGCAATTTTGAGCGTTGGACTTAGATGTATTCAGTCAGGTACTAAAAGAAGAAACCTTTCTAGACAACGACCATGTGAGAAAAGTCAGTGGACAAGCAACAGCCAGGAGTTTTGTGGCGGAGGCCAGAAAAGACTCTCTCTCCCTCCAGGGCAGTAGTATTCCCTCACCTAAGAGTTTGGTTTTTTCCCTAATTTACAGTTCTCTCAGCTTCCTTTTTGGCTTTTCCTATTTTTAGGTGATTTTGCAACTCAGTGACCCTTGGGATGTAGGCAGTGCGTGTGCATAACAAAGGTACGAGAGCAGAAGACAAAGGCTGCTTCACTGTTATTACATGCAAAGGCGCTCCTGATTGCTTCAGGACTGCTGCAGCTGACCTCCGGAGGGTCATCAAACAACAAAAGCTTATTTGCTCTGCATAGACAGTGGAGGTTTTATAACAATTTCAAAGGTGTTTACCATCTTTATCCTGAGAGAGAAAAAGCAGGCTAGAGATCTGATCAAATTGTAGCCTGAGAAGATAAGGAGACAGACAAGGCTGTCAAGAGAGGGGTCAAGATCTGGAAAAAATTACATGCTTAGTTTCCTTAAGGAAGAGGGCAGTCCACCTCTTGGCAGGACTGTCTTTTTCTGTCCCTGGCCTAGTCCCACACCAAAAAAAACAATTTTTCCCCCCTTTACAGACATTCATTTTAATGTAATATTGTGGTGGGTTGACCCCCACAATAGGTCAGGTGCCCACCAAAGCCGCTCTATCACTCCCCTCTGCAGCTGGACGGGGGAGAGAAAATGTAACACAAGGCTCATGGATCGAGATAAGGACAGGGAAAGGTCACTCACCAATTACTGTCATGGTCAAAACAGACTCAACTCAGGGAAATTAATTTAATTTATTGCCAATCAAAATCAGAGTAGGATAATGAGAAATAAAAACCAAATCTTAAAACACCTTCCTCCCACCCCTCCCTTCTTCCCAGGCTCAACTTCACTCCCGAATTCTCTACCTCCTCCCCCACAGTGGCACAGGGGGACAGGGAATGGGGGTTGTCGTCAGTTCACCACACGTTGTCTCTGCTGCTCCTTCCTCCTCAGGGGGAGGACTCCTCACACTTTTCCCCTGCTCCAGCGTGGGGTCCCTCCCATGGCAGACAGTCCTCCACGAACTTCTCCGATGTGAGTCCTTCCCACGGGCTGCAGTTCTTCAGGAACTGCTCCAGCATGGGTCCCTTCCACAGGGTGCAGTCTTTCAGGAACAGACTGCTCCAGCATGGGTCCCCCACGGGGTCACAAGTCCTGCCAGAAAACCTGCTCCAGCGTGGGCTCCTCTCTCCGCGGAACCACAGGTCCCGCCAGGAGCCTGCTCCAGCGTGGGCTTCACACAGGGTCACAGCCTCCTTTGGGCGCACCCACCTGCTCCAGTGTGGGGTCCTCCACGGACTGCAGGTGGATATCTGCTCCACCATTAACCTCCCTGGGCTGCAGGGGCACAGCCTGCCTCACCGTGGTCTTCACCAGGGGCTGCAGGGGAATCCCTGCTCTGGCGCCTGGAGCACCTCCTCCCCCTCCTTCTTCACCGACTTTGGTGTCTGCAGGGTTGTTTCTCTCACGTTTTCTCACTCCTCTCTCCGGCTGCCGTTGTGCAGTTGCCCAGCAGTTTTTTCCCCCTTCTTAAATATGTTATCATGGAAGTGTTACCACTGTCGCTGATGGGCTCAGCCTTGGCCAGCGGCGGGTCCGTCTTGGAGCCAGCTGGCATTGGCTTTATCGGACATGAGGGAAGGTTCTAGCAGCTTCTCACAGAAGCCACCTCTGTAGCTCACCCTGCTACCAAAACCTCGCCACACAAACCCAATACAAATATGTATTTCATTCCATTAGCACCCTGAAATGCCCTCCTGAAACACCCTGCCCTCTGCCACCCCGCAGGCAGGAGCTCTTGCAAAGGCTGGTGTTTGTGATGTCTGAGCGTGAAGAAATCATGGAGTGCAGGAAGCATCCAGAAAATGAGAGTTGCCTGGCTTGAAAAAGTCTTTGATCAAAATTCCAGCGTCTTCAGACTGAAGACAAGTTCAGCCACACACCTCAGCAGAGCCAGTTACATGTGCCTGAAAATGAGGTACACAAGTGGGTGTACCTAGATACGGAAAATGAACTGCCTTAAGAGGAAAACTTAATGTAACCACAAAGCTAATGGGTACTATCACCATGTGTTTGTTCATGTTTCCTGATGACATTTTTGACGTGAAGCTTAGCCTGGAATGGAAGATATATAAATATATATTTCATTTGGCAGCCTGACCAAGATAAACAGTATATCACTTTCATGGATACAGGATTTACAAATGTCTCTGGAGACTAGAAACTCTTGACAATCCTCAGTGCTGTAATTGATCTTACTTGTTAGTCTTTTGCATTCATATCACTTCGGTCTCTCGTATGTTAAATAATTCAACCATCTTATTTTCTGATTGCAAAGAGTTAGGCTTGACTCACGTTTTTTTTCAGCAGCATGAGGCTGCAGAGTAAAGAAATGGTAACAGCAGGCTCCTGTGTGGTAGATCACTTTTGCGACAGCGTTTTGTTCTTGCTGTGAGTGTGTGGTACACTAGTGCCTATTTATATTTTATTGAATAAGTCAAAGTGTGAATTCCAAAAATAAAGGCACAAATGTTTCTTTTATGGGGAAAAATAGTGGTTGTCAAATACATGTACTTATTTTTGAGGACATGAGTGAGTTAACAGCATGCCTAAGCTTTACTAAGGAAGGGTATCTGTGCTATTCAAACACTCTTTTCTTTTCTTTTCCTCTAATAAATTAGAGGACGGAAGGGCAGGTATGTCTTCTAATGCAAGAGCTTGATGCAACACAAAAAGAATTTAACCACTAAACATGGACTCATTAACTGTTTTCCCAGGAGAAGCTGTACTTGCAGTATGTTTTACATCTGGTATACGTTAGCCCCCGTCAGACAAAATATTCCTCATAAACACATGGAAGGGTCATTTTAATTCCCCCTTAAGTAGATTGACTTGAAAGTACTTGGCGGAGGAACGCTGGTGACAACCTGTCAGCACTAACCACATTTTCAAGATTTCTCTGATTAGCCTTCCAAATCCATATGAGCTGCTCCAGAGTAAATCTGCAGAAAATACACCTGGAAGAGATCCTGAGACGTCCCTCAGCTTGTGCTAAATGGGGGATCCTCTGACTCTTGTCCCCGCAGGGCAGGAATTGCTGTACAGGATTACACCCACCAGGCAGACTCTCCCTGAACGCATCCTTCTGCTCACCAAGGAGAGCAGTGGGGCCACCACACCAGACACGATGGTGGCAGCCAAGGGGCCTGTGTCCCCTTCCTGCTGCTCTTGTTGCATCCTGATCACTGTGCCACCACTGCCTGCCCGTTGCCTGTGTTTCTCACCTCTCCACACCCTACGGGATTTTCATGCTCCAAACCAGTACCAGTGGCTGTGTACATTGGAGTTAAGACCAAACAAGCAATGATCACATGTGGCCTGATAAATACTTAATAGCGCATTACAAACTAAAGAAAGTTCCTAATGCTGCCCCTACATTTCTAGACAGCCTTAAATGCCAACATAAGTAAGCTAACTTCTACGTTTTTCAAATGATGGCTATTCTAAACATACAGCATACAAAAACACAACAGAAAGCCTTATTTTTAGCACTTTTATAAGGTGGTGGGATTTTTTTGCTAGCACGTGTGTTTTTAAGATGTATAGTACAGTGTTCAAAGGGCACGTTCAGCTTGCGGTTTGGCAAAAGCCCTGCTTGGAGACATACTCAAGGTTTTCTGCCTTTGACAGCTTTATGCTCATGTTATCAGCATGTTCATCTTCTCTTGAGGTTTTAGCATTCTGAATGTTCCTGCTACGGTGTCTTCAAATCAAAATAATGAGACACAAGCAGGCACTATCTTACATATGTCATTGTCGGTAATTGACAGGGACTGCTTACTTGCAGACCCTCGTGGCTGTAACCCAGGCAAAGAGCTTAAACTCTGTATTGAACTATAACTCTAAATTTAGAACCATTATGGTCCTTTATTAATAATAGCAATACTCAGCACTTGCGTATAGCTGTGCCTTTTATAGGACAATCTTGAACATGCAGTGAAAGCACTAAATAAGCCACAAAACACCCTTGGGTAGTTCAGAATGATTATTATCCCTTCATTTAACAAAGGAGCTTCAAGAGGTCTTTTTATTTTTTTTTTTTTCAATAGCAACCATTACTGCTTCATCTAAACGTTTGCAAAGAAAACCAGGTCTGCCTAGCTAAGATGTTAGTAGGTTTTGTGGAGCACTCTGCTTTTACTCACAAATTTTAAGGCTGTGAGGAATGCTATGATCATCTAGTCTGACCTCACGGATAGTACAAGACTGTTCTGTCTGGCTGGAATATGGAAATTTTCCAGTTCTGTAGAGCAGTATTATATCCATACCCTCACTACACACATTATACACTCTATAAACATATGCCATACACTCATCTAAGTAAATCAGTCCTGTTAGAATCAAATCAGAGTTTTTGTGACCTATCAATCTCTCTTATAAATTCATTTCACAGTTGACCTTCCTCAGCTGAGTACATGTTATTTCCAGCACGCACACTGCAGCACGGTGGTTTATTGAGAGTGGACTCTATTCATGCACCACCATGGCTAAACACTGCAGTGGTTTGTTGCAATTAGAGTAAGCATGCAGCTTGGTGTCTTACTGCCCAGAGTGAATTACCTCCTTACTGTGAGCAGAATATTTAGTGTTCGACAATAAAAGATGATAGATGTCTGCAAGGAATATTTTGTAACTATTACCCTGTGCCACGTGTTCCCCATTAGCATAGCAATGAACTACTCTCTTCTGAGATAATGTGAAGGAAAATCTAGGTTTTCTTTCTCATTTTATATTTAACTCATTTCAAACATACAAGATGTGAGAATAAAACAGAGTGGGTAAGACAAAGCCATTATGACAATGCATGAGTACATGCATAAATTCAGCAAAGAACAATACAATGAGAAAAAAAATCAAAGATAAACAGCAGAGGTACAGGTACACTAGAAGGATGTATATATACCATAGCAAACTGAAACTGTTATTTTTACTGGTTTGCTTAATGTTATAGAGGAATAATTCTGTTCAGACTCTCTTCAAGGAAGATATGCCATGTGTAAATCACCAGGCACTGTATCTTTACTGTTCAGAAGTGTTTTCTATTAGACATATATACAAGATTTTTCCTATTAAGATTTTTCCTATTCAGAAACCTTCTCCTGGGAGCCTTTTTGTCCCTTGTTGAACCAGTGGCTGATGACATATCAGTGGAAAGACTCACTGTGGACACCAGAGTGGGCTTCTAAATGTATCTCTTTTTCATCAGAACCTGGTGGTTTTTAAAAGCGGCAGTGTAACAACAATATTCCAGTTTTTGGGAGAACATACCATCAAACCGCTTGCAAATAAAACCCAGGAAATGAAAAGAGACAATATGAAGAAACGATGGGGGAAAAATCCTTCCTACTCACAGCATCTTGTCAACAAATAGAAAAAGGTTATTGTACTCAGTGGCAGAGATATAACTGGAATATGACTTGGTAACATTGTTTTGTTTTGTTTTCAGTAGAATCGGAGCAGCAGTTGTTTATGTGTCCTATGAGGGTCTCACATACAGAGAACAAAAAAAAATGCATGCCTTGTCTTAACTACCAATCTGCCTTCCAATAAACCCTGGAACAAGAAAAGAAACACACACAGGGCACATGTTAAATCAATACTTTCAATGTCCAGCAGAAAAGAAAGATGTTAAAATTTTTTTTGTTGTTGAACCAGCTGTAATTACGATAACAAAGAAAGTGAGAGGACAGGGAAAAGATGGTACCAAATTAAAAGGACATAGAAACTAGGGACTTAAAAAAAAAAAAAAAAAAAAAAAAAGGAACTCTGTTAGGCTCATGATGTATCTGCATTACACCAGCAGCCTAAGTACTTGGCGTATAGGTCCATGTAAGGAGGCTTGCTCTTACACAAATATAGTTGTTCAGCAAAATCATCCTGCTGTTACTGAATTCTTCCTGCCCAGTATGCAAAAAGGTTCGCTTTGCTGGGAATAGTCTAGTACCCCTTCTCAGTCAATAGTGCTAGTTGCAGAACTTCTCTGTCCCTCAAGAAGAGGGTAAAAAAGATATTGGAAGACTGCAAGCATTTATGGGATCTCTGAAAGTAGCTTGTGCTCAGCATGGTTTTAATCACACCATCTGCCACGTGAGGAATCATGGGTTAAATATACCTGCTTGACAACTGTGCACAGAAGGGCTCAGGCAACAGGACTTGCCGAATGAAAGGCTAAGACTACAAATTATTCCACTCTGTGAAATCAAAGTCTTGACACTTATTTGTCAGAACTGCTGAATGCCTTTTCCGACAGGTCTCTTTAGGACAGACTGTCTCTCAAGAGTAATGGAAGTTGCACTAACCTTTGAAGAAGGCAGAAGTGTGAGTACAAGAATACAAGGGGCTTCTACAGAGGAAGAGCTGCAATAAAATTGGCATAAGTGAGCAAAGGAAAGGCGAAAAATCAATTGTACGAAGTATCATGGACTTTGATGCTTCAGCCTCTGTGCTTTTCTGTGTAGAAGCATGTGGGGTTTTTTCTTTTGATGCATTTTCAGTTAAAATGTCACTGCTTTTTTCAGGTAGAGAAAACACGGGTTTTCATGCTCTTCAGAATGTATCTGCCCAAAAAGCAAATCATCTGTAATACAAGACACATGTCTTATTTCCTCTGACACACCTGGACACAATTCCTACTCTTATACATAGAAGATCTTGTCATTGATTTGTTACTGAGGGCTCCCATGAGGTCAATGAAAGCCTGGAAAATGGTTTCAGTCTTGCCCTTGGTTGGGTAGTTACTGACACCTTCCTTATCCAAGATTAAAGCTTCTTTATCACATTTTATGTTTCAAAGATATAAGTTATTTTAAAGTAATTGACTGAGACAGTGATGTCTGGAATTAAGATAGGTGTGATTTGCATGCACATCTGCTTTGCTATAAATTGTTGGCAAGGAAATGCAGTATCTAAACTTCAGATGCTTTGATCAAGCCTGTGTTATATTTAATACGCTCACAGTGAGAAATATGTGAATAATAAACTAATTTAACCAGAAGGAAGGAAGGAGGGAAGGAAGGAAGGAGGGAAGGAAGGAAGGAAGGAAGGAAGGAAGGAAGGAAGGAAGGAAGGAAGGAAGGAAGGAAGGAAGGAAGGAAGGAAGGAAGGAAAGTTGGTCCAGCCTCTAAATAAAAGACAGAATGACACTACCAAAACTTGTACAAAGGCCCTTACTGATTTTTTTCTGTCCTGAAAGGTTTGATCTTTTGGATGATAATAACAGTGCAACTGCAACAGTGTTTCCAGACGTCTAAGGATGTTTCTAAGACATAATTTTTGGTTTTAGTTGGATGTTGCTGAGATAGAAGTTAAACCAAAGAAGAAAAAGAAGCTCTCACATATCTATTATTTCACATAGGTACACCTTCGACTCAGCCAAAATATATTGCCTGAACTGCATGGCATGAATCTCTTAAGTGTTGCTTGTGTAAGACTCACTCAAGGTGAATTAAATTCAACATTCAGAAAAGTTTCAGGCCAGTCCTACTTTTATCAATGCAATTCAAACTGGAATGCACGCTGGCCATTCTTAGGACATTTCTATTGTAAATGAAGCTAAAATTATTGATCAAGCTTTTTGCATAGTCAAATCTAACATAATGGTTTGTAATAATGAGGAAAACTCTCTAAATTTCTATCCAACATCCAGCAAAATTAGAATGTTTATTTTATTATCCCCCCCCCAAGAAAACCCCATATTATTTTGCAGCAAGTTTTCAGTTTGATTTTTGTGTGTTCAAAATCAAAAGCTATCTAGTGATTCTATTTTTAATATTATTTGACAAAGGACTATAACAGCCATCTAGGTGCCAACACACTTAAAACCTATTTTAGCAGGTGTTGCAAAAAATCCCAATCTCTGTCACAAGAATCATAAAATAAAAGAGATAACAGGCAGCTAAGGAGAAAAAGGGTGTTTCAAACAAAAAAGAGAGGTGGCACAATGAAAGTTTAACAGTGATTATTTCCTATAACTGCTGTTTGAAATGTAAGGTATTTTACTTTGGCAAACCAAAACTAAGAAGGATATGAATATCGAGGAAAATAGTAAAAAGGCCACAGGGAGGTATGAAGATGATTTAGGAAGAAACAGAAAGGTCCAGAAAGGAAATTAACGGCTATGGAGATGCCTCTGAAGAAAGGGGAAGGCCTGAGGGATAAGAAAATCTGAGACCAGTTGTTAAAAGTCATAGGCCAAGGTTAAGCAGAAGCTGAGAGGGCGGAAGATGGTCTGTGACCGCTGCTGTCAGGTTTATTGCACAAAATCATCTATGCTAGACTGCCCACCACCTGCTTGTCAAGTCCTTCTGCTGGCTTAAAACATAGATTATAAACCCTTCAGAAATTAGACCATCTTGTACATGAAGATTTGGTAATCTTGCAGTTAGCAAGATGGAACAATGATTCGGGTGTCCCGCAATACAAGATCCCTTATTAATCACAGAAATTGTACAGCGCACTGCAGTCGTCATTTACACTGGGTGCTTAATGCAGTCATTTTCCTCCTATGGTCTACAGACTCCCAGGAAATTCATATTTCCAGGTCCACAAAAAGTAACTAGAACCAGCATTCTGTTATAAACAGACTAATAAATAGACTACGCAGGAATCCCTAGCTCTCTTGGATAGCCCTGAAGCATTAACACACTGAAAAAAAGATGAGACCTATTAGTCTTGTATCATTTTGCAATAATCAGCAAAGAAGAGAGACTGTGCCTGCACGCACAGCGCGTGCCTGTGCCTTGTTAGGCACAGCAGAAAGGAGGAGGGAGGAGGTCCTGTGAGCTCCAGCCACCTCGCTGCCTGCTGCCACTTTCTCCCTGCAGGTAGCAGAGGTGGGTCCTGCAGGTGACAGCATGCAGATTGGATTAAGAATTCTGCCTTAGGTCTTCATAATTTGCATAATCTCTATTTTTTTTTTTTGCATGTCTTCGGAGACATTATACAATTTTTCTAACTGTACGTACACAGAAGATGATAGTTTTCGTGGCAGAGTGGATGTTTTGATTAGTACTTAGGATGTATCAAGGGCTTAAGAAAGGGCAAAGAGAAGAAGTGGTTGTGCAACCTGTTATATTTGGCTGACTTTCTCTCATTTTAAGATATGCAACCCTTGGAAAGTTGTTGAGCAGAGCCCGTCAGGATGTTATCAGCTCGTCCTTCCTGACACACTGTGCGTTCATACTGTCCGTGTTCATTATACAGACTCGGGCAGAGACTTATACTACGTAAAAGTACTAGCTACATGTTTATTGGAAACATGTTTTTAATTGTTGGTCTGCTTTCACTACTGATTGTTCTTGTTTCTACCTGTTTATAAACCCCTTCTGCCTAGTAACACATTTCTATGGGTTTTTTTTCCCCTGTATGTTTTGGGTAGTTCTTAATGGATATTTTTTTAATGTTGCTTATGTTTAGTCATTCAGAGGCAGCTTTCTCACAGTGTTTTGGTATGTTTTCATACAATTCAGGGAGGGGGGACGACAACAAGTGGTCATTTCAAAAAGTTAATATCAGATGTGAAAACACAACAGAGTTCAGCTGCAAGAATTTCTATGTATTGGTAAATAACAGAAGATACAGGGACATTCAAAATACAGATTTTTAATAATGGCATTTTAAAAAACAACCTGAAAGGATCCTTGAGAGACAATATAATCTATTTCTTACCTTTAGGCAGGATCAAATGTACCTACACAATTCCTGGCAGATGCTTGTCTAACCTAATCTTAACAATGCACCACGATGGTGTTCACAAAACCTCTCTAAGAAACCTGTTTCCACGGATAATTACCCCTTTAACATTAGAAAGGTTTAGGGGATTTTTTTGTGTTTTACTGTCTCATCCATTCTTGCCTTACTGCACTGAAAGTCCATTTCTTTTTGTCCTACCCACAGAGAACAAAAATTAATATTTGGAGGGATTGGTTTTCTCTTATTCAGAATAAAGAATAAAAACCTTCTCTCCCTAAGAAGATAAAGATAGGTACCAAGTTTTCATTCCTTCAGAATTTCACTTACCCCCCACAAATTCCCAAAGATTAATAACGACTCATGATTGATTCAGCCAGTTCTTCCAATATCCTGGCACAGATGTCATGATCCAGATAATTTGTTAAACTGCTTTAAGTGTTCTCCCATCTGTCTTTCCACTGGTCTAACCTGAGCTTTCATCCACTTATTGCCAGTCTAAATAGCAGCTGGCCAAATGATAATCTGAGGAAAGAAGCTAAGAAATATTTCTGTATTTTAGGTTTCATCTGTCCAGAACTTTCCCTCTCCACTAAGTGGAAGGTTTTTCTTCCTGCTCTTGTACTTATATAATGATGTATTTTATACTGCATATTCTTAGTTTGCTTATCTTTGTATGTCTTGGTTTTTCTGAATTTTTTCTCTCATTCCTATTTCATTCTTTACAATTCATTCTTAGTAACTCTACCAAATCTCCACCTCCGCTCTTTTTAGACTTAGAATTTGCTGTTAGCTAATCTTTTTCTTATAGCACTCCCTATTCTTCCTCCTCATTGAAATGATTCATACCTGAACATTTAATATAGCTTCTCAGGGAACTGCCAACTATTCCTAACTCCTTTTTCCATCTCAGACTTGCCTCCTGTGATTAGCAATACCACTGCAGCCGTAAATCTGAAACCACATGCAGAAACCGAACACAACCTTTGCACATAGCAGGGAATGAATTTCAGAAGTGAGAAATGACTTGCAGAACCAATATGAACTCCTTCTATACATATGAACCGGAGAAAGTCTTCTTTCAAATGGTACATGAATTTGTCAGGTTTTGAAATGTGTAATGATGGGTTAATGTTACTGCATTGAATCCCAGCAGTCAATGGTGAAGAAAACAGGCTTTCATAAAATATATCACCACAATTCAGGAAGCTGCGTGGAGAATTAGAACCAATTTAAACATTTAAGACAGCTTTTCTGAATGGCAAGCTTAACAAAAGCTTCTGTTGTTAGGACATAGTATTCACTAGATATCAGGATGACATGCTTTTACTTCAAATAATAAATGCTAATTATGAATTTATTTAACAGATAACAGACAAAGGTATTTCCAACTTATCTTTGTCATATAAAAGTTTGGGTGTTCCCATGGGGACAGAAATGAGGCTCACTAAAGTCAGTGCGAAGCCTCAGATTTACCTCACTGGTCTCTAGATCCACCTTTAATGTCTATGATAAGATAATGTGAAGTGAAAAACTCGAAGATAAACATAATCAGAGCATGACTGAAGAGCTCTGCAGCCACACAAATTTGTTAACCGAGTAGAGGTACATGGCATCCCTGCTCAGACATAGAGAAATAAATAAAGTCTATCCCATAAGTCAAGTCTAAGAAAAGAATAAATAGGTGGTGATGTAGAAAGATCTATGGAGCTGTTTATCCTGTTGGTGTTGAGCCAAGTTATGACTATTGGAGAACATATCATTCAAGTGACTTTTATACTGCTGTATAATGGACTGATTAAATAGGCATATAAAACATGAAAAAATGTAGAAAAACTACTACAGATTAACAAAAAAGGTTTGACAAACCTTCAGGAAAGAGAAAAAGATCTGAAAAGATATAGAGAACTCTGCAGACATCGAGGGAAGTTACACTTCTCAAGTCATTTACACCCTCACTACAAGAGACTTACAAGTTTATACATTTTGGTTGCTCAAAAAAAATTGAAAATCCAGAAAGATAAGCTGAAATTTGTCAGGAATCTTCACAAAAGCATGGAGATTTGCAGATTGCAGGTTAGGATGTGAATATGCATTTTTCCAAAATTAAATGACAATATCTTTTCTACTTGAACTGTAAAAAGGTGATATTTAGAGCACATCTCGTCTTCTGGGGACCATCACAGTTCCAGACAGCAATGGATTTCAGGTTTCATAGCATTACATCTATTTTTAGATAAAACCAATTAGTCAACTATCGACCCCAGTAAAACAAAGAGTTTAGTGCCTTTAACAAATAATTTAATGCAACCCAAAAAGTAAATAGTAACAGCAAGACAACACTACCCCGAGAAAACAGAAAATACATAGCTCTATCCAACAGCAGCTCAGCATTCCTCCATTAAAGTAGCTGCCAAAATGTATTATTCTTCTCTTAAAAGACAACATATTGTGAAGTGCCAAACTAAACCGACAACTGAGCCACGTACAGATTTCTCTTCTGCAAAAAGTTTCATAAACTGCTATCTCTTACCTAAGGGAGCACTAGATTATTCTAAGCTTGAAGAGAACACAATGCTAGAAAAAGCTGGTAAGAAAGAAGTAGGTTTTTCTCGGCGTTATTGTGATTCACAAATTTTGTCCTCAAAACACAGAAATAACTGAATCAACATTAAAGGTACTGAGAGAGGACTGGGGTTTTACACAAGTGCGGGACGTAAAGGTAACTTCAAGGGAAAACACCTAAAGAATAATGGCAGCTTAAAGGTTTCACCTTTTTTTTTTTAAGGTCACACAGGTTTTTAGCCTCTTGAAGAAAAAGTCATTTTAAAGCCATTTTTGTGGCATCAGAGGATTGCAGTGTGAGGCTTGAGCCCAACAGCTTCAGGGATTCCCTGCTCTGTGGCAAGATGAAAGCCAAGCTCCTTTTACTAGCATGGAGCCTGAACTTATGTCTGACGATCAGCAGCTTATAAACGTATATAAAACATCTACATTTCAACCCGGGCATTGATTTGAGTTTTGCTATGGATACTTCTGAAAGATAGAGATGATCTTTAAGATACTTGCTGCCCTTGGAAGAGCCAGGGAAGGAATCATTTGGCCTAACAGGTTTAATTAGTGCTTGTACAAGAAAAATGAAAGGACTGAAACTGTCTTTTCTTTTCAAGAGCATTCTCTATTACTCTGTCTGTCCACACAAAAGCCATGGTCTACTTTTTATTCTCCTTTTAGATCTATTCCTCCCAAAACAAACACATTTGAATTTAGCTGTACAAAATGCTTATGTTCAGCCTTCGGTCTGTAAGTGCCAGTAGCAATACCACCAGATGCATGACCCCAGAGCTTGGTCATATGTTATTGTACATATTTACAGTACAAAGAGTTATGCTACAGGATTGGAAAGATGAGATATTCTGACAGTATGGTGGTACTTATGCAACCAGATGTTTATGATCAAATTAGAAAAATGTTATACATCCTGTGGGAATGACTCAAGAGGAGCGCAAGGTACTCCCAGAGCGCAAAAAGCTGCAGCTTACCTCTTCCCAGCTGACATTTGGCAACAGACCCCGTGCACTTCCAGTCATTTGCATTGCAAAGTGAACAACAGGCATATAAATCACCTAAAATCTCAGACATTCACCTGACAAAGCTACAAAGAGTAGATGATTAACAGCAATCAGCTATGACTAAGCGACAAGTGACGTGAGGTTTACTCCATGTTTTATAGTTGATACTTCATTTTTGTTTTCATCTCTACTTTGCTTTTGCATTATACTTTGTTAATTGCTTCAGGAAATGGTTAGAGTTTACAGGCTGCCTGGAAATTGGGATGTTTTAAGAGAATGTACTTGAAGCGCATTGATCTCAATGATATCGAATCTATTCTCTCCCGACGGTGCATAGCAAGTGACCTTACCTGATTGCAAAGGTCTTCTGCTCTTCCATTAATAGTTTACAACTCATGGTTCCAGTTTTCATCCATATTAAATATATTATAAATCTTTAACTCGAGAAGCAGCCAGGCAATATGCAGCACCCTGTAATGTATTGAAACTCCTCTGTTGTTTGAAATTGTGGTTAGCTCCTGGGGGTGGGCTTCACTCTGGGCAGGCAAGGGCTTTCTGCTGGAATATGCTGTTAGAAAAAGCTGTGACAGGTAGACTTCTTACTTAAAAAAAAATCATACCAAATAACACCTTTATGCAAGTCATCATGAATATATGAACACATGCACCCACCAGTAGCCTTTATTGAACACAAATTATCTCCCTAAATATAGTGCAGGAACAGGGCGCTCTCAATACCTAGCTCTGTTTTTTAGCATTTAGTGAGTGACATTATATCATAATCAGCTGCTTCAGAGAGTACATACAACATTTTAACTAAAAATTAGATTACTTTTTTTCTTTGTTCCTTCACTGACGGTCTCAAACCCCTACAGAACCTAGGGCTTGACAGAACGCCTATGCATTTTTTGCAGTAAGACATGGAACAGAGACCCAAGCTCAGAATTGTCCTTTAGCACTGCAGTTTTGTCTGAGAAATATATGTTTAATGATTTGGTGGGGTTTCATCTGTCATACCCATCATTATTGTGCCACTATAACTAACAAACATTTTCAGAAGATCCAATAAACTAAGTAGCAAAAGTTCTGTTAATTATTTGATGCAACCATTGTCCACAGCATGAGGGCATGCTTGTCCTTGCCATTTCAACCACTGGAAATAGATATGGAAAATTTGAGATTTAACTTCTCATTTTGTTTTTGAAACAGCAAAGTGTCAGCCATCATTAACTATGTGCAATGTACCTGATTACAAATGAGATAAGGAACCTTATCTATAGCAGTGTTACCAGATAGTGCAGTAGTACAATATCCATATGAACAAGAATAACCAGAGCAGTGTCTGACACTTCTTTTCAACAAGGTAAAGTCCATGTAGTTTAAACTTAAAAAACCCAAAATCTTCTTCTAATGAAGTTGTTGTGGCAACTTGTAGCCCATTTGTAGTTAGTACAGATAAATATAGATTTATCTACTTCAGTTCTCCATAGACAAAAATTTATGAGAATATAGTCATTATTAAAGCAAGCATTATGCTGAAGGAAAATGGGTTAGGATTGTAATTTTCAAAGAAGAGCTTTATATTTATTTCACAAAACTTGTGCCTGGAAATGCCCATGAGGGTGTGATGCTTTGCACACAGGTTTGCCAAGTTTAACTCGGGATGGGCAGGACGAGGAAAATTAATCCGTGCACCAGTTTTTCTCCCTTCAGAAACAGTTATGAGAACTTCAGCATGTCTTGCCAGAAATACAGCTATTGAGTACGCAGCCGACACCACCACATGCCCCCCTGGCAGGAGAAGGACCGGTACCCGCAGTCCTGCTGGAGGAGGCAGGGCAGCCCCAAATCCCAGCCTGATGGAGAGGGGATGCGCAGAGTCCTCTCCCGCCATCCCTCCTCCCTTGTTTTCACTACACTTTCTTGTTAAAGGTTCATTTTGCTAGAAGATCAGCCTGCAGTTTCTCCATAAGTTGCTCTCCGTGCTCTGCAGCCTGTCCGGGGTGGATTGGAGTGGGACCAGGGAGGAACAGCTTTGCTGGGCTGCAGCTGGCGGCTGAGCAAAACTGCACCTGAGCCTCCCCTGTGCCCGGCTGAATTAATGAGCCCAGCCTCACTGGGTGGAGGATGTTTATTGCTAAAATAATCTGGGGCCCTGAGAACCCAGCATTTCCCCCAGGCACGGGAGTCTGCTACAAACATTTCAGTTTTCTAATATCAACTTTTTTCATAAGTAAGTTTCATAAGTAAATTTCTCTATCAAAAACACGGGAGTTTTACTCGTCTCGTGGATGCTTTGAGAGCTTGCAGGTAAGCCTGGAAAAGTTTACAGATTCCCATTTTTCAGTACCAATACCTGTGATTGTATAAGGTTTTGTACAGGAGCTTAATCAACATGTTTTATATTTTTTTAAGGGACCCTTAAACGTGCCTTAACGTACACTCTCCTGGCTAACAAAATCCACGTTTGTTAGTATTTCGCATACCTGATTTCTGATGCTGTGGCACATATCAGTTGCTTGCTGAGGGAATTGAAAAATTTCCTAGTAAGTCTGTGCTGTTCAAAAACCTAAACCAAACCAAAACTCCAGAGGCTTACGCAGATTTAATTTCCTTTCCCACTAACTTTGCCAAATAATTCATTTTCTGTACTGATCCCTGCACACCACCAAACTTTGTGTGAAGACCAAAGGTCTACTTCATGGCAACAGTGTTGCTTTACTGTTTCATTCCCTATAGGAGTGAAACTAGAGCAATGGAGGCTTTTCTTTGCCCATTGGAATAATGGCATTACATTGACACAGATGGTATTAAATCTTACCAATAAAAGAAAAGGGTATTTGGTGTATACAAAGAAACACTGTATTTGCCTTCACACCTCTTATCCAGAAACTATGAACCTGTGACCATGAGAGCTGGACTCAAGGGGTGTTGTGGTTTAACCCAGCAGACAGCTAAACACCACACAGCTTCTTGCTCAGTCCCCCCCCGGCAGTGGGTTGGGGGGGAGAATCGGAAGATTAAAAATGAGAAAAATTATGGGTTGAGATAAGAACAGTTTAATAATTGAAATAAAATAGAAGAAGAAGAAGTAATGAAAAGAAAGATAACAAAAAGAGAGAGAAATAAAACCCAAGAAAGATACGTGATGCAAATGAAAAAAAAACCACAAACAATTGCTCACCACCTGCGGACCGATGCCCAGCCCGTCTCTGAGCAGCAGCCCCCTGATAGCTTTCACCTAGTTTATATACTGAGCATGAAGTCCTATGGTATGGTATATCCCATTGGCCAGTTTTGGTCTGTTGTCCTGGCTGTGCCCCCTCCCAGCTTCTTGTGTATCTCCAGCCTTCCCAGTTGGCAGAGCATGAG
The DNA here is from genome assembly GCF_964195595.1 of Calonectris borealis. Lineage (NCBI taxonomy): Eukaryota > Metazoa > Chordata > Aves > Procellariiformes > Procellariidae > Calonectris > Calonectris borealis. Next base: position 28,927,087 of record NC_134314.1, on the reverse strand, counting down.
AAGCTGAGAAGCCCTTGACTCTGTGTAAGAACTTCTCAGCCATAACAGAAACATCTCTATATTATCAACACTGTATTCAGCACAAATCCAAAACGTAGCCCCATACTAGCTACCACAAACAAAATTAACTCTATCCCAGCCAAAACCAGCACAAGGGGAAACGTTTCCTCCTACTGATGGATGCTATTCACAACACAGTTAAAAAACTTTTAAAACTGACCCTAACTTCTACAATGAAACATGCTGCAGAGGAAATGGTCATACATGAAGTAATGTCCTCCACATGTCTGAAAGTTTTATTCATCTGCAAGGCGGGGTCTCAGTGGTATGTCTCTGACAAAACCTTGTTTCAAAAACAACACAACTTTGCAAACCAGTTCTGCACAAACAGCATCAAAGGGTTTGTCATGTCTTCATGACTTCACGCAAGAGTTGTTTGTTTCACAAAAAAGGAGATGGGTATTTCTGACTCCAGCTAACCCAGAGCTCCTCCCGTGTTACTCACACACAACTTCCATCACTGAAGTTTTCACAGGCTACCGCCTTTCTCTGTGCCCTTAGTGTCCTCGCACAGGTGTAAAAGTGGGGGCTCAACTTCGCACTACAAACCAGAACTTATTTAACAGTTCTCTTGTGTTGGGAAAGTTAGAAGAAAATCCATTTCGGTCCTTTCCAGGTGCATTTGCAGGGCTGAGAGCAGGAGGAAAAATAAGCAGAAAAAAAATTTAGGAAATTCATGGTTGGTGGGCAAAATCAAATCCAAATCTGTATGCACACAGGAAATGAAATTGCTCCATAGGAATGTGTCATTGTTATATATTAGGTCTCCAGAGATAAAATGTCTTTTAAGACATGAATTCTGGACATCGCGGGTAAGCAATGAGAGAATGAAATTCCAATTAATCACCTTTGGGTACTAAGAGAAAAACTCTGAAAATAAACAGACCGCTTCTACTGTGCCTAGCAGCCCTACCATATACAAGGGGCAGAGAGAGTTTGTGATAAAGGGGATCCCCTTCAGGATCGTGTCAGCATAATAGGGATGTCTTGTATTTTTGTTTTCTTTTATCCTGAGTCTATTCCACCTCCAGTCACCGCAGAAAAGGGCATGTTGCTACTTACAAAAGAAGAGTAACCTAGTACAGTTTTATTACCAGGCTCTGGTAATTTATTACCAGGGAAACAGATAAACAATAACTCTAGAAAAAAACCTCTTGTCCACTTAATGTAGACAAGTGAGCATATGGACAAGAGGCCAAGGGGAGTCTCTGGTGACCAACTCTGAACTTTGATTCAATGTAATGCTCACAAGAGACTTTCATGGGGACTGCAGCAAGCTGGAAGACAAAAAAGAGGACCCATTCTCCCATTACACGGGAGAAAAGCAAGCAGGGAAAAAATATTTGCCTGTTTGATAGAAATTTATTAATGGAGAAAAAAAATTCAATTCCTCAGAGTGTAATGACAGGACATCATAAAAACTACCAGAGTAAATTTTAAACCGTAAAAAGCATATCAGATAAGAAAGTTATATGTTTAACTAGTTTAGAAGCTGCTATGCGCTTTTAGCCAACCTTCTTACCTCACATATTATCACACAGCTTTATGAGCACAGTCACCTGGGAAAAGTGTGGGTTTGGCCACTTACAGTGATTCCAAGGATCAGCTGTGGATCACTCCCCACTGCCAAATGGGTCCTCAGGACCCCCCATCGCTGGGGAGCCTCTGACGCCTGGGTCACTCAGCACAGCACTGTGGTGGTGCATCTCTCCCCCCACATTCTCCTGGGCCGCTCATTGATCTCAGAAATTCCCATGAAACCTCAGCCTTGGTGCACTGAGTCTGACGGTTGAGCGCTCCTTGACCATATCAGAAACTCTTCATGGCTAAGGCTGGGAACGTACTCCCACTGCCTGTCCCAGGTGCCGTCTTATCTGAGTTGTAGCTCACTCGTAACAACACTGAAACCTTCAGAATTTTAGTCACTACCGCCTTGGACTGTGGCCAGGATGAAAATTTACTGATGACTAAAGTCAATCATCTTGTGCACCTATAAATGGTGTCCTAAGTGAGACCCTTTGAGCTCTCCTGGACCGCAGCGAGTTGCACCCAGCATCTCCTCTGAGTGAAACGCTCCTCAGAGTTTGCAAACTCTCGAGTTTGTGATATTGGAGGACAGTCGCTGGCTGGCACGGGACCTGGGCTGCAATGCTCCGCGACGATCAACCCTTTGCCCGTTGAGAAAAGCCAAGACATTTTATGTGAGTATTTCACTGAACTCAAGGGGGATTTTTAACAGGTATATCTTTGTATATTTATCCATCTTTGCATCCTGTGCATGTGTGTGTGTGTTGATGAAAGTACCTGTTAGTAAATATAGTTTGCTAAAATCTTATGATCTATCTTGATTGTAAATGAACCTTAGACTGCTGCTAAACACATAATCTTTAGACATATACCGTTGACCAAGTCTGGGACTAGGGGTAGGTCCAGCCGGGTCTACTCTGAACCTCATGACTCAACGGGAGGGTCTCCCTTAACCTTTTCGTTCTCAGCCTCTGTATAAATCATCCCAACTCAGATCTAACACAATACCCTGGCTTCGGCTGGGTTAGAGGTAATTTTCTTGCTAGTAGCTGGTATAGTGCTGTGGTTTGGATTTAGTATGAGAATAATGTTGATAACACACTGACGTTTTAGTTGTTGCTAAGTAGTGTTTACATTAGCCAAGGACTTCTCAGTCTCCCATGCGCTTTTCCTTTGTATGCTTCATCTGTGTGGTAAGTGAGAGAGTGAACCTTGCCATAGAACTCTGCTAAGTCGCGCTTTTATGAATTTCTATTAAAATCACTTTCTGCTAATACCATCAACAAAAGAATCAGCCGTGATTCTTTGAGCGGCCTCTAAACCACTCATTCATGACAAGCACCTCTGGTGACACTCAGGGGTGAAGGCCATCCCTTTTCTCCACAGCTCCCGCCCCTCCACCCATGCAGCACAGCCATTCGTGGAACTGCGCGAGGAAATGGACTACAGAAATAGTCCATTGAAATAACCCTCCCAGATGAGCTACCTCACAGGCCACAAGCTTTACTTCCAATTGTCTGTTTAAAACTTTTTTTTTCTTTTTTTTTTTTTGCACATTTCACATTTTTTCCTGGTTCTGCCGGGAATTCTGCTATGGCCATTTTGAACTAAGCCCATGCCAGGCAGGACCATAAAGCCATATCTGAAGGAATCAGCTATGAAGAACAAGCTAGAGAAGTATATGAAGTGCTGATCACCCCAAAACTGAAAAAATAACTTTATGTGCAAATTAGAAACATTCCTGGAAGCATGTTTGCTCTGCAACACTGACAGCTTAATTCACTTGACGACTTTGAATAAGAACAAGCAGAACTGTTGTCATTTTTAAATACAAAAGATACAATTGCATTGCATTATCTTCCAGTTCATAATGCTTGCTGAATAATTGTATTTTATTGTATCTCATTCTTTTAATATCCTTTTTCTGGAGAAATAAGGACAATGCGTGATTGTAGGCAAGCAACCACATCTGCTCCAGTATATTCCATAAAGAAGCATAATTCATGATCACCATTTATTATTTACCAGATTATTTGCTGGACAGTAAGAGCACAGCTCCTCAATTTTTGTTCTCAGTGGCAGAGGATGAAGAAAAGAGTGGCAAGTGTTAGAGCAGCATCGCTGAGTGACCCCCCGCCTGCACGGCACGAGAGAAACGCCAGCGCCGCCCTGCAGAGTCTGCAGTCCAAGACCAGAGCTCTTCTAAAACATTTTTGGCATTTTACCTGTAAACACACAATGTTTTTGAGCAGTGAAAGGGGCAGGGAAGAGGTTTCTGCCTGGCATGAGACAGAGACGACCCGTGGGCTGCTATGCCAGGCCCAGTCAGAAGAGGACACCTCCAGCATCGATGAAAATCATTTACAGCTCTCGTTTGCTTCTTCCCTTCCCTGATAAATAAGACAACAGGCACTTCATTGCTGGGACACTCCCAGCCTTCTTGAAAACTGCCGGCATTTCATAGCTAAAGACAGGAATTACATGATGAAATGGGTCATTAAATAAAGCAGCTGCTTTTATTGTAGCACATTAACTTCTGTGTTATTCTGGAAAAAATGCTTACGCTTGGGCTGAGTGCATGCTCCATTCCTCCAAAGCCAGCCACTGACCTTAAACCATTTGTCAAGCATTAAGCGAGTCAGATCCACGCTATCAGAGGTCACCGACTGCCTCATACATTCATTTGCTATACAATTATTTTTTTAAGCATCCAAGGTACTTCTTTACTGTAACCTGTGCATGGTACCTGGCTCCATTTCTTGTAATGTCATATAACACCTATGGCATCTGTCAACATCTGTAGCTGCTCCCAGGATAGTCTGGGAGGTGACCTTCAAGGAATAATACTTCTGATGAGGGAGCAGCTTCTTAGGTTTGGAGGCTTTGGGGTTTAGGTTTAAGGTAAATATACTGCAGCTGTATCTGTCAGCCCAGCTGATTTTTCCAACACGCATAGAAACACCTTGTGGGAGTCACAGAGCAGGTGGTGCATGTAGGGGTCTGGGAAATGAGACTGGCCTTTTATTTTCCAGAAGAGACACAGAAGACATCTTAAGGAAGGACAACAGAGCACGAAAGAGAAAGTATAAAGGGAGGTAAAGGGAGTAGGAAGAGGGGAACACCCTGAAAGTCCACCCCACAGCATGCTCGGTGGTAAAATCAAATCCTTTCAGCTTCTAATCGGATGGATGCTTGGAGCTTACATTTGTGTTTCTGCTTGAGGAAACTGTGTGCTGATGCTCAGACGAATAGTCTCCCATCCAACATGCACTTTCAGTTTATGGAAATACAACTTTTAACATTTCAACTGCTTGTATCAAAAGTCATTTTGATGCCAGATGAGAGTTGCTTAGCATTGTTTCATCAGAAGATTTTTTTTTTCCAACAATTGCAATATGTTTTTCCTACCAAAGGAAAAAATAATGCAACAAAGGTAGAAAGAGAGTAACTCTGCAGAAGGGCTGTGCAGTGGGATTCTTCAGACTGACCTCATTAAAAAAGGACTTTGTACTGGGATGTCTTCCCTCTTTTTTTTCAGGTCTCTTTGAGTGCACCTTTAGATATCGGCACTGCAATGGGACAGGCATCCATTGCATCTACCATCTACAGGAGCAAGTCCCAGATGTGCTACAGTCCAAGGAGGAGACTTTTAAAGATAAAGGTGCAACGTCTTCATACACCAGAGCATTGCACCACAGCCTCAGGTGCCCTCACCAGGTGTTGTCAGGGCCACCTACACATCTCCTCCTCCCTTGGCACGGACACTACAGACACAGGTTGGAAAAGCCCCTGCCAGGTCAGAACGTAACTGCCCCCAGCACCCTCCTTGTGCTGGGGAGGTCTGGGTGGTGAGGGAAAGCTTCCCCTGTGAAAGGGAAGAAGATGAAAAGAGAAAAAAATCTGCAGAAACCAGCAGTCTGGCTTCTTTTAAGCATCAGTAAGCCAGGAACAGATTTCCTTCCCCATTACAGTAATTTGTCCTTTTACTCTGACAGACTCGTTTCCTCACCGCAGCACCGCCTCTCGCAGCTGCCCAGGCAGCGGGCAGGACAGGATGCCTTGTGCTGCCCGTGCTGCAAACACGGCTCAGTATTTTCTGCCAACTGCTACATCTTCTCTCACACTAACGTCAGCATAGAAAATGCAATTCAAGGTTGTCCAAGCCATCAAAAGCATGGAGCTGTCTTGCTGCCTCTTGGCCATGCGGGCAATCCAGTCCCATACGATAGAAGACTAACCAGGGACAGGATAGAAGGATGGAAAAGGACTGGCGATGGGATGCAGGGCCAGCACGGCAGCAGTGCTGGAGGGTGTCCTCTGCTCTCAGCAGAGGGACAGAGGACGAAGGAATCAGAGGGAGAGGGAGGACCAGCCAGGGCTGCAGCAGCTCTCCAGGGCTCTGCCAGGGACAGAGCTTGGCAGCAAGATCATGGGCATATTCCTAATTTCCTAGGCATATGCCTTCTCTGTCTGCGCATGAAACTACACTTCTTGACCTTTCTTGCCCCCCCTTTTGGCTCCAGTGAGTTAATAAATGCCTCACACGAGGTGGGGTAGGGGTGGGAGGGGAGGAGGGACTGCAGGGCTCCTCTGCACGCAGGCTGAGCAGCGCTGGTTCACACAAGTCTGTTCCTGCTGCGTCACTTCTCAGCTGAGGCGGCAGTAATTAAAAGCTGTGGGTTGATACTTTTTAAACCCTTCTAACAGAGGGGCAGAGTTCCTGTGCTCATATCCTCCCACAGCAAAGGAAATTATACCTTAGGCCTCAGAGAAATTAAACACCTATTTCTCCCCAATATCAAAAACTTCAGTGATTAACCAGAACCTGAAGCTTACTCCAACAAGGAGATTTACTAACTGCTTCTTTGGACTATTGAAATGTAAATTAAAATCTCTTAGGGCTGCGTTCTAGCAATTTAATTTTAGGCTGTGCAGAGCTGTGGAGGAATGCCAGGAAACAATCTCCCTCCCCTCGTTGAAAAGCCAGATTAACATATGGAAACTGGTTTACAGTCTTTTGTGCTGTCATTCACCCTACGCTACTGTGTCAAACAAATGGCTGGGGATCAGGCAGTCATCAATTAATCTCAGAAATGTCAATGAACTTTATATGCAGACTTTATACTTTTACTGGGTACCAAAAACACTTCTCCACATGAATCCTCTGAGGTGGAGCTGAAGAGAACCAGTGCTTTATACCTGTGAAGCACTAACCATCATACGATCTGCACTGGAGCAAAATGGGTGAAGCTTCCTGCAGAAAGACTATGTGGGTGGGAAGAAAATGTATGTCATCTACAGCTGCTGAAATTGCCAGATCCAGGGTATGTGGACTGTGCGGTAGGAATTCAGGTGCCGAGGTAAGTGTTCCTCTGCTGAGCATCGTAATATGACATGAGAGAAGTAACACTAAACTATAACCAAGTTATTTCCCATTGTAAATCAGAAAAGAAAAGAAAAAAAATCAGTCTTTTCCCCTCATCGCAACAGAAGTGAAGCAACAGAAGAAGCCTGGAGGGAGCAAATGCTCTTCAGAAACCATTAGAGTTAAACATAGAATAATTTCAAAGACCAAACATTTGTCCCCTCTTCTGCCTAACCCTCTCTGTTGCCAGCATGCAGGACCATTTCTATGGAGTCAGAGCAAGCACGTGGGGCAAAAACGTGATCGCGTCAGCCTGTGGCAGCCCTGCACATCAGGCTGTCCAGGCCTCTTCCCAAAATCCCTACCGAGCGAACACTCCCCGGGCGCAGCGTTAGGAGTGAGAGGCTGCTCCCAGCACACCCAACTCCAGCACCCCACTAGCCCAGCAACGTGGGAGGCTGTGGTGGTGCGTTCACCCCCCCCCCCCTCGGGCCGCTCTGTGACCCCAGAAGCTCCGCCGAAGCTTAGCCCCTGTGCGGAGAGCTGGGCGGTGAAGCCTCCCGAGGCCGTACCCAAACCTCTTGCATGGCTGAAGCAGGGGAGCGGCACTGATGGTACCAGAACTCCTGTTACATAGCCTGGGGGGGGGGATGAAATTGGGGATAATTCATCATCCCCTGACACCCCTATCTGAGTCGTAACCCGAGTGGAATTTTTTACAGGTACACCTTTATAAATTTATCTAGCTTTGGGCCCTTCAATTTATCTAGCTTTGGTCCCTTATGTGTGAATTGATCTAGATCTCGTGTGTGTGTGTGTGTGTATTGATTTAGATAACCAGTAGTAAGCATAATCTGTAATCAAGTCACTTTAGTAATTGTAGTAAACTTGATTAACTCACTTCCTAACTGCTAAATTAGTCAATGATTAAGTGCTGCTAAAATCTTATGATCTACCTTAAAACTGTGAATGAACATTAAATTGCTGCTAAACACATATAATCCCTTAGGCATAAACCTTTGACCAGGCCTGGGACTAGGGGTAGATCCAGCCGCACGTAGGCTCCTCTCCGAGAAGGAGTTTAGAAAGCAAGGGGGTCTGCTCTGAACCTCGTGACTCAACAGGAGGGTCTCCTTATCCCTTTTGTATTAGACACAAATCATTGTCCAAGTCTGAGACTAAGATTGGATCCAACCGGGTCTTCTCTGAACCTCGTAACTCAACTGGAGGGTCTTCCTTACCCTTTCTGTCCTCGGTCTTTCTATAAATCATTCCAACTCAATTCTGACACGATTTTCCCTGTGTATGCTTAACCCATGCAAGAAGTAATAGAGTGAACCTTGCCATCAAATTCTGTTAAGTCGCGCTTTTATAAATTTCTATTAAAATCACTTTTTGCTGATACTTTTGCCGGTGATTCTTTAAGCGGCCTCAAAACCACTCATTCACGACAGAGTAGCCATCATTCGCTGTTAGCACAGTCTGTGGCAAAATTAATACCCAAGACTACAAATTAACCTACATGCTGGTCCACTCTAGAGAAAAACAAGGCAGTCAGTACCTAGGTTTCTTACTCTTTTTTGGGGACCCCACCACCGCCAGTCTAACAGAGACACCAGAGCTATTTTATCACTTTCCATGCAAGTTGAATTTGCCAGCCACAACCACAAGAAGACTGTGCTATGTGAATGTCTTGTACAACGCCCTGTGCAAATTCCCTCCAGACCAGATTAGGGAGTGCCACAAAAAGGCCACCGCCAAAGGGAAAAAGCAAACCCATATATCCTGACCGTTATTAAAGAAATGTATCCAGCCTACATTAGTAAAACTAGAAAAAGGTACCGTATTACAACCAAAAAAGAAAAAGTTGTGCAATAAAATGTTCATTTAACACTACTGACTGTACCAGAACAATAACCCTTCCTCAGAAATTAGAACTAGAGACATAGAATTGCTCGGGGGCCTCAGTCTTCTCACTCCTCAAACCCACTCCATCCCTCCGTGACCATCAACCTGCTCCGTTTCCCACCTCTCTCCATTGCAAGTCTCTCCTCATTGCTTTCCGGGTCCCAAAGGCCATCATTCAGGGAGAAAGCTCCAAAATCAGCAGTGCAACCTATTGCTTTGCATAGTGCAAAGGACATACCCATGCAAGGCGAGTTTCATTCCTTAACTGTGATGGTAATGTGGCAGTCCTTCCATGCTGGTGGGTACGTTGTTATTGAGGACAGTGGGGCTGAGCCCGTGCCCTGCAGTGTGCTGGCCAGCTGGCTTCTCCTGGGACAGCTGGGAGGCATTTTGGAAGGTTTTGAAAGCAAGATCATTAGAGGTGCATTTCACCACCACCACCTTCAAGAGCAAAAATAAGTCTGTAATCACAATGAGTTTGTCTGATTATGGGTGTAAATTAAATATGCTGGAAGCAACAAATACTCTGATTTGTTGTAACAGGCACTGGTCCCCATTTATAAAAACTTGCATTGGTGCTGTACAGTGGTTTGACAAAAAGCTTCGGCAAGTCATTCGCTATCCAATAGTTACATTGAGTTATCACATGAGCAGCCATTACTCAAGGTGACAGTCTCAGCACAACAAGCCCCCGCTGCGAGCACTTGAGTTTATGTCAGCATGAAACAGATGAACCTAATGGATATCCGCCTGGATGAACCCAGCATCTGCACGTAGCCAAAAGCCCGACTGTACACAGTGGGACAAATCGACCAGCAGCACATCTCTCCAACATTACGCTCTGCACAATAAGACTGTAATTTTTCTGCTTTTCTTTAGATAAGCCTGGGGTTTTGTTGATTTTTTTTTGAGGGGGTGGGAAGTAAAAATAACTCCTAATTAACAACCACCAGTCACATCTGGCAACATATTTAGCGTTGGGGGGGGGCAGTAACCTTTCAAAAGTGGTGGGAGAAAGCTTGGCTTTGATTTTCTCCATCAAACCTGATCTGTCTGGCACGCTGGGGCATGAAGATACTCAAAGGCCTGGCTACACAGCCCACTTTGGGGAAGAAAGGGGCTGTGCCCAGTTCTGGTGCAGGTTAGACCAATCTTAGAGGCTATTCTAACCCAAAATCTATAATCTTCTTTAGCTAATTCCGTAAGCTTACATATTTTATCAAAGATCTTGAAAGGCAAGTTTTCTAAAGCTGCTAGCTGAGAGACATCAGGATTTCTTCTGTGGTTCTCTCTTGATTAGCAGATATTTCTTTACTGCAAGCAGACATTGCTGTTTCTGTGTTGATCCCAAATTACTTTTGTTAAAACCTATGGCTGAGCTTCATGATGCAAAGAGAAGATTCATTCCCTAACCAAGAATAGTAGAGAACAAATAAAATGCACACCAGTTATTTTTCTACTGCTAAAGTTACTTCATTGTCATTTTCTAATACACAATTCTCTAAACTACATACAGAAATTTCCTCCTTCTCCTAAAAAAAGTAATGAAAGTCAACGTCTGAAAGCAGAGTATTCGTCTTCTGACTTTTTTTACTGCAGTTTTAGGCTTTTATATCTTCACTGCATATTAGAAGGGGGAAAAAAAAACAAGTAAGTAGCTAGTGAGATTGATTTCTGGAGCTGTTATTTAATCTCTGGGGTTTTTTTCAGCACTTAATACAATGTAGCCAGTAGGGAACAGTCACATTTTGTGTTCATTCACCTGATTAAGGAGAAAAAGGCACTTCCTAGTGCCACGCATTCCGCACTGGGGGGATCAGCCAAATTACCACGATCTGAGTCATCAGGCCCATAACCACCCTCCATCAGCTTCCACAGCCCTTCAAGCGGGGGCATGCATGGCAGGACCCTGCCACTGCGCCCCCAGCCTCCGCGGTGCCACCCCCCCGGAGCAGGGTCCGGTGGCCAGGGCCAGCCCCGGCCACGGCCAGCTCCCCCGACCCCTTGGCGAGCGCTGCTCCCGCAGGGCCAGGAGGCAGCAAGGGGCTGCTGAGGAAGTCCTCCCCGCCACGGGCACCGAGGAAACGTCGCCACAGACAAGCCAGAGGAAAATTACGTCTATCCGGAGTCGTTTATTTGGAGCTTTGTTCAAAAGGAGCACAAGGCAGATGGGAACAGAATAAATCCACGGTGAGAAGCGAAGGGGGACAACAAATAAGAAGGCAATACCGAATCTGTTCTTCAGGGAGCACATTAATAATCTCACCTAACAACATGTCCCTTTAGTGATAATACACTGGAAACAATTCAAGATCATATTAATATAAATAAGGGGTAGCTGTTACCAGAGCTCAGTTTAAATGACAAAGCTCTCTATTAATGTGAATTCATTAGTAACCTCTTCCCTGGATGTGTATATCTAATTTGCAACTAAATTATTTGGGGGGGTTATGCTATACGCGACCCCGACCTGATGCTGCAGTACTTTTACCCCCAGAGAACCAGGGGTGAGGAGCAGGCTCTCTTCTGAACCATTGCCAAATGCCACGGTACAGCAACTTCAGTACTTGATCAGGCAAAACCTCCTGTAAAAGGCAATGGTTATTTGCAGAGAGAGTAAAGAGCGAGAGATCAGAGCTCCGCTGTGCGGCACAGCCACCAGAAATTACACCATGTCTCTCTGTCCAAAGACGGAGAACGCCACTTACAGAAACCACAGCAAAATTGGCCGAGTCATCCTTCATCCATCACAACGTCTGCAGCTTCCTTCTCAAGGCGGGCAAGATGACGATAAATACGGCGTGAGCGTATTAAAGTGTGTCTTTTTCCTGAGCCGCAAATAAAGCTGCCTGCAGGATCTGCCTCCCCAGGAGTAAATGCCAAGGAGAAATCCAGAGAAAACAAAGGGAGGTGGTTAATCGAGTGATGCCCACATCCCTCAACAGACATAATCCTACAGAATGGAGCATGCAGTCCCAATCTGGCGCTGTTTACAAACACGATGCAACTGGCATCGTATCAATATTGTCATAACAGGTGAGCACACGTATAGCCTGAGGGGGAAATAGCATTTTTATTGACTGACAGATTGCAGTACTACGTTACAGTGCACATCCCATTAAAAATGGAGTGAGCCCTGCCTGAAATATGGCAGTGTGCAAAGGTTAGCGGTAGAGTGGTCATTTTATCAAGGTTAAGGCAACCCTGTAAAGATTTGCTGGAACAGCTATGTTGGTTATGAATGTTAAATAAATAAATAAATACAAATTGTATCTCAAAGCCAGCTTAGTTCTGCCAGGGGAATGCCTAGAGTAGGCACAGATATGCTTTTATCAGCTTAGTCGGGCTGTTTGAGGAAATAGTGTAACAAAAGCAACATCTATATCTGTATCTTTACTGCAGGGCTCAGCAGACACGCCATGCCAGCGCAGCCGCTGCAGCAGCACTGCTTCCACGATAAATCACCCCTGATGCAAGCTGTATGCATGTGTGTATGTACGTATAGATAATGTGTGTCTGTATGTACATATCCTGACTCTCAAGTCCCGGTTCCAGCCGTGGCCACGGCCTTCGACTGCTTCTGGGGCATGCGCAGTCCCCAGCAGCTCCTGAAAGTGGTGACAGTCACTCCACTGCCCGCTGCCACCTCCCTTCACTCCGCACTTCTGGCCTGCCTAAAACCAGATCGATAAAGCACCAAATGGATAAAAAGTTATTATGCACATATAAATTTGACACGTCAGCACTGAATATTTTGTGGGGATCTGAATTACATCTCTGCTAATTATACGTCTAGTTTTCCTCACTCTGACAACTTCGTGGTTGGCATTTGTTTGCCTCTGATTTCTGCACTGAGCTTCCATCTCTACAGCAACCAGTGCTCGAGTGCTCATCCAATATCATTACTCATCAAATACCATAGAGAGGAAATGTTCTGTGTTGTCAAAAACAAGGGCTGAAGAAGGTACCATGAAAGATTATATCAGTTAAAGACCTTCAAGGGATATTGTGAAATAGCTAAATAAGTCTGGATGGGATGACTTTCTTGTCTTGCAAAATTTTTTCAAATGTTTTGGGTTTGGTTTTTTTCCTTTGCATCCTGATGAAAAGGCATTTGGAAAAAAACTAGAGATCACATATTTCTCAAAAATTACTACTATACCAATCAGAATATATATCCCAAATGAGAAAGGTGGGAATTAAATCCCCACTCTGCCTCTTTCAGACCAGGAACTTCCCTTTGAAACCCATTCCCTCTGAGAAACACATTTCATAAATAAGTCCAAAAAAAAACGTCGGCAGGCTGTTTAACTTACCTCTGACATAAAAATTCTGCTCTGGGCTATCAGACAAGGACGAAAAAGATAGCAACTCACATTTAGGTTAGAAACATGTATATTTAAAATAATCTTTCATTGAAAGCAGAGCCAGCCCTGAGTGCAGGCAGAGCCGACCATTTCATCACCTGCCTGTGCTCATGCCTGTGCGAAGGGGGATGCCCTAAAACCTGCCCGTTCCTGTCCCCCAAACAGCAGCACAAGAGCGAAGCTCTTACAAGCCTCGACCTCCCCTCCCATGCCCCTTGCACCTTCCCTGGAGTCAGGATCTGGCCATTCCTCCCCAGAACGACAATGCTCAGGTCAGCTTCTGGTGCTGAGCAGCTCTGCGCCAGCTCTGGGGTTACGTTGGCTCAGTCATCCTAACCGGCCAAGCAGAGCTCGAGTCTCCCAGGGAGCTTTGCTGAAACAGTAATTAATGAGAAACTGGAGATATTTCTCCTACTTGTTATGTCAGCAGCGTGTGCGTGGGCCCTGCATGTGCTGAAGAGCAATGACAAAACATCTGCAGAGTGTTCACACATATGTCACTCCACCTTTTTATACACTACAAGCCAATGGTGCTAGCAAAAGCTTTAAAATCTCCCCTGGGTTCGTAAATCTGAAGGCCTATATAACTCTCAGTATCCTTTAAATTCTACCTTACATTTGGACAGACCCAGCACAGCGTTTCTTTCATTGACTACATGTTACACGGAGCCATAAGACTCCTTGGATGGAGCGCAGTTGGGAATGCATTTTGGGGGAAGCAAATTATGAACATGGACAGAGAACACCAATCTTTAGGTGACTGAAAAAACATATTTACTATGCATGGACACCCTTGTCCAGTTATAGCCAGCCATTTCTCAAGTACTCCTGAGCTTGGGGCTTTGACAGCAAATGGACAAGTGAAGAGTGGGATTGGAAAATACCCACTGTCTGGGAAGCTGCTCTCTGTTAAGCAGAATGCACCGATATTTCTTACAGGAGAGAGAAATGCTTCCTTGGCTTCTCCTTTAACACAGCTAAGTCTGGTGGGAGGAACCAGGAGAAGGAGGACCCTGGCCTAGGTGTTGTGCTGTGCCATGCAGCTCACACCCCATCCGAGGTCATTGTTGCTGTTGGTTTTCAGAAGCCTGCTCATTCTTGCAGAAATAGGTTGCTCCCATAAAAAAAAAACCTCCAATGCGTAGAACAGATGGAAAGCATGAAATTGTGCATGAAAAAGTGTGAGGAAGATTACCAAAAAGTGGCTTTTCAGTTAGTAATTTCTTCCAAAGTCTGAAGAAAAGTTAACCTATAATATTTCTGCAGTCACTTCAGCCAGCTCATGTTCTTAAAATTCATGGAAATTATAATTTTCAAAACAGCGTTTAAAGGCCACACTGGATTCCAGACTTTTTTTAATCATGAGACAGAATAATTGGCTGATCACAACAGATAAGGCTAGAAAGAACCAAAACTGAAGTTGAAAGATATCTCCAAAAGCTCCGGTAGGATTTGGTCCAGAGCTTGCCTTGTACTCTAGCCATCCTAAAGGCTGCTGGCAACGACATTGTACGATTTCTCTTTTTTCACAGTGAGAGTCACATGAATTGATAAATGCTGCCTCATTTGAAAGCCGGGTGTTTGGTCCCTGGCTCTAACAACACTCCGCAGACTGATGACTGATTAATTGACAGGCATTTTTGGGATACCTAGTGATGAATATCCACAACAAAGTGAAATGTCAGCAAGTGAGTGAAATATATTGCAAGGCTTATGTGGATTATGAGAAGTTGTATTATCAAACAAGAGAACGAAGTCAAGGGATAAGCAAGTGTAAAATCAGAGCGTTCAGCAGGATAGTGATAATTAAGTCCAGGGAGATAATTTTATAAATGTAGATTTAACAGCTTTACTCAGATTCTCATCTTTTCTTGTGTAACCAGTAGGTTTATTCAGAGATCCTGTTAGTAATCAACTCGAGTAGAAGTGGCCACGTGAGTAGAAAAGGGGCTGCACAGAGGAATAGTTAGGTTGAAGAAAAGCAAAATTACAATTTCCCTGCTGCTTGCTAATGACTTAACGACCTCAAATGTGATCCAGAGGGGGTTGGAAAAGGAAGCTCTCTTTTGAAATTCAAGCAGGAGTTTCATATCTGTTATGCTAATTTCCAGACACTAATGTGACCAATTTTATATATAAACAACAAATTCATCTGTCATTTTGGGCTCAAGTTGCAATCTTTTTCAGTAAAAAAATATCAGCAAGTAAGTAATAATGTCCCTTAGGCTAGAATTGTGACCCTGGTGTCATCCAGAAAACAAGCCGTGTTAATCGCCCAGCTGCAATGCCATGAAAATATGAGCAGTCGCCTGTTCTTATGTACCTGTTACTGGGTACGTCATATGCACCATCTTACATTTATGATGAGGCTGGCCAGAAAGAAAAACTCTGCTTAACAAAATGGTTCATATTTCACTGCTAAGTTTTGCCTGTTGTAAGGATGAGCTGGAACAACTGTGCACGGCTTTGGGAAGGGACAGGAGAAAAACGCAGTGGTAAGATAATTGCTGCAGATAGCCAGTATTAAATCACTACTCCTTGAGATGCCTGATTTCCCGGCAGTTCCCCAGCCACGATGCTGTGTGATCAAAATTCCCCTCTGCATGTATAGATGAAATGACTGGCTTCCAATTTGCAGCCTCCAGACCCCTAAGGAGGACACGGAGTGATTTTAAGTTGTCCAAGAAAGGGGATTACAAAAGCAAGCTCCTATACTCTATATATGGCTGGGTGGGGAGTTTTTTGGTGTCCACAAATTGCTAGAAACTGAAATTCTCCAAATGAAGTTTTGAACAGGCTAATGGGAGTGGTAACCAGCAAAATCATGAGGCTTGACCTGGGGTCTCATAAAACCAGTGCAAGTGCCAGTGGCATCAAGGGCTCCCTCAACCTTTCTGCTGTGCACACAAAGCCAGAACCTGAGGAGCCTTTGTAACAGACATCTCCTTGAAACATTTTCCCAAAACTTTTAATTTAGACAGATGAGAATTTCCCTACATCAAAAACTTTCCAATCACCTGTAATAAACACACGCATACACAGTTTGCACAAAGCACTTCAATCCTTGCGTTTTGTAAGTTTAGAATCAACAATTCAACAGGAAAATTGAAAAAAGTCTCAGTATAGTGAGAGATTATAACCAAATAAAATTATCATAAAGTATTACGAGAATAAATATATACCCTTTTAAACATTGTAAAGTCCGATTTCACATTTAAGCAATTGTTTCATTATAACAGCACTTAAATACCTATAATTACATGGCCGTTTCTGTTGTTCAGAACATTTTATATGCACACGTAAAGCAAATGCTCAGCTATAAATCCCAGGCAGTGATTATTTTTAATAGTGCAATTATTTTCTCATCATAATCACTGGGGTACAATTCCTGTTAAACTATTCAGCACTCCTTGAGAAAGTTAAGTGAAAATCAATCTGATTTACTTTAAGGTAAGGGCTGCCCAGCTCTGCTCTCTCCCCCTCCTCTGCTCAAATAAATATAAATGTGTATTAGCTGTGGGGACAATCAATGAAATTATATTAAATTTGCAATTCAGCCAAGTGTCTGCAAATTCAACTAATTATTTATATTTGGAGTCTTGTTGATGTTGCTGTTATTAAAAAGCTCAACAGCCCATCTCTCTAATGCAAGCAATATCTGAGGCTTTTACACCTCCATTTCCTTAAAGTTGAAATATTTTGTGCCTAGTTAAGTGGTTTAGGTAGCTTTCTAATTATTTACTGGAAATTGTGAAAAAAGTTTGGTCTCCTGAAATGCATTTTATAAAGTAGCACGCTTTCAATAGGTGCCAATAGCTTAGTACACATGCTGTATAAAAAGATTTGGATGTTTGGAGCTTTTAAAATCATAACTAACTGTGTTTACTTCCCATAGGACTTCTCTGAAGAGCTTTTGGTGGAGGTCAGAGAGCAGCGGGTTCCTCCAGACCCTGCACAGCAGGTCCTCCTCCAGGAAGCTGTGTAGAAAAACCCAAAAAACCCATCATCCTCCCCATTCTGGCAGTAAGAAAGCAATTAGCATGATGTTAGCAAACCCTGACAGGAATGAGGAAGGCCTGCCCAAAGACTGCAGGGCAATGAATTTCAATCCGTGATATGACAAATGCTGGTGCAAATACATCAAAATCGATTCAAATCCACAAGGATGAGTTCACCACAAAGACCTACCCTCTCACAGTCACTAAACGCCCCGCGACATTTATCAGAGGAGTGCAGGTAACAACCTCACTTCTGCTTGGCAGATTACATTCTGCTTCCATGAACTCACCTTTAAAATTTCAAACTGCTTGCACATTATTCATTTCCTATTTCAAAATGTCCATTATTAGCAAGAACAACATTTCGGTAGAGAGAAAAATTATTTCAATGTAATCTGCAAATCAATTTGTAAGGATTTCAGCAAAGCAATTAGGGGAATCTCTGGACTACAAACACTGTGTAATGTGAGATTTCATCTTGACAGATAGACCTGTCAGGATTTCCATCCAAAAATACAGCTGCGTTTCCCTCCTCTCCACCGCACCTTTTCATGAGTTATATCTGAAAGTTTTGTTCTTTCCTGTATTTATTATTGGTGCCTTGGCACTTTACCCAATTTTATTCCGTTTTAAACCTCCTGTTGTCCCACTGAGCAAAACAGATGTCAAGCAGGGCTGGAGAAAAAGGACAAATTGGTGCCATATCTACAGTGCTCAGGAGTCACCAAAGAGAAATGCAAACCCAGTTAAACCTATAAAATGTCCCGAGTGCTCGTTGGGCAGGGGAAAGCAAGACTGACCAAAGCTGAGTTTGGGTACATCATGCAGTCTGCAGGATGACAACCAGTCTCAACCTTTCCTAACAAAATAAGCAAAATGCAGGATCACGCATTGCAAGCTCTGCCAACAGCCCCCAGGGCTTCATTTTAGGAAGCTAGATGGCTGCTTTTTTTTTTTTTTTTTTTTTTTTAGCTTTTTTCCTTCTTTCCCTCTAAGTGCAGTGAATTCATAGCTGTGTTCCAGTTTCTTTTGAACTATGCACCAGAGACATCATAAATAACAACCTTGCTGCCATCTCATTAAGGCTCAGAAATTTTCCAGCCATTAAAAAACTGAATTCCTTTCACATTTGCAGGTTGTGCTGTCTCACTGGCAGCTCCCTCTGAAAGGTTCCCTGACATCCCAAGCTTAGTGCAAATAAAATCAGAACCTTAATTCATTCTCCGTCTTCTCCCCAGTTCTTTGTTAGAAATGTCACATTCACAACACTGCATTTCTGGCCCCATATCTCAAGGGTAATCTCCAGTTCCCCCTTCCCTCTCTTACAGCCCGTGTCAATCAAATCTGTTAAGATCTATTATTTTTCTTTTCCTCCTTGGAGGTGGTCATGTCCCAGTTTGATTATTGCACTTTTCCTTCTGGGGCCCTTCTTCACTGTAATTTTTTCCAGTTCATACCAAACCAGTCTTCCTTGCTGCCTTGCGAATCTCTCAAAGCTAGCTGGTAGGTTAGTTTAGATAGTAAACTAAACTTAGTTTAAGTAATTAAATCTTGCATTTGCATAAAGAAATGTCTTGTGAGAAGCTGGCACCCACACACCGAGCCTAGCTCTTGTTTTGACCTGCGCGTCCCTGCATCGTCTCGCTAGGGTACGAAGGAAATTCATGAAGTATTTAACCAACTTCCAGAGCTTTTGTGTCGGAAAAGGAAAAAAACAGAACAGCTGAGCTGGTTAAAAGCATCCAGCTGGGATCCTCTTCCCTAAGCTTCAGACACAGTCATGCCCGCTGCGCTGGGAAGGAACACAAGCACAGATAAACAGAACATTCAAAATAATTAATACCCACAACACTGCAAATGACTTAAATAGGGGCTTTCACACTCTGAAAGAGTGGGATGGAGCTGTTCATGACAGACTTTTCGTGGCTGTGTCTGAACTGACTATTAAACCGAACAACGGAGCAGAAGAGTGAACTCCAGGCAAGGGCAGCCTGCACCACCCGTGCAGTCAGAAGGAAGCTCTCATTTCCTACGTACACCATGGTGCAGCCCTTACACACAGAGAGCACGTGGACCCTGGGAGCAAAGCAGAGGATACGTTGTGATAGGGGAGTGGGAACAGTTCCAGGTGAGCTGCAGGAAGCCCAGGAGATTTGAAGGTAATATCAAACGACAGATGGAAATCTAGCATCCACGGACCAATGTGAAATGCAAAACATTACAGAATTAGCAACTAGGAGTTCCCCAAACATCCAGAACTTCTAGCATCAGGATACTAGAGGAGGCCACCGGGAGTATTTGCTTCTATTATAATCCAAAGTTATTGCTCAAGTAAAATATATCTTTACACATCAAGTGCCTGGAAAGAGAACTTTTATCATTGCTCGTTGTCATTGCAGGCAAGCTTGGAGGATCCAGCTGAGACAACCCTCTCAATATACACTACACAAAGTAGGAGATACAATCCACATGGTATAGACTGATAAAAATGGGCCAGAGCCGGTGTTAAGGAGGGATGGTTGCCTCCGCCTTGCAGGTGAGGCAGGTAGGCAATTTGCCACAGATCACCAGGGAAATCCATGGCCACATCTTGAATTGAACACAAACTCTCCCGGGCTCTGCAGCATGGTGGCAGAGTGGCAAGAAAGGTGACGTTCAGTGGGTCAGTGCTAACAGCAGCAATGGGGTGGTGCCTGCTAAGCCAGCATGACTCTGGTACATTTATTAAGATGGAAAAACGAATGCATTTCGCTCACTCTTGTCCCAACATTTCCAGTGTGACCCCACACCAGGGCTTCTCTGCCCGCTGCTGGCACACAGGAGCTCACGGCTCCATCAGTCACTTCCCATTCCCCCATCTCGTAGGAAGGCATTTTCCTCTCCCTTTGAACAGCCCTGCAAGTCAGTCTCCTTTACTCGTAATAATGTCAACCTCTTCCTAAAATTTGTCACTTCAGTTGAAAAACAGACATATGCAAAAACATTGTGAAATTAGCAGCTTTCCATACAAAACCAAAACCACAAGCTTTCCAGCCTTGCCCCGGACTCCAGCAACCAGAGGTCTTCATTTTTCACTTGCTCCTGTTATGCAGAAAATATCATGTAATTCAAGTTTGGGAGGAAATGGAAGTGAAACATGACTGCTTGTGTCAGAAGCTGCCCCCTGCCCACCACCAGCACGACGTGGGCAGTTGTGCAGCCCTGCCTCCATGGTCAAGCTCATCAAGAGGAGCTCAAAGCATCACAGAGAGATGAAGAGATTAATGGAGCGGGAAAAGCTGGTGTCCACAGCAAAATCTGTTACTGCAGCTGCACCACTTCAGAGCTTTAGACAGCAAATTGTGTGTTTGCACCCTTCCCCACAACTTCCCAGGGAGAGCACGCTGTTTTAGAGGTATGACCAGAGAAGTCTAGGTATAGGCTCAGCCCTGCCAAAATGTCACTGTAAATGGATAGAGAGGTTTGCAACCAGGTTGAAATTCTGGAAGTATTTGGCCTTAGGCTCACATCTGGCATTAAACTCTGGCAGTTTCTGGTAAGCAGGCAAGACTCATCATATCATTTTCTCATCATATCTTAATGGTCTTCCCATCACCTCCCAGTTCACCAAGGCAAAATCCTATTCCACCTACCTCTACTGGGACGTGAACCTTCTTTTCTTGGCAGGATTACTCACCTAGCCCCCTTTTACCATACTTTATCATGCAAGCTGAATGCCGTACCTGCTTACACAGCCTGAAGATGTGACTCTGCAGATTTTCATTATTCTCTTTGCAAACCACTCTGTATCCTTTTGTAACGGAGGTAGATAAAACTGTTTTCCCCCTCCAGGCCCTAGAGTATTTTCATTTTTTAAATATTGAGTAAAACAAATTAAAAATCATGTTTAGTGACTGCTTTTACCTATACTTATGCCTAAGATATGCCATTTTTTGTGCATTAATAAGAAATATGTATGGCAGAACACAGAAGTGGTAAGTTTTGCCCGCAGTCCGTTGTGACAAAGCATTTATTTCTGACTGTATTCAGCCACCATCTGTGGCTCACCGTGCAACCTGACAGCTGCCACTGTTGGTGTGACCTCCTGAGCAATCCCCGTTAGTACAGCTTCTTAGCCTATCATTTAAGAAAAAGAAATGACTATGGGATAGTTCCCAAACGTGCACCTCTCCCTACAAATAGAATTCAAGGGATGAGGCAAAAGACAGAACATCTGGCAGAGAATGGTATATTTTGTATGTTAATCAGCAGTGAAGAGGAAATAAAACCTGTTCTGGAAATAGAAAATTGACTTCTTCCAAATCAGTAGAGACTGTAAGAATATATGCCTACTCTGGAAAGGAAAAGCAAGTGACTGACCCTGCATACGAGAGCATCCCCAGTCACAGGCAAGGTCGCTCCCAGCCTGGATGCTCTTCAGCAGGCAGAGGAAGCACTCCGCGAAGGCTGGGGTTCCTGGATAAGGGAAAGGCCTTCCCTCCAGTATAGACTTCAGGCGTTATTTAAGGTGGTAAGGTCAAAAAAGTGTTCTGCCTTTTTGACTTTCTCGTTTGGTGTCTTTTTAGGCTCTTTGATGCTGTGTCCTTGGAACTGAAATCTCCAAAAGCAACCACAGGAAACTGAATTTTTATTCTTCTCCAGTCTTTTTGTCAGGAACAAAAGCATTTGCTTACTGAACTACCTGTGGAGAAATAGAAAGCAACACTTCAATCACCCATTCCAAATCAGAAACACAAGGTAGAGGCCAAACAACTGGGAGCGTGCTCAAGGATCATAGATTTCTTTATGTGTCTCCATTTCTCTAACAAGCTGAAAGTACTATTAAAAAATAAAAAAATAAAAAAATGCTCTCCTTTAAAACAAATTCTGAAATGGCAGAAAGAAATTAATAAAGTGCCCAGAGTACTGTTTTCTGCATGTTTTCAGTGCTCATGAAATATATTGAACTGACAGCTCTCTAAAATAAAAACTTGTATGGCTAGGAAGAGCTGAACGGGAGACAAAATATGCTCCTTGCTTAGCTCCAGACATGTCTCTTTAACCCTAACATATTAGGGGAACATATCTAGAGGGGAAAAGACAGTTCAGTCATCATGTCAGAAATTAATCAAGTATCCAAGTACCCATTTTGGATATCCAAGTATCCAAATATTGTTTGTCATAAATGATTAGGTTGCATTTAAATCGTTAACAGAAACAGGAGTTTTCTTGCTCCTTAATCAACCAAATCTGCCAAGCAAAAGATATTTTTGTTGCTTTGTTTGGCCGTGTAATAATTTTCATATTACAAATTGTGAATAACTACTTATGATTATAAAATAATAATTAAAATATGATTATTTTTTTTTTTTAGTTTTATGGCATCAATCCAAAATCGTTTGCTGCAGCACATAAGCTAGTGTATGAAATTTGCTGAAGCCAGAGTTTCACTTCAGCTGTAAAATCACAAGACTAGAATACAAAACACAGCGTTCAAATACAGAGACATTTATGAACCTTAAATACCTCTGTTTAGAGACTATGAGATCTGTGATGCTCAGAACAAGAGAAAGTGTTTACAATGTATACACAATCCTATTCTTTGGTCGATCAGTAATTATAAAAATGGTTTATATTCGGGGCATTTATTCTCATCTTCAAGATCCCTCACAGAGGAGTATGGTGATAAAGCATGGGGCTTGCTTTGGCTTTTGCAACACTGAAATCAATCAAGTATCTGTATGCAGTCCAAAGGGATGATAAATCATGTTTGTCACACCTACAACCAATTTTCTGAAAACAAAAGATGTAACAATTTACAGAACCCCAGATGCCCTGTATTTATCCTTTCTCTGAGCGCTAAAAGTGAAGACAGAATTCACTCCTCCCTTTTTTTTTTTTAAGCCTCTTTTTTAATAGACTTTTTTTTTTTTAGTGGTAGATTTCTTACTACAGCTGAAGCTTTTGCTTGAGGCAGAAGATATTTGAAGTGTTTGAAACAGAGCGCTCTGGGCTCTATGGAGTGGCTAGACTATACTTCACATAAATGAAGTTATTATATTAATCTCAACATTCATCATGAAGTATGACAAAGTTTAAAATGCCTTAGATTTGTTATGAAAAACAATATTATGAAAAATCCTTCCTATTATAACTGTTTAATTTACTACCTCCTTCTACATATATATTCTAGTTACAAGACATGTTTGTTTTCTTTGTTGGTAAATATTAGAACAATATGAGAGATTAAATTAGAAAAAAAAAATGTGCTGTTGTGAACTCTTAGTTACAGAATTACTTGCTTCCACTGCATTGCCTAGATAATTCACTGATCTATACACCCTAATAAATACTCACGCAGGTCAGTCTCAAGCACAGATCCTTATCAGGCAGATGTGTTTGAGGCATCTCAGTTTCTGGAGCCAAGAAAACACAAGAAAGTCATTTTTTCCTCATTGTGCCCAGCCGCCTTTGGTTACCCCCAGCCGAAATTACCAGGTACCAATTTCAGCCAAGTCAGCTGGCAGCAGCCTTCATGCAGGTTCGAGGCGAGATGTGAACTCGTGCCTCTGGGGGTGGAGTGAGACTCGTTAGCCGCACTGTAACAGGGACTGAGCAAGCTTCTGGAGCACCGGGACTGAAAACACAACTTGAAGTCTGGGGTAGATACAAAAAAGACATAGGAAGAAGAAATATCAGAGGCATAGAAGAACATCCATGTACAGAAATATTAATCACAGGAGGACTCTCCAGTTTAGGAAAGCAATCACTGAGGAAGGACAGCTAGGAGCTGTTATATTGAGAAGGTGAGAAGAACAGGTAGTTGCTGTCTCTCATCATACATGATACAATCAGGCACCAAGTTTAAAATAACAAAAAGGAAGCGTTTTTTCACATAATACATAACCACATCATGGGAACTATTGTTACACAAGCATGTGAAGGTAAAAAATATAAATTACTTCAAAAACTGTTTTAAAAATTCATGGACTGCCCAGAGAAGGATCACTGCCCACTTGTCCTCTTCCTTTTCCCAAGCATCCGGCCAGTTACAGCTGCCAGGGATGAGATATGGACTAGGAAGCTATAGGACTCACTCACTTAGCTTCATTAGGTAGAAAGCACTCATCTCAATTCAAAATGCTCAGAGACTTCAAAGCAGCAGCAATAACAATGAAAATTTAAGATCTGCCTATCAGAATAAATAATATACTGAACAGGCAATAAGCATATATCAAGCTTGTTATTGCCATTCTATGCTATGAGAATTAGAGCTGGGATTGAGAGATTGCAAGCAGCTCCACTATTTCTTACCTGAATTACAGAGCTTCTTTCAAACAGGTCTTTCAAAACAGAAGGAATCATGACTAGTTTGTGTGCATAATATTTACTTATTTTTATTTGCATTGAAACAAGCAAAGAAATCCAGGCTCTAGATGCCCTTGCCATCACTCATAAATGCAATTTAGTGCACTAAAGCCCAGTATGTTAAAATAATCTTTATAAATAATTATGAACTGACACCTAAGAACTAACATAGCTGAAATGACAAATTAGAAATGTCATCTCACGATGTAAGTTAGCCCAGTGTCACTCAAAGCCAATGTCTTTTTACTCTTATCAAATTAGAATTGCCAGATACTGTGGATTTTTTTTCCTTGAACAAGCTCTGCAAAAAGAAACCTGACTCTAAAGCATTTCTTTTGGAGCAATCCATAAACCATCGGCATGTGCCACTGATGTTGGACATGGGAGCAGGGTTGCTGCGTGCCAAAACGCTCACATGGCAGAAGTGTGTCTTTGGAAAACAAAACACAAAGGCTAATACAAAGGTCTTTTATAAGCTGACAAAAAGATTGTGAAGGTGAGTGAAGGAGACTTGGACAACAACAAAACAAATAACCGGGATGTTCTTTCTCCAGAAGTCCCAGGCAAGGGAACAGGTAGAGCTTTCTGGATTCTGAGAAGAGCAACATCATGAATGGAGATCTTGTCAGACACCAAAGCATCCTTCTCATGTACTCATATATGAAATAGAACTGCAATACGTGGAGTAGTATGTATGGAAATGATCCCGGGGAGGGGGGGGTGCGGGAAGAGTTCTCACCTGGTTCTGCCTTTTGTTCCATCAGCAGTCAGTGTTTGCTGCTGCCTGGACCTCCTTCTCAGCTAAGCATCTTAAACTCCTTTCTCCTTTCTTCAAGCAGGTATCACTGAAACTGCATTGTTTTTGCAGATGCAGAAATGTTCATACAGCTTTCCTAGGCAGTGGTTTTTGAACTGCTGTCACTCACAGCCTTCTACATTCAACATAATGAGCGGCCGGATCAGCAACAGGGACAACACTTACTCTCCTTTAGCATTGCTAGTTGAAATCAAGTCTATGAAATGGTACCGTGCACGACAGACCCAAGCTGTTGGATCCATTTTCATTTATGTCCGTCGGTGAAACCTTAAAATGAATGTCCTTAAGGTTGTTATCACCAGCTGGAAAGGTGCAAACAGTTTGCAATTCAGCCTGCACACCTGCCTAAAATTCAGAAATGCCCAGCTGGTTTCAAGGAACAGCAAAGATTCCTGTGCCTTTTGTTATCACTGCAATGTCACATCAATAATGCAAAACGAAGAGCCAGAAAGTGAGGGCCCCTATTCAAACAAGAGCTTCCGCATCATCAAAAGATCCTGAAAAGTTTGTGAACAGCAAGAGAACTCAGACAGTAAGGGAGGCACAGACTTCAGCTCAGAGTTATTTAGCATGTAATTTGATTTCTTGTGTTTTCCTGCTTTGTATTCATCGATTTCAAATCCTTCCTCAGTATCCATTTCTGCCACAATAGCTATGGAAAATTGCCAGCTCATATTGGATAGGCAAGTGGCCAGCTGAGACTATGGACATAATTAACATGTTTACTTTAACAACCCATCTCAAACCTTCAATTTATACAAGAATGCATCTATGTAAAAACATCTCTGGTCACAGTCCTTTCAATTTTTTTTCCATCATCTGCCCCTCATATTTGTTACATTCCCTTCACTCATCACAACATCTCATAATTTAAATTGTAAGCTGGTGAGGACAAAAAATATTCTGTCTTGCTCTATTCTTGTGCAATGAGACCATGAACAATGAGACCCTGCCACAATCGCTCCTCTAGAAATTAATACACATAATAATTTTATTATAACCCTCCAACCATTTCCTTATCATTTCAAAGTATATTTTTTCCTCTACTTATTAAGCAGAGCAGTGGAAGCTGCTGTCTGATTTGCATTCAAACGTGAATAAGATGCCAAGTGCTGCACCTCTTTGCACTTTGCACCGTGTGCTCCTTACAGCATGCATCTTCCATAGAGAAAAGTGTGTTGTAGCAGCAGCAGATTAAATGAATTCAGACACTTTTTGTCCCTCAGGGAAAGACGCCTTGTTTTGGTCATGCTCCAGTCTGTCGATGCTCCAAAGTCAGAGGAAAGCAATCCGCAGTACATGGCATCTCAGTATAGCGATGGAGATCAGACATGGAAATTGTGTTCTTCTTTGGGAAAAAAATGATCTTTCATATAACATCTATTGACCAAAATGCTGCAACTTTGGTGAGTAGTTATCCTTTAAGTAACCTTCGGCTTCCCGCAGACCGATGAAGGAAGCAGACGGGTCTTCACACATTCCTGGTGCACAATTTCCCTCTTCCCAATTTCCCACACAAAACAAGACAATAACAACATGAAGTTCATTTGAATGTTTCCATTCCACTGAAACCTGTTTCAAAGAGCAAACCTGACATCAAAAACCCATCTAGGGAGTGTTTTCCACCAAAACCCTGCTCAGAGAGAGCATGCACAAATGGAAAGGCCTGCTGCCTGCCAAAGGAAAAACGCTCTTTGGGTGGAATCGCCCATCCATTAGTAGCTGTGAATAGTAACAGCAACCTGTAATCATGAGTGCTATGCCCTGAAATGATCACTTCATGCTATTTTGCTTACGGGCAAGGGTGTTTTTAATATTTTAATTTTTTTTTGTGTGCTAAACAACCAAGTTTAACATCATAATTCTTTTGATAATGTGATTCTGTGCATTCATAGCAATGAAAATCTATAAAGTAAAATTTTTTTGAGATATTTGTCTTCTAACAACCATGAATTATAAACAAAGTCCCTCAGATGTCACCCACAAGACCTTCTGTTTTTCTAGGGATCTGATGGCTCTTTTTGATGCATGCAGCCAACAGCCCACGTCCCGCTTAGCTCACTACTCCACAACCAGTTCATCCACACAGAAAATAAACATATTGATGCTTTTATTCCTCCCTTCCCTACTCCATCCTGTGACCCCAAGGACCAGGCCAGACTCCTTTCAGTGCTAACAACTGCTCTGAATCACGAGCAACAGCAGGAGCGATTGCTAACAGAAACCTCACGCTCCTTTCTTCGCCCCTGGGAAGCTAAGATTTTACCAGTCACTTACAAACATCCCACAGAGACTAGTTGAGAAGTATAGGTTTATTAGACTTCAGTCTTCCACCTGGCAGAACAAACAGATGCAGAGTAACCCATGGCTTTAATCATTTTCCCTCCGCAGGCACAGTTCAGCCATACAGCTAATTCATGCTGCAGATTCTGCTCAGTGAAGCACCGCAAATTATCCACACAGGCAAAAAACCATTTCCAGAGAGTAGGTTTAGGTTAAGCATCATTCAAGGATTTGCATGCTAGACTCTCACCACAGTGAACCATGAAGACGTTAACACCGTGATACATTGAGAAGATACGCTCAACACATTTATTTATTTAGAGCACAGAGAAAAGCCAACTTTTCATTCCCAAAACAATCATTCAGAGACAGTTGAAAATTAAAACTCTTCAAAAGTACCCAGGAATAGCATGGGGTGGTGATGTTTGTTTGGTTTTAATTAAAATATTTAGACATCTGGAATTGAAAGGAATGCCAACAACCTTACTAGTAGAGAGAGGAAATAAGATACTTCTAGTATATTCTTACCACTTATTTTTAGTTCACACAATTAGTCCTAATCAACTTGATTATCTCCTTGTGTAGCTATATATTAAGCATTCAACACCATGTAAGATGGAAAAAAGGTAACTTCTTGAGAACAAACTTCATCACTGGCAATAAGCTCCAACTGTAAGAAACTGTAAGAAACTTCAATAAGAAAATGTAATTAAGAAATCAGATTTTTTTCAAACAGTTTAAATGTGATTAAAAGCTTTTTTAAAAAGTTCCTTTTTTTAACATTACCTAGAAATACTGGATAACTACAGCTGAGGGTGGAAGTAAAATTTTTGAAACAGCACTAAATTCTAATAAGGAAAAAACCATTTCTGCAGTTTGCTATGTATTTAAATATAAGATCACCTACTAACTAGCCTTTCGAGAAACTGGATCTGAACCGGGAGTGTTTGCAGCTGGGATTACTGCAGAGATTAGAGTGGCATTCCTTGAGAACTGGGCTTCATGTGTTTTAAATTCTGCACAAAAGATAAGTTAACAAATATTGAACCTATCATGTAATAAAACAATATGTGCCAAGAACACTGCTTGCGAAAATATGAAAGGTCTGCTACCACTACAGCTATTGTTTTTTCAGACATAAAAACCATTTATGGAAAGCACTTTAGCAGAACCAGTTATACAGCTATATGGTATACAGAGATATGATTTTTCCCTCCCAGATCTGTATTTAAGCCCCTTAAGTAAGTGTCACACAGGTGAACTGCTTTAAAATAGTTTTCAGTTACCCACAGGAAACAAGTGGCTCTTGTCTCCTCTGCAATCTAACTTGGTATGTGCTGGGAGCCCATATCACAGTTAAAAAGAGCTAATATCCCATTAAATCTGCTTGATAATCAATGTGGGTATGCCAGTTTGGTGGCTGTGCTTCAGATTAGCTTTGGCCTTCAGTTTGGAAGCAATTAAGCCCGCTGAATATTCTAGTATTTTTCTTCTGGTAAGGACACCAAGGTTGGTTTGGTTTTCCCTCAGAAGTGAAGCACAATTCACATATGCTCCAAAACAAAAGAAAAACATTGCGTCTCGAACTGGCATAAATATACTGTCATGAGGCCTCCTGGGTGTAAGAGGGGAACTTCTAAGAAAGTTGGTCAAATGCATTCAGAATAAAATTTATTTAGATTTTTTTTTATCTGTATGCAGTCTTCATTTGGTGCAAACTTTAGAAGGGCAAAGAGAGGAGTTAGTTTCATATGGCCTATGAAGATCTTTAAAATTTTTTATTGTGTAGGGATTTTTTTCCTAGCTGATGCTTGAAGAGAAAATGAATGAAGTGGCATTCTTCAATCCAAAGTTGCAAAATCCTGAGGTTTCAAGGTAAGGCCTTACATATCTCATAAAATTCAGTTTAAGCCAAAATACAGAGGCAATAGACAGAAAGTCCGCAAAAATCAGGGATTAAATTAAAAAGGACATTAAAATGTATTTTTCCACTGCATAATACATTTGAAATTTTTACAAAACAAAATTCTAATATTCTTTAAATGAATGTTAAAAGGATGATAAATATTTTTTTTGAGGATCATTTCTAAACATACTAAGTAAAAATAGGCAGGAAGAGGAGTACTGCACTTCTTTCATATATGCTTGCACTCAGCAGATTACTATAGCTGCACTACCAACTTATTCAATTATTATACCTCTTATTACACACCCTACAACTGATTTGAAACATATATTCAAATAACACAATTTACTTTTCCTATTTGTATGTTGATTTAGATATTTGTACTTGTTATTCTTGATATGCTGTAAGAATGATGAAATTCTGAGAAGCAAGACCTTAGGTGAACATCTAAATGCAAGTGAAAAGTTCCCTCAACTGTCAAAAATTATATTTCTATTAATACTAGATCCTGAGAAATGCAGTTTTACAATCATCCCTTAGGACATAATAAACTAAAGAGAAAAATGTGATCAGTTGTAGGTAAAACTTACCTTCAACAGTGCCTCTTGATTTAACAGAGAGATGGTCTAAGAAACCTCTAAACTCCTTTCTAAGTCCTAGTGTGAAGGATTCTGCCTTTTTCCATTCAAAATCATATAGCAGCAGCAATTATAACTATTCTTTACCTACAGCATGTTAAGAACTTTACCTATTTTTAATTATGCTCTAACACCAGAGATCAGAATAGAAATAATGTCATTCAGTAGATTTCCTGGTATTATTCTACAGCCAACCATTTCTCTGAAAACTGCAGTTGGCCAAACCACTGATGCTCCAAAGACGCGAACATTGTGTACCTGAATCACACGTTTTTAATTCTTAGGTCTGTCTACTTAGATTGCCTCTATATTCTACCCAAAAGCACTAGAGCAGCTGTCTCAACCAAGGAGACTCCGCAGCTTGGAGGATTGATTCTTATCAAACGTTAAAATAAACCCTAGTGTCATAGACTTTAATGGCCAAAAGAGCCAGTCGGATCATCTACCTTGAACAGTCCAACACAGACCATTACATTTCATTCAGTAGTTCATGCAGCAGTTTGACTAGTTCAGGTTGAGCAAAGACACTTCTTCTGGTCTAACTTGATTTTTACTGAAATTCACTTTATAAGTGCTACCATTAAGCATGGCAGAGACTTTCTGTTTGTGTAACACCTCCCTTGCTACAACATCCTGAGTAGAACGTAATGTTCCTCTAAAAAATAAATATTAAGGTTATGCCTATCTGCTTCTGCTATACTAATGTTCTTTTCATTATCCCATGTCCATGAACCATGTGATTACATGACAAAACACCTTCAACTTGGCTGAGAACTTTCATTTCAGCTAGAAACGCAGCATCTTGTGATGATTTCATTGTGGTTATCATTTTTGTTTTAAGAGATATTGAGAGTTCATACACCTTCCCACTGTTTGCAGCCTAATCACCAAGTCCTGCTCTCCCTCGACAGATCTATGTCGATATCACCTTCCCATCTCCAGCTATTAATTATTAATCTACTTTTCACCTACTCTAAACCCACTTCTAAAGTCTTCCAGTGCTTCCTCTGTTAATAAGTTAGTATTTAGGTATCTATTCCTATATATTTCCCAGCTACAATTCACTTTTGACATTATTCCAACCACTTCTATACCTGTTTTCCAATCAATTTACCTACATAAACGCTTCAGGTGCCTTGGAGGATTGAATTGCACCCATTGATCATTACCTTTGTTCAATTCAAATGCCTTAGATCGTGTTCAGCATTTGAGGGATTTAAACAAATCTTAGCAAATAAGTAAGCTAAGGGGTGAAAGCTTTTATTTTTCTTTTGGGAACTAGATACCAAAGGTAGAAGTTTTGATATTGAGATGAAGTACTTTTGGTGAGGGTATTAAAAGTACAGATCAAGGAAAGAAAGGATGTGTTAAAATCAGGGATCCACTGACAAGAACTAGGCTTCTGATTCAGGCGGGCCAGTGAAGGATGATAACATTTTGTACCACCTGCTGGAGTAACAAACATAGAAGGGAAAATAAAACATGAAAGGCAGTGATTAGCAAGCACGGCAGCAAGGATGGGTTACTCTGCTAATGTGAACGAAGTAGTGGATTTCATACAAGTTCTAAAAACCATCATCAGTAAAATTTATTATGTAGTAGGTAAGGAGGAATACACAGGATGGTGAAATCAGGAGACTGAACAGCAGAGGTTAGTTGAAAGATGCCAGTTATTCAGCAGACCTACAGTGTGCTAAAAAGAGGAAACAACAACAACAAAACAGCCATATAATGACCTAAAAGGACAAAGTGATTCTTTTGTGGATTTTTAAGAAATAGAGAGAGATTTTAGAATATGCTATATATGCTTTAAAAAAAAAAAAATCTTAAGTATCATGATGTGAAATCTACCCAAAAGAACCACTCACATTGAGACCTTGACTATATCTGTCCAACTGTAATTTGTTAGATGTTTCTGATATGCACTTCCGGAAAACAAGGAAAGCATCAGTAATTATATTGGGATAAGCTTGCCCAAAAGCTCTGTATTACGTCTGCCCTGCCCTAATTGTTTAGGTACATGTAGGGAAGAAACAAAAAAAGTAAGTGAATTCTTTAAGCTTTACATCCTTGCAAAAATCTCGGCTGGGAAGCCAGAAGATGATAGCAAGCCAGGTAATATAAGTGTCCTTGACAGGCCAACATGTCTAAGTAAAATTTAAAAATTCTTGCCCTAGGTGCAAGGTTTTAAGTGTTCTCCTTCCTTAGTTACAGCAAAAAAAAATCCCAGGGAGCTAACCCTGGGTTTCTGGAATCCTTTCATTGTATTTAGCATATTATCATATTTGTGGGAAAAATAGGTCTTTCAAATAGTAAAATCTTTGACATATTCAACTTCAAGTATTTTGATAGTAGAAACCACAAGAAATGTCACATTTCACAACCACGTGAAAATAACAGCACCACAGAGTAAACACCTGCATCACAAAGACGTTGCCCTACCCCATGCTCTAAATGTATTCTTGCTTTCAATTACATGGGCTTGGGACTGATTCACCATCTTCAAGGGAATCTCTCAGCCATCCCCACGGACTCTGCTTTGGCTCGCACGGCGGACTGAGAGTGTGAGCAAAAGCCTGAGAGTGTGCAAACTGGAATCCTTTTGGAAGAAATTCACCCCAAAAGGCACACTCTGCAATGCCCCTCTATCTGCTAATAATCTCTCCACCCATACCATAAGACTAAAACTAGTCCGAAGTAAAACTCCTAAAGCATGCCCAGAAGGAATACCATGTGTTTTCCTGCATGGATCCGCTCCTACCGTGCCATAGCACTGGCTGCTCTCGCCACTCCCCTGGCCAGGGCAGCGCTCCTCATCTCAGCAGAGCACTTTCTAAGTCACACACCACTTGTGAGCTCCTCACCCTTCCTTCTGCAGAACACCCAATAGCAAAGTTCTCTTCTTCATTAGACCTTGAAAGGCTTTGAAGTCAGAGGCTCTTCTATTGCCTTTGATGCTAGCACTTCAAAAGATTACAAGCTATGGCTTGGCACTCCTTTTGAAACATCCTCCTCCAAATTTAACTGTCGTACGTTTAAGAGCAGATGTTGCAAACAACAGTACTTCCTACATGAACACCGTGGCTGTGCAGGGCTATCTTTTGGCAACAGGCACAGTTGTGTGCATCCCCTCAGAAATGCAACCAAATATTACCTTAATATCTCGTTTACTGACCCAGAATATAGAAGTGTCTTATCCAGAAGAGTTTCAAGCTTTAGATGCTTGCGTCTCCAATTTTTTTTCCAGTTGCAAAACATAACAAAAGTTTACACGAAAGAGACACTTAGAAGGAGAGCTGATGCTTGCAAACAGATCCATCTGCAATGCTTTACTGTAAAAATACATTTTCTTTTCAACTTGTAAAAGAGTAGGGTTGGGGTTTTTTTTTGTTTTGTTGTTATTTTTGACTACTGCATAATCATATCAGGGTGACTTGGTTTTCAGAATCCTTACCTTCTGACGAAAAACAATTTTTTAATAGCACTACTACAATGCAGGAAATGTTTTCAAATGAATGATTTACATATTCTTAGTGATTTTGCCTTTCCAATCTCAAACAGCTCCATAATCAAGGAAGAAGTGATTCTCATTGAAATTACAAAGCAGTAAGAGTTTAAAACTCTAGAAGACAAACAATTCCTTGGTGTCCAACTGCTCAAAAGGAGGATTCTCATTTTGGATTTTTCTACACTATCAAATTCGAAATATTCTGCTTTCAAAGAAAAATCAAAATGGTCAAAATGTGTGAAACATGAAAATAAATTGCCATTTTCTTCAAAT
Organism: Calonectris borealis; assembly: GCF_964195595.1. Lineage (NCBI taxonomy): Eukaryota > Metazoa > Chordata > Aves > Procellariiformes > Procellariidae > Calonectris > Calonectris borealis. The sequence goes on along the minus strand of NC_134314.1, from coordinate 28,893,090 downwards.
AGCAACAAAAGCATTAATTTCAATCCCTTGCTAGTTACTTGTAACTGTATGCCGTAATTTGTATGTTTTTCTGTTATGTATTTTATTACAGTCCACCTGACAGGAAATAAAAGGGAAGAAAATATAATTCAAAGCAATTTGTAGTACTATTAAACAAGAGAGGTAAACTCACAATAACAAAGTAAACCAATGAAGGACAAAGGCTTTGTCACATATTGTTACATTTGTTGCATTTCAGATTAGCATTTTTCATTCAGAGGACTTGTGCTGTTATATTCTCTTTCTTGTAATAGAGACTTATTTTTAAATTTTATGCTTGAATTTCTAAGTGTGACTTTATTCTGCCAGTGTAGGAATCCGTTGTAGAATACACGAACAAGCAGCCATTCCCAACATGACAGATTTCGAAGTACAAGTACAGCTCAGAAACAAAGCACCTGGAGTTTTAGTCACACAGCAAGTGACAATGCCTACATGAGTAGGGTTAGGCCATAACAGAAATGTTTCTACCGAATCATAAATCAGAGTTTGTGGGCCTCGGCTGGGGAACACCACCTGCATTCAGTGCATTGACCAACTCATTCTTCTCCCAGCTCTTTCACTTAGGAACACAAATCTCATTGCAGATATGAAACCGTTTCAGTTCTATTAAAAGGATCCATGATGTCCAGTAAGGCACCTCCAAATTAGAGGACAGTTACCACCTCAAAACCCTAAGATCAAGTTTCCTAACGATCTAATACAATCAATGGACTTCCACACATGAGATGTGGTGCTGCCAGGACTTTAACCAACAAGAGAAACCAAGCCCACAGGTGTCTATAACTCCTTGCTTCTTGGGCCCAGGACAACCACTGCCCTGCAGGATCCAGGTGCAGAGCCTTTGTCCAGGACGAATTTCTACACCTCCATTGAATATATGATATCCAAAGGAGTAGGGAGTTTGGTAGTTTACATAAAGCAGTCCCTAAATAAATTAAGGAATAATTAAAGGAAGAAAAAAGGATCAGTGAATCTTGGCAGATCCTCTTCTAACAACAAACGACATATTTTACTTTTAAAGCCTGGTGTTGCACTAGCCCTGTGCAAGTTATGTACCCTTAAAGGTACACTCTAAATATGAGAAGCCACCAATTTATGGTTAGTCCAAAATATTAACAGTAATCGAATAGTAATCTTTAGTCCAATTACAATATTAATAGCCTAAATCAGTCGATGATTGTAGAGAAAATAAAACCTGTAACATAATACAACTAGCAAATGTTACATACTCACGCACTCCCTTGTATCTATCCCTTTCTCTAGCGTTGCACACACCTTCCCACTGCCCCTTGGGGTCCTGGGATTGGCAGCACCCTCCTCCACACAGCAAATGGTCAGGGTACCACATTGCTCATCAGGAGTAGTAGGATGCTGATGGTGGGGATTGTTCCTTCTTCTCTCTAGTGTCCACCTGGGGTAATATTACATATTTCCAAAAATGTTCTATTCACTGTTCTTTCTTCATTGGTCTGGCAATTCCACATTACAGCCAAATAATTAACTAGTGTGGTTAACTCACATTGCATACTTGTTTTTTCTTCTCTTATCTCTAAAAACTTGTTTTGCACAAGTCTTTAGGTTGTGTTTCTTTAAGGATCAGCACTTGGCTGTGGGCGGTTTGTCTATATCCATGGGGCCTCTGGCACCTAAGATCATAGATTAATTGATTCTACACAAAATAACTATTTATTATTTACTAGCCATTACTTACTATCAAAATCATTATAAACATACGCAGTACACCACGCAATTGTACAAAGCTAGGCTGTCATTTGACAATTGCTGTTATGGCTAAAACAAAGCTTAAGGTAGGGCAAGATAAGCCCAGAAAAAATAAAGCTCAGTGAGTCTTCAGGCTAAGGCCTTGCAGAGTTAACACAAGTTACTAGCAATGACAGTACTGTGTTTATGTGGGGCTACACCGGTACCTAGGTCACTCTCCAGGGACGGGGTAATGTTGCCTTGAAACTCCTTAGGTATCAGATAAAATAAAATTCAGGCCTTCCAAATCCCCGGGAGAATACTCTAAAAGCATGATATAAAATACCAGCTCTACTTAGTTCTTCCACCCACTGCACAGTGGCAGCTGCTCGACTGAATGCCATTCATGCGTTAGGTGACTTGGGCTTTGGGCGAATGGGTGCAATTTAGGTGACCCAAAGCTGCATTCAGATGGCTGTTTAGCTTAGCAGGACAGAGGAGGCTCCAGCTACGCTGAGACATTGAGGAAACTTTAAAACTGAAAAGGAATATATGTTAATAAGTTTTTAGCTTCTTCAAGATGAGTCAGTTGGCAGAGCATAAGCTTTTTGGATTACCTTCTTACATAGAGGTGTCTAAACTCTGCATATGTTCTATTTCAAGCACCAAAACCAGCTCTCTAAATTTAGTGTCAAGGTACACAAATTAGGAAGCAGATTTCCCTCAGCTCCTCTTGTAGAAAAGAGACAGACTCCTCCATAGGGCAATTTTCATAAAAACTCCTACTTAATTACTATCCAAATACAGCTAAAAAGAAAATACCACAAGCTTTTGCTTTGCAATTTATTTATTAAGAAGAAACATATAAAAGTGACCATAAAATAGGATAAAAATATTTAAACATTTTGAAGAAAAACAAAAAAGGTAAGTCAGAGAAAAATCACCCCATAATTGGGAAGGAACTTTCATTTCCCATCCTTCAACATGCTGTGTAAAACAGTATCCTAAAGCAGCAAGAATAAGTACTGGATGCAATTACAGCTTCAGTATCTATCTTTCTTTTCTTCAGCCTATTCAAAGCACTAAATGCCTGTGTCTTCCAGGTAGTGAAGTGCATATTCCTTAGTATAGGGACAAATTCAGCTACAGAAGGGAAAAAATTGAAGAAAGAAAAAAAACAAAACAAAAAAAACCCAAATAACACAGCTGCTTAGTCTTCAGTGAAGTATGCCTCCAGTCCCTCCAGTTCTGCATCAGCTGTTGTATTTGAAGAGGTGGGAGTAGAATTTGAATTCATGCTTTCCTGACTATTACTTTTTTGTTGAGAGTTTCCTGAATTACTTAGTTCCTTCTTCAGTTCTCTACCACCGGTTAATAGCCTTTGACTCTCTGTAAAATACTGATTAGGATGATTCAAAGAAAACCCAATGTCATCAACCTGCACATAAAAGAAAAGGAACAGAACAGTGAGTTATTACATTTATTTCAAAAAGTCACCTTTTTCACATTCGAGAACAATTAATTAGCAATTTAATAAGTTCCGATTTTGTTGAAGAAAAAGGCATCAGTTTGTAAATACTATTCCAGTAAAAATTAGCAAGACACAGATTTACTTTCATCACAAAATTTTTTCTATCATGTTGAAAATAAAATGACTGCTTCGGCATCTTCAAACAATATTTCACACTGTCTTTGCTGTAGTAAAGAAAAAAAACTCCCCAAAACATATAAAACGATGTAAATAAAATGGCATACCTTTACAGATGTTGGACAATTGAACCTACACCTTAAAATAACATTTCCCTACCCAAAAGAGGGACTGAGACAAGTCTAAAGTGCAAATGGCAGTAGAGAGTACTACTAAAAGTTGTAACAACTGCACAATATAAATCTAGATCTTACGTATCAGTATGAAACTCTGAATGCAAATGGGTAGCTTCACCTCTTTCCCTGTTTTCTCCAGTAGCCAGAAATGCAATATTTACAAGGCAGCAGGCTAAGACAGAAGCCCAATAGATCAAGCTTATCTCTGCTCCATCAGTGCCAACATCAGCATCCTCAAACTAGATGCACAACCAATACCAAAGAACATTTAGTCTTCAGTGGAAAAGAATACAGAAAACCAGCATAAGGTGCAGCATATTTTTATTGCTCCTTTCTGCTTAGAGGCACATTCTTTCAGCTCCGTAATTATCTGATAAATGGACATTCAATTGAAGCTTATCAAGTATTTCAAATCAACAAAGCTTTCAGTCTTAAAAGTAAGCTATTCATAGAATCATACAGGTTGGAAAAGACCTCTAAGATCATCGTGTCCAACCGTCAACCCAACACACCATGCCCACTAAACCATGTCCCTAAGGGCCTCATCTACACGTCTTTTAAATACTTCCAGGGATGGCGACTCCACCACTTCCCTGGGCAGCCTGTTCCAAGGCCTGACCACTCTTTCAGTAAAGAAATTTCTCCTAATGTCCAATCTAAACCTCCCTTGGCGCAACTTGAGGCCATTTCCTCTCGTCCTATCGCTGGTTACTTGGGAGAAGAGACCAACACCCACCTCGCTACAACCTCCTTTCAGGTAGTTGTAGAGCGCGATGAGGTCTCCCCTCAGCCTCCTCTTCTCCAGGCTAAACAGTCCCAGTTCCCTCAGCCGCTCCTCATAAGACTTGTTCTCCAGGCCCTTCACCAGCTTCCTTGCCCTCCTCTGGACACGCTCCAGCACCTCCATGTCCTTCTTGTAGTGAGGGGCCCAAAACTGAACACAGGATTCGAGGTGCGGCCTCACCAGTGCCAAGTACAGGGGCACGATCACCTCCCTGCTCCTGCTGGCCACACTATTTCTGATACAGGCCAGGATGCCGTTGGCCTTCTTGGCCACCTGAGCACACTGCCGGCTCATGTTCAGCCGGCTGTCAATCAGCACCCCCAGGTCCTTTTCCTCTGGGCAGCTTTCCAGCCACTCTTCCCCAAGCCTGTAGCGTTGCCTGGGGTTGTTGTGGCCCAAGTGCAGGACCCGGCACTTGGCCTTGTTGAACCTCATACAGTTGGCCTCGGCCCATCGATCCAGCCTGTCCAGGTCCCTTTGTAGAGCCTTCCTACCCTCCAGCAGATCAACACTCCCGCCCAACTTGGTGTCATCTGCAAACTTACTGAGGGAGCACTCGATCCCCTCGTCCAGATCGTCGATAAAGATATTGAACAAGACCGGCCCCAGTACTGAGCCCTGGCGAACACCGCTTGTGACCGGCCGCCAACTGGATTTAACTCCGTTGACCACAACTCTCTGGGCTCGGCCGTCCAGCCAGTTTTTTACGCAGTGAAGAGTGGACCTGTCTAAGCTGTGAGCCGCCAGCTTGTCTAGGAGAATGCTGTGGGAGACAGTGTCAAAGGCTTTACTGAAGTCCAGGTAGACCACATCCATTGCCTTTCCCTCATCCACTAGGCGGGTCACCTGGTCATAGAAGGAGATCAGGTTGGTCAAGCAGGACCTGCCTTCCATGAACCCGTGCTGGCTGGGCCTGATCCCCTGGTTGTCCCGGACATGGCTCATGAGCACCCTCAAAACCAACCGCTCCATGATCTTCCCCGGCACCGAAGTCAGGCTGACCGGCCTGTAGTTCCCCGGATCCTCCCTCCGGCCCTTCTTATAGATCGGCGTCACATTGGCAAGCCTCCAGTCGTCCGGGACCTCCCCAGTTAACCAGGACTGCTGGTAAATGATGGAGAGCGGCTCGGCAAGCTCCTCCGCCAGCTCCCTCAGTACCCTCGGGTGGATCCCATCCGGCCCCATAGACTTGTGAGCGTCCAGGTGGCATAGCAGGTCATTAACTTCATCCTCTTGAATTATGGGGGGTTTATCCTGCTCGTCGTCCTTGTCTTCCAGCTCAGGGGGCTGAGTACCCTGAGGATAACCACTCTGACTACTAAAGACTGAGGCAAAGAAGGCGTTGAGTACCTCAGCCTTTTCCTTGTCCTTGGTGGCAACGTACCCCCCCGCATCCAATAGAGGATGGAGATTCTCCTTGGCTCTTCTTTTGTCATTAACATACTTATAAAAGCATTTTTTGTTGTCTCTCACGACAGTGGCCAGGTTGAGTTCTAGCTGGGCTTTTGCCTTTCTAATTTCCTCCCTGCACGACCTAACGCGATCCCTGTACTCTGCCTGAGTTGCCTGCCCCTTCTTCCACAAGTGATAAACTCTCCTTTTTTTCCTGAGTCCCAGCCAGCGCTCCCCATTCAGCCAGGCCGGTCGCCTTCCCCGCCCGTTCTTCTTGCGGCACATGGGGACAGCCCGCTCCTGCGCCTTTAAGATTTCCTTCTTGAAGAACGTCCAGCCTTCCTGGACCCCTTTGCCCTTCAGGACTGTCTCCCAAGGGACCCTCTCAACCAGTGTCCTGAGCAGGCCAAAGTCCGCCCTCCGGAAGTCCATGGTAGCGGTTTTGCTGGCCCCCCTCTTTACTTCACCAAGTATTGAGAATTCTACCATTTCATGGTCGCTAAGCCCAAGCCGGCCTCCGACCACCACATCTCCCACCAGCCCTTCTCTGTTTGTGAACAGCAGGTCAAGCGAGGCACCTTCCCTGGTGGGCTCGCTTACCAGCTGCGTCAGGAAGTTAGCTTCCACACACTCCAGGAACCTCCTCGACTGTTTCCTCTCTGCCGTGTGGTATTTCCAGCAGACATCCGGAAAGTTGAAGTCCCCCACGAGAACAAGGGCTAGCGACTGGGAGACTCCTGCCAGCCTCTGGTAGAATATTTCGTCTGCCTCCTCATCCTGGCTAGGTGGTCTATAACAGACTCTCAGCAGGATATCTGCCTTGTTGGCCTTCCCCCTCATCCTTACCCACAAGCACTCAACCTCATCATCACTACCATTGAGCTCTAGACAGTCGAAGCACTCCCTAACATACAGGGCTACTCCACCGCCTCTCTTTCCTCGCCTGTCCCTTCTGAAGAGCTTATAGCCATCCATTGCAGCACTCCAGTCGTGAGACTCATCCCACCATGTTTCCGTGATGGCGACTAAGTCATAGCTATCCCGCTGCACAATGGCTTCCAGCTCCTCCTGTTTGCCGCCCATGCTGCGTGCATTGGTGTAGATGCACTTGAGCTGGGCTGCCGATTTCTCCCCCGACATTGGTGTGCCGTCTCTAGGCTCTTCTCTAGTGAGCCTGGTTTTATCCCCTTCCCCCTTCGAACCTAGTTTAAAGCCCTCTCGATGAGCCCGGCCAACTCATACGCGAGAATCCTTTTCCCCCTGTGAGACAGCTGAACTCCGTCCATCGCCAGCAGGCCCGGTGCCGTGTAAACCTCCCCATGGTCAAAGAAGCCAAAATTCTGCCGATGGCACCAGCCCCTGAGCCACGTGTTGATCCGATGAGTTTTCCTGTTCCTTTCAGTATTCCGCCCTGCCACTAAAGGGATCGAGGAAAACACTACCTGTGCTCCCGATCCTTCCACCAGTCGCCCCAGCGCCCTGAAGTCCCTTTTGATCCCTTCGGGACTTCTCTCTGCAACCTTCTCACTGCCAGCCTGTATAACCAGTAGCGGGTAGTAATCGGAGGCCTGTACCAGACTAGGGAGCTTCCTAGTAATGTCCTTAACCCGGGCCCCAGGGAGGCAGCAGACTTCCCTGTGGGATGGGTCTGGCCGACAAATTGGGCCCTCCGTCCCCCTCAGAAGGGAATCACCAATGACAATTACCCTCCTTTTTTTCTTAGCGGAGGCAGTCGTAATGCATGGGGCTGGCTGCCTCGCCTCGGGCAACCCCCTGGATGGGCCTTCATCTGCGTCCTCGTTCGTCTGGCCCTCAAGTTCCAGAGCCCCATATCTGTTGTGTAGGGGCAGCTGGGAAGGTTGAGGTGAGGGAGGCTGGGCGGGGATTCGTCTGGCACCCCAAGCAGGGACCTGTGTCCATTCCCCTCCGTCGCCTGGGTCTCCTCCTTCTGCCTGGTGACAAGAGGGCAGGGGTTCTTCCGCTTCTTGCGGAGCCTCCGTGTGCTGCCCTTGCCTCAGGGACGGCAGGGTGCGGCTCCACCAATATTCTGACATATTCACCACAAATCTCAGTTATAATCTTTGTATATCTTTTGGAGGCTCAGAAGTTGGAAATGCTTCCTTTAAAAGGTGCTTCCACCTCATATTCAGGGCAATCTGCACCTTTTATCTGCCCATCAGTTCATGTGAATAGTAAGAACATTTTGAGAAAAATACTGGTTTTAAATAATGTTGGAAAATTTCCCAAACCTGGGATACAATAAACGAAGGAAGACTAAGAGCCATATACTGATAATTTTCTGCTCCCACTATCTTCCCTTTTTCCCAGAGGGGTGGGGCCAATTCAAGCATAACAGGCAACTTTGCACACATGCAGCGTCTCATGAGGACATATACTGTGGCTGACTTAATATGCCAAAAACCATCAGTTTAAATTTCAGCCACTTGTGAAAAATCATAAAGCAGAGAATCAATGTGCATTTTAAATGGAACCCTGATTCAATGCATTACCACTGCCTAGCTTAGCTCCATCAGAAAATGGCAACGCGTATAACAAAATCTAATTCAGACACGAAGACTACATTAGCAACTGTAGTAAGTGACCTTGCTTGAAAAATGTAAAAAACAAGTGACAGGCTTAGCACACTAATTTGGCACTCAAAATAAAAGGCACAAGGAAAAAAAAAGAAACCTGAAGCCTCTACTGAATTTCATTTCAGTCTTATCTGGATGAGTTTCATCCAGACAGCTTTCATCCATGCACCAATTTCTATTATATGGGAACTAAATTACTTCTTTACACCAAAAAGGCTTAAAAAGAAGTGATACAGTGAAAAGCTGGCTTTCCCAGAAGAAGCTCATAATTAGTTCTATTTTTTTTTCAACCTTAAAAACTCAGTTTTCTTCATACCAATTTAAGATTCACTTTGCAACTCGTAATTTTGTTCTAAACTCTTCTCTCCCCAACAAATTGGAATAAGCTGTAGAAGCAGCTCATGGTATGAATGGAGCATGTTTTCAGAGGTGATTGACAGTATCTGGCTAAAAGCTATTTACAGGTTGCTAGTTAAAATTGTAGTATGATGCCATGTACCCTATTTTAATTAATAGAATTCTGCCCATTCATTTTATCACTGTTTTTTGAGAGCCGGAGGAGAGAAAGGGGAAGTTTTGTTCATCATCATCATCATCTTCATTTGTGATATAGTGATACATAAATAATTCTGGTCTGTGTAATGTTCAACACGTTCTCTGAATAAAAATATTCTGCTCTGGCTGGAAATACTGGAAATACACAACAAATTTGACCACAAAAACGGAGGTGAAACATACACAAATTTCCTGGCTTTTTTATATTAAACTGCTCATGTTACTTTATGTAATTTTTGCAACGCTTTTAGGTAATACAGATCAAAGCACATCAATTTTAAAAGCTGCATCATTAACTTAGCTGTAAGTTACCTGAAACTTACTACCAGAAATAGAGAAACTAGATTTCTCTAACAGCTTTATCCATTCACACCTGTAAATCCATCTCGAATCCACTATGCCCAAAGAAAAATGTATTTTCTGTGCAGTCAAAAATTTAAGCTTATAACATGTATTGATCTGAGTGAAAAGGCCTGTCACTTTGGACAGAACTGTTTATTCCATCTAGTAGATGGTACTAACACAAGACTTTTTTTGGATTCAACACATTTTGCACATACTGGCCTTCATACAAACTCTAGTTTTGTATTTCTGCTACAGCAAATATTGTTTTGAAAAACCTGAAGCAATCATTTTGTAGCTATAGTATCTTTGCGTTTTAACCAAGAACTTTTAAAATGACAGCTGATAATGCTACAGCTATATTACAGAAAAATTGTGTGGCGCAATCATGGTGCTACGGTAAATGGTATCAATTAACCACATACTTTTTTTTTTTTTTTAAAAAAAAAAAAGTCCAGTGTTCTTGCGATTTGATCGCAAAGAAATGGTTTTTGCATATGTTTTAAAATAAACTATTCAAAAGTGATTCTTCTGTACCACAACGTTTGCTATGTGTCAGGTTTCATTTACTTCTTAAAAATACACAAGGATTGTAAAATATCAGTACGTAAGAATAAAATGTTTAGAGATAAATATTAATATACAAATAATCAGTCGTTACAACTGTAAGTGCAACAAGTAACTAATACAGCAATATTCATACAAACAACATTAACATCATTAGTTCCTTTGGAATGTAACTTACTAACACAGGCATTAGCCAGTTAGGCTTTCTTACTTATTCATAATGCTCAGGCTCTTAAAACAGTAGATTTATACAGTGGATTTATACACAATCAGATTTCAAAGCACTAATTATTTCTACAGACAAGCTGTCACAAGAACATTTATTTAACCTACTAGCAGTTCATGGCTGATATCATCAATCTCTTTTACTTGACTACATATTCATAGCCAAGATCTCCAAACTGTTGGTCTGGAAATATTTTTCTCTATTTTGAGTTGCCATCCGATTCTATCAACTAAAGTAAAATAAAATCTTGAAGCTATTGTGACCGTGAAAGGCATTCCCCATTACTATGACTATTTACTTTGGGTCATGGCTACACTGCTTACATTTTCAGGGTGTGTCATTTCCACTTTATGCAAGTTGCCTTGTTTGTCTTGATTTAAAAATGAATCATGCATGACGGAAGACATGAAAAAATATAAAGTGAAAATTAACAATATTAACTATGTAAGTGCTGGAAGATTAGAGTTTTAGTTAAACTTGTTAGACCCATTTTGTTTATTTTTTTAAGATATATCTCAAAAAGTTAAATGGCTTGAAATAGACAAAATTCAACAATATTGACATTTTCAGGAAGAAAGCATAACCTTTTACTATATCTTGTAATGTTCAGGGTATTAATAAAATCAATATATAAATGCAGAAAATTACAAAAGAATGTTTGAATTATTGAAATGAAAACTAACAAGGCAAGACAGCTAATGATGGATGTGAAAACTGCAAAGTCTCTGGACTTCATGCATGATTTTCAAGGCCTTCCTCAAGACAAAGATGGTGATTATAGTACAACAAAAATTAGTAGCTACTTACATCATGTGTCAACTCAAAGTACTTTTGGCAGGCCAGCTGGTAATGCATGCCCTTCACCAATTCCAGGATCTATACAGAGGGAGAAAAACGTAACAGATTCAGAAGTAGCACACGTACATCTTGTTGATACTTACCATGACAAGGTATTTCACAACAGCCTTGTATAATAGCTCATGGAAATTTGCAGCACATGAAATCTTTGACATGTGTGTATCCTACTAATAACTGACAACATTTAGACATACTATAGTTCTTTAAAAATACCCTGGCTACATTAAAAACAAGATAAAACCACAGGAAGATATGCCTGGTGCTTAAAACGTAATTTCAATACTCTTACCTTCAAGAATAAGTTGAATCTATATTTTGGTAATATAATTGTGACAATTATTGTCAAACTATCATATTGCAACATCTCTTCCATAATTGCAGACATAAATCTAGTAATTCAAGTGGCTGAAGCATGAAGCAATCAAGGACACGATTTGTGTTTTTATTTTCCACATTACCAGTTCATGCAGATGCAGAATAAAATACTACTGTGCTTCCATCAAGAAAATTTAATGCAAATCCTTTAGACAAGTATCTGTGAGAGGGGAATGCTTTTACCTTCAATCAGATTTGTCCTTTTTGAAATGAAGTTATTTCTAGTCAAGCTCAGCAGAATATGTGAGTGAATAGCCTGTTTCGAACACCTATTAGGAAAATCATGCCGTCTTTTGTAAATACAATTTGCTTCCCAATTCTACTTCAAGTAATCTCTTCTGTGCTGCATAAAGTCCCATTCTTATCACCAGAATGCAATGCTGGTTGAAATTTTTTAAAGTTTCATCACCTCCTCCCTCCTTTATATAATCAAAATGTATGCTCCCTCTGCTTATCAAACAGAGAAAATTGCTGGAATTAAGAGATAGCCTCAGTGGAAGGAAAAATGGTTTTCAAGAAATGTTAATTCCAAGCCTCTTCCCCAAGGTTGACCTTTGTGTCAAACACAGCAATACACTCCAGCTTAAATCCCTGCTGTACCCATTATTGGATGCTGCCTTGTATTTATTGACAGATGTATAAATAAATTACATCTGCTGAATGGATAAAAACAGCAACACACTGCCAAGAAAGTACTTAGCCACATTGTTTCTCTGTAATAGCCCAACTGATTACATTTCTGTCCCTCTTGCCACCTCCTGTTAAATCTTCTATAAAAGATCAAGGCCAACTAGGCAATGAAGTCTGAAATCTGGCACTATCTGTGTACATCTTTTTTTTTTTTTTTAACCTCCTCCCTCCTTTGAAATTGACTGAAAAAATTAGTGTCACATTAAGTAGTTAAAGACTGAAGAAACCTCATCTATTCTAAACACTTCAATTACATATTGCCTTATGTTTTCCTGTTTGTTCCTTACAATAAAATCTATGCCATGCAAAATAGCTATCTCTATTTTTAAGTAAATGCTAACCACGTTGTCTGTATGTACTTTTTTAAAAAGTATTTTTCACGTAATTTGGAGTAATGATCAGAAGACCTATATGTCTGTTGGTAAGTTGAAAGAAACATTCATAATGTTCGGCAGCATTCAGACTTTTCTAACCTGAACTTTCCAGCTGAAATAAGTCAACTAATTTAATCTAGTTCATAAATACTTTAGGTTTTCTTCATTTAATCAAGATTACACCTAATATAAATTATATAATTAAAAACTTCTCTAAATTCAGGTGTAAATATATTTTAAGTCTCAGAACCTTAAGTGAGCAAACACAAATTTAAGTATGGACAAATTCTGAGTATAACCCCCAAAAGTTTAAAAGGATCGAGGTTCTCTTGTAATTTAAGAGAACTTTTTGAAAAAGCTGATCAGTTAAAATGCGAGTAGTCATTCTGCGGTTTGTTTAACTTTTGAATCACAGACCACAGTTATGGCTGCTTTTTCTATCAATGATGTCGTTATCCAACTATCCTGAAAAGCAGAAAAGACAAGGATTATCAAAGCTAGCTTTTGATTTACCAACTCACAATGATTCACAGGATGTGAGATCAAGCTGCTGTTGTCTTCTCTGACAGTTCAGCGGAAAAATGGTAACTTCAGGTGACAGATATCAGAACAGGGATCACTGACCGACATAGTCACAGATGATGACAGAATAAAGGGGCATTTATAAATAAATTCCAGTTTTGTAAGAGAGATTATTCTGAGCAAACTATTCCGAAACCATGCCCATTTAAGCCCTTTACCCTTCCTTGGGAAAATCTTGACCCACCTGTAAGGTTGAGAAGAGGACTTCATTGAATCGATACCGCTGACATATGAAAGCTATAATGGTCATGTTATCAGAGCTGGCCTCGAGGGACTTTAAATTCTTAAAGAGCAACCATGTTATTTTGCAGTAGCTTGATCTTTATTGCCCAGCCAGACTGCAGTGTCACCAAGGAACTACTGTCCTTCTCCCTCTAGACTCCTCCTCAGACCTCTCAGAGGCTGTTACCACACAGATTTTTCTGCTGTACGACTATGAAGACATATATCTTGGAGAAGAGCTGTTAGAGGAACTTCTACCAGCATTCTCCAGTGAAGTTTGGTAACTAGGTCTTCGCGGCACTTCTTTTCCCCAACATTGATAGAGTGCTTTATAGAACAGAATACCCACCAGAATAGGCCAGAGACTTTCACCCAGTTTGTTAATTTATTAATGTACATGATTGCGCTGGTAGTCATCATCTTACTCCTGCTCCTTTACCCTCTCCACCACATCACCTCCCCAACTTCAACCGGTTGGCCAATTTCAGCCAAATTTGACAGGTAGGGATGACAAAGCTACACAATTCCTACATGTTGATTACATGTTGTGGTTGGGTAGAAAAGCCGGACCAACATTTGTGGCTCATTCAGGGCAAAGCAGTTATAACTCAGCTCCTACCCATTCTGAGAGGCAGCCAGAAGGCAGCCAAACTAGCACATATGTAACTTTGAACTGGCCACATCACGGGGGACCGGATTCACCTTCTGCATATATGATGGGGTTGAGAATAAGGGCCACATTAAACATATTCAAAGAAAAGCAGGTTTAGTAGATTAACTGGCTTTAATAGGGAACAAGTTGCTAATAGAAGAGACAAAAAGAGTTAAAAATTGCAATAGAATGAAGTCCATCTAGAAAGGAGTCCTCTGTGTGAGAGAAACTAACAATCCTCTATTTAAACAAAACAGAATTATAATTTGTAATAAATATTATCTTTCCTACTACATTTGTGGACATAATGAAAGCAAGCTTGCAGCTGTTTTTCACTAGTGTTACCCAGAAATAGATCTCCCCTCAAAACTACCTTAATTTACAGCAGCAATCTTTTGCCTCTACATATATTAAGACATTTACACTAAATTGCTTTATTTGCAAGTAAAGGTACATACTCAGGGATTCTTTGTTATTTCTTATGTGCCTTTTCTTTCACTGCCATCTGCAACTTGCTTTTCTGATGTTGCTTTACTGACTACTAATGAGGTTAAGATGATGTTTGGCAGCTGTATGCAGCCACCTGCTTTACAGATCCTCAGCTTTCAAAGCTAAGACATTGCATAGAAGGATAGTTTGGGCTCTGTAATTATCCATTGTTATTTTCACCTACTCAAAGTTAGTTTGTTTTATTTGAAAATTGCAGAATTAACTTATATTTTAAAAATTAGAATCTTTCTATTATAGATTCAGTTAAGTATGACTCATTTCTAACTTTCTTTTTATTTCAAAGGAGACTGAAGATATGATTGGCTGCAACTGCTGGAGTGTATCTGAACACATTCCAGTTTTCTTCTGTTTCAAGTCAGTTTGTGACCACCTCAGCATTTAATCCCCAGGACTCCCCAATGCCCTTTGCTTCCTGGTCAGTACAGGCATCTCTCCTTTTTGTTGCTTTTGGATATTCCCTTTATATTTTAAACTGATTTTGAAGGTTTCATGTTTATAATGTATATATGTATAGTACATTTTTCTCAGATTTAAGCTCTGTTTTCCCACAGAGACTCACTTACAGGGTAGAAAATCATTGTTACAGCTTTGCCAGAGCTCCTGTTCCTTTTATACTCTTTGACTTGTCTTTTGTAGTGAAGAGTACTTGATTGCACAGTGTTCAGCATTGCACATGGCAATATTTAGGGTACCATAACAGATCTATTTCTCCCCTGCAATTTGCAT
Organism: Calonectris borealis; assembly: GCF_964195595.1. Classification (NCBI taxonomy): domain Eukaryota; kingdom Metazoa; phylum Chordata; class Aves; order Procellariiformes; family Procellariidae; genus Calonectris; species Calonectris borealis. The sequence goes on along the minus strand of NC_134314.1, from coordinate 28,878,074 downwards.
CACAACTGTCAAACAACAAAACGTAATTGTTTCTAGCATGCTTTATAGAAATACAAAAGAGGCAGTCATGATCCAGAAGAAGGTATTTTATTAATGTGTCTTAAAAATACCTGTATTTTTTCTTCCATTTTTAATGTATAGGTTTTCTAGCCTGAAGTTCTTATTTTTTGTCTGTCAGTAAGGAACTCTATAAATACTTAACAAAAGAGTAAGTGAATGTCTGAATGAAAAGAATATGTCAATATGAGCCCATATTTGCTGCAGCAACCCCTGGGCAGCTTATTAAATGAAGATAGACGTTAATTTAAACTGAGTTAATAATTTTAAAAGGAAACACCTCTAATGCTAGTTGGTTTTGTTTGCTTGGTTGTGGGCTATTTTTCTGAGTTTTAAACAGTCATCTGCTGAAAGTCAATGGTGTGAACATCAAACGTAAGAAGAGTTAATGCACCTGAGTATTCCGTTTCTCTGATTTCACATGGTTTTAAAATAATGCTATGAAAATGTACATTTTATGATTAGAAATCTTTTGCTATTTTTCAGCAACACATTTTCATTTAACTGACAAATCCTGCATGAGTTTACAGCCACCTATTTTAAAAGACAGTCATGCCTGGTTTTAGATAGATAATCCACATTCCTCTGTTGCAATGCAGAGTCAAAGCCTGGACTGTTACCAAGTATGAAAGCAAGCATCTGAAATACTTCAAAATAAAAAAAAGAAAAGTTACAAAATAAAAAACATTGAAGTATTTGCTTCATGTACATTTTAAGTTTGCAATATAACAGTTTCAAGAACAACGAGCTGAAACGTTTTTATTTCATATGTTTGTTCTTTGTTTTCCTGTTTTCTCATCCTGAACTGTGTGTTTATCCCTTCAACTTTTTTTGTGTGCTTCTTTTTTCCTTCTTTCTCTTCTAAATAAAAATTTCATGGGTAGTTTAATACACCATAAATTGAAGCTGCTGAAGTGTGAAGACACAGCCGCTAATTCTGTCCACCCATTCCTGCCATCTGAAAATGAACTGATTCCTTCTCACCTTCCCCAGGTAAGCCTATAGTTGGATAATTTTTTTGAACTATTTTACCATGTATAAGGCCAGCATAAGGAAAGGAATGGAAACTCAACAGGCAGGGACAGAGTAGAACTGCCTTCCACACTAGCAGGGCCCATTTAGGCTAATCAACTGCTCATGGAACTAAAGTCTAAGATTTGACTAATGAATTTAAATACTTCTAAATTGGACACACTGAAATGAATGCCATTCATCTCTTTAACAACAGTAAAAAATATGCATTTTAACCCTACTTTTCATATTATTTGTTCTAAAAGGCACATTTGACTGAGCACTGGCACAGGTTGCCCAGAGAGGTTGTGGAGTCTCCATCCTTGGAGACAGTCAAAACCCATCTGGACACGGTCCTGGGCACCCAGCTCTAGATGACCCTTCTTGAGCAGGGGGGTTAGACAAGATAACCTCCAGAGGCACCTTTCAACCTCAACCATACTGTGATTCAATAATAAACAGTATCAATAGCACCTGACCGTACGTTTTTATTACGTCCTTTTGGTGATTAGAATATCAAATCCAAACTTTAAGAAATATATTTTCTAGTTCAACCATCTACCTTAGGTACTTTCAACTGTGTTCTATGTATAATAAAATCTGTGCACATACTCTAAAAGTCTTGGTATTCTTATGGTTTTTTATTATCAAACAGGTTAGCTGTGCTTCTCACCATGTTTCTGCATCTGTCTTGCATTCTCTCAAGTTTTCTTTTCCTATGCTGTTTTTTTGTTTTACTGTCACAAGCCCATTCATCAGTCACTAGTCAACATTTATACTTCTCTTCTTACCAGTACTCAAATCAGATTTCTAAACAGTCCACTCTTATTTAATCACATACAGCCTTTTTAACATTATAATCTCACCTAATAGTAGCCAGATAAAACTTCTTATTTCTAATACTTGTTTCCACTTACCCACAATAAACTGAAGATTGGGAAAATTTAGTAGTCTGAAATACTATAACTCAAATTTTTAAAATTATTAGTTTTAAGCTGTGTCATGTTAAGATGTCATGTCATCTTAAGATGTTAAGCCACGTCATGTTAATACTCTACAGTATTCTACTCACTGATGGTGTCAGTAATAGTAACACCACAGCACCAATAAACACATACTAAAAGAGTCACTAGGGTTGATCAAGAGACATTATATCAGAGTGATCAGAATAGGTGAGAATTTTAGTATCAGAAAAGAAGGCTTAGTATTGGCTGGTTAAATTTGTAATTGTATTGATTCAGCTTATATGCAAAAGTAGTCCTAGTGAAATCAATAAGCATGTTCATGCTTGAAAAATAAACCAAATACAGACAATTAAACAAGGCACACATTTTAGCCAACAAACCATGGAAGTGTAGTGTCAAAATATAGGGTCTACAGAGTAAGTCAGAGAAAGTATAGTCTCAGATAAAACAGGGAAGACATACTCCTAACACTCCTAACTATTATTGTCAAAATAACAGAAAGGCTGAATGCTGTTTCCTATCGATAAATGTTCCCCATCTATAGAAAATACATGGAAACTTTCAGCACGCAAATCTACACCAGAGTGCCACAAAGACTTATTATTCCTTGAATAATCTTATTTTTGAGACTTTTCCACTGTCCACTTTGAAAGATTTAATAATTTTAAAGCATTTACAGTTTTTGATGTAGTAAAGACAGTAACTATCTGAGAGATTCTGGACAGTGAACAAGGGGTCTTAGCCACCAGTTGAGAAATCTGAATGATGTACAATTTCTGGATTCAAGGTCTAATGCTTCTAAAAAATTTTTGGCAGCAAATGTGCAAGGGTAGCCTGTTTTACAATTTGAGTTTTAACTAGTTAATTTGTGGTGGGATTCTTTCCCCAGTAAAAACTCACAAAATCTGCGTGCTAAGTAAAAATGTGAATTTGATGAAAAGAGGTAAATTAATAAATATGAAGTGCCATATGATATCTTCATCAATTTAATATTTATTATAGCCACAATTCAAAAGACAAGACTTAAAATTGGAATTGCAGAAAGAAATTTTAAGGACTTTGGATGTACGAAATTTCACTGTAAGAACAAAATGGGTATCACATAAGGTTTGTCTATATCATGAATATCAATTGTTCTTGTATTTTTGTTTCTGTTTTATATATTTCCACAATAAATACTGACTTAATAAAAGATCTCTTATTTCATCACCTAATAAAAGATCTCTTACTTAAACAGTACTTGCTGTTATTTAATCAGAACTTACAAAAGCACTACCATGAAGATGACTGATGTTAGGGCAAAATTCTTTAGCTGCAAGGGAAAATATTTTTATAGCCAGCAATGATCTAAAACTTTTCTAATATTAGATCATCAGAAGGGAGAGTGTGGTTGTGGGTTTTTTTCCACTATAGTGGTTTTTGAGGGATTTTTTGCCCATTTGGGAGTTTTTTGCTTGGTGTTTTGTTTTTGTTTTTTTTTTCATTCATGGAAACATATAGCCATATCAGAGGCCTAGGCACAGATTGGCTTATTTATTTCCATCTCTGTGAAGACTCTCCAATCCCCCAAAACACTAAATTTGTTAGAGAACATTGGCCAAAGCTCAATGGCTCAATCAAAACCTTTAATTCAATCCCGTTATGGAAATTTTTTTTTTAATTTCTTTAAATTAAGAGAACAATTGTACTAGAAAGAACATTCTTTCTTCTGAGGTTATCTACTGCTCATTTACATAAGCATTTTTCCCTAAAGAAAAAACAGTAATTGGAGCAAAAGCAAAAAGGATGAGTTTAGACCCTCTATTTCTCTTGATTGTAGAACCAGAAATTTTTGCTACCTTTTGCTTTTGTTATTGTGATAGAAGTGATTTGGGAAAAAGGTAATTTCTCCGAGAAAGCTTTCAGAAACAAATAATAGATATTTTGAAATAACTCTAATTCAAAGCCTATCATATCTATTTTTCTATTTGAGATATGAAGGCAACACATTACAGTGCATTTAGTACAGCACCACAACAGATGTATTTATCTTAACATATGCTTTAATCTTTATATTCTTCAAATTGATTAGCTATTGTCAAACCTGGTTTCATAAAGATTTTACCCTGATTAGCAGTACACTAAAGACAGAAGTGAAATGTGATCCGAAATATATTAAAAATTCAAATGCTACACAATCACACATTCACACATTAGATGCTAAGCTAACCATATTACTTCTCCAAGAAGCATTTTTAAAACAAACAAAGCAAGCTACTATCACAAATAAAGAAATAGCCTAACCTAAGGAAAATGTGAAACAAATACAAGTTAAATAATTCAGTTCTTGAAATAAACATCAGGATTAATTCTTTCTGCTTCAGGCTAGATAATAAATAAGCAAGACCTGGAAGTCATCTGCTATATTACCTCGGGAAGATGACTTCAGCAGATACAATCTCAGGCAAGATACAACCTCAGAAAATCTGGACTGGGATAGTAGGCTGGATCTAGATACTTCACAGCAAGCAGATTCGCATATTCAATTGTTTTGATCACTTTTTTCATTACTGACTGTACTACAAAATGACTGCAATGAAAGCAGTCCAATGCTCAGACTGATTACTGAAGTCATGTGAGATCTGGCAGTATTTGCTCTGCACCATCATCCCAAGGTCCAGCTTTCCTTTTTCATGCCTATCCCATGCACAGAGAGGCCTTTGGAAAAGCACTGTGTGGATGCGGTTTGTTTCCACCACAGACCAGCCAAATGCTTTGTCTGTATGAAAAAAAATCAGGAACTTCCTGCTCTTATCAACCTAAAAGGAAAAGGTGTACTCCTTATCTCAAGAGTATGAAGGACAGCCCTAGAAACAGAAGACTCAGAACAGCACTGGAAAACCAACCATCTTGGGTAAATCCGCAACCGTATGGGCTGGACAGCAGCCCACATTCTGGCTCATGTAATAGCCATGAGGAACAAGCTTAATAAACAAGAAAGGGGCTTGGTCATGGGCTTGAACTGGGGTCGCCCCCAGTTGGGGACCAATTCATGACTATGCAGCTAAATCCAAAATAAACATTTGGAAAACTATGCATCATTCACATAAAAATGGACAGGTCTGATAAAGGAAAAATTTTAAGCAGAGAAGGCCAGTACTTGAGAAACTAAAGAAAAACTCCATGTTCTTCAAATCCAAGAAATATCCCAAAATAAGCAAGATAAAAACAGTGAAAAAGGTTGAAAATAACATTAACAGATGTATTCTGACAGTGTCAGATTGAAGTATACACTCTTGCTGTTGAAAAAAAAACAAATCCTTGACCAGAGAAGAATGCAGTTTACCACAGAGAACCAACTACCATCTACACTGGAAAACAGAAAGCCTCAAGGACAACTGAAGCGCTTGATCAAAGTCTTAACAATAAATTGCAGGAACAGGCAAAGGCCTCAGCTTCTGAATGGACAGACAGGGAAAGCCCTGGAACCAGAACTGAAATGAAAGCGGAGCACAGTGATTTGGAAAGAAACCATAGAAACAGAGGGCATAAACACCAAACACAGCAAGGGGAATGCATCCATACCAATCTTGGGCTGCTGCTTGCAATTTTTTCCTGAAACAACCAAACTCACCTGAAGCAATTACCAATCAACTTGAAATCAACTAAGACAGTGGCCTGGATTTCATGATTCAAGGACTTGTTGAGATAACCTGTGAAATTTATGGAAGAAGTAGAGAAAATAATGACTTATGTGGTTGCTGATGTACTGCAAATCCAAATCTTCTGACGGTCTAAAGCACTGTGAACTTACTTCATGGAAGATAAACCACCACCACTCAGGAGTCTGTATTCCCTTAATGAACACAATATATTCAGGAATAAGCCATGTTTTTTGTGCTGATAGACAGCACAAAGATCATTGAAGTGAAACACATAAAACATCAAAAGAGCATTGTCCTATGACAATCCTCGGGACTCTCATCAGTAAAAAAAAAAAGTCCTTAAGATTAGTTTGTCAGCAGGACCTTGATGAATATTAAAAAATGTTGTGAACAAATGGAAAGGAAACACCCTCAAACAGTAACAGTTCTGATCCAGATCACTGCATATGAACTGGACATAAGGGTTCAACAGACAGCTATGAAAAATAAAGAGTTCCCCAAACACGAAATGCAAGCCTCCAGGCACTGCTGATAAAGACATGTGCTAAGTCTCTGTAAAACTCAGACATGAATATCTGTACTCACACTTGCACAAATTAAGGTTAAGACACCAGTTCTGTTTCATTTGGGTACAAAGTAGCCACCAATGTAAAATCCTTTGTGCATGGCCTGAGCTACCATGGCTTCTCCAGCCCCTCTGGCCAGGACAGCGTCAACATCCTGATTGATGCTTCTGGAAGGCCTGATGAGTTTCCAGTCAAACTTCTGTTTCAGAATGAGAATTTAATCTCATTAGGGAACAGAAATTGTTGACCTTTCAACCCCTTAAAGTGAATTTCTTAGCTTAGGAGAGAAACATTTATTACCGCTCATCTGAAGAAAGAAGTATGATGTACTCCTCTCACAAATACCGTTTGCCCAGCTGAGTGCCCTGGAGTATCTAGTTCAACAAAAACTATGGGACTGTACAGAAGTTTCAACAAGAACAAAACACTTGGTGAGCACATGAACAGAATTGCAGGTGTGAGCTCTGAAGATCTCATGACCTTGAGCACAGATATGCTCCTTGAGACCTACCATGAAGATGTCTTTTAAAAATCTCATTTGTTTCCATGATAATGGCCACGTAACAGATTCGCACATTATCAGATAAACATAGGAAAAATTTTAGGGCAGAAACCATCCACCCAAGAGGCCTCCAGGGTATAGATGTTGGCACATTCTCGAAAAGAAGCATGCCTAATGCTTATAGCATATAAGTAATCTGTAGCCCTGAAAACATTTAGTTTAGGTGAAAAATATATTACTAAATAAAACAAAGATTAATCTCCTAAAATTTAGACACCACTATAAGCAAAAACCTACAGTTCATTTTAAGGATTAATATTATCTCAAAATAGATAGGATTGGTGAATTAAAAAAAAAAAAAGGATTCTACTGTTGTGTTGCAACTACTATCAGCTGAACATCATATTCCTAGAAAGGCAAAAAAGGAAGCAAGCACCCATTAGTTCAAAAAATAATGAACAGCTAAGCCTGACCGTAGGTTTTGCAGATCGACTATCCAGATGAAGAAAAATGGGGGCTTGGGAGCCCAGAAAGATGAGGTGAAGATCCGGGGAAGTTGAGGATGATCTGGAGATCACAGATGCATGGAGATGAATGCTGGGGAATGCCCTGGGACCACAGCCTGCAATGCCTGAGACTGTTAACTGCAAGCAGCTGCAAAGCAGGTATTGACATGACTCTGTCCTGTCCTCCCAGGCCAGCAGTGATTCCCTTGCTGGGAAGGAAAGTTGAGACCTCAGTAAACACACCACCAGAATGAGGAGCAAGCGACGGACTGTGTGAGACGATCAAACAGCGGTATAGTTCTAATCTCCTTGATTCTTAAAAAAACAAACACCCCACACACTCTCCCCCAAAAACAAACCAGTATCCAGATCCACTACAGGCTGTCATTTATTGTCTCACCTGTGACACCATGACACCCTTTTGTTGATGATTCAACTACTTTGTACACTGTCTTTCATTAAGTGGATGTGAGACTTCCACTCATTGCAGACAGCTCAGAGTCCTGGAAAACTGATGTGAAATGCCTGCTCCTTTTGAGTTTGCTGTCCTGTGCCTGTGGCCACTTGCGTGTCCCCTCAGTCCAGAACAACAGATTTATCTCTGCCGTAAACCAGGCAGAGAGAAATGAAAAAGTATTTAGGTACATACCTTGATCTGGTTTTGACAACACAGAAGGGAATTTTTCACTTTGTGACAACCTGCTTGTCTAGAGCATATAGAGCAAGAGAAGACACTAAACGAAGTCATATTTGAAGACAGCAAAACAATTTTGGAACAAAGCAAGGAGCAAGTGTAAGAGGCCCTGAACCCCTGGAAAGACATACCATTTATTAAAATACATAGCTGAAAGGCCAAGCTCTGAATCATTCATTAAAAATAGGAATCTGTCAGGTTGTAAAGAAGCTCTCATTTGATCTGGAGTTAACAGGAGGTCTAACAGACTCAAAGGGTACAGTTTGAGTGAATGTCAATCTTGAGGCCCAGATATTGGAAAAGCAACTGTATCAGAGGTTTCAAAAGACTGACAAACCATCCAACCCTGATAACCATTCACTGAGCTAAAAGAAAAACATTTCTGATACTCAGCAACTATCATCAGCACCAGAGAAAACTCTAAAAAGACATGGTCTGGACTGAAGGATCCTGAACTGTAATTAGTCATGCAAATGTTATTGGACCATGCAAATGTAGCAACGAGGAGTGGTAGCAATAAAATCTATTCGAGATCTTGGAGACAGATGTGAACCAATCCTCCTCCTCCTACTACTGAGTATCTCAAAGACTGTCTGCTGTAAAAGATCAATTTCTGAAAACCCAGCCACAGCCAACCTCTTTTTAATTTTTTTAATTATTATTAGTTTTCAGGTGGAGGGTGTTTTGTTTTGGTTTAACACTAGGAGTGGCCACTGCAGAGCCCTGTACCCCAACTGCACTTAAACTGACACCACAAAATCGTGGACAGCACGGCGTTCATTTCCAGGCAAAGCAGACACTGATGGAGACAGTTTTTCTTAGTCACTTTTTTAAGACTCCTAGTGAATCCCAATTCTACTTTACAAGGGAAAAAGAAAAAAAACACACACAAAAAACCTAAAACCCAATTTACATCAAGTAAGGAACTATGTTAAGTATAAAGATACTGCCCCACTGTACAAATTTACTGAAGAAATAACCTCTACTAAATCCTGCCCACACATAGCAAGGCAGCTAAAACAATAAATCCTCACCAATCTTTCCAATGATTAGCAGGATAAAAATCTCAGAGCAGCATCAATTTTTGATGCATATAAAAAGGAAAAAAGCCAAAGGAAAGTATTCTGGTCAGATATATGGAAGACAGTCAAATGCTTATTTATATGAACCAGGAGAAAAGAAGAAAAAACAAAAGGAAAAAACATTCCTAGGAAAAAGTCTGCGTATTTCAAGAATTTCTCAAGAATGACTATGAGTGAACGATAAACGCTTTAAAACTATTCTCTTTTAATTTGTGTCTTCATTATTCCTTCCAAAGTAGACTACTTTAAGTGGAACTTTCACATTCTTTCCTATCTAGTTCAACACACTGTTGATGCCTGACAAGCAATGGTGACACTCCACACGAACTAAAGATGAAAACTTAAAGCAGGTTTTTCCTATGGATCTGAAGCAAGTTTCAGGCAGTTAATATACACAACTTCTTGCTGAACTGTCTCAGCTTAAGTCTAACCCGTACGCCTTCCTCCAATGAAGATGATGGCATCCTTTTATAGCCTTAACCTCTTGCTAGAGCAAGCAATGGGAGTCACAGTCCTTCAGTATACATGTATTTCTGCATTGTCCTTGCTATATAAGATAGGTTTTCAATTTAATGTTACCTTTTAAAAAGCTGCTAAAAATCTCTGCTTAATTTCACTAGGCATTTCATGTTCTTTTGTTGTTTAGAGGAAATTAGCGCAATGGATGATTAAGAATGTATGTTTTTAGAAGGTTATTTTAGAAGGTTATTACAGAAAACAATTACTTATGTCTACTGACTACACAGTAGAGTCTTCCACAAGTCACTGCAAGAATAAAAATAAATTCTCTAAAATATTCCCAGATTCATTTAAACTTTTTTATCACAGTGCAGTAAAACAAAGTAAAACAAAATTCTGCATTGTATCCACTATAGTAATAAACCAACTCATAATATTAAACAATAAAAGGTGATGACAATAATCAAGCACTGGAGCCAGAAAGCCAACATTCTGGTTTAAACCTTTTATAAGAAGAGATATTTCACAATACATACTGACAAATTGCATACAGAATTCCTACACAAATAGAAAGTAAAATTGAAAAGCAGTGCCTTATTAATGAAAGAGCCCAACAAAATATGCCTCACCTGAGTTATTCCACTAGGAGGGATCTTGTACGACTGCAGCTTCTGCTTCAATAGCTCAGGATCACTGTGGCGGAATGGGCACCCTGACAGTAAAAAACAAGCAAGCTCACAAACAAGGCTGTTTACCCAGGAGTTAGTGCAGCAGAGACTCAAGAGACCAGCTAAGCTGTTCCTAATTGTATAACAGCTTATTAATAAGTAAGTTAATTGCCCATATGTACAATTGCTTACTTTTTTCTTGTTTGTTTTTGGTATTTTTTAAATAATTACTCCACTGCATGGTTATCAGGGCACCACAGACTCACGAGTTACATAAAATACCCCAATATAAACAGGCCACAATTCTCATTCACTGACAGGAAAAGAGTTTTAGTTCGTTCCTTAATAACAATGATAGTGCTGGCACATTTAATAGCTGTGAAAAAAACAGGAAAAGACAAGTAATGAGAGGCAACTGGTCTTTAAAGCATAGTCCTTTGTAAAAATATTACTTTATAAATACCTTAGAAAGTTCCACCACCTTAAATAAGAGTGGATTTTTTCTGTCCCAGAATTAGTTTTGAGACACAACTGAATGAATGACAGTTCTAGAATAACAGCGGTGAAGTCAGTGCAGGTTTTCCATGTTTAGTCACATAGAGGTAGGAGATTTTAACGCACCCTAGCAAACTTCAGAATTTCTGTAAGATTGAATTTATATCTCAAAATACCTCTAATTGGTCACTTTTTAAAGCATCTGTACATTTAAAGTCTCCTTGCACTGCATGACACAATGTATATAAAACCAGAAGCTATCAAGTGCTATCTAAAGAGAACAGTGCAAGACCACTGTGGCCTTGAAATTAAATACATAATTTAAGAGACTACAGGAGGCAGTAACTTCTCTAGCCAAGGGTTTCTGCTGGTTTTAAACTTTTTTTTTTTTTAAAGGAACTTACCGTGATAATCACCTTGACTTGGTGGATTGGACATGATAATCTTCATGCAGCTGTATGGGGTATAATCAGTTCTCTTTCCTTCTTTCCCATAGCTGTGGCGAATGCTGTAAGCATATCCTTTGTCAAACTAAATAAAAACAAAAGAATAAATTCTTACATATTGTGTCAGTGATTCTATCTGCTCTGCAAACAGAAATATTGGACAACAAAATAAATCTTCCAAACATATTCAAACTGAGAAAAAAAAAATCGAGTTGCTTGCTGCTAGCTTTGATTTTTATATTACGTAGACTTGTATATGCACGTATACGTGTTTTACAGACATATCACAAGAGAAGTGTGTAACTGCATTGATTTAAGGTCTTTTCAGCTGATGTGGTAATCGCTTTAAAGATAAGACCATTTAAAGATCAAAACCCATGACGTTAGTAAATGGAGAAAACATACTAATTTAAAATCTTTCATAAATGTCCATAAATTGATTGCTTTATCAGGGCAAAAAATAGAAATATAGATTTCTTTACTCAGGTTCACATTCTTGTTTTCCCAAAGTATAATGCTTCACCTACACTTTGTTTCAGCACTGAAGTTCAATTCACTAGATTCTAAAATAGAGTATACTTCACATGTACAAAAGAAAGATTTTAGCAAATCTCTTTTGTCTACCAATAGACTACCCACTCCTCCAATAAAATGATATCTTCTAATATAGATGCAAACAAACATTTATCTGGCAGCTGAGTACAGCGCTAACAATATATCATTTTAGATAAGTCCTGTGGAGAACATTCAATGACATGAGTTCATGTTATTTTATATGTGGCAATAGGTGACATAAAATCTGTAGTAGAATCAGGTAATTTAACATTCGGATCTCGTTAAATTGCATTGGCTACTATAAGACATCAAGGAATGTTTGTTCAAATACCATGATTCTAGTTCTAAAAAAACCAAGTAGGATAAAATAATGAAGCATCGTATTTAGAAATACAGATCCTCAGTCTCTCTTCTCCTCAAAAAAGCTATGACAATACATAAAAGAACAACTGTGCTCTTGCTCAATTCAAAATTTTAGCATGAACCTTATGTAAAGTTCATATCTGAATTAAATATAAACAACTCCCACAAGAACTTATGTTTTCTTCTCAAAAACACCACTTTAAAATAATTTTTACTCTTATATCTAATATAAGACTATGCAATATACTGAGAAAAATCATTCAAGTATACAACTGGTAACTCTACTACTTCAAGGACACACTCATTTCTACAGATAAAAGTAGTTCCCTGTTTGGCCTGTGGACTTCCAAATAGTAATTCAGAATAGTCACATGCCTATGAACTACCTTGACCTGCTAAAACATGTCTAAAATAAAATAGAAAAGTAAGTATATTTTTCTTCATATAAAACACTTTGAAGTTTTTGAACAATATAAATAATTGAAAATCTATAACATAATATGCAAATACATAGTAAATGGGTATAAAAATATACACAACCTTTGAGAATAAAATCCTAAATTGCACCTGATTCTGGAAGGGTAAAAAAGAAACTCATCTATCGAGATGCGGGTCATAATCAAGTCAATGTATCAAGAAGAATAATATTCAGCACTCCTTCCAAATAAGGCTTAAGACATCCAAAGCTCTGAATAAACATTGGCTATTTAATCCTTATAGTGCATTTGACAAAGTGACTTTACTCTATTTTAAAAGATTAAAAAAAAAGGGAGGGGGGGGGGGGGGGGGAAGGAAAAGAGAGAGAGAAAACACATAGCATTGTGTTTTCCAGCACACCCATGGGCAGGATCCAGCGTGTAGGAATATTCCTATTTAGTCAACCCTTTTGCCCAGGAGAGAAAAGAACTGCTTGATTGAATAGTAAATGAACACTATTTTTGCTAGCAACAGAGTTCGGCTTACCAACTCTTCATTAGAAAGAAGAGTAAGACTATATAAGGATCTGCTATAGGCACATACTTAGGAAGGGCCAGGGGAACAGGTACCCTCCCCTTAGCAGGGTAAGCAGCAGCTGCTGGCCGAGTCCTGCTGCTGCGCCTGTGGGAGCTACAAATGGTGTATCTAATCCTGAAAATCAGCAGACATCAAATACAAAGATGTGCGTATTTTAATTCCCAACCTCTGAGTGAACCTGTTAAGCTGAAGATGGAGTCTGTGATCCTGTAGCCACCTGTTCTTCCATCCAGAAGCTCTGGAACCTTTCCTCCTTCTTTGCAAAACATGAATGAAAGCATATTTCATTTGCTTAACAAAGGATATTTGAGCAAGCAGTTAAATTAGATTAAATTAGTTTTCTGTAAGGGAAAAGCAAATCTTGAATGCTTCAGGATGTATTGCTTAGTTTGCCAGAAAATTAACACCCCTCTTTAGCAGTTCTGTATACTAAAATCTTGAGCTGTTCTTTTCACATCACTTGCCTTAATGCCCACAGAAATTACTTTTACTACCTAACTCATTATTTTATGCCAAGAAGCAGCTCGTCCAGTAAATAGAAACAACAGCTACATAATAACACAACATGGCCTTGCGACAGGTTGTATATTTTCTCATTGCTTTCTTGTAACCCTGTTGGATATCAGAGTTTTCGCAGAGACAGATGGCAGAGAAGAATAACACAGCTATGCGGTGCTAGTTAGCACGCGCAGTTACATGCTTCACTAGGAGCTTTCTCATCCTTGTGATTCAGCATTTCTTGTCATTGATTAACGAAACAGGATTTTAGCAGGGCCAATATCCAACAGGCTGTGTGGTCACCCCCAGTGGGAAGAAACCATGAATTGTGGCATTTCATTTCAGAAAACACATCCTGCAGAACAGCCCTCTCTGTACATTGGGGGATGGACTCAATGATCAGACTCGCTCTTTCCTAGTACTATTACTCTAGGATGTGCACAAAGAAAAATCCCCCTCAGGAGCAATCCGTTTTGCCAGCAAAAGCACCAAGGTATAATTAGACATGGTTGAAATATGCAGAAACAAGAAGGCAGAGGTAGGGAACTGACCCTTCCTAATTATTCTAACGCCCCAAATTGAAATGGTAGGATTTTCACAGTTCCTTGAACAAAATAAACAAATTATGTGCAGCACACATAATGAACGTAGGTGTTTGCAGGGTTATTTTAACTGCTTATAAATTGCTTGGTTTTAAAATATTTCAGAAAAACAATTTAAAAACCTGTAAAACTACTATTACAGTATACTCCAACTGCAATCTACTATAAGGTCATTATGGCAAAAAACTGTAAAAGGTGAAAACTCAAATTAAGTGATTTGAAAAATCACTTTTTTGGTGATGGCCCTATAAGAACTTTTGAGGGTTTTATTGAAGCCTGATACAAACTTGCTCAACAATAATGATGCTGCTGGAGTGTGTACATTTCCCTTGTACTCTGTGTGACACTTTCCATTGAGATGAAAGAAAAGAATACGAAGGCAAAAATGATTCTATTATCATAGAAAAACTGGGTATGCATATACATCCCACCATAGTCTGTGCTAAATATCAATGGAAACTTACTGCCAAAGTTACAATAAAACAGCAATGTTAAAGCAACATCATTATACTACTAAGTATCTACATGTACTAGATCACCTACTGCTGGTAATACCTGAGAGCAGGGATTCTCTGCAACTTCTTAACTGTCTGGCCCACATCTCAACTATCTCAGTTATTTTGCCTCTATTTAGCTCCCTGAGCTTTCCAAAATCTGCAAAGCATTTGTAATTTATGTGCTGGGTGAATGGGTCATGCCTTTGGTGAGGGAGAAAGGGATCAAGAAATATGTCTCGTTTAAGCAATGAACTGGTTCACGCTGAAGCCAAGAAGCTGAGGCAAAGGCAACGCTTTAACAACATCTCTATCAAAATTTATCACTTTGATGTTGGAATGTGCAAATCTTGGGATTAGCAGCAGTATGAATTTTTGTTTTAAAAGACTGCAAGTCAATTGTCTGAGATTTAACTTGGTCCCTGAATATATAAATTTTTTTGATGACTTCTCTTCCCTCCAGGCATGGCTGTAGGATGCACATGATGCCTGGTCTGAAGTGCACTGCTAATGACAAGTGGGTAGTTTTGAGTTTTTCTGCATCAGTATTTGTTGTAATGAACCGAGGTGTCCAGTGTATGGTACTGAATGTACTAATGATGATCCTGGGTATCCCGGAACAGGTGACACTGAGGCTTTCTTAGACTTCTTCTCCCTATAAGAAACTAAGTTGTTAGCTCTGATTAGCGGGACTAAACCAGTAGTCCAACGCCAGAATCAAGGAGGTTGTGGGACAGCTCACGGGGTATAGATGAGTGTACTGTAGCAAGGAACTTACATGTTGCTTTTATGTGGTATACTCACATGAGTAGCAGACTAATGCAGGTTAATTTGCCTTATAACTGTTAGTTAAGACACACATACTGTATTATACAGCCTTCACTAGAAGACATACAAGTTATAAACTAAGGTATAAGTAAGGTATAAATAAAAAGGTATTAAAAAAAAGATACAGAAGCTACAAATTTGCAAGTGGTATAGCGTAATACCAGATTACTATGTTTCAGATAGGAATTTAAGGAAATGTTATTTTCAATAAATTCTGATCTCATAAATGCACACAAGATCTTTGGATATGGAATGAGGATGTACATCAAGTGGATGTACATATACCGTCTGGCAGGTATATGCTCTCCTTTGAAGAAAAGCTTTCATCAAACAAAGCAGGGAAGGATGGGTCATGTATGCCTCACAATTATCAATTTGATACAATTGAATACACTTTCAAAAGAGAACAATAACAAACAACATTCTCAAGGCATTCCAGCCACTGCAGAGTAAGTGTCATGTCATCACTGAGAGCTACTTTCCTTATATCACTTGTCATATTTGCAGATTAGTATCTGGAAATAGAACTGGGTCCTCCATAAATTTTGTTATAAATTCTGATATTTAGCACGTGTATTAGGATGGAAAATAATTTGCTGACAGGTCTTCCAAGCCCTGCCTGCTCAGGTTCACACTTCCGCAAAACTTTCATGTTTCAGTTTAACTACTTTTATACACTCGTGTAAGTTTTTATGCATCTATTCCTTACAGATCTGGGAGATTTATTTATTTAAAATCTAACAACTAAGCAAAATGACTGCAGTAATTTTGTCTAGCTTCTTGGCTGACCACCAGATTAGTTCCAACTCTGCAAAATTCAAAGAACTAATGGTTTAACACCTTTTTTTAAACAGTCATTGGGTAATTTCTTGCCTAAAATTGTTGAGTCTGTATGGATAACAGCAACAAATTCATAAATTCATTGCACAAACTTGTGTATCTTCTGAAATAATTGATTCACTTTTTCATCCATTTCCTAGGCAGTCGCTCAAATCATTACTATTGACACTGCTTAGTTGGCATATCTTTTTCCAAGAAACTTTTTTTTTTTTTAACGCTCACTCTTAAAATAACCTCAACTTGAGGTTATCTTTTCCAAAGCACAGTTGTCATTTACGAGCACAAATAAATGCCGCTCCATCTGTCAATGACAAAAAGTTTCAATTTATCCTAAATTCTCAACCTGTAGCGCTATTTCTATGCTTTAAGGTACAGATCAGAGACATCGACTAAAATTGAGCTGGAAAATTTTAATAGGCTGTGCAGCAGTCATTACAGACTGATTCAAATCAAGTACAAAAAACCCCTTCCCCTCCTATTTCAGATTTTCCTAACCACATGAGGCAAGAACTGCTTCGCCCTGAAGATGGCTCCACCTACCGCATGGAAATCAGAAAAGTTTTGATCAAATTCCTTGTATACCCCAGACCACTCACGCAAAAATATGACAATGTAGGCTTTTATATACAGTGGTCTAAGCTTGCCTTAATATAACTTAGCTAAATATACAATTTAAGTACACTATTTCTCCACTCATTTTCATGGACCAAGACTTTGAAGCAGGAAAAGTATAAAATAAACCACAGCAGGCTGTCTTCTGCCTTAAGACACTGAATCAAATTATCAGCACAACACATCTTAAAGCCATCTCCTATAACAACATGTTTTTTCTTAGGCACACGCTTGGTCATCTATGAAAGATTTTATTAGCTACTTCAAGACATTGCAATATTTCTTTCTGTATCTAAGTTACCAATACTTTTTTTTTAATTCTGTTGATGTTTCATGTACATTATATTGAAAAAATTCTGATACAGAAGATGCATTTCAAAACATATCGTGAAAGAAGAGACACTTAAATTCAGATTTGATTGCTTGAAGTAAACCATGAAGGAGTTGCTTTCAAAACAAACTGAAGCCTCTGAACTTCCGTTCTTTTGCAGACTGCCACTAAAACAAAGTTTCCATGGGTATAACAGCTTGTGGAGGACATAAAGGTAAAAAAATTTAAAGACTACTTTAAACAACAGTTAAAAGCATGTAAAATTGTGACTTCATTTTAATGTTCACCAGTAAGTGTAGGAAAAAAAAATACTAAGTGATTTTTATTATAATACTTGATTCATTTCTACTTCTGGTAAACTGAAATATCTTTGTGATTACAGAATTACACAGCAGTCCTTACTTAAAGATTATTTCTGCAGAACATGATATGATTCCCTTAGCATAATCTTCTTGGTGTAGTATCACCTATACATAGCATTTTTCTTGAATAGAAAGATAGATATATCTGAAAGAAATAAATCCTTTCCATGTTACACTGCACCAATCTCCTAATTCTTTATGGGATTACAATGCCTAAGTACTCCACTGCCTACATTTCACATAGTACTTCAATAATTACACTAGTCATTTTCTCTAGTATCATTAATATTTCCAGAAATTACAAACGTAGAAAAAGATAAAAATGCTATGTATCTATGAATATCACTGTTTCGATATTCCCAAGAATCATTATTTTTGCTAAATATTTGCTTAACCTACTGCAAAATTTTCAGTAAGCAACACTACCAAAAAAAAAGAAAAATCTGAGAGAAAGAACAGCCTTTTTAAGGCAAAAATCAGTTTGTGGGTGACAATTTCACCCATATCAGAATTCCACTAACAAATTAATACACAATCTTATTGAAAATATTAAAAGTTTCGTGCTGGCAGTTCAGAGTGTTACTGAGCATAGAGGTGTAAATTCCTTGTCATTTCAAATGTAACAACTACACAAAGAAATAGTCATGTTTATTAATTATAATCAAGAATTGTAAGGAAATCGGAAATTATAGCAAGAAAATAAATATCTTAGATGGTAATTAACACTGAACAGGTGATGAGAACTTCTGTTGCTTTGTTTTTAAATAGAAGAAAATATTAAATCTTATTTTAAACAGCTGCATTAAAATGGCAATATTTGACAGCACCATAAAAGATACCACGCTTTTCTTAAGTATCTATAAAAATACATTGGTACATTCCTTCAAATAACAAATGAACACTCAATAAACCCAATTACTATAAACATGTTTTATTTTCAACAGTTTTCTGCAGACCATTCTCTACGGTTTTAAGGAACTCGTAAGAAAAGTCTTTCTAATATCAGAGAACAATCTCAAATCCTTTACTAAATATTTACTCCATAACACACTCATTTAGAGAGTTTAATATGAGATTAAAAAAAAAATCCAACAATCAATTTCTAAGCCAAGGAATATCATTCAGTTAGGAAAAAAAACCACATCGCACTGCTGGTACTCCAAGAACTACATGCACACCGACACGTTTCAGATTTTTCTGCTGATGTTTTTCAATTAGTAATTAGTGTTTCTCACATTTCAAGATGGAGAGAAGTTAACTGATGTAACTTGGAAGCGTATCTTTCAGCGGAAGATAAGCAGTAAAGCAACGGGGTTATTCATTTTATCAGAAGTGGCAGACAGAGAATAAAAGTCCCCAAAACATTCAATGGGAAAGGAGAACACAGAAAGCATTATCACTGAAAGAGATGCAAGAGTGTTAACAGATTGCAAAGGAGACACAAATTCAGCATGCGGTACAATAAAAAACGACTAAGAAAGTTAAACAAAAGTAGAATAGTAACTAACTGTTTGCATCTATAGGAATAAGATTCAGCTCCAGACATCTAAATCCAGATGTCTCCCATAATTGTCAATGGAGGTCAATGCAATCAGAGGAGCCTGGGGAGCAATTCAGTTTACCCTAATGTAGGCACCTGGAGGCTCATTAAATAAACCACTCTCTAGCCACTCTTGACTGTATAGGCTAGATCTCTATTGATCATAATGGCAGCTTAGGATCCCAGTGTAAAGAATACGTATACCAAGGAGAAAAGAAATTCAGTAAGCCTGTATCAGAACTGGGAGAAATCCATACTTATATGTATACCACTGCAGCACATATTACAGGTTTTCAGTGAAGATGGATGAAGGCTGGCCAAAGATCCCTGCAAAGTCCAAAAACTAAATTCCTACTGCTTATCCAAGCTCTATCAATACTCTAAACAAAAGTGTTCTCATATGATGTTCTATAGTTTTATTTGAGCACAGTGAACACATAATGTATTTACAGTCTCATGTAGCTCATGATCTATTATACTGTAGCATATACTGTAACATAGATCAGCACATACAATACAAACCTAAACGTATAGAGAAGAAATAGGAAAGAAAACTGCTATCAGCATGAAGAAATGTTGTCACTTTGTGAAGAATCCCAAAATGGATCCAATTGCCCTCTGGTTATAAGACACACCAAGCAATAAAATGCAGGACTGGGACATGAGGTTTAGACTGCACGCTGACAGAGGGTTTACTCTCACTAGCCCATCACAACATCTTAAAGCTGTGGATGAGAAGACAGAGGCATTCAGCAAACCAGACTCCAACACGCCAAAGTGGCAGCCAAATGGACTCCAGAAGAGATTTAGAGGAGAGCCACTACTCTCAGCTCCAGCTCATACCCTAGATATTTGGGATACCTTCTGCGTCATGGAAAAGGGTCCAACATGGATATTAGACAGAAGATTTTTATCATTTAACTCAACAGTCTGCCATGGCAGGCTCCTTCATTCTAGTAGTAATAATCTTCCTTATAAGGAAAGAGAAAGAGCATACCAGAAAGCAAAGCTATCCAAGCAGCTATACTACAAACTGGAACTATAGCAGGGTATGACGACTCCCAGGACCCTGGGATAGCAGAAGAGAAACTCACAAATGAGAGAAGGTCTGAGGAAAAATTGTCTCAGCCATTCCAGGCAACCAAAATCAGCAGGACCTGCCTCATTTTGAACAGGACTCTTGGCATTAAAACAAGAGACACACATTCAACCACAGCACCAGAAGTGAGTCCAAAGGAACAGTGCATATTGATCTGCTCTTGAAGAGCGCTGCTGCTGGTATAGGCTGCAATTCACCCATGCTAGGGTGTTCCCAATTTCAAAGACTTCCACAGGATACTGGAATTAATCCAAGGAAGTCTGGCTCATTACCCAATATTCCAGTTCTACTTAGTACATCTGCCAGAGTTAAAAGATCTGAGCAAGTTCACAACAGTCAAAAGATCTGAGCAAGTTCACCACAGCAGTTGAAGTTCTCTGCCTATGCATCATTTCCAGAGAGCAACCATTTCCTGACACAGCGGAAGACGTCACGTGCTTCCTGAACTGTTTATATTTTATGAGCTGATTGAACTATGCAGCATTCCCTAAACATGCAATCTTTGAAGCAGAGACTGGAAGGTTTTGCACACCTTCTGGACTACTTAAACCACAGAAGTGTTCTCGCCTTTTAAAACCATGTTGCATGGTTCAGGGAGTTCACCTGAGCAAGCTCCCCATCTTGACTGATTAGATATTATTGAATTACTTCATTAATTTATTATTGCATCCCGTTGCAAGCACCCTTGCCGTGTAGCAATGTTATTAGGAATCCTTCACAGATTGTTATTCCTCAATCTATACACTGATCAGAATGACATCTGTAGCCAATTTTAGCATTAGATGACATGTAAGAAGCAAGGTGAGTTAAAAAAACAAAGGCAGGCCTTCTTCATTGATCATGAGATCAAGTGGTAAATTGCTGTTACCATAGGTTATAACAGTCCACCAGCAAAGCAGTCCTCATTCATTAGAGATCTATGACTGACCCAATCTAGCCTGCAATGAGATACAGTAAAGTCCAAGACATTCAATTTTACCCTGAGCCTTTTCTGGATAAATTGATCATTGGAAAAAAATGAAGTAATTCTTAAAATAAAACTACAAGGAGGCTGAGTAATGAATTCGTTTCCTCAGACTGATACGTATTTCTTATGTCTACTCTTGAAACATGTAGACTTAGCTGTTTTTTTGATGCAGTCATAAAAGAATGACAAATACAAGGCATTAAAACACAAAACCACATACAGAGATTTGATGTTTGTCAATCCTTTTGAACATAGAGTAAACTAGATATTGGAGCTCTCCAAACAGCACAGTTCGGCTCCAGAACACTGGCATTCTCTCTGTAAAAACTGCTGTAAAAAGAGATTTTTTTCTGTATTAACAGCACAATAAAAGACAAAATTACATTTTAAGATTATGATCAAAGGAAACAGAAGTGCAGAAAACAGAAAAACAGCCCTTGCTGTCATAATAAGGAGAACTGCTTACATATAAAGACCCTTTTATATTCTATCTTATGCACAGAGTGCACTGTAATCAAGATCTATTTGAACTCCAGACTGCAAGTATGACAAGAGTCTTTCTGCATTCAACGACAGAAGAAAGTTTGTTTTAAAATGCACAAGGCTATTTTCCCCATCTTTTTTTTTTTTTTTTTTTTTTTAACTTTTGTTAGTTCATCATTAATTAAAAGATGACTTGACTGCAGGGAAAATGCAAACAGAAAAATAAAGAAGCTCTACTGCCAGACTGCTCTAAACTGTCTCTACTAGGAGAAGTAACATCATACACCCCATTTTTTAGTGCCTGCTGTAAGGTTCTAAAAACAGGGAAATAACTCTGGTAACAAAATACAAGAAAAAGCCCAACTACTGTAATTCATCTAAAAACCCAATCTTTCTTGTTTATAAAAAAAAATTTCCTCAGATTTTCACTGGTATTGCCCCAGTTCTCATGCTCCAAACCCAACTCCATTAAGTAGATGAATTAAAAAAAGAAAAAAAAAATGGAATTTAAACAACGAAATTTAGAATCATAGAATCACAGAATCATTAAGGTTGGAAAAGACCTTTAAGAGCATCGAGTCCAACCATTAACCTAACACTGCCAAGTCCACCTCTAAACCATGTCCCTAAGCACCACATCTACACATCTTTTAAATACTTCCAGGGATGGTGACTCAACCACTTCCCTGGGCAGCCTGTTCCAAGGCCTGACCACTCTTTCAGTAAAGAAATTTCTCCTAATGTCCAGTCTAAACCTCCCTTGGCGCAACTTAAGGCCATTTCCTCTCATCCTATCGCTAGTTATTTGGCAGAAGAGACCAACACCCACCTCGCTACAACCTCCTTTCAGGTAGTTGTAGAGCGCGATGAGGTCTCCCCTCAGCCTCCTCTTCTCCAGGCTAAACAGTCCCAGTTCCCTCAGCCGATCCTCATAAGGCTTCTTCTGCAGACTCTTCACCAGCTTCCTTGCCCTCCTCTGGACACGCTCCAGCACCTCCATGTCCTTCTTGTAGTGAGGGGCCCAAAACTGAACACAGGATTCGAGGTGTGGCCTCACCAGTGCCAAGTACAGGGGCACGATCACCTCCCTGCTCCTGCTGGCCACACTATTTCTGATACAGGCCAGGATGCCATTGGCCTTCTTGGCCACCTGGGCACACTGCCGGCTCATGTTCAGCCGGCTGTCAACCAGCACCCCCAGGTCCTTTCCTACCGGGCAGCTTCCCAGCCACTCTTCCCCAAGCCTGTAGCGTTGCCTGGGGTTGTTGTGGCCCAAGTGCAGGACCCGGCACTTGGCCTTGTTGAACCTCATACAGTTGGCCTCAGCCCACCGATCCAGCCTGTCCAGGTCCCTCTGCAGAGCCTTCCTACCCTCAAGCAGATCAACACTCCCGCCCAACTTGGTGTCATCTGCAAACTTACTGAGGGAGCACCCGATCCCCTTGTTCAGATCATTGATAAAGATATTACCATAAAGACCACTAGGTTCTGCTCTCCCATGTACAGTGGGCGGGGAGGGGAAAGGTATTTGAGGGACATTTTGTTTTTCTGCTTGTGTGAGTGGACTTAAGAAGGGACATAGGGAACAGGAAAAACTCAGAACACACTACATTATGCAGAATTCACTTTCACAGCTAAATAGCATTGTACATTTCAATACGAAATCAGAACCTAACCTTCTTTCAAGAAGTAATAACCTCTATAATGTTGAAATACTTCAGCCCTATCATAGTAATTTAACTTTCCTAAATCAATATATTACATTTCTGAAACATAAAATTGTGCATAGCACAAATAATATATAAAAGAGCTGTCCTGTCTTTATTCATGAAATTCAATAGATTTCAAAGACATGTGGCAAAATGTTAAATCAATTCTGAAAGTAAAAATACATTTTTATTTACATTGTGCCTATGTGGTATATCAGCAGAGTGCACACTTGATACAACATACTGCTTTTCTGGATGACCGAATATGAAATATAGCCACGATTTGCTGGCTGAATATAGACAGACGGAATATGACAGCTATATGATGTTACAACAATTACATGGACATTATCAAAAGAGAAGGCAAAATATACAGGATTCTGGGTTTTGTTTTGGAAGTCAGTTTACACCATTACAGGAAATCTGAGCATTTAATAAAATAATTTTAAAATATTCTTTCAAACAATTATATCAAGATTAATAAATTCTATCAAAACTTTTTTGTTCAAAAAGCACAGGAACACAACTGGAAGAGACCTGCTATGTCATTCAGTTTGTCCTGGAAGGTAATAAAAAGATACAGATGAATAGATTTGCATCTCAAAAACAGTTAACCCCTGTCTCAGAACTTGCGGTAAATAGCCAAAGAGCTTAAATACTTTACTAGTGGTGGCAATGTACAGCAGGTGGTTATAAAGAGAGAGCTGTATGGTTAAGAGAGTATTTGACACAACCTGCTAAAGACCGTATTTAGTGACACTCAGATACTTCACAATTGCTGAACTTAGAAATTTGGCAACCAGATAGACAAATCCATCTATTACTTTTCTTAAAATGTCATGGACTTACTTACTTGCTGCTGCTGTGATGGCTAATAAAACAGAAACCTCTTCTGACAAGTACACAGTCTTTCTACAGAGATAATAAAGTGCAAGTCTGAAAAGTGGTTCAAGATTACAAAAAGAATCTTAGAAAATTAAAGGTCTGGCTGTAACATCTGTTTTTATACATGCAATTCTAAAAAGATACTACAGTACGGAAAGAAAACATGTGTTGTTGGGAATAAAACAAGTCATAAGAGACCAGACTCTGATCTAAATTAGTTTTAGTACAGGAAAGATATTTATTGCTTTCGTTCCTGTCAGTGCAAGAACCTCATCACCAACCTGCTCATACACTAGATTACTAAATACAAATTTCAGTACCTAATATGTAACAACTACGAAAACTGATCCTATTTCTTTTTATGGTAGCTAGTATAGTTAAAAAACATCACTAAAATTATGCCAGCACTGTAATTAATGTCCTGGAAGAGAGATTATGTAGCTAGAGCTCTTCTATGTCCCTAAGAGATGCCATAGGCTGAAAGACCGTCCAAAATTTTCCTGTAAAATGTAAGTCAGATGATGAAAACTGAAAATCAAAAGTAAGGGCAGATACATTTTTAACAGGTTAAAAAAAAGGCTGAAAAAATTAAAGTACTTTAAAGCGAATAATCATAGCAAAATGCCACCATATCTTTGGCTTCACAATAAAGACTGGCGAATTCCAGTCTTAAAATAACATCATTGAGAAATCTGGTAGCAATTGAAAAAGGGACTGTGTTCAGAGTGAAAGAGCACAGATTTTTACCATAGCACTTATTACTGTGATTCCTAGAATAATTATGTGCCCACACAATAACCTCCAAGTATATCATAGTCTAAAATTACGTTTTCTAGTATATCATCATCAGTTGTGGTCTATTTGAATAACACCCATGAAACAAAAATATGGTGAAAAATAACGTTTTTATACCAGCTCCATTTCATTGAAGAAATATTGCTTTAAGATTTCAAATCTATTACACAAAAATTAACCTTTTTTTTAAAAACAAAGTTTCTATAACAAAAATACTGTCTTATGAAAAAAAGTTAAAATATAAAATGACAAATAGTGAAACAGATTCTTGTCAATATTCAGTAAGCTTAGATAACTGTAAGATAACAGTAATTTAAGGCCTGAGAAAAGAAAGTTTCAGAGGGAAATACACAGAAGCATGACTGAGTTTAATATGCATCTATGTTAGCTACAGGGCATAATTAAAACTACATCACTCTCTTAAATCTACATAATTATGTCCCAAAGACACTTTCTCTTCAGTAACCTTAACTTTACCAATAAACCAGTAAGGGCCTCGGGTTTAAAAGGTCAGGCAGTATTGTTTTAAAGTAAAATACATCCTTACAAGTAAAAGGGTAAAAAAGTAAGGTTTTGGGTTGGGTTTATTCCTTCTAGTGCTCCTTCTAGTGCTCAGAACTCCAGATGTGGCAGGAAAACAAAATTCTA